>NC_081852.1:42131107-42731107 GCF_963259705.1 Myotis daubentonii
ATTCTGTTTTCTTTGTTGCCTTAGTGACCCCTATCTCATTGTATTAGTTCATCTCAGTTCTTTCTGTGGCTTTTTTTTTTTGCCAGTCTTGCCATTATATATATATTTTTCTTTATTGATTAATGTATTACAGATGTGTCCTTATCCCCCCATTGTCTCCCCCACCTCCTCCACCTCCACTCATGCTCCTCACATCCCTGCCATTATATTTTTAAGTTTTTTATTTATTGATTGATTCCAGAGAGACTGGGTTAGGTATGGGGAGAAACATCAATTTGTTGCTCTACTTATTTATGCATTCATTGGTCGATTCTTGTATGTGCCCTGACTAGGGATAGAACGTGAAACCTTGGCATATTGGATGATACTCTAACCAACTGAGCTACCTGACCCGGGCAGTCTTGCCATTATTTTATCTATTTCTGAATTGATTCTCTAAAAGCTCTAAGGCTGCCTTTTAAACTCCTGGTCCTCTGTGTCACAAATCCTATTGGTTTCAAGATTCTTGGATGATAGTGGGGATGGTAAGGTGAAGACACAGAGAACATCTAAGATAAGAAGACACGGAGCTGGAAGTGGAAGCCTTGGTTGAATTGTACACCCAGCCACATGCAGATATGGGCAAGTTCCCTTTAGCCTCAGCTTTCACACACCTGCAAAATGGGATTGTGTATACGTGTGAACGCGTATATATGTATCCTTATGGTCCTAGGGAGTTTCTCTAAGAATCAAAAAAGATAGTGGACATAAATGTGTTTGCAAACTATTTTTTGAAACTATCAAAATGTAAAGTTTTATAAGCATCACTACTGCTATTGTAACACTGCCATTTGCTAGCCCGTTTAGTTTGGAAGCTCCGTAATTCACATTGATTTGTGTAGTGGGGTCATTACAGTGTTGGAGCCTTAAATGGAGACTTTATCCAGGATTTCTGAAAGGTCATCCAACCCAGAGTCACATGAGAACAGAAAGCAAATCTTGTTTGTTAATTGGTTTCAAGTACTGTCAGCTTCAAATGGAGGTCTCTCGGGGTCCTTGGCTGGCACATCAAGGCGGCATTTCAAAGAAAAAAGTCTAATCTTGACTAGACCTCAGAGCAAATTTTACTCTTCTCTTTGCTACCCTCTTTCTAAAAACAAGAAAACAAATTCTATAGTTAGAGTGCATGTGAGCCTATGTGTATCAACTTGTTTCAGTCCATTCTCCCAGAGCCTTCCTTTGCTTGTTCCATTTTAAAGATGTAATAATCTAACACCACCATTTTTATATTATTTTTTATTTTAGGACTTTCACAGTATTCCTAGAAATTTTGTTCAAGTAGCATTACACTTTCTCTATTTCACAAGTATGCATGAAAAACCAATATCCATTTATATTCTTCTTGGCATTTTGATGGTAGGAAAAATATATGAGCTTGCTTTTAGGGTAAGTCACATGGCAGAAAGAATAACAAATATTTGTGGTTGCCTTGGGAACTCAGCTTCTAGATATTACTGATTATGGAAAGGAAGGACAAATTTGGAGAGAAACAATTTGGTGACTCAGTAATAGAACAGTAGGAGTCCTGCAAAGAAGGGTGGAGAGAGGTAGAAGATCTATGTAAAATATAAGTTCCTAGTAAAATGTTTTCTTTTTGTTTTTCATTTCTGTATCCTGTTCTCCTGAGGGAGGAATATGGTGGGCTGCTTTCTATAACCATGCGAATTTCTTGTCCCGCTTTTTGTTGTTGTTGTAGTAAAGATCCGGATAGCAATTTGATCATTTGCCAGATTAGCCATAAGATAGAGGTATCAAAGGGCGGAGGCACTGAAGCCAGGAAATCCAGCTTTTTGTATTCCTGGATCTTTCTTGGGATAGCCCATCCTGTGTGACATCTAAAGATAAAGCATCAGCTCTCACAAATACAAGTTCCTTGGAATACACAGACTTTATGGGAGCACTAAAAATGTCTCTGTGGCTTGTTGCTAGCATTTCGGCAGACTCTCACCAGCAGCTCTTAGCTCTGGTCAACCTCAGAGAAGTGTGGCCTCCTATGAGCTCTGATGTTTGGTGCAGAGATGGGTGCTGGGTTTAGAAGCCTGGAGGAGATTCTCACTTTGTTCTCCAGCCACCCTGAGTCCTTAATGGACCTGGAAAGTGGAAGTTCTGGAGGTCAATACTTGTATGGCCTTCTGTGTTGCACACAGCATCTGACGTGCTATTCCCCCAGGAAACATTGGGTGTACACCCTTGAACACTCAGGGCCTGCTGGAAAGCACCCCTAGTTCTCTGTGCTGGCAGACAATGAAGAAGGAGAGGAGAGAGCTACTTGTTGGGGGAGGAAGTAAAGCTGGAGGCTGGGATTCAAGCATCAGGATTTATAAGGCTTCAAGGTTCTTGCCACTCCATTCCGTGAGGCCAAGATCGTGATGGGGTGTGTTGCAGGGAGTTTAAGCCTAAGGGAGTGTATATGTGTGAGGCACAGATGACAAGGACTGAGTTTGGCTACCTGAGATGATAAGGGTTGACAGGCCTACGTGGAAAAGGCAGGAAACACAGGTAACAGGCTCTACTGCGGCATATCAGCTGGAGAGGGAGCCCCTTTGATGAGGGCATAGTGTCAAGTCAATGCCTGGACAGCCACTGTGGAAGTCACCTATCTGATCACTGTTCCATTGTAAAAACTCAGCTCTTCTCTGACTTTGTACTCTGCATCTCCTGTTGCAGTGGCAGGACAATTCCCCTCTGCCATCACAGACTGCATTCAAGAGGGCCTCTTGACTTCCCCCAAAAAGAGGTAGAGCAGAGTATTCAGGTGTTTGGATAAACCAACCTTCCAATCTGGTTCTGCCTCTCACTAGTTGTACAACCTCACACAGGTAACTTCTTTGAGTGTCAGTTTTCCTATCTCTATAATGGGATTAATATTAGCACTTAGTTTGCAGCTTTGTTGTGAGGATTAAATGAGGTAAAGCAGGTCCAGCCCAGGTTTTGGTTCAACTAGCAGTTGCTGGAACAATCTATTGTGGCCAAGATCATAAGGTCACAGGACATGAAGGCCAGCCACAAAACCCAACTTGTGAGGCAGAAACCACCTACAGCAACTTTTCTCAGAAGATGGCTATGTAAACTGGCCACACTTGGCTGAAGGAAGTGGGCAGGGGGCTAGGTTGGGGGTGGAAGGGGTAGAAGAGAGAAGAGTTAAATGAGTGTCATTTAATTAAGAGTATAGAATTCCCAGGTTCAGACAGGTTTGTGTTCAAATCCCACTATGCATTTTCTGTGTAACCATGAGCACATTACTCAACTTTCTGACCTGTGGTTTCCTCAAGTGCAGATGGATTAATGATGTCTACGGTGTTGTGAGGGTTTCATGAATAATGCAACAGATGACGACAACTTGGAGGAGGATTGTGAGGATAACAGGAGTTTTTCTTCTCTGGGGTCTTGCAATGCTGCTCTTTTCATCTGAGGAGGCAGGAAGGAGACAGGGTGGGTAGTTGGTAAACTGGGTGCTGGTGAAGTACATGTGTTGTCTAAGGCCTCATTTCTGAGCCTCTCTTCTACCTCCTGACTCTGTCCTCCTGCCCTGTTGCCCTACAGCCGTTTGCTCCCCAAGCATCCCAAGGAGTGGTTTGTCCCTTCCCTTCCTATACTGCCTCCAAACTCCTCTGTTTAGCTTTGTCACAGCCAGGCTTTGGGAAACAGTCCATCTCAACAATTCACTCTAAGGTGTGAAGGACCACACAACTCCTTTTCACTTTTAAGGCCACCAGAGGTATTTCTTCTTTAACTCCCTCAAATTGGAAATTAGTAGAGTGAGAAGCAATGGAGGATAATAGGTATTTTGAGCCCAAGGATTTCTATATTGCCTTGAAAGGATCCTGCAAGGCAAGCCTGAGGAAGGGGCAGGACCAGCAAGGGAGGGAGAAGGTATGCGTTTCCCCTGCTTCCTGACTGCATCCCAATTCTTTGCCTGAGAAAGTGAACCCTGACACTAAAACGTGAGGCTGATGTTGCTCTCCAAGGAAGAGGGCAACTCAGAACCAGAATCCACCAAGCCAAGCTTAGTCCTAGATTCTGGCTCCCCAGTACCCATTATCAGCAGCAAACGCTGGCAAATGCTGAAGTGACAAGAATCTTCTCATCCACCCTAGAATTTCTTCTTTCTTTTTTGAAAAATATATTTTTATTTATTTCAGAGAGGAAGGGAGAGGGAGAGATAGGAACATCAATGATGAGAGAGAATCACTGATCGGCTGCCTCCTGCATGGCACCTGCTGGGGATTAAGCCCACAATCTGGGCGTGTGCCCTGACTGGGAATTGAACTGTGACCTCTTGGTTCATAGGTAAACACTTAACCACTGAGCCACACCGGCTGGGCCACCCTAGACTTTCCTACCATGAGGAAAAAAGGAATCCTGGAAATTTGGGAAATTTAAAACTTTTCAACACCATTTATAGATATAAAAAGCTGGTTACTTGGGTATTGCACATTTACATATTTGGTTTTATATATTGGTTATAAATGAAGTCATGCCCTTATGAACTATAATCATCAGTGTCATAAGCATCATAATCAAATGAATTTATAGTTCACATGGCAGCTTCTTATACATTATTCAATTAAATGTAATCCTCTTAACAACCCTGTCAAGTAGGTATAACCATTAATCCTCATTTTACAGTTGAGGAAACAAAGGCTGAGAATGTGACTTACTCAAGATCCCAGATCTAGTAACCTCTAGCTTTTGTTTTGCTTTGGTTTTTCCTTTTAGGTGAATCATCCAATGTGAACCATAACAAATTATTAATTTCCAGGAAAAAAACTGAGAAAGAAAAAAGGAGAGTACATATGTGATTCATTGATACAACTTTTAGGGAAATTTGATCAGTTTAATATTTTAAGCTTTATTTTGACCATCTTCATTTTTTTTCAAATCAAAGTTTAACATATTGAAATTGATATGCTACTTCTACTCTACATAAACTGAAGGCTCCATATGTCACAAAAGGCTTAGAATGATGGGCCTCCGAACTGATCAAGAGCAATGAAGTCTTTCTTATTCAAAGATATGGATGTTTTAAGACAGGGAGGGAATGTTAAAGATATTGTTTGTCTGTTTAAATATACAGAAGCATAAGATTGGCAGCTCCATGCAGGGCTTTGGGTAATAATACTATGAAAGGAGAGTGAAAAGGACATTGTTGTATGAGTATAGGATTAACTACCCCAGTGTTTCTATTACAAATTACAAAGCAAGGACAGGAGCCAAATAGATTATCAATGGAATGCTGCAACTAACGGAGGGTTTTGCACACTGGATATACAAATTATATTAGTATTTTGAAGACATTCTACCACCTTGTTCTTGGTGAACTTGCTTAACCTATCTCATGTGCATTTTCCTTATCTGTAAAACAGGGATTAAAACAGTACATAACTTACAGGACCTTTAAGAATATTAAATGCAAATAAAGCTTCAATAGATGTTGGCAACACTTTCCTCCATTATCCCCTACTCCAGCCCCATTCAATTATGAAATTCTGGAACACTGTTCTTTATCTAGTTATATAATGGAAACCTAATTTTCCGAAAACAGAGCATGTAAAAAATTTCTGATTTTCCTTGAAGATACTTTTCTTTTTTTAACCCTCACCTAAGGATATATTTTTTTTTTAATTGATATTAGAGAGAGAAGGGGGGGGGAGAGAGAGAAACACCAATGTGAGAGAGAAACATTGATCAACTGCCTCCTGTACATGCCCAACTGGGGATGGAACTTGCAACCTTTTGGTGCACAGGATGACACTCCAACTAAACCACCTGACCAGGTCCTTGCAGGTAGTTTACACAAATTAGGTGAAGAGATTAGTACCCTTCTTCCTTGATTTAATTCTGATTCAAAAGAAAGTTGTGGTTAAGAAGGTTGTTCATTTAGGCATTAATAGTCCTGAAGGAGGAAAATGTAAGGCAACCAGACACATGGCCTCATTTTTCAAGCAGGCAGATTAAAAAACAAAATCAGAAAGATGATAGGTGAGATCTCATACTCAGATTTGCTAAAGAATATGGCTCAAAAAGATAAGAGTCTAAAAATGAAATGACGAAATGAGAAATATTATGTAATCATAAGTATCTTAATTGGTAAGAAAAGTGAAAGGCATTTAAAACATTGATTTGATCAGAGGGACTTTGATAAGAAGCTCAGAAATCATGGGTAAGTTTAATTTTCTTTCATATATTTCTTTATTTTATAAAAAAATCTATGATGACCATGACTTTTATGAAATAAAAAGTTTTCCCTAAGGATGTGTACAATAGAGAAAAAAGATGGCAAGTAATTGAGAATGTTTAGACACTTGGAGATGAAGCATGCAGGAAAAAATGCTAAAGATAACAAAAAAATGTTATTTTGGTTACACGGTTCAGTGCTAAACATGAACAGGAAGAGGGAAGTACAATGTAATGGATTATGCAAAGAAATTGGAACCTCTGAACTTCTATTGGCTTCAATCTAGAAAAATGTAGCTCGATCAATTCTAAGTAAAATATGCATCATGAAGAAGTCGTGGGAAGTTATTGAGAGCCCCTAACTTTTCTAAATGACTTTAAAGAACTTTACAAAGATGATGTTCTGTAAACTCTCAGAGTTATTCACCTAAATCATAAGATATGGGAAGGACAGATTTAGGAAACTCCACATGAAATGGGTTCTCGGCAAAATCTTGAAGTAAATGTGGAAAATGGTTAGCATCACTTGAAACTGGCCTGGATTTGCTAAACCAGGGCATATCAAGTTATCCCAATTTAGAAGATGTGTAGGAGGGTGCTAGAGTTAATAAATTCTGCCAGTTTCTCAAAGTGCATTTTATTTTATAGCAAGAGGTTCTCAAAATTTTTTTAGTTACAGAAAATTTCAAACAAAAACAAAAGAAGAGAATAATATAATAAACTTTTATATACCCACTACCCATCTTCAATAATTAGCAATATCCTGAGATTTTTGTTTCCTCTATAACTTTCCCCTCTACCAAGTGTTTTTGTTGTTGGTACTGGAATATTTTAAAGTAAATCACAGATATTTTATCATCTTACTTATAAGTACTTCAACATGAGAAAATGTATCACAAAGTCTTTCATGATATGCTTAAAGATGACTTGGAGAAATATGAACTGGATAAGAATCAATCAAGAGCATTGGTATTAGCACGAATCAAGGCTATATCATGTTGAAAAATGGTTTGAAATTCACCTTGAAGATAGGTTATTAGGAGAAGATACCATAAGATTTTCTCCTTTTCCCAGTCTTGTAAGGCACATTTTATCAGTGATTTGGATGAAGACATCAAAAGTATGTTTAGCAAATCTGCCAACCATATATAGTTTTTCAGTGAGCATACAATGTATTACATACAAGAATCAATTATCATCAAGCTGGAAAGATGGGCTGGGACCATGAGGTTGACATTTAACTGATACACACGGGGTGAGAATCCTGACTTGGAGGTAGTTCATGTGAAAAATATCTCTAGGTTTTACCTGACCACAAATCTCAATATGAGTACCTAAAATAACTAGACATATTAGGCGGTGCCAATTAAAGTTAATTTTCCAGATCAAGGATGTAATAACTGCACTGTATCTGTATTATCCTCAGTTTAGAGCAGTGTGTTTGAGAGGGAGATTAACAAACAGGGCATGAAGTGGAGGGTAATTAGGGAGATGAAATCTGGCAATCTTGTTATGTAAAGAATGGTAATGGAGCTGGGTTACTTAGCCTCAAGAAAAAGAAACTTGAGGATGGGATTTCCATACTGGCTATCTTCGAGAATTTGAAAAAAACTTTTTTATTGAAGAAGTAAATATACTCTGTTTTGCTTCATAGCTTAGAGCTTGGATCAATGAGTGGAAGTTGGAATGAAATAAAATCTTGGGCCAAGATAAGAACCTCTTAGCAATTACAGATGTTTGGCAATGGCCCCGACTACATGGACATGCTCTTTTGTCCCCATTAGAACAGTTTCCTGCATAAGATAAATACCTAAGAATTTTGTAGGATTGGCAACTTGGAAGAGGTTCGAAAGTTTGGCTATACAGTAGAATCACCTGACTGCTTTAAAAATGACCAGTGCCTGGGCCCTGTTCCCAGAGGTTTTAATGCAAGCCCTGGACAGGGCTGGAAAAAGCCCCAAGTGATTGTCCCATGGAATCAGGACTTGGAACCTTGGAGTGTGTGAACTCTAAGAATCCTTTCAACTTTGAGATTTTTTTCATCTGAAAAAGCTATATCCAGACTGGATCTTGGTTCAGCAACTGTGGTACTTAAGTTCTGGCTAGGAAAGAGTCAAGACTAAAACTTTAGAAAGTCACAGAGGTAGAAGAGAGCAGTAGAAGAAATGAGCTCAGAAAACAAGTTACAGAGGCAAAAGAAGGGCTCCTGGAGCTTAGGAGAGAGGAAGATAAAGGTACCATGCGGGGGGGGGGGGGGGGGGGCAGGAACGAGAGCGCCCAGGGTCCTGTCCCAAGGGCTTTTAAGAGTGGAGATTTTAAGGGAGGTCCCAGAGGAGGATCTCAATAGAATATTCATCAGATTTCCAGGTGTGTCCTTCCAGGGTCCTTCTCTGCTGATTGGTTGGCACCAGAGCAGGGGGTCATGTTATGGGGGTCATATTAGATACAGTCAATGTATCTAATCCTGGCATCACCTGCGGGTTTTGCTGCTTTTCTGGGCCTGGAGCTGAAATACAACTGAGGCCTAGATGTTAACTCTAGGAAGGAAAGGTCAAGGAGTCTAGACTGCATGACCAGTGATATGCTAGTGGAGGAAAGGTCACCCTGGGGGGAGGTCCTTGTTTTCCCAGTTTTGCCTGTTGCTAGACACCCATAGCTTTCTGCCCTGGTGACCTGTCTCTGGCCTATCTCCTTGCTCTGCTCATGTCTGCCTGCCTACCACACCAGGAGAGAGTGCAACTTGGAGGAGAGGGGGCCTGTAGCAATGAGGTTGAGTGGGAATGGTACAGGAGAGAGGGCAATTGAAGAAGATGGGGATCTGAAGAAAATGCTAAAACTAGGATGGTCCTGGACAAACGGGGACAGTTGGTCACCCTGAGTGCCTCACAAGCTCCTAAATGAGGCAGCACAGGAAACCTTTGTTATCCCAGTTGCTCCCCTTGCAGAGTGAGGATGTGTTATGTATGCATCTGAATGCATCACATTGGCATGTGAGCAACTGCAAAGGTTAAATTCTGTTCACTGGCTGGTTATTTCCGGGATAGTGGCTTGCTTGCCTGCCTGGCAACTTGCCAGGGTGCTGGTTTTGGGTTCGGTAACTTCCTTTGGGGTGACTTGGAATTCCTTATCCTACCCCTTCCTCACAATCTTACTGAAACCTCCAAAGTGATTTTGAAGCTTATTTCTTTGAAGAACTTCTTAGAAATTCCATGGTTGCTATTTCAGTTCTCCTCCCACCCTTGTGATCAACAATCCTGAAGGTGAATTCAAGAAGCTAGCTGACTACAGGGTCCTGAACAAAGGTGGCTGAGGGAATTGCCCATTAGGAACTGATGGGAGGTGTGCTGGCCCCACATAACTTCATAATCTCTTTCTCATAAAAAGAGAGAGTTATGGGTGGGATGTGTTGACTTGTTTACAAAAATTACACATAGAAAACCCCTCCGAAATCCTGTGAGAAGGGCTGATGGTCGTGCTTTAAATGTAAAGAATAAACTGGCAAGTCTTCACCCATTGTACCCCTAAAAGGCCTCACAACTGCTCTTCTCTATTTTTTAAAAAAATTATCAGTCATTAACTAGGGTGTAGCTAGTGAATTATGAGTTAAAATGGTGGTTTTCAAAGTGTGGTCTGTGGACCACCAGCAGCAGCAGCAGCATTAACTGGCAACTTGGTAGAAATGCAAATTCTCTGGCCTCACCCCAGACAGACTGAATCAGAAACTCTGAGGTTGGGGCCCAGCAGTTTTTATTTTAACAAGCCTTGCAGGTGATTCTGAACAAGTTTATGGTTGAAAACTGGACCATAGAAACTACATTTTTAGAAGGTTCTCTGAACAAGGAAACTACAAGCCAAAGAAACTTCCGTCTTAACCACTAAGCCAGAATGGGGAGTGGGGTTGACCTTTGCTTAGTAAAATATAAAATAGGTCCAGTTATAGGAGAGAAAAATCTATAATAGAGAAAAGTCAAATAGAATCCAAATGAGCAGAAAGTGGTCAATCTAATTGACTCATGTCATTATAAAATTAGAAAGGCACTATAATCACTGATATATAACTACATAAAAAGAAATTGCATGATAAGAACTGAATTTCTTAATATGCTGTATTTTGTTCCACCTTGGAGATGTGGCTTGTGGAAACATTATGTCTAGTGGATTTTGGTAAAGTCCTTAATTGAAGCTCTATGTGGACAAAAAAAAAGAAACTTGCTGAATGTTAAGAAGATGATTTGGTTGTTACAATTATTTTCTTGGAATAACAGCTGCCAGAAATTTGAAAAAAGTTATGATCTTAATCATAGCTAATTGACCATAACAATAACAACAACAATAGTCGTAACTACAGTTACCATTTATTGAGTGACTACTGAGAGCTCGCACTGCTGTGTGCTTGGCACTAGGGATAAAGATGTGGATAAGCAGACATGGTCCTTGCCCGCTGAACCAGTGGTTCTCTGCCGGGGTCCAACCCCAGCAGGTCCAGGGGTTCCCAAAGGCGTAGACAGAGTCGGCGAAGAAGGAATGACACGGAGACAGCGTTCAGTTGATCAGCAGCCTAGCCAGGATCTCCAGCCAAGTTCTGGTCTGGATCTCCAGAGAGGTTCTGCTTCAGATCTCCAGCCAGGTTCAGTCACCAGGTTCTAGTCAGGTTCTCTTGCCATGTTCTATAGTCAGGTTCAGTCCAGGATCTATTGCCATGTTCTCTCCAGCGAAGTTTTTCTGTCTCCAGGCTCCGTGTAGGTTCTGTCTTCTGAATTCTGTCTCCTGAGTTCTGTGTCTTGCTGTCTTCTGAATTCTGTTCTAAGCTCTGTCTCTCTCTGTCTTGTTACATCTGTATTTATACCAGTTGATTCAATCCTATCAATCTCTATTACAAAGGTTAGGGCGTTTCTTATCTCCATTCCAGGGAGTAAAGATTATGTAGCTTAAGCATGATTGTTCATAGTTAAAGTGATTAATTACCCACCTGGCACTTAGTTGAGGGGTTTTATTCCCTCCCTAACTTCAGGGGAAAATCCCTACCTGGGGATTCAACCTTTCTTGGAGAGGTGACCTTGGTTAAAACACAGCACCAAGAAGGTGAGCAAACATATTAAGAACCGTATGCCATATATGCCAGGTCCCTTGAAACAGCAAGGATGGACCGGCTCCCGGCAGTTCTCAACCTTGGCTGCACATTAGATGCACCAGGAAACCATTAAAAAATAGCAAGGAGGAGGCTCCACCTCAGTGATTCAGATTTAATTAGTCTAGGGTGGGACTCTGGAGTTGGTATTTTCCACAAAGTTCTCCAGTGAATCTATGTGTAGCCAAAATTGAGAATGACTGGTGTGGTGGCACATTTAAACATGTAGATAATTAATTACAATGGCTTTAGTAGTATGAAGAATGAGTGATATGAAGAATGAGTTTAGAGTGATATGAGGAGTGCAACTAGTATGGGATTCATGGGACGGGGTCACTGAGGCATCCTTGAGGAAGTGACGTTTTAGCTGAAATCTAAAGGCTGAGTAGAAAATAGCTAAGCAAAGGGAGTGGGAGAAGAATATTCCAGGCAGAGTGAAAAATTGCTCTAGGACCCTGTGGCAGGGGAGGAATGGTGAATTGGGGTTGAAAAGAGGCTCCCCTACAATTTTATTCTCTTGGAGTTATATGGTAAAGAATCACAGATACCAAAAAAGTGAAAAAAAGTTGTGAAATGTGAAAAGAGTGAGGGAATGGTAAATAAGAGGCTAGAAACCCAGGAGGGACAGAACATGTGGAGCCTATCATTTACATGAAGGACTTTGGTCTTTATTCTGAAGTAATGGGGGCTATGAAATATTTTAAGAAACTAACGGGTGATGTGATCATGTAAACACTTTAAAAAGAGGCAAGAGTGGATGCAGGGAGACCAGTTAGGGCTGTGCTGTGGAAGGTGGTGGTGGTTGGACTAAAAAGGGGGCAGTGTGCCGGGGGTGGGCATCAGAATCTTTGGGAAATAGACTCTCAGGACTGGATGCAAGGTCTCAGTAACATTTGCTGAATGAGTGGGTTGCCTGGATATGAAGGGCCAGAGTGAGGAGGGAATGGAGGAAGATGACATTGTTTTTGGTGTTACAACTGGATGACTAGTAGAGATGTTCACTGAGCTCTAGATACTGAGATATGGAAAGCTATAAGAGGAACAGGTGTGGGGAGGAGGGGGAAAACATGAATTCTGTTTGGGCAGAATAGGTTTGAGGTGCCTATGAATTATCAAAGCTAAAAGGTTGAGGGGGCAGCTGAAAGGTCAAGAACACATAAGTCTGTACTAAATATAAATTAGAGTATTTTCCACATAAGGACAGTAGTAACTGTGGCTATGGGGCTGGTTTGGATCACTCTAATCACTTCTTTCATACAGAGCTCACTCTGTCGTCACATCAGTTTCCCAAAGTAAGTGACATAATTTGTCTAGAAAATGAAGATTTAGAAAGGTTAAGTAACTTGCCCAAGTCACACAGCTAGTAAAAGGCAGAGTTGCGATGCCATCCTATTAGGTATTACAGTCATAAATAAGGAGATGCATTATTACCCAATGTTTTGCCTCTATTTAATCAGAGTGGCTTATTCTTTGAAACAATTGCAGAGTTAACCATGCTTGCTTAGAAAGGACTAAATGTGTGGTTCCTTCTATTGCAAAATATCATTTGAGTCTATTATTTTTGGTAATTCAGTGAGAAAATATTCCATGGAGTTTATGACTAAGCTCTGGGATCCAGGTTTGGGATTTACTGCCCAAACATCTGTCCTCTTGCTTCCTACAACACATGCAAACTGAAGTTGAGGTTGCCTGGCAGCTCACTAAAAATAGAACCATGGAGTTGAGAAGTTAAAACACATTTGTAACAATCAAATAAACCCACCCCCCTTTTCCTGATGAAAACCATTGTGTACTAAAAATTCAAATCAATCTTATCCATTCATTTATTCAACTGACATAGGGAATACTAACATAGGACAGACCCTTTGATGGTTTCTGGAGATCTAAAAGGTACACTCTGTTCTCAAGGTGTTCTCCTCTAAGAGACTGACACTGATGAAAGGCTATTGTAGTATTGTGGGAGGGGTGCTGAGACAGATGCATAGGAGATTATTTAATTCATCATTAGAAGAGGGGCAAGAGACTTTCAGGAAGACTTCTGGAAGTGGTGACACATAAGTTAATGACTCTCAGCCTCAATTTCCTCAAGTTGGAGTTAGCTAGATAAAGAATAGAGGAAAGACGAGTGTTTTAAGCAGAAGAAACAGGAACATTGCACAAGGCATAATGATGTGAAAAAGAAGGACCAATTTAGAGACTAATATCTTGAACTTACCTGAATTGTGTGGGGACATAACCTTAAAATTGTTGTTACAGAGTTTGACTTTAATTTTGAGACACATGGAATCACTGAAGAAGTTGACACTGGTAGGTTGCATAATCAGGTCTTTTTTGTTATATTGGTCATGTTAACTTCAGAATTGAGGATGGATTGGAAGGGGGAGAGCCTAGCTGTGGGCAGGCCTCTACAGAAGTTTTTGTAGGAGTCCAGCCAAGAAATAAAGAGTGAACAAATGGATTTGAGAGATACTTAGTGGGTAGAATCAACAAACTTATAGTTTATTTGGAGGAAGAAGGAGTCTAGGGCAGGGGTGGGCAACTTTTTTGTGAGTGCGTGCCAAAACCATCAAAATCTCTGACTCAAAATTCTTCTGCGTGCCAACCCTAGTTTTTTGAGAACATGTTATGCCTACTTGATATCTCTTAAGGTATACATATGTGAAGAACCTTGAAGAAATAATAACATTCATTCGAGTGACAAAAACACAGTATATGATGATGAAAAATACATTTATTTTTTAATGTATACATGTACACTGATAGTCCGACAGGAAACTTTATGACTCCATTTGATATTATCAGTGGGACTTTTGCTGCTGCATCACTGATGACAGAGATTTTACATCAGGTTTATATTTCGTGACCTTCAGAGATATACACGAGCTACTACTTTCATCCATCAGGCTACTCCTATTATGAGACTTAACAAAATTCATCACTGAGAACAAAGATTCACAAGCTGTATGTGGATGAAAACATGGAGGGTAACACTGTTGCAAAGTTTTTTAAACAGAAAAAATTTTCTGGAATGGCGTTCCAAGTCCTCAATAGTTTGTTTTTGACACTTCTCTCTGGTACTCCTGTCTCTAATCGCTTTTTTTCAATGTTTTCCAAGTCAACTCTAAGGTCAATAAATTTCTGCTTCCAAATTGAGCTACTCTGAAATTCAATCAACTGCATTTCAAAGTCAGCCATGTCTATCCATAAAAACATTTCTAAATTTAGTTCCTCCAGTTTCATGCTGTCTGGAAACCTCATGAATTTTGCTGTCTCTTCCAGTTCTCTGAATTTCGCAAATCTTGAGAAGAACTGCTCAATAGTTGACTCGATGATGTTTAAAAACAGTTTTTGAAGGCTTTGACAGTCTGTTCTGTCATCTTTTTGGAGGTCTTTGATGTGCCTCTTGAGGTTTGGGAAATATCTAAATCTCTCACCATCCACATCCCTCTTAAAGACTTCCAGTTTCTTTTCAAAAGCCTTTATGTAACCAAACATAACATCAAGTGTCTTGCCAGTTCCTTGTAATTTAACATTTAAGTCATTCAAATGTTCACAAAAATCTGCAAAGAACATCAGTTTAGAAACCCACGTGGCATCAGACAATTCTTGGTAAGAACATGTTGGTTACTCAAGAAGAGCATTATCTCGTTTAAGCATTCAACGAATCGTTTCAGAACCAAACCTCGGCTAAGCCATCAAACATTGTACATTTTCAGTCCTTTATACACAGATTCTACCTCATTCAGTAAAACCTGAAATTGTCTTTTATTTAAAGCCCGAGCAGAAATGTAATTAACAACTTTGGTAACTGTTTGCATCACTTCCTGCAGTTCTTTCAGGCCAGCTTTTGAAAGTCTCCTCATGTATGATGCAATGAAAACCTAGCAGTGTATGACCAACTTCTTTCGCAAACAGATTTACAAAACCTGCCTTCTCCCCAGTTATGCAAGGAGCACCATCAGTGGTGATGGGACACTACTTTTGAAATGTCAATTTGTCGAGAAGAGAATTCATTCATAACTGCTTTACATATTTCAGCCCTGGTAATACACTCAGGTAAAGTTAGAAGGGCAACCATCTCTTCACATATTTCATCACCTTTACAAAGTCGAGAAAAAATGGCCAGCCTAGATGACGATGTAATGTCTGTACTTTCATCAATACAAATGGAAAAAAATTGACATGAAGACAAATCTTTTGTTAATTGTTCAGCAGTATTACTCGCCAACTTAAGTATCCTATCCTTAACTGTTTTCCTGCTCATGGACAAATATTTAATGAACTGAATAATCTTTTCTTTTTCTGAGAGGGTTTCGCGTGCCAGCAAAAGTTACTGGCGTGCCATGTTTGGCATGCGTGCCAGGGGTTGCCCACCCCTGGTCTAGGGAAATGGGGGCATGGTAGTAACCTTCACTGAGATTATGCAGAAAAATTGGAGAAAGAACATCAAGTTTTAGACATGCTGAGTTTGGCTGTAGAAACCAAAACAGATCTCCAATGGGTGACTTAGTCAAGAGAAAGTCTTGGACTGGAGGTACACATCAGGGGGTCATTGCTATAGTGGATTAGGGAATCATCCTTATAAGGATGAGGGAGTCATTACCATTCAGTTGGGTGTATGTACATGAAGTGAGATGAGCCAAAGTTCCAAGATGAGCCAAAGCTCTGTGGTACATCCCTATTTACAGGGTATGAGGGAAAAGAGGAGCCAGCAAAGCAGAGGTCAGAGAAATAGGAGGACTACTAGAAGAGCCCAGTGTCATGGGAGCCAAGGAAGGAGAGTTTTTATTTTTTTATTATTTTGGTTAATCTTCACCTGAGGATATTTTTTCCATTGCTTTTCAGAGAGAGTGGAAGGAAGAAAGGGAGGGAGGGAGAGTGAAGGAGAGAGAGAAACATCAATGTGAGGGGGACACATCCACTGGTTGGCTCCCGCATGCGCCCAACTAGGGGTGGGGAGTGAACCTGCAACCCAGGTACGTGCTCCTGACCGGAATTGAACCTGGGACCCTTCAGTGTGCAGGCCGGCACTCTAACTACTGAGCAACACTGACAGGGGCAGGAGAGAGTTTTTTTTTTTTTATTGCTTAAAGTAATACAAAGGGTATTACATATGTGTCCATTCCCCCCCCCCCCGCCCTAGACAGTCCCCTAGCCTCCCCTATCCCCCAGTGTCTTATGTCCATTGGTTATGCTTATATGCATGCATACAAGTCCTTTGGTTGAAGGAGAGAGTTTTTATAGTAAGAAGTTAACAGTGTCAAATTCTACAGGAAGTGAAAATACTGAAAAGTGTCCATTGGATATTTGTGTAAGTGGCTTAGGGAAATGGTGGGGCAGAAGCCAGGTATAGTGGACCAAAGAGTGAGTGGGCTGTGGGGAGGTGGAGTTTAGGGATGCACAGAGTGCAAGGGACAAAAAAAAAAAACAAGTTAAAGGAAATCAAATCATAAGAACTGGTGCAGCTCACTGGGGATGCTGAGGGAGAGAGCAGAAGTAAGAAAAGTGGCATAAACATACCAGCAACATTTAAAGCTCAAAGAAGAGAGGAAGTAGCCTTTTCCCCTGCTCAGTCCTGAGAGAATAGGTGGTGGGTAGGCCCAATAGTATCTTTGTAATTTAAGTTATCTTGCTATGTCCCTAAAGAGGGGTCTATCAATGTGTCATCCTCATAGGTCAATTGCAGGCAATGACACTTTCCCAGAAGATGGAGTAAAATTTTCCTCTTCAAATCATGTGCTCCTCAGAGTCTTTGGGTTTGCGCGAATTTCTAGGAAGAATTTTAAATATTTTAGCCATCATTTCCAAGTACCATAATATATGCTTCCTTTTGTTGGGTATCCTGGGCTTTTGCTGAGGTGAATAAATACACTTTTCCTTCCATTAAGAACATTATTGTAATTCCAAAGAAGAAAAATATGGAATCTCTCTTGTCTGCTTTGGTCCTCCAAGTCAGCTTTCGTGTCCCGCTGTACCTCTCCTACCTTAGTGAGTCTGAGCCAATGAGAAAGCAGACCACCTGCCTGTGAACAAGAAGTGCACAGACTGTGCTGTACATGTGGCTCCTGTGGTCTCTGCATTGCATCTGTATTTTATAAGCAGCCTGTGTCTTATAGGGAAAGAATCTATTTCACTTTGTGGAATAAAAAGAATGAGAATCCTATGAAACCAAACATGCAAAGATGGGTATAGAAGGCATAGTCCCCACTTGCTGTTTAACAATGATCAGCTCATTGTTTTACCTGTAGAAAAATCATGGCAAAATAGCTTGGCGAACAATAAGTAATAGTGGGGGAAGTTAGTCTGACTATTTTAGGAGGGCCATCTTTCATCCCTGTGGAGAAAGAACTTTCTGGGAAAGGATATACTTGAGTCATGGGCACCAGACCTTGCAAGAAACACACCACATTGACCAATTCTTTTAGTTGCCTTTTCACTCCATGCAGACGACCCCATTCACCATATGTCACACTGTTTCCTCATTCAGGATACAAAATTGAGAAGGACACCACTTTCTTTCTTAGTTGTATTCTGGATTTAAGGAAATACTCGGGTCAAAAGATTGAACATACTTTTTAAAGTGTGGGCAGTTTTGGTAGGAGCTACTTTCATCTGTCATGTGTTGGTCTTACAAGTTTTGCTCAAGGAGGACACTCCTTTCTCCAAGGTCCAGGGATCTTTCTCTAACCCCTCCTGCCTTCCACCTTACTAAATGAGTACAGAAAATATGCTTTAAAAAAAACTAGGGGATTCTTGGATTGCCCTTTCCAAATATCAGTTCTATCTGTCACACCCATAGGAACTAGATATTAATCAATTTAAGATTGAGTTTTCACATTAGTGAAAGTGCTAATACTCTGTTGATGGTTGAAGAGAGCAGCTGCCTAGATACCAAATGATCTGTGACAAAATCACCATGGACTTTTAGAAACTTGATCATATCTTATGCAGAGAGTGTTCCCTCTTGCATTGATATGTAACAGCAGAGGTGCCTAAGAGGAGGTGCCAAAACTCCCTCAAGATAAAGCTGTAAATCTACTCAAAGCCTGACCAAGTGAGACCTGACCATTCTACCTCAAAGTATACAAAAGAGATGACATTGATCTGGAAAGAATGAATGAATGGGGACGCAGAGATGGCTGCTTAGACTAAACATGTTGCTGAGTGGCTAGTAAGGTAATAAAGTGGGCAGAAAATCGGCACAAAGTCAACTTCAAACCACCAGTGCACAAACTTCCCATTCACCCAGTGCCCATCTTCCAGGCTCCTACCATCTTTGGCATTTACTCCTAACTTGAAACCTTTTCAACTCAAAGTCTTTGGATTATCAGGAATTTCTTTAAGAATTTCAAATTGCTTAGAAAATTAAGGAAGGAAAGAACATAGGGGAGGGCCAGAGGAAGAAGAGAGAAGGGAGGGGAATGGAGGAGTGAGGAAGTAAGAAAGGGCTTGTGGTAGAATATGTGGTAGAATATTTTAAGAATTGTTCTGTGCAGAAGAGAATGAACATGCAGGCTTGGGACTGCTATCCTTGGGGGACCTGCTTGCAGGGTTGGCCCATGGCTAGTGTTGGGGGCTAGGATATCAGAAGGGTTCTGACCATTCTGGAGAGCTGAAGAGGTTGGCTTGCTGTGCCTGGACTACTTGTGCTGGGCACCTGCTTTCCTCTTGGGAGTTTGGAATATTGATGTATGCTGGATGGAAGGGGCCTATGTGACTGGCCCCCAAAGGAAGCCCTGGCAACTGGGTCTCTGTGTGCTTCCCTGAGAGACCACATTTCACATGTGTTATCACATTCATTGCTGGGGGGATTAAGTGTGTCCTAGATTCTCTCCTGGGGGGAGACCATTGGAAACTTGCATCTATCTGGTTTCCCCCAGACTCCGTCCTGTACATTTCTTTCCTCTTTGCTGATCTCACTTAATATTCTTTCACTATAATGAATCTTAGCCGCAAGTATGACTACGTGCTGAGTCCTGTGAGTCCTCCTAGTGAATCTATAACCTTCCAGACATGTCTATGCCTTTACCCATTGGGAACACACTGCACACATTCTTCTGTATATTGTTCTTAACAAATAAAATGTTTGAAGACAGTTTGCATCAACATTCATGGACCTCAATCTTTTTCTTGTCTGCCTAGTATTATGTATAGCTGTGCTAGAATTTATACAGCCAGACCTCAATTAATGGACCATTAGTAATTTTTAGTCTTGCTATTATAAATAGTCCTACCAACATGTCAGATGTGCCTGTTTCTCCACATCCTTGTTGATATATACAATTTCTTTATTGAATTTTCAGTAAAATTCACCCTTTCAGGTATATAGTTATATGAATTTTAATAAATGTATATAGAAATTTAACCACCACTGCAATCAAGAGTATTCTGTCATCTCAAAAACTTCCCTTGGACCTTTGTAGTTGATTCTCTGTCTCTGCACCTTTGTACACTGTTTTAATTTTTTGTCCTTAGTTTTGCCTTTTCCAGAATATCATATAAATGAAATCATACAGTACATAGTATTTTGAGTCTGATTTCTTTAACTTAGCATAGTGCTTTTGAGATTAATCCATGTTGTTGCATTTATCAGTTTATTTCCTTTTCATTGTTGAGTACAATTCCATTGTATGGCTATATTTCAATTTCTGTACATTCACTAGTTGATGGGCATTTGGGTTGAGTTTAATCAAACTTTTAAAATTTGCTATTCTCAAGTGATAAAGGTATCTCATTATTTTTTCATTTACATTTCTTTAATTAAGGGTAATTAGAATATATTTACTATATTGAGAATATATATTTATTTTTTTGAATTGTCTTTGCTCATTTTTCTATTATATGGGTTGATCATTTTCTTAATGATTTTAAATGACTATATACATTAAGAAAACCAACTATTTCATGGTTGTTATAAACCTTTTCCCATTATGTCATATTTTACTTTGTTTATGGCATATTTCGTTGCAGAAATATTTTTATGTTGCTTCTGACTTTTGTACCTCATGGGTACAAAAAAGAGCAGGTAGAAATGAGAGAATTTATGAATGTAAGGTATAGAACACAGGGGGCTGTAAGTCTAGGCCACCTGGGTGCGTTAGTTCACTCCACCCCCAGCATGAGCCCCACGCTAGTATTGTGTGGCCATGTTGTAACGTACCCCGCGAATCACAGAAGGACGCCTCAAGAAGTCGAATTAAAGAGTCACATTTATTGCAATCTGGGACTATGAGGAGGCATTCCCAAATATCATAGCCATAAGATGGTGGCAAAACCAGACTTATATAGGCAAAAATCACAAAGTTATTGATTACATCCCAGGGTTTGGAATGAGGCACCTGGCTCGCAAAAAAGCAGATTACAGATGCAGAATTAAGCATGTTAATTACAGTTTCGGGTCTTGGGGTCACTGAATTGACAGATATACATTATCTAGAACTCTTGGGTAACCTGGGTTAAACTTAGGCATGTTATCTAAATTACAGTTTTGGGTCTCCGGATCACTGAGTTGATAGAAACACATTATCTAGAGCCCTTGGGTCTCCCAACCACTGAGTTGTCAGGACAATTTACAGTGATTGTGCTGTCCTGGTCTCGGGACCACTAAGTCTGCTGGAACGCACCACCTGTGGCCACTAAAACAATTTAGGGTAATTGTGCTGTCCTGTTTCCCAGGTACAGAAGAATGTGCTCTCTAAGACCAGTATGATAACAATCAATGGAATAGTCATTCAATCGATAAGGCATTCAATCGAACGGGATGACTTATACAATTTAGAAAATCAAAGTAACCTGTCCATTGTTAAACAAAGCAAATAGGTACCATACTTCAGCCAGTACAGATTTTCTCAGTCTTTCTCATTGGTTACAACCAAGGCTTGCTGAGAAACGCAGCTGCTTTGAGAAAGTGTAGAGTCCCCAGGGCATAATTCTTCAGTTTCAGATGTGGAAGAGGATCATTTAGTGGAAGCAATGTGCTTACTGCAGAGACCATCAATACATGAGATTGTTGTGCTTGTTGGCTGGGACACAGGGAATTCCTGTCTGCAGTCTCAGTGATATCACTTAGAGGGAAACAGCCCTCCTCCTATATTTGAATATGGGATTCCACAATGTCCACAAAGACCTATTGTGCTCCATGCAATCTATGGGCAAAAGAATTTAGGAGAGGCCAGAGGGGTGTGGGTGTGGGTGAGGAGATAGACAGTATGGTGGGAGGAAGTGAGGAGGCTAGCGGGGGAAGCAGACCCTTTTGCTTCCTTATTTCCCGCCTACAAAGCCCATGTTGGCATTTGATTTTTGCAGTCATTAACATTTTTGGAGTCAGGCACACCAAGTGCAAAGTCACTTACTGCTAATCTGAGAAGAGCACAACCCACAGCAAGAAGAACTGTGGCGTGGGGAGCATGGGGTGGCAGAATCTGATTGGCAGGAAGAGCTTTTCCTCCACCTCCCAACTCAGGTTTCCACTGCCTGTGTGTCACTACATGGGCTCTTCCCAACCAAAGCTGAACCTCTAAGGCACCCACCCAGGATCAGTCAGGCTTGTTTAAGATAAATGCACCCCCTTTCTTGGGAAAGATAGCTGTGACCTGAGAATAGCTAGCTAATTAACATTATAAAGAATAGAACTAAGAGATCATAAAGAAACAAATAACTTCCTCTGAAGTCTGTGGTTCAAAAAAATCAATGGAACAGGACATGAGTTATTTACTCAATTACCTGTCTCTCTACCTCTCTTTTCATTCTCCTCAATACACATCTTTCTTCTGCTCTTATTCTCTGTCTTTCCTGCCTGTCCATCTTGTTTTCCCTCAGTCTTCTTTGCCTTTTGCCCTTTAACCAACTGGTCATCATCAAATGAAGTTCATTTTTAGCAACTGTGTATTTATTGACAGTGTACTGACTTTCTTGATTTAAAAAAAGGCAGGAAACAGATCCAATCAAATTTAACTGTTTTATCTTCAAACTTGACTCTCAATTTGTTAATTGGGAAAAAATGGGGTGGGGAGAGTGTGTGTGAAGTAGACTAAGATCTTTCCATTGCCATTTGGGTGAGTTCTTTTGCATTGGGTCAACTGAGAAGGAATGAACCGGAGTTATTTCTACATGTCTCCAATGCAGGGCTTTGAAGCAGTGGAGTGGAGTGAAGAGACTAAGATCAAATCCTTATACTCCCCTTTGCAAGAGTTATGACTTTGAGCAAGTCAACCTCCCCCTGAGAATCACAATCTCAGCATCTGGCATTTAGCTGTAAGCTTCTTACTATTAGGGACCAAAGACTATTTTATTTATTTATTTATTTATTTAATTTGGAGGTTTAGAGATGGTGTATTTTAAAAGGTGCAACATTGTCTGGTGTCATCAGAGACAACAGTCCATATAGCCCCTCCATTCCAGTCATCAAAGTCAGTCTCTTTTCATTTCTGGATGATAAGATTGCCTTTGCCTCCCACATACAGCACTGGTACTATATACCAGGCATTGCACCAAGCTCCAGTCATATGGAATAGGGTAGGGCAGTGGTGAAAAGCCTAGCCTCTGGGCCAGGATGTTTAATTCTTGATCCCAACATTTACATCATTGTAATGTTGGACAAGTTACTTAACTTTTCTGTAACTCAATTTCCTCGTTTGTAAAGTAACAATAATGATGATGACAACAGTAACTGTAAGTATGACTTTATTTAGAAGTAATGTGATTGCAAATGTAATTAAGGATCTTAAGATGAAATAATTCTGGATTTAAGGTGGGCCCTAAATCCACTGAATGACTGATATCCTGCTAAGTGAAAGGGGAGGGAAAAGGCCATATACAAATGGAGGCAGAGTTTGAAGTGTTGTAGCCACAAGTCAAGGAACCCCAGGAGCCAGCAGAAGCTGGAACAGGCAAGAAAGAAATCTTCTCCAGAACCTTTGGCTCTGTTGACACCCTGATTCTGGACTTGTGGCCTCCACATAGTGAGAGAATAAATTTCTGTTGTTTTAAGTCACCAAGTTTGTGGTAATTTGTTGTGACAGTCCTAGGAAACTGATATGGATGATATAACACATTCGCCTCATAGGATTGTAGTGAGCGTTAAATCAGTTGCTATATTGCAAGTGCTAAGAGCAGAATCTGGAATATAGTGAAAGCTCTAAGTGTAGGCTGTTAAGTATTGTTAGCTCATTGAATCTTACCTAGCAACAGGTACTACTGTAGGTACTCTTCTGAGTCGTGCAAGAGTAGGCCTTCCTTCCCCTGGGCTGCTAGCACATTTTTTCACAGGAAAAAATAGAGGTTTAGAGAGACTGAATGAAGCTGGTCTGGACTTTGCTTTCACTTGAGCCACCTCTCAAAAGTCTGTGGAGTTTGGCTTTCTGCTAATGGATGCAGGGGACTACTGGCTCGGCAATCCCTCATGATGATGCTCTCTCAGCCAATATTCTTTAGTCCTGAGCTACAAAGACCAGAAGGAATACAGAAGACCTCTCATGTGATGGTGTTTACTCCTCTTTGATAAGTCTTGCCAGCCCTGGT
Source organism: Myotis daubentonii (assembly GCF_963259705.1). Lineage (NCBI taxonomy): Eukaryota > Metazoa > Chordata > Mammalia > Chiroptera > Vespertilionidae > Myotis > Myotis daubentonii. The sequence goes on from NC_081852.1 coordinate 42,154,971, forward strand.
CTTGGCACAAGCTTCACTCCAACAGAGCCAGGGCCTCTTTTGGCTGTGCAGTTGTCCCATGACCTTACCTCATTGGGGTAGCCTCAGTACTTCCTCACAAGAGATGTGCTGTCTTAAAGGCCACACCCTCCCTCTCCAAGGACTTCAAAGGCCCCCATGGTATGCTGAGTGTAGATTATACAAATGACTAGAAATAAGATCACATTAATTAGGTAAGGGAAAGCTCTCACCAGAACCTACAAGGCCCTACAAAGCAAGGCAACCTTTTACCCCGCCCCCTCCCCCTCCACCATATCTTATTCTCCCCTTCATTACTCTCTCAGCCATATTGGCCTGGTCAGGCACTGTCCCATTTCAGGGCTTTTGCACATGCATTTTTGGTTGCCTTAAATACCTTTAGTTGCCTAGAGGTATGCATACATTCTCCTTATACTCAACTAGAGGCCCAGTGCACAACATTTGTGCACTTGGGAGAGGCCCTTTCACAGTCTGGGAGCCCTTGGGGGGACATCCTTAGCACTGTCGCGGAAGTGGGCCACTGCACTCACCAGGAGTCAGCCCAGCTTATGGCTGAGAGGCGCTCCCCCTATGGGAGCACACTGGCCACCAGGAGGCAGCTCCTGCGTTGAGCATCTTCCCCTTGGTGGTCAGTGTGCGTCATAGCAACTGGTCATTCTGCTGTTCAGTCAATTTGCATATTACACTTTTATTATATAGAATACTCAATATCACCATTTCAGAGGGGCCTTTTCTAATCACCTTAACCTTCCTCTTTACTCTTCCTTTTCTTTCCTTCCTTAGCAGTTATAATTATGTAACACTAGAGGCCCGATGCACGAACATTCGTGCAAGAATAGGCCTTCCTTCCCCTGGGCTGCTGGCACTGGCTTTCCTCCGGCACCTGGGACCCGGGCTTCCTACCTCCAGGTGCCCCGCAGGCACCTGGGACCTGGGCCAGCTTCCCCTGGGCCAGCCGCAGTCCCGGGTGCTGGGCCCCAGCTTTGTCAGGAAGGACATCCAGATGACATCTGGTCTAATTAGCACATTACCCTTTTATTATTATTATTATAGATTCTTCTTTATCTTGTTCATTGTCTTTTCTTCCAAACTAGAAAATACTACCATAAGGATGGGGTCATTTATCTGTTTTGTTCATTGCTGTAGCTCATAGCCAAGGGCAGGTCTAGTGCATAGTATTATACATTCAATAGTAATCGTTGAATGACTAGTTTAAAGAATGAATGAAGCACAGCCCCTCCCCAACAACTATAGTACTCCCAAACTGAAATGGGTTAGCCCATTAGAGGAAGCACATGAAGAGAGGCCTATCAGAACAACTGAGCTCTGAAGCATATGGAGGGGAACACAGCCTCCTGTTGAGCTTGAATTTGAAGGAGACAAAGAAAAAGAATTGGTAGAGAAAGAGGGGAATTGAATACCAAGGGAAGGAAATCTCAAGAAATTTCTCAGGAAAAGTCAGAATCCAAAATTCATTTATTCATTCAACTGGGAATACAGCAATAAATAAGCCAGAAAAAAAAGTCCCTGCACTCAGAGGACATACATTCTAGTGGTCATAATGTTAAGCATTATGATCTTGGGCACAAAAACCTGTTTATTGGAATGCTGAGATGGGAAGAGCTTAAATTTCAGAAGGGCTGAGAGGTCTAGGTAGACCAGTGTGGCTTTCACCTGGCAGTAGGAAGCTACCCTAGATTCTTGAGCAGGAAGTGCTCTGGCAATGCCATTTACAGGAAGGATGGATTTTGAAATGCAAGGTAATTAGAAAGGGTGGGAGATACCAGAAAGGGCTATTATAGAAGACGTGGGGTGACTGGAATAGGGAGGTAGATAGCACCTAGAAGAGGGTGGGCCTAAGGCAGCTAGAATGAAGCACCTGAGACAGGACCTTAAAGCCTGAGTGTGAGAACAATTTAAATATGCCACCAAGAAGAGCTCTCTGATGGAGAGGAAGGGAGATGGCAGAGATGGTGTGGAGACTTGAGGGAATGGCAAGGCAAGATTAGGACCAGTTCTCTGAGCTTCAGTGTCTGTCCCATCCCTGGGCTGTGTAAACACAGGAAGGACCATAGCACCACACTGTTTATTTGCCAGTGCTTGTCCATGTTTGCTGTTTCGTTCTCTGTACAAGCCAATCTTAGTCCGAGTGTGACCTGTTAGAAATTGGAAACTATTTCAATCTAGTGAGTCACATTAGATCTGCTGAGCAAAATTTTGTTTGAACCTGAAACCCACCACATCTGCCTTGTCGAGTAATCAAAGTCCCACGGCCTCTACACTGTTACCAGCTAATATGTAAATGTGGTTGAAATGCAAAGGGTGTATTAAGCCAGGAAATGTCATGGAGTTGTGAGACTTTGATGATGCATTCTGAATACTTTTTTACATCTTAAACATTTGGTGATAGATTTTAAAAATGAGGAGGGCTATCCTTACTTTTTGTTATTTGTTACTTGTCCCTTGATAGACTTACATTAACCTACTAAACAAACTGCCAACTTGGGATCCTTCCCTCTCCTCACTCCCTAACTGATTAGAGACCTAACTGCCCATTTTCCTTATGACAGCCACTGACTTAGTCTTGGCTCTCATCACATTACAAACAAAGCCTTTGTTCTTGAATTATTACCCAAATACTTTGCAAGTGCCTCATCTATAAAGATCCTTTTATCTATCTTTGATGTCACAGGATAGCTAGCACTAGACCATACAGAAAATTGATGTTTGTTGATTTCTTTTTGATATTTTCTGTTCTGCTTTTGGTTTTAGAGTCTAGTCTGAAGAGATTTTGTTCCAGAAATATAGTTATCATCCTTGGCTTCTCCTGTCTCATGGCTGTGATTGCTTTGATCACTGTGGGGCTTACCCAGAACCAACCATCGCCACACAATGTTAAGGTAACTCAAATCTCTCTGTGTGTGTGTGTGTGTGTGTGTGTGTGTGTTTATGAGGGGACCTGGAAAGAGTGAAAAAGGAGATCATAGCAAATGAGAACATACAGGAGTTGAAGTTCTGGCAGCCCAGGAGTAAGTTACAAACTTTTGGATTAGGGAAGTAAAATGGAAATGATGCTTATTCTGGAAGAAGGAATGACTCAAAGCAATTAACCATGGGAAGATAACTGTCTTTATGATTGTTCAGCAAATTAAATAAATAATAGAAACAAAGACTTCATCACCATATTCATATCTGTGTTATACTGTGCTGGTATTCTACTATCTAGTGCTATGTCTACTTCTTACTCATTGTTTCATTGTGGATATGTCACAACACTGTACTCTTTGTTCTTCTTACTCCATTATTATCATTGTCACCAAAATAATTGGAAAGCTCTGTATAAAGCACTTTGGAAGTCAAAGATTGTCGGGAACACTTGGTCTTCATCTTCAAAATATCAAAGAACACAGCAAAATCAGTTTAAAAAACCCCAGAGAAACAAGTATCAGTTAGAGTAATTATAAATGAATTCTTGGATAGATAGAGTTCTTGTGAAAATGTATCTACATCTGAAGAGTTAGTTAATATCATTAAAAATAATTAGGGTCATTAACTCTGCTGTAATTTATTTCTCCTTCCTTTCAAACTCATCAAAGTAAAATTTCAAAGACATGACTATCTCACAATTAACTTGTAATATGGCTAATATTTTATTTAATCCATTAATTAGAAAGCATGTGGTAAATTTAAATTTATGTTGTAAATACACCATTTTAGTCTTTAATTGAAATTACAGTAAATAATCTACAAGGATATACCCAGACTATCCCGATAAGCACATATGTGCATGTGGGTGGTAACATATTCAGAAGTTAACTTGATCATAGAGGCCCTGGACTACATGTACAGAAGTATGTTTTCTTGTATCTGAAGATATTACATTGTGAGCCTGGCATGTGGATGCATATGCCAGGCTGCTGAAACTTTTGCCACCCACCCAAATCACTTGCTGTACAGCAGAGGCCTACATGTTACATTGGCATCTGTTTGCCATACAAATTCAACTCAAGTGGGACTGTGTACAGCAGCTCCTTTGTCAGCACGGAAAGCTGATACTATCTCATTGGCAATGATCTCTTGCCTTTTAATGTTGTGTGGTGTCGGTTCTTTTGGCAAAACTTCACTCACAGTTGAAGCCTCATGACATCTCAGTTCTGTTATTTGTTTACCAGTTCCAAAAGTACATGATTGCCTTTTTGGTTTGACCTTTTTACATATTCTTTATTGCATCATTGGAGTGGGGGACCGCCAAGGAGGCAAAGTCCATGACAGACTTGAGCTCTGTGTTCCTAATGAATACTTGTCTTGGATGACCTTCTCTCCTTCTCAGTGGTCATCTTAAAGTCTGTTGTGATTCATGTTGTTGTGTTGGCCTGGCAAAATGGAGTAAGATCTTTGGCATTCTTTAAATAAAAGGTATAAGTATTCGACAGACTGACACTGGCATCTGAAGTGAATCTGTATAGCAATATCACTGGTTAAAGATCGTTTTATATATGCAAAGTAGCCATTTGTTGAGGTTGTACAGTAATTCTAATAAGGTTCCTGGCATATATTGAGGGCAAAAATATTTTAGGAACTTGTCTTTGGTGATCGCTTTAAGCTATGTATGCTGTTGAATTTAATAGTCATAAGCCACATGCAGCTCTTTCAATCCAAGTTAATGGAAATCAAACCAAATAAAAAAATTTTTTCATTTGCATTAGCCACATTTCTAGTGCTCAACAGCCTCATGTGGCTGGTGGCTAATGAACGTACAACTCAGACACAGAACATTCCCATCACTGCAGAAAGTTCCACTGAACATTGCTGCTTTAGAACACACTCTCTGATAGTATCTCTGAAATCATTCAAAGTTAAGTTTGATGAAGAAGGTGAATGATAAAACATGTTTAAAATCAGGACTAGTTAATGAGACTTTTTCTGCGTTGTTTGTATTTTAAAACCAAATATCATGAGGTACTAAATTGTTTTGAGTAGGTTTTTTTTTTGAATAAATGTATTTCCTTCCAAAAATGATGAATTAAAAATAACACATTTAGATATTCATATCTGGTACATTTGTTTTAAAACACATCATCTCTTTATGACCATACCTCATTTAGCATCTCTTTATTCATAAATTTATATACCAATAATCATTATTTAAGTACTAGTGGCCCGGTGCGTGGAATTCTTGCATGGGGTGGGGGGGTGGGGAAAGAGTTCCCTCAGGCCAGCCTACACACTTTCCAATCGGGGACCCCTTGGGGGATATCCTACTGCCGGTTTAGGGCCTAAACCGGCAGTAAGACATCCCTCTCGAAATCTGGGTCCTAACTGCTCACTTGCCTGCCTGCCTGATTGCTCCTAAATGCCTCTGCCTGCCTGCCTGCCTGATTGTCCCTAACCCCTCTGCCTGCCTACCTGATCACCCCTAACTTCTCTGCCTGCCTGCCTGATCACCCCTACCTGCCTCTGCCTGCCTGCCTGATAACCCCCAACTGCCCTCCCCTGCTGGCCTGATCCCCCTAACTGCTCTCCCCTGCCGGCCTGATTGCCCCTAACTGCCTCTGCCTCGGCCCTGCCACCATGGCTTTGTCCAGAAGGTCTCCTGGCCTAATTAGCATATTACTCTTTTATTAGTATAGATTTAAATATCTATGTCAGGCACTGGGCTACACAATTGGGAAGTCAATATAGCTATGACTGAGTTTATCATCTGGGGAAGGAAACACATTTAATAGATGACACAAATTATTAGTTACTATTGTGATGAGTGCCACCAAATGCAAGTTTTGGGGACCAGGGAAGTCTTCCTTGAAAAAAAAATGACATTAACAATAATATCTGAAGTATGATTAGAAGTTAGCTGGGAAAGAAATGGGTAAAGAGCATTCTACGCAGAAGGAAAGCAAGTGCAAGAATCCCACAGCAGGAAATAGCTAGATACATACTGGAAGTTGGTTGCAGAGCAAGAATGGGTCATGTATTGGATAAAGATGGTGAGGAAGGTGGTGATCGAAGGGCCTTGCAAGTCAGGTTAAGGTTTTTAGTTTTAATACTAAACCAATGGGAAGTCAATGACATGATCAGATTTGTATTTTGAAAAGATCACTCTGACTGCAGTGAATTACGGGGAGGAGGGATAAAAGCAGATGCAGGAGATTAGGAGGTAAAAGGCTATTATAGTAGTTTGGGAAAAGGTGAAGGTTTTGAGTTACATTTTTGAAGAACTGTTTTTGAGGTATTGAATATGCAAGCAGAAATGTCAAAGAAGCAGTTGAATATTCAGCTCTGGATCCCAGAGAAGAGACCTGCCTGCTCAATAGAAATATTATAAGCCATATTTTAATTTTTCTAGGAACCACATTTTTAAAAAGTAGAGGAGATGAAATTAATGTTACTACTTTGATAACTGGAATGGTGAGCTGAGGTTTTTCCCCCAAGGTTGTGTCTCACGACCCCAAAGAATGGGCTCCAAGGACCAGAAGATTTAAGCAAAAGTGTGGAAAATTTATTACAGGAAATTCAGACTCCCCAAATGGGGAGGGGGCCCAGTATGGGCTGCCTGTGAAGCCTTGTAGTCCAGGGGGTATATGTTTGCCACAAGCCTGCTCTTTATCTGGAAGTTGGTTGGAGAGCAAGAATGGGTCATGTGTTGGATAAAGATGTCATCACCTGCCTGACTCCCTCATTGTTCTTGCCCAGCACGGACCTGAACTTCCCCTGTTTCTAAGCACCAGTTCACCTTATTCTTGCAAACCCTACCTAGTTTCACATGCCTCCTGCTTTGAATCCAAAAACATTTTATTTCTGCTTGATTGGTTTCTGTGATTAGGCTTCTCAAACGGTTGTGTCTGCCCCTGCCTGTATTCCACCTGCCTTTGTTTTCCACTGGACCCCTGCCCTGCCTGCGTGTCGAGCTAATTCCTTTCAAGTATTTTATGTAACTCAATATATCCAAAATACAGGGGTGGGCAAAGTAGGTAAGAACTGTGCAGAAGTGTGCTTGAGAATAATAGCAAGTAGATTAGAACAATGTATAAATAATGAAGGCTGGCAATTTGAGCATTAACGAGATGGTACCTAAGTGCACTCTGCCATTGTGAAATTCTTTTGAGTTAATAAACCTATTGTAACAATCATAGCCTGCATGTCTTTTTCCATACAAACAACTATAAACCTACATTTGCCCACCCTGGTATTATTTCAACATTTCATCACAGTAAAAAATTAATGATATATTATACGCTCTTTTTTTCCATACTCTCTGAAATTCCACTGTGATTTTTCACTTAGAGCATATCTCACTTCAGAATAGTCACACTTCAGGTGCTCAATAGTCACATGTGGCAAGTGGCTACCTTATTGGGCAGCACAGGTCTAGACAAAAGCTATGTCTCTGAGATCATTGATGTATTGAAGCCTTAGAAATGGATGAGATCATAAGAAGTGGGTAAAAAGGGAGAAAAAGAAGAGGGCAAGGACCTAGTTCTGAGGAATTCTCTCATTTAGGGTTGAATAGTAAAGAAATACCTCCTAAACCACAGTGATATAGTGCTTTGCAGTTTGTGAATCATTTCCGAACTCAGTTCAATTTCTTCTTCTCAGAAGCACTATGAAGAATGGAAGATCATCTTCATTTTATATATATGAAATCAATAAAAATAAATAAAAAGTATTTTAAAAAATTAAAGAAAAACAATAATGCTAAATATATTAAAGATTATCCTCATTATATATATCCTCTTGCCTAACCTAGTTTTGGTCAGCTTTGCTGGGCAGGTGTGGCCTCATGCCCAGGCTACTTCTGGCAAAACACAAGAACTCTTTAATGTAGTGATGTATTTACATGTCCAACAACTTAGGGTAAGTATACTGAGGACAAGGACTGTGTTTCATTTGTCTTTGCATGTATTTTATTATTCATTTCATTCATCCATGCATGCATTTATTCATTCAACAGATAGTCATTGACTATTTTAGGCCCTGGGATTTGGCAGTGAGCAAGACTGGCAAAGCCCTAACCTCATGGAACTTACAATCTAATGGAAGAGATAATCATTAATCAAATAATCACAAAATAAATGTTCAATTGCAACCAGTACAGCATCTGACTTGGGTGGTTGCCTCATAAAAGTTTGCTGGCTCTATGAATAGAGTGAACAGGTAAACCGGCTCCCTCCTTGGATGTGAAGAACCTGTGAAGGGCCAATCTGGTAACAGGGTTTGTCAGTGTGGGAGGCAGGCCTCTGCCTCGGGATCCCCTAAAGATCCTGGTTCCCCATTCTCACCCCAGAGCCTCCTTAGTTCCGACCTCCAGGTTGCAGGGTCTGGGAATTGACACTTTTAACAGGCACCTTGGGCCTTCTCATGCCATTAAAATCTGGGAACCTGTAGCTAAGCAGTGACCACTTTACAAAAACACAGGCCTTAAAGAAGAATCCTTAGCTGCACCACAGTGTCCCCTGAGGGAGAGCTTTTGTCCTGGGGAACCTGGGGAGGGGGGCGGGAGGCAGCTTTGAGGTCTGCTTGGCTCACCACTTCCTTAAGTGCCTGCTCAGCACTGAACCCTGGCAGTTAGCAAGTGCCAGACATTCCTTGTAGCACTAACAGTCCATATTCTGGCACACACAGAGCCCCACAGGGTTCTCTCAAGGGCACCAGGCTGACCCAATACCAAACCACATGCCTTCATTACAAGCTGCTCACTTCTATGGAATGCCGGCTCAGGGACCAGATGGCTTTGATCTCAGTCCCAAATCTGCTGCTTTCTAGCTATGAGGCTTTGGGCAAGTACATTCCTCTCTCTATACCTCAGTTTCCTGTGTGTAAAACAGAGACAGCACCCACTTTGAGAATGGCTGTGAGAAATGGTACCAGTGACTCACTTATCAGAGTGCCCAGTACTTCAGAAGCCTTTAGTGGAGAGCAACTATAACACTGCTTGGAGGGAGATGAGTGCTAGGCAAGGCCCTTAACTCTGAGTGTGTTATGGTCACTGAGCCAGCATCCCCAGAATGGTCAACTGCTGCTAACGTGTAGTGGCCTGACCCTACGCATCTGCCTTTTTTTTTTTTTTTTAACAAGGAAATAAAGTACGATTCTTTTTGTTGTTGTTGTTGTTAATGCTCAACCAAGGATATTTTTCCATTGATTTCTTTAGTATTTTTTTTTAGAGAGAGTAGAAGGAGGGAGGGAAGGGGAGAGGGAGAGGGAGAGGGAGGGGGAGAGAAACATACATCAATGTGAGAGAGACATTGCAACCGAGTGTCCTTGACCAGATTTGAACCCATGAGCCTTCAATCTGAGGGCCAATGTTCTATCCACTGAAACAAATCAGAAAGGGCTAAAGTACTATTCTTTTTTTTTTTTTTTTTTAAATATTTGATTGATTTCTTACAGAGAGGAAGGGAGAGGGATAGAGAGTCAGAAACATCGATGAGAGAGAGAGACATCGATCAGCTGCCTCCTGCACACCCACCACTGGGCATGCGCCGGCAACCAAGGCACATGATGCCCCTGACCAGAATCGAACCCGGGACCCTTGAGTCCGCAGGCTGACGCTCTATCCACTGAGCCAAACCGGTCAAGGCTAAAGTACTATTCTTAATGAGCATTTGTGATTTTATCTTTTTTTTGAAACTTTAGAAGGATTTGCTCTAATTTTCAATCTCAAATACTCTTGGAGAATATCTATATTACTTTTACTCCCCTGGATGTTAATGCCTCATTTGAAAAACAACACCTAGAGATGGGTGGTGGTGATGGTTTCCCAACAATATGAATGTACTCAATACCACAGAAGTGCACATTTGTACACTTAAAATGGTAAATTTTATGGTCTGTGTATTTTACTACAATAAAAAAAAATTAAAAAGCCCTGGCTGGGTGGCTCAGTTGGTTGGAGCATCATTCTGTACTCCAAAAGGTTGTGGGTTGGATTCCCAGTCAGAGCATCTACCTAGGTTGTGGTTCGTACAGGAGGCAACCGATCCATGTTTCTCATATCAGTGTTTCTCTCTCTCCCTCTCTCTCATCTATAAAAACATGTTCTCAAGTGAAGATAAAAAAAAAATAAAGAAAAATAAAGACAATAAAATTGTGGTTTGTATAGAAGATCTAGTAGCTCCAGTTAAAGAAAAAAGAAAGGAAGAAAATGGTTTGCAATTGTTTATAGGCCCTGCCAACATTGCTGTAGCTAATGGAGACCTGATTTGTTTATAGAGTACTAGAGTCACATTCAAAAGGATAAGCTTTGTTTATTCAAAAAGACTCACTGAGACAGACTGATGAGGTTTCCGAAATAACTGTTATAGCTACAGGAACTTTTCCGAAGAACCAATTATGTCTGAAGGGACCAAAACAAGTTATCACATTCTTGTCTGTGTTACCTGGCTTATGTTTTTCTTTTCTCTTTTTAGTCCTCCCCCGAGGATATCTTTAAATGATGAGAGAGAGAGAGAGAGAGAGAGAGAGAGAGAGAGAGAGAGAGAGAGAGAGAGAGAGAGAATATCTAGGTGAAAGAGAAACATGGATTGGTTGCTTCTCCTATGCACCCCAATTGGGAATTGAACCCTCAACCTAAGTATGTACCCTGATGGAGAATTGAGCCCAAAACCTTTTTGGTGAATGGGACATTGCTTCAACCAACTGAACCACCTGGCAGGGGCTGGCTTGTGGGTTTTTTGGGGAGTGGTGGTGGTAGTGGAACTCAACCTTAATGGCACTATTTTTTGTTAGACTGTGAATTAACTTCTTTTAGGACTGAAGAAGTTTAGGAGCCATATAGTTATAACCCCTCTCAATCATTCATTTGATTCAACAGTTGTCTGTTGAATTCCTTCTTTGTGCCCAACATATAGAATATACTATGGTAGATGCTGTATATACCATGGTAAGTAAAACAGACCTGCCTTAATGTAGCTTTCAGTCTGGTAGGGAAGACAACATGAATCAAATAGCCACATAAATATGTGAATACACATTGTGGTAAGTTCTGTCTTTAGAGGAAAACTACAGGTATTCTGAGACATGGACTAGGAGGGTAGAATCTAATCTGAGAGGTCTGGCATTGGAAAATGCTGCAGTGGTGGAAGGACAAACTATGATGGCTACCTGGGTCTGTTAAGGCATTAATGATCAGTAGCTGTTAGGCAAGTCCTTGAATAGCTCTGGACACAGTTTCTCATCTATAAAATAAGATTAGATATAGCTTTTAAATGGACCAAGTGTGAAAAATGAGTGGCTATGCTGATAGTTTTGTAACAATGAGGCAAACTTCTGAAATGTTTAAACTGAGAACTGTCAATCAAGCTTTATCGACCCCACACGCAGCAAATAATGTCAGTTTTTCATTCTGCAAACTATTTTGGAAAACAAAAATATTTGGCACAGTTCAACAGGTTAGCATTACAGTCTGTTGTAGACACAAGGTAAAATGTCCTTAATTCCTGCGTTGAAAAGTTTGCTCTACCCTCTTCTCAAACACTTGCCCAACGGATTGGAGTAAAAGCTTTCATTTCCCAACCACACGCACTGTGTAAGGCCTTGGAGAAACCACCCGATAGAAGCAGGCTGGTTCCTTTGTTCTACTGGAAGAGTGACTTTCATGCCAACAAAGTCAGACAGAACGTCCTGATTCCAGATAAAGGCTGCTTGCTGCTGCTGCCTCGCTAACTTTTATCATATGCTGTTGTGGTTGGAACATTTTCTGGCAGGAAGAACTCAGGGACCCTGCCGTGAAACAACATAATTTTGTCCTGGGTAACCCCTCGTCCTCTTTCTCCTCCCCAGGAGGTTTCTCACGGATCCGAAGGCCCCAGACAGCTCAGTCAGAGCCCTCTCAGCCCACAAAGGCCGGTTCTTGGTTTCCTCGCGCTGCAAGCCTAGCTGCAGAGGAGCCTATCCAGCTTGCTTTCCTTGCCATGCCCCGAGCAAGTACGACACAGGCCCTCTCTTTATAAGGGCACAATGCTAATCACCACAGGGAACCCTCCACTATGTGGAACAAGGCAGAGGGCACTATGGAGGTCATGGTGGTCAGGATCCTCACACTCCTAGAGATGATACCCCTGGGTCTGGGGTTAAATAGAATAAAACTTGACACCTCAATAGACTCTGCTGTTAGCTATTCCCAGTGGTCTATGGAGGTCTCTCAAGTCCTCTTTATTGTCTTTTTTTTTTCCTCCCTGGAAGTTCTTAGGTTCATAGCATGTGGTGTGTGTGTGTGTGTGTGTGTGTGTGTGTGTGTGTGTACTACTGAATTAAGCTTTTTTTTGTCACCTGGATACCTCAGAGATTTTGGGCTAACTGGCAAGCACAAGGAAATATGCACTTATATAGAACAAAAATGGCCAACCTTAATATTTAAAGAACTTCCTATGAAAGCCCTTTATTTATATATTTATAACCTTGAAAGAATGACATCAAGCACATGGAATTTGAAAGAGAAAGGAAAATTGAGATACTACAAGGTAGTTTGCAACTGTCATAATCCCATTCTCAGAATGACTTTTACTTAGGACTCCACAGAATTAATGTTACCAGAAAAAAAGGGACCAGAGAGGGTTTGCCTGGGGCCGGCCGGTAGTGTGTGGTTCTCAACTTTGTGCAGGAAAGATTTCACTACACGAGTCCAGGTGAATTTTAGAGGACGTTTATTAAAGTTGGGGACAGTGAGACCAGGAAAGGCTTAGGAGAGAAGTAGCAGCAGGAGAGCCTAGGCGGGGCTGCTTTGGCTCTCTAGAAAGGTTATGGGAAAGAAGTGAGCCAAGGCGGGGCTGCTGTCAGCTCACTGGAGAGTCAGAGAAAAGGGGGCCTTGTAGATCAGTGGTTCTCAACCTTCCTAATGCCTCGACCCTTTAATATAGTTCCTCAGGTTGTGGTGACCCCCAATTTCATTGTTACATATAGAACATAATTAAAGCATAGTGATTAATCACAAAAACAATATGTAATTATATATATGTTTTCCAATGGTCTTAGGCGACCCCTGTGAAAGGGTCGTTTGACCTCCAAAGGGGTCACGACCCACAGGTTGAGAACCGCTGTTGTAGACAGTTAGGGGTTAGCCCCGGATGAGTTACCCCATTATTCCCCTGGTTGTAAGTTTCATGGAAACCATTAGAGTTTAGGAGATGCAAGCTTTCTTCCCCTTCAGAGGGAAGAAAGGCGTGGGTGTACTCCTAGGAGGGAGAACACTGAATTAAGCATCATCAAATGGTAGACCACACTTGGAGGTCCACATCTTAAAGGAGCAGCATGTGATGAGAGTAGTTGGCTCACACTTTAGAAGCATGTCCTCTGTTTCTTTCCCCATTTACTTTCCTCCATTTTTCTCTCCAGTATAGAGATGATAAGTGAAAAGTACATGTGCCTCTCATAAGCCTATGGCAGACATTATTATTCAATGATGGCATTTTTTTTCCTGACTAAACCCAGGGATGTAACCAAAGGTGAATATTCATTGATCAAGACGGGCATTCCTCCGTCAACTCCTGGGTAAACACTCCAGAGAAATGAGAGCTCATGTCCACAAAATGAAATGTACAAGATTGTTCCTGGCAGCTTTATTCCCAATAGTCTCAACCTGGAAACAACCCAAATGTCCGTGAACAGTAGAGTGTGGGAAAATACAGTACATTAAATACTCTACAGTAATGAAAAGGGACAAACTACTGATACAGTTTGAATGCATCTTAGAGAGACAGTGTAGTGTGAACAGTTAGACTGAGAAGAGGCATACTATGTCCTCCATTTACTGCAGCTCAGAAAACAGGCAAAACTCATCCATGGTGACAGAAGTCAAGACGGTGGTCCCCCATGGGGGAAACTGACTGAGGGGGCACCTTGGTGCTGATTTACATACATGCGCACATACAAACATTCATTGGGATGCTCGGCTAAGATTTGCATACTTTGCTATAAAAGTTCTCTTTCATAAAAATGCTTAAAAGGGTGCACCAATCTGAAAACCACTGTCTAGCCCTTGTTCCTATATTTCTCTGAATAAGGAGCTTAAATTTTTGATTGTGATTCCAATCCAATTCCAATTTCTGGATATATTTATAATAAAAAGTAAGCAAATGTAGTATTTTCCATGTCTCTTTTCCAAAGTCCAGACCAGAGGTCCTCAAACTTTTTAAACAGGGGGCCAGTTCACTGTCCCTCAGACATTCCACACATGTGCACTGCGGGCCCGGGACGAGTCGGCTGCTAAGCAGGACAGGCAGCGGTGGCAAAAACACCCGGCGGGCCGCCTGTGGCCCAAGGGCCGTAGTTTGAGGACCCCAGGTCCAGACCATGTACATGATTGGGCAGTGGAACGCAGGCAGCAGTAGCCTTTGGAGCTCCCCAGGTGATTCTAATAATTCTGCTATGCATACAAGTTTGGGAACTATTAAACCAATGGCTTTCTATTCCCTGCATATTGTCTCACTTCAGTATGTGGTTCGGAATCCTGGCTGCTCATGAGAACAGCCCGAGAAGCTTCTAAACAACACTGATGCTCAGGACCCACCCTGGGTAAGACCTGGGCAGTCTAATGTGCGGCCAGTCGTGACAGCCACTGTGCTGTAGTGATTGGAGTTCTGGTAGATCTTGTGACCAGGACAATTCCAGGCAACAGCCCCCACTCCGTGTTCCTCTTGAATGAAAATACTTTCTCCTCATGTTTTTGAAAATTCCTGTCTTGGTCTTTTTTTCTGTTGCAAGCTGAATATGGAGAAGCAAAATGTAATGCTGACAAGTTCTTCGTTTGTTTTGCCCTCAGTATGGGGTTGTGCTGGATGCAGGCTCTTCTCATACGACTGTGTACATCTATATGTGGCCGGCAGAAAAGGAGAATGACACAGGGGTGGTGAGTCAGATAGGAGAGTGCACGGTGCAAGGTAAGATGAAGAAAAAGGGGAGGGGGGACCGTGGGACATGAGATGCATGTGTCAGTGGAGTACTCGAAGAAAAGCAAGTCCAGTGAAGAGTACAGGGGAGCTGCTGCTGTTATTTCATTATCATTAACAAAATACTGAAATCAATCCTTAATGATTGAGCCCTTGATGCATAAACAGACTTAACAAATAACTGAGTAAAGACAAGTACTACATGACCTCACTCGTTGAATCTAATGAACAATAAACTGATAAACAAAATAGATCCGGAGACATAGAAGCATAGAACTGCGGATCTCAGAGGGAAGGGGGAGGGAAGGTGGATGGGGGTGGGTGGGAAGAGATCAACTAAAGAACTTGTATGCATATATGCATAAACTGTAGATACAGACAATAGGGGCAGGGCTGGGGGATAGAGGCAGACTAGAAGGGTTCAGTGAGGGTGGGGGGGGGAGGAAAAGGAGACATATGTAATATTTCCAACAAAAAAGATTTAATTTCAAAAAAATAACTGAGCAATAGTCCCTCCCATCAATAAGACACTTCTGTGTGCCACGCACCAACATAAGTACTAAAAATATTATTTCATCTTCATGATCTCCCTGTGAGGCATGTATTTTTATTCCCATTTTTAAAATGAGGGCACTGAGGTTGCGCAATGTTGTGCCATGTGTTTAAGGTTGCTTGAGCTAGTAAGTGACAGAACTGGGATTCAAACTCCCAACTTCAAACCCATGTCTTAACCAGTGGTTCTCAAATTTGAACCACCTTGTAGGGTTTGTTAAAGCACAGACGCTGGGTCCCACCCATTCTTGAAGGCCAGACTTTTTGAATCAAAACAATAGATGATAATTTAGAGCTGATTTTCTGATGATGGCTAAGTAACCAGGCTTTTTATAAACCTGTGAATTAGATATGGACAACATATCTGGATACTTATCTTTAAACCAAATCCATGACAGTGTGGATGTTATCTTAAAGTGAACTGAAATTGCTCACTTCAAAAGCTTACAGGATCTTGGCTCTCATCCTCTCCATAGCAACAATTAGTTTTGCTCTACAACGGGAAAAACAGTATTACTAGGGAGGCTGGAATCAGAGAGGAAAAATCACTAAGGAAACATAGATGCTATTCCTGTTTATTCTAACTAGATTCCATAGCTAATTAGTAGCAGTTCCTATCTTTTCAGTAAAAGCCAATGTGACTGGTGCTTATTTTAATTTCTGTTTTAAGTGTCATCATTATCCTTTTAGATCTTCTAGAATTAGTGTTGCTAATTACAATTTTGTGGAAGAAACATGAAAAAGTGGCTATATAAAGTAGCTATCTGTAAGATTCCCATTAGAATCTGAACCCATTAGGAAGGTTATGCAATTGAATGTGAAAGTTGTGCCACCCAGTGGCAAAATTATTGAACAGCCGACAGACCCAGCCTGAGGTCTGAAAACAAGTCCCTACCAGGGCTAAGTTGGTTCAGAGAGTTACCCGTAGAGCAAACTAATACTAGTATATATCACATCAAGAAATTGTCTGACTGAATTATCAGGAAACACCAGTATTTTGCTGTAATACTGTCAAGGTATGTTCTATACTTAAAAGAATATATTGTCATCTGCTTCTATATCTTTTCCTAGGTCCTGGAATCTCAAAATTTGCTAATAAAGTAAGTGAGTTAAGCAATTATCTGCCTGAATGCATGCAAAAAGCCAAGGAAATGATTCCAGTGGCCCAGCACCAACAGACACCTGTTTACCTGGGAGCTACAGCAGGCATGCGGTTGCTCAGGTATAGCCACACGTAGGGACCAGGAGCAGCTGGGAGTTAGGTTTGGCAGTACACGGAGCCTCTTAAGTTATGGGAGAGTGCCATACTTCCCTAACACCCACAATTCTAAATATCCTGAATCTCAGTGAGTGGGCAATACTCCCAAACTCTTAGTATGTGTAACTTTGAGAGTTTAAGTACATTTTTTAAAAAAATCCCTCTTGCTCTTCTCCCCACAGGAAATTCAAGGGGGTAAGGGCACAGAGAGAAAAAGATTGAGCCTATATACTCTGGGATTTGGGGCTACAGATTTAGCCATTCAATCTCCGGGAGGGGGAAGACCAAGGAGAGTTGCAGGTGTCCCAAGACACAAATAATCACAACTAGCACATCTTTATGGTCATCACTTAGTATTTGTGTGCATTATTTGTTCATTTATTCATTAATGCAGCATGTACTGACTGCCTACCATGTCCCAGGATATGGAAGTAGGTAACTTCAGCCCTCAAGGGGATCAGAGTTTCAATACAGGGTGATCAGTTTTTTTTAATAGAAGGCTCCTCAGAGCTGCTACAGAAGCATACTTTACCCTCCCAGAATGGGAGTGGGACAGGAGGATTTACCAGAGGGGACATGTGAGCTGAATCGTGAAGGACAAGTTGGAGGGTGAGGTAAGGGCACCACAGGCAGAGCAGACATCACATCATGTATTGCATAATCTGTTTATTTGGCACCTATTATGTGTCACGCACTGTTCTAAGTTCTGGGGATACAGTGAAGAGGACCGAGTCCCCGCCTTCCTGGAGCTTGTATCCTAATAGATGTGCAAAGGCAGGCATATATGAGAGACCAGGATGTGCTCAGAAGACTATAAATGGATAGAAGATATGGTGCAGAGAGCAAAATAATAATAATAGTAATAGTGACAATATTAGCAGCTTCTGTTTGTTGAGCCCATGTTATTACTGCACTTCAATGATAATATCTCTATGAAGAAGTATTATTAACTATTAGAGGCTTGGTGCACGACATTCGTGCACTGGGGGGTGGGTCCCTTAGCCCAGCCTGCGCCCTCTCGCAGTCTGGAACCCCTCGGGGGATGTCCGACTGCTGCAGAGGCAGGAGAGGCTCCCGCCTCCGAGGCAGTGCTAAGGAGCAGCAAGCCTGGCTTCTGGCTGAGCAGCCCTCCCCCTGTGGGAGTGCACTGACCACCAGGCGCAGCTCCTGCGTTGAATGTGCATGTCATAGCGACCAGTCATTCTGTTGTTTGGTCAATTTGTGTATTAGGGTTTTATTATATAGGACTAGAGGCCCAGTGCACAAAAATTTGTGCACTCAGGGGTAGAGGGTCCCTCAGCCCGGCCTGTGCCCTCTCGCAGTCTGGGACCCCTCGGGGGATGATCACCTGCTGGCTTAGGCCTGCTCCCCAGGGAATTGGGCCTATGATGGCAATCAGACATCCCTCTGGCAGCCCGGCAGCCCTGGGGGGATGTCCATTTGCCAGCAGGGAGCAGACCTCCTCAGACATCCTTAGCGCTGCTGAAGAGGCAAGAGAGGCTCCCACCACCACCGCTATACTGGCAGCCATCAGCCTGGCTTGTGGCTGAGCAGAGCTCCCCCATGTGGGAGCAACTGACCACCAGAGGGCAGTTCCTGCATTGAGCGTCTGTCCCTTGGTGGTCAGTGTGTGTCATAGTGACCAGTCATTCCCAGTCTTTCTGCTTTTAGGGTCAGTTTGCATATTACCCTTTTACTATATAGGATAGAGGCCTGGTACATGGGTGGGGGCTGGCTGGTTTGCCCTGAAGGGTGTCCCGGATCAGGGTGGGAGTCCCGCTGAGGTGCCTGGCCAGTCTGGGTGAGGGGCTGAGGGCCATTTTCAGGCTGGCAAGCAACTGAAGCTCCCAGCCTTTTTTTTTTTCTTTTTATTCTGGGATTTATTTACCTTCTATAGCTATCACTGGAGCTGATAGCCGACTCCAGCTCTGAGGCCATGGCTGGCTGAAAGCAGGTATCTGGTTTGTTTAGCTTCTGTAATTGAAACTCTGTTGCCATCACTGGCGCTCTAAGCTCTGAGGCCCCAGCTGGCTGAAAGCGAGTATCTGGGGTTTGTTTAGCTTCTATAATTGCAACATTGTTGCTTAGACTGGAGCTCAGAACCGGGCTGCGGCAGGAACCTTGGCTTCCTCCATCACTGGAGCAAGCAAGCCTTGTGTTCACTTCAGCTGCATGGCTGCTGGCTGCCATCTTTGTTGGCAGTTAATTTGCATATCCTGCTGATTAGCCAATGGGAAGCATAGCGGAGGTATGGTTAATTACCACGTTTGCCTATTATTAGATAGGATTATTAACCAGATAAGGAAGCTGTGACTTACATACGTTAAGTAAGTTACTGAGAGTTATACCTGGTAAATGGTAGAGTCAGGATTCTGAAAAGGCAGGGTCCAGATCACATAGTGCCTTGTAAGGCAGGCTAGGGAGTTTGGAGTTTATTTGAGAGATAATGGGAAGTCATTAAGTGATGTTACAAAACTGGTGCCACTGGCAGAGAAGGTGGGCTGGAGGGAAGAAAACTAGGGATAAGGGAGCCAGTTAGTAGGGTATGGCAGTCACACAGGTGAGAGATTACAGGAGTCTAATGCCAGCTGGAAGGCAGCATCCTCTGACCCAGAGGCTCTCAATGTTGAGTAATCTACATCTTGGAAGCAACTGCATTCCATCTTCATTATGACAATCCTGGAAGATTCCTCCTTTAGGTCTCAAGGTCTCAAACAGACCCAAGAACTGACACACAATATGAGGAAGACTCCCCCTCCCCCAGCTCCAGTCTGGCACCAATGGGGGTTGGGTGTCTGTCCCAGGACATTTGCCACTTGGTGTTTACTACAGTCTAATTAAAAACCTCAAGCAGGAACTGGGTATGTGACCAGCTAGGAGCCACCAGCGATGGCTAACTGTGGCACACTTTAGTTCTACGAGTGGTGATCAAATAATACCAAGGTACCACCACCACAATAATTAAAATTACTTTGATAATTTTTTGGAGCCAGGAAACAACAAAAGTGGTATTTTAGGAAGATGAACCTATTCAGTGATTGGAAGGATTTGGATTTGGAGAGAGGGGCTAAAAGATAGTTCTGCTTCCCCCAAAGGAGGCCCCTCAGGCAGCCATGTGTTGGTATTTCCATCTCCCTGTTTATTCCAGC
The DNA here is from genome assembly GCF_963259705.1 of Myotis daubentonii. Lineage (NCBI taxonomy): Eukaryota > Metazoa > Chordata > Mammalia > Chiroptera > Vespertilionidae > Myotis > Myotis daubentonii. Next base: position 42,174,830 of record NC_081852.1, read on the forward strand.
GAGTGATCATTCACTTCCTGGGAGCACTGACTGGAAGCTGTGGCTGAGATGGGTAGTTGCAGTTATTAAAAACAAAACAGGTAACCTCAGCTCTTCCTTTGCATAGACTTGAAAATGAAAACTTGGCCGACGATGTCCTGGAGGAGGTGACAGAGAGCCTCAGAAGCTTCCCCTTTGACTTCCAGGGTGCCAGAATCATCTCTGGAAAAGAGGAAGGTGCCTATGGCTGGATTACTATCAACTACCTGATGGGGAAATTCACGAAGGTGATTATCTTACAGCACCCATGGAGTGGCTCCCTGGGGGCCAATGCCATCGCTCTCTCAAGCAATACTTGGATTGCCTGCCAGAGTGAATGATGGATGAACTGGACAAATTAATTTACCCCCACATTTACAAGGGGCACCAGAGATATAATTCTCTTAGAAGAACTTTTACTTATTGGAGAATAAGGAAGCCATAACTTCACTTCAGAGAGAGACATAAAAGTCTATCATTAAAAAGAATAGCTAATATTTGCCTACTGCTATGTGTCTTATGCTATGCTAATCACTTACATGTACTGAATGATTTAATCTTCAGAACAACCATATGAGCCATTCTCTCATTTTAGAGCCCCAAATAGAGGCCTAGAGAAGGGTAATAATTCTGCTCAAGGTTACATGGCTAATGAGCAAATATGTGAGGATTTGAATTTGTCTTTCTAGCCCCAAATCCCTTGTTCCTAAATACTGACTGTACTGCTCCGATACTACTGCAGTCTGAGCTATGTCTTTGAAACCCCTCTTTTCTTGCTGTTGATCTGATGTGGATTCAGGAACCTCCAGAGGGCTTTGTGTCACCCTTATGCCCCTGCTCCTTCACATTAGGAAGTTCTTGAGTCCTAGAAATAATGTGAAAAAGGGGGTGTTCAGAGATTTCTACCACTGGTAACTGTACTCTCCTTCAGAAACTGAGATGGCTCTACCCGTTGGGAAATGAAAGCAATAGTCAGGAAACGTATGGCGCTTTGGACCTTGGGGGAGCCTCTACACAAATCACTTTTGTGCCCGGAAACCAGACAATTGAGTCTCCAGAGAATGCTCTGTACTTTCGTCTGTATGGCAAGGACTACAATGTGTACACAAACAGCTTCTTGTGCTACGGGAAGGATCAAGCGCTCTTGAAGAAACTAATCAAGGACACCCAGGCAAGTATAACTGAATCCAGACCTGACTTTTCCACATCTGGGCTGCCAGCCCTCACATCCTGTTGTTTTCTCTTCTACTTCAGTGATTTGAAGTTGGTTACTGTACTTTCCAAACCTTTCTAAGTACATCTGGTAGACCCGTAAGAATCATTCCCTCCAGACATCACCTCCTATATTTGTTTACTGCACAATCTCCAAGGACACGACCCAGATCCTTTCTTGGGAAATAATTTCTCAGCACTGTGGGGTTGACAATAAAAATTACACGCTAGGGCATTGTAGTAGGGGAGGGTGTGAGCAGTTTATAACCTCTTTCCCACTTTTTAATCTCTATTTCCTACAACTTGCAGAAAACAGGGTTGTTGGAAACAACCTGGAGAGGAGAAGAAAAAAATGCTTCAGGGAAAACACAAAGTTAATGGATCAACACTTCATATCTTGTCCCCAGACACTTTCTGCATTTTGAAGGCAAGAAAGTTAAACATACTTGCAGTTATGCGAGTACCAGGCACACCCTGATAAACAAACACAGAACAAGGATGTCACATCCAGCTGTTCCCTGTCTCCACTGAAAGGACAACAGTTCTCTGTTCTCCTCCAAAGCCTGCTCTCTGGTTCTCAGAAGCACTATCCATAAGATGACTTCCACAGGAATGGGGGCTGAAAGATGCCTACTGAGCACCAAGGCTCCAGAAGCCTCTGATCCACAGCAGTCCCCTTTATTCTCTTGAACATACTGGGTCGTTGGTTAAAGACCATTTTGATTCTCCTGACAAATAATCTGAGGCACTTCCAGGTCTTGGAGCTTCTTATTTTACTTATTTTTTATTTTTATTTTTTTGCTTGGAGGTGGGGGCGGGGACATAGGCCAATTCCTGGAGAACTATCTAGGCTCAGAATTTTGAGTCTATGTGGTTTCCCCTCATTCCTAAACACTTACTGGACTGCTTCGATACTGCTGCAGTCTGAGCTATGTCTTTGAAGCCCCTCTTTTTTTGCTGTTGATCTGATGTGGACTTAGGCACCTCCAGAGAGTAAATCTGTTTCTGACCTATGTGATTAGAACTGAGGAACATTCCAAACCAATGGCATTTCTGGGTCCAGCTTGAATTATATTTGCTTTCTATGAATAGAAAAAGTTTATTTACATTTGATGCTACTTCTGGTGCCTGTGATACAAATCGGACTATTCCCAAGACTGAAAAAGCCAGACAGAGGCATACTGAAGCCAATGCCAAGTGCTGGGATATTGTACAATTCTTACACATTAATGAAGTCAGACTGGTGCTTTTGTACCCAAAGCTTTGCAAATGACCCCTTCAAGTGATTTTTTTCCATTCAGGTTTCAAACGGAACCATCTATGACCCATGTTTCAACCTTGGGTACAGCAGGGTAATGAACATAAGTGACCTTACCAACAGCCCCTGCACCAAGACATATAAGACGACTCTTCCATTCCTTCAGTTGAAAATCCACGGCACTGGAAACTATCAGCAATGCCAGGAAAGTGTCTTTAGACTCTTCGATAATAGTGACTGTCCTTACTCCCACTGTGCCTTCAATAAAGTTTTCTTGCCACAACCTCAAGGACAATTTGGGGTAAGTTGTGAAATGATAAGGTATATTGGTTGGGATGATTTTGGCTGCAAGTTATAGAATATGTGACTATAAAGAGTTTAAATAATAGGATTTATTTTTCTCTCACATGATATAAGCCTTGAGGTAGAAAATTCAGGTTTAGTTCTTTGGCTTGATAATTTGATGACTCAGGATCAGCTTTTCCATGACCTTCTAGTGATGTTAGGATGGCAGCTTCTGCTCTCAGCATTATGTCTTCACAAGCAAAGCCAAAGAAGGAAAGAAGGAAGTTTCTCTTACATACATCTTCAGTTTTGCAGAAATGCCAACAAACATCTTTACGGATGTCACTGGCCAGAATTTAGTCAAATTCACACCTCTAAATCCATCTATGATAAAGGGGAATGGGTTACCATGGTCGTTTAGGGTGGGGAACATCATTTGGTCTGGCCCTGTCAAGGCATTAGGGGTGAATTAATTAAATATTTAACCAAATACAGCAGGCTAATTTTTAAGTTGATAATTTTGTTTGTCTCATGAATGATATTATAAATATCCAAATGTCCCTTGGCAGAAAAATGGTTCCCAACCCATGCTCTATAAAGACATTTAGGAAGTAGAAACTCAGAAAACCCCAAGGAAATACTGAAGATACTCATTTTCATTACATTTTGAAGACTTGGGGGACTATTTGAATCCCAACTCGAAATTCCTTTTTTTCTTAATCACTTCAAAATAAGGTAACATATTTGAACAGAGGCAGAAGAGATGCCCCTTGATCTACTCATTACTCCAATCTCATATTTTGTTCCTGGAGTCCAAGAATTACTGTAATCACAGTATAGTAGTTCAGTATATTGCAGGATTAGCTGCCATCAGTGGACTGCCAATTACTGACTAAGCACTATACAGGCATTATCTCACTCATACTTAAGATATCACTCAAAGAAGAGCTTTTGTCTGCTTTTATACCTTTTCTCCCTTTTTCAGAAAACAGATCAGCACATGAGGAAAGAGGTTTAATTCTCCTCTAGGACCCCAGTAGGAGAATTTCTCCCAAGGTCTCTTGGCCCAGCCCAATGTCACAGAAAGAGCTCCTTGGAAAGAACACAGGCCCTATAGTAACCACACGCTGGGTTAATCCTGGCTTTGCCACTGGTGAACTATTTGAACTCTGGGAAAATGACAATGGGCAAGGTAACCTGCGCTTACCTTAACCATGGCCCAGACCACAGTTTCCCCTCTCCTCAAGTTTCCTGAGGGAAATACATGACAGGACAATGACTGATAGAGTAAAACTTGGTTATAAGCTGGTCCAAACCCAAATTTAAAACAAACCAGAACCTTACCTGGATGCCCTATAGCTGAGCTGGCACTGGCTGCTCATGTTGGCTTTTTTTTAGGCCAAGGCCCCTGCCTTGGATCCAACTACTAGAAGAGAAAGGAGGGTACCACAAAAGGGAGGAAGGTGGCCGGGAATGCTGGGGACAGCCAAGGGCCCTTTCCATTCCAGTTACTGCCAGAAAGCACATCTGAAGGGAAAGGAATATACTCTTGTGTGTGTTGATCTTTAAACTTTCTTGAAAACTTTGCCTCCTGGGAAACATGGTCCAATTCTTGCCTTCAAGCTTGAGCAAATGCTTCCTACCGGAGTGGGTGGGGGAGAGTGGAGGGTGGGTAGGTGGGATGGTGGTGGTGGAATTTACTGCCTGTAAGTGTGATGCCTCCAACCAAGGTAGGGAAACTTGGAGTTGGAAAAGGGTGGAAGAGCCTTGAATTTCCCCTGGAGGCTTTTTTGTTTTGTTCCTTTGACCCTCATTGACACTGTCCTCCTCATAGCCTTCCTCACAGCCTTCTGCACCTCAATTTGGCAATCTCCTCTGAATGTTGGGGTCCAACCCCAGCAGGTCCAGGGGTTCCCAAAGGTGTGGACGGAGTCGGCGAAGAATGAGGGACATGGAGACAGCATTCAGTTGATCAGCATAGCCAGGTTCTGTAGCCAGGATCTCCAGCCACCTTCTGTTTTTATTGTCTTGTTACATCTGTATTTATACCAGTTGATTTTAATCCTATCAATTCTATTCCAAAGGTTAGGGCATTTCTTATCTCCATTCTAGGTTACTCTATTGTTCTATTAAGCTACAAGGGAGTAACTGAAGGAGATTATTCTAAGTAAAGATTATGTAGCTTAAGCCTGATTGTTCATAGTTAAAGTGATTAACTACTGACCTGGCACTTAGTTAAGGGGTTTTATTCCCTCCCTAACTTCAGGGAAAAATCCCTACCTGGGGAAACAACCTTTCTCGGAGAGGTGACCTTGGTTAAAACACATAGCGCCAAGAATGGGAGCAAACATATTAAGAACAGTATGCTATATACGCCAGGTCCCTTGAAACTTATGCTGTGCAGATGTTTCTTCCCTGCAGCGACTGTGTCAAGCAGCAAGGATGGGCCGGCTTCTGGCATCTTAGGGTCTTTCTTCTCTGAATATAGCCCTTAGGGTCAGTACTGTACCATGCCTATTCCTGTCTTGGCAGTTTCTTTCTGTATTTGGATTTTTAAAATTGATTTCAGCTAGAGGAAGGGAGAGGGAGAGAGGGATAGAAACATCAATGCTGAGAGAGCATCATCCATCCACTGCGTCCTGCACGTCCCCTTCTAAGGGTTGAGCTCACAACCTGAGCATGTGCCCTGACTGAGAATCGAACTGTGACCTCCTGTTTCATGGGTTGATATTCAACCACTGAACCACACTGGCCGGGCTGGATTTTTTTTAAATCCTCACCTGAGGATAAGTTTTTCATTGATTCTAGAGATAGAGGAAGGTAGAGGACAAGACAGAGAGAAATATCTATGTAAGACAGAAATATTGATTGGTTGCCTCATGCACGCACCCTGACGGGGGAGGAAACTGCAACCCAGGCATGTGCCCTGACTGGGAATTGAACCCAGGACCCTTCGGTGCATGGGACAATGCTCTAACCACTGAGATACACTTGTCAGAACACTGTTTTTGGATATTTTTGGTACCCTCTGTAATTTCTCCCTAAATACGAAAGATTTAAAAAAAAGATCTGTTGCCTTGTTTATAAAATGAGGACTGAAATACATATGTCATTGCTAGTTGTGACTGACAACTGAGGTGGACTGATGAATGTTTTACCACCAGCTCTCTGGGGATAGAGGGGCTGATTTGTAGCATTTGCCAATTTGCATGGTGTAAATACTCGCACCATGGCCTATTTAAAAAATTTTTATTTTATTTTATTAGTTACGGTATTACAAATGTGTCCTCATCCCCCCCATTAACCCCCAACCTCCCCCCCCCCAAAATTTTTTTAATTGATTTCAGAGAGGAGGGTAGAGGGAGAGAAGGTTAGCAATATCAATGATGATCAGTTGCCTCCTGCACGCCCTCCTCTGGGGATCGAGCTAGAAACCTGGGCATATTCCCTGACTGGGAATCGAACTGTGACCTCCTGGTTCATGGGTGGATGCTCAACTACTGAGACACATCGGCTGAGTGACCATGGCCTATTTTAAACTATCAACATGACATCAACTAGCTCACAAAACTCCTGAAATTTTAACAACTAGCTCTCATTAGTAGGTAAGAGCCAGCTCCATCATATCACTGCAAATAGTGAAAACCTAACATACTATATAGCACCAGGTGGGCCCTTAAAATATGTACTGTTAGTTCTTTCTCCTAACAGACCTCATTCTAGGCCTTCATTCCTGCAGGAAGTTACCTTTGCAAAGTCCTGCATCTTGAAGAATAATTATTTGTAACACAAAAATTTAGTTGTGCCGAAACCGGTTTGGCTCAGTGGGTAGAGCGTCGGCCTGCGGACTGAAGGGTCCCAGGTTCGATTCCGGTCAAGGGCATGTACCTGGGTTGCGGGCACATCCCCAGGGGGTGTGCAGGAGGCAGCTGATCGATGTTTCTCTCTCATCGATATTTCTAACTCTCTATCTCTGTCCCTTCCTCTCTGTAAGAAATCAATAAAATATATATTTTAAAAAAAATTTTAGTTGTATTTTAATTATTTCCAAACCAGCTAGCCTGGGTATTCTCAAGCCACAGAGAATTTTCAGAGGAGGTAATCTTTGGCACAACTGCATTTAGCACTGATGATCTAATTCTTAGTTTGTAAACTGAGTATTTTTTTAAAAATATATTTTATTGATTTTTTACAGAGAAGAAGGGAGAGGGATAGAGAGTTAGAAACATTGATGAGAGAGATCAATCAGCTGCCTACTGCACGCCCCCCATTGGGGATATGCTTGCAACCAAGGTACACGCCCTTGACCAGAATTGAACCTGGGACCCCTCAGTCCGCAGGCCGACGCACTATCCACTGAGCCAAACCGGCTAGGGCTGTAAACTGAGTATTAAGAGAGGTCAGTACTCTTTTCAGTTTGGCTACACTGTCACCTTGGTTGCTAGACAGAATCTAATTTGTAGGCAAATAAGAAACATCAAAAAGGAAGAGGAAACATCTGTGAGGAATTACTTATGTAATTTAGGAATTTTTAAAAAGATCACATTGTATCATTTATGTAAATAAGAAAGGGTATAAACAATTCAATGGGGAACAGAAACTGAAGAACATTAAATGTTGTTTGTTTACATATGTATATATACCACGTGTGTATTTGCATGTATTTGTGTGTATTTAGCTCTGAGCTTCCTAGTAGCGAAGGGGAAAAATAAGACAAAATCAGATAATTTTCATTATACCCAGCAAACCCAGTCCTAGGCCAAAGCACAGCTATTCCAAAACTGAATCCCAAAATTTTACAAAGGAGATGTTGCTAGACAGTGTCTTTGACCATATTTTTAAAAATTGCAATTAAAAAATTTGTATAGCAACTTTAACCCAGAGGCGTGGTACTAAAAAACTGATTCAATGATAGCAATTCTGTGATGGACTGAGGCAATATAGGTTTTTGATACTCATCTTGATAGAAGAAAAGAATTTATAGTAGCTGGAAGAGGGGAGAGACATATATCCTTCAAATCACCTTCTAAAATACTGATTATCTAAGCTAGCAAATAGTGTTCCTACTCTGAGTTGCTGCTTAAATACAGACGCACAGACTATACACACCAATCAAGTAAAGGTTTACAAAGTAAAGTTGACTCCTAATATGGAAATCAGGGGGCTGATCACAGAGTTTGACCTCAATTGGAGGGCATCCCACCTGCACTTAAAAGCCAAGTCAGCAATTCCTACACCCACATCAGCATTTTCCGCCAGTTACCCTTGGGTCCATTCTGGGAAAAGAACATCTGGTGAATTGAATCTCCAAAGTCCTACTCCAAGAGGATGGTGGTTTTTTTTGTTAAAGACGTTTGAAGAATCACCTACCACAGTCACAGGAAGAATCTTGAATCATCTGATGTGTCCTTGAACCATCTGATTTCAAGCAGTGTATCTTCCTGAGGTATTAAAAAGAAGAAGGTGGTTTTGTCATTCAATATAATTCTGGGGATTAAAAATGAAAGCATTATGAATAAGGTTAAGGTTTCTTTTGTATTATACAATATAAATCCAGGGGGAAATTCACCCTAAACTCTATCACTCCATTCCATTAACACTTTATTTTTCTGGGTTCAATTCCAATGCATGTTGGTATAAGCAACATTCCACTTTAGAAGAGACTTTCCCAAGGGATTTAAGAGGACATCTTTGATAGTAAACCCAATAAAGCGATTTCTGAAGAACATATATGGACAAGAAAACTACAATTTAGGCCCTGACATATGGAAGACTTTCAAAAAAGACAAGACAGATAGATGGAATGAAAAAAAAAAAAAAGAATATGAATAAACTGGTCCTGGAGCAGGGGAAGAGAAATAGGTGACCTTATTCTGGAGCACAACGTCTAAGAAAGAAAGATGACTAGATGCATTCCCAGTTTACACAGCAGGTTTTTCACTTGATTCTAATTCTAAGACTTGGTTTCTGCTGTGCTACAAATATGTACGTGTGTGTGTGTGTAAAAGTAACATGATTATCTTAGACATTTAAAAATATATAAAGGAGAGAGGATTTAAAACATTACTTCAATTTAAAAAAAAATTGATTTTTTACAGAGAGGAAGGGAGAGAGATAGAGAGTTAGAAACATCGATGAGAGAGAAACATCGATCAGCCGCCTCCTGCACATCTCCTACTGGAGATGTGCCCGCAACCCAGGTACATGCCCTTGACCGGAATCGAACCCAGGACCCTTCAGTCCACAGGCCGATGCTCTACCCACCGAGCCAAACCGGTTTCGGCAAAACATTACTTCAATTTTGATTCAGGTGTTTATAAAAGAAGACCATATTTATTTTATATTCTATTCTTTATATAAGAGCATTATTCATGATTGCATATTGCTTAGTTGATTCTATTTTGAGAGAGGACTCTAAATCATAACCTGCAGTCAAGACAGCATCTAAAAGCGAAATATCAAGGCTGTCTAAACCAGTCATTCTTTGTGTGTGTATGTGGCAAGATACACAGCACAGAACATTTACTACTTTAACTAATTTTAGGTGTATAGTTCTGTGAAATTAAGTATACTTACATTATTGTACAGCCATCACCATATCCATCTCCAGAACTTTTTCATCTTCCAAAACGGAAATGCCACCCAATAAATCATACATTAACGTCCTGACCCTCTTTTCTCCTCTTTCCCCTCAGCCCCTGGCATCACCATTCTTCTTTCTGTTGCTATGAATTTGACTATTCCAGGTACCTCATATAAGTGGAATGACACAATTTTTGTCCCTTTGTGACTGGCCTTTTTTCCACTTAGCATAATGTCTTCAATAGAGCAATTATTCTTAACTCTTGAAGGCAAGCATGTCAAACTCAAAAGCTAACATGGGCCAAATAAACAAGGTTTAAGTTTATGTGGGCTGCAAAAAAACAAAAGCTTCACTTTTCATAAAAATGTAGGTTTAGTTCAATAGAGACATGCTGAATACAAAGGGCTGAAATAAATGAGCAATTGTTAATGAAAATTTGTTGTGGGCCACATGTGGCCCGCAGGCTGCAAGTTTGACATGCTTGCTTTAAGGGATCACAAGACTCTTCGAAGAATGCGATGAAAGCTAAGGGTCTTCTAAGTAGAAATGCTGAAATCTTTGCATTCAATTTAAAAGACACCATGATCCCTTGAGGTGGACCTATGAACTCCACATTAGAGCCTTTAACCTAAAACAAAAAGTACATAAAAACTAGAGATTAAAGTAGAACCATGAGCCCAAGCAGAGCAATGTCTGGGAGTGAATGCCACACAAGTGTCAGAGGTCAAGTTTATTTGTAAGTATGGAGAGCAGACACAGATACATATGCCAGAGACAAAAAGACCCTGCAATTGATGCCACTTCTGCCTCTAAAATGCATCCTGCCAGGCAGATACAACCTAGTATCTGTTAATACAAGTTAGAGAAGCAAGTTAGAATGGGGGTAGGAGAATACGTCAATTGGTTAGTTTGGGGAAGAATCTTGAGACTAGACTGTAATGCCTGTTCCTTCTGCACTTGATCTTAGCCAAAAGGCCGAGAAGCGATGCCTGTTCCTTCTGTATCTACAATGCTTCATTTAATATTTTTCCCCAATATGTTTTTTATTTGACCTTTGTAAAATGATTTAAGAAACCCCTTTTCTTCCTTTATGGACAAATTTGGGTTTAGGTTAACTTTCTGGATGTGTTTCCCTGGAAACCTGATAAAGGTGGAATTACCAAGCAACAGTTCTCATGATAAAAATGACTGAAATAGATTGCATCAGGTCTGGAAGAAATTATAAATTTCTTCTCTAATCTGCCCACAGAGGCTCTATATATGTGGGGCATGTAACAAAAGGCTTTATTTTTGTAGCACTTGTCACTACCATCCATCATATACCATGTTATTTGTTGGAGTTCTGCTGCTTTCCACTAGAGGGCAGGATTTTCACCTGTTTTGACCACTGCTCAGAACAGGATACTCAGTAAATATTTGTTGAAAGAACGAAGAATGAATGAATGAATGACATGCAGCCAAAAGTCAAGGAAGAGGTAGAATAAAAAAATGACAATTGTTTTTGGCAGTTAAGAGGTTACTGGTGATGTTGATGAGCAGAGTTTCAGAAGCCATGTCAGCGTGGAAAAAGGGCTCCTTGGGAGATTCTCCAAAGTTGGGGGAGTAGGGAGGAGGGTGGATAATTGATATCACAAAAACAAGAAATAGAATTGAGAAAGGATAGACTGCTGTACTGAAACTAACTTAATTAAATTGAACAGAAATGCATGACATGCAGAGCTTTGGGGGTAGGGAGTGGTATGGACCGGGAGGCCCTGTTGATTTGATGGCTATGTATTGCAGTGAAGGCTCAGTATTTTGCTAAATTCACCTATAGAAATTTTCTGTTTGTTCATGTTTTAAAAATAATTTCTACTTATTCAAAAAGTAAATATCACATCTTAGCAAAAGCAAGAGAATTTCTTAATGGTAGATGAGCTCTAGGACTAATTTCAGAAAGTCTTTTGAAATGTAATAATGTAAGGAAATATCTATTATAAAAATTAATAATGCTAATTATAAAGAAACTAAAACTATATAGAAAGTTTAAAGATTCAACTCTATGTTGTCTATAAGATCCAACTATATGCTACCTACAAGAAACTCACTTTAGGTTTAAGGACACACATAGGCCAAAAGTGAAGGGAAAGGAAAAAATATTCCATGCAAATGGAAACCAAAAGAAAGCAAAGGTGGCTATACTTATCAGACAAAATAGACTTTAAGTCAAAAATTGTCACGAGAACAAGGACTTATATAATGATAAAAGGTAAATTCACCAGGAAGATACAACAATTATAAATATATATGTATCCCAAATCAAAGCACTTGAATATTTAAAGAAAACATTGACAGATGCATGCATATAAGCATAACCAATGGACATAAGACACTGGGTGATAGGGGTGGCTAGGGGACTGTCTAGGGCGGGGGGGATAAAATGGATACATATGTAATACCCTTTGTAATACTTTAAGCAATAAAAAAAAAAAAAGAAAACATTGACAGAACTGATGGGAAAAATAAACAACAATACAATAGTAGGAGGTTTTAGTACTTCACTTTCAATAATGGATTGAAGTACCATACAGAAAAATCAACAAAGGAACATCATACTTGAACAACACTTTAGGCCAAATGGATCTAACAGACAAAAATATAGACCATTCCACCCAACAGCAGTGGAATCTACATTCTTCTCAAGTGCACATGGAACATTCTCTAAGACAGATATCATATTAGGTTACAAAACAAGTCAACCAATTTAAGAGGACAGAAATCATACCAGGTATCTTTTCTTACTACCGTGGGGTGAAACTTGGAACCAACAGCAGAAGGAAACTGAAAAACTCACAAATATATGGAAATTTTTGAATAACTAAAATTCTCCACAAAAAACTAGCAAACTGAATGCAACAGCACATTAAAAGGACAATATACCTAAGTGGGATTTGTCCATGGGATGTAACAATGGTTCAACATATAAAATCAATTAATGTGATATGCCACATCACATCATCTCAATAGAAGCGGCAAAAAACATTTGGTGAAATTTAATATTCTTTTATGATAAAAACTCAACAATAAACTAGGAATGGAAAGAAATGACCTCAACACAATAAAAGCTATATATGAAAAATGCACAGCTAACATTATATTCAGTGGTGAAAATAGAAAGATTTTCCTTTAAGATCAAAAACAAGGCAAGGATGCCCACTCTTACCACTTCTATTTAATATTTTCTGGAAGTCCTCCCTAGAGCAATTAGACAAAAAGAAGAAATAAAAGGCATCTACATGCAGATGACCTGATCTTATATAAAGAAAACCCTGAAGACTTCACACACAAAAATCTAATAAATGAATTCACTGAAATTGTAGGACATAACATCAACATACAAAAATCAGTTGCACTCCTATGCATTAACAATGAACTATTTGAAAAGAAAATCCCATTTACAATAACATAAAAAAGAATAAAAGCCTAGTAATACATTTAATGTGGACTTCTGTTGGAACTAAAAATGGAGGAGAATGTTTTCTCTATTTTGGATGGCAGGTGGCATTTATCAGTAAATTTGGGGGAAATGTCATCCCCTGGACCAGACAGACTGAGCTGGGTGTGTTGGAGTTGTCCTCTTCCTTATGTTTTTTTTTTTTTTTTTTTAATTCAGTGACTAAACCAGAAACCCGGTATTTGATCAATCTACTCAGTAGGTGGCTAGCTTTTTGTTTGAGGGGTATCTGGTCTCCCCATAGCTGCACAGTTAAGAGCATGCGCAGGGCTGGCTGCATTAGAAAAGGTGGGGAGGTACTCTGTTACAGGGGGTTTGACTGTTCTTTCTTAATCGTATGTATTTGAAATGCTTTCTGGGTACGGCTGCCTGATCCCTTCTGTGTGGCAGAAAAATGCGTTATCCAGGTAGTTTTTACTACTATAGAGAGCCTGTAAATAAGGGCTTTGAAAAAATAACTTTAACAAACCAGTAAGATTCTGTGTCTCATACATAAACATTCTGTGTGCTTAGCACTTGAAAATAAACAAATCCAGACTTTTAAAATGTCACAGACTGTGAAAAGCCTGACTCTACTTTTTGGGAATTTGTCAACACCTGTCAAAATGCCTTATTCTTCAATGGGTGTTCTTTAGATTCTGGATTGAAAAAAAGAGTTTTTAGAAATGTAATCAGTTGTTCAGCTTAAATACAAGAGGTCTAACATAGTCCTCAGTCCTCTTAAAGAAACCAATAAGAAAGTAGGGTTCATAATTAGGACTGCCTTTTGGGAGGAGAAAGCTAAGTATTGCTATTGCCAAATGATGTTTTGGATAATGTAAGGAAACACAGGGACCACAAAACCTTTTTTGTTTTAGAGTGTGAAAGATTAACTTAGTGCTTGTTGGCACACTTTTGATTGTAGAGGATAAATGGCATCAGCATCGACAAATCACATAGATACAAAGAACTCTATAGATTATGACAATATTAAAGGTTTACCCTGATTCGGCAGAGCAGCTTTTTAAAAGATACTGTGGGGGCCCCAGACCAGCACATTTCAGGAAGAAATTCTCCACAGGTTGAAATGCCAAAAACAGAAAACATGTTGTGTTGACTACATAATTTAGTCAGTTTTACTAGGGCTTTTTCGATGAAAACCAGTGACTGAGTATTGTCCGTGCTATGCTCTGACTGGGGGATTCTGGCTCCCTGCAGGCCGGGTGAGATCAGGCAACAGCTGTCAACACCCCTGTTTGATAGGCTGTTCACTGTCCCAGGCCAGCCCTTCAGCCACACACTGGAAAGAAGAAGGGAGGATGCTTTTTCTTTGGTGTGGAAATGGAGTAATAAAAGTAGATAGTAAACAAAAACGTGACTCAGTATGTTGAAATGGTGCCCGTGTCAGCTGGGCCTTCACTGAATAACAAGCCAGCAGCTCTGAACAGTCCACTCCATTCACCTGCTCACCCTGAGGTTCGGGTCCAGCCAGCAGATGCCCTGTCCGCTGTACTTCAGTGTGCCTGCTCCCTCGAGGTCTATGAGTTGGGAATGATGGGGAAACGATGTACACCTGATATAAACTGCCAGCAGACTTTCTAACTTGTATTTTAACTGTTGAAAAAGACAACAAAACAACCTTTTGCTTAGATCATGTCCAAATTATGGACCGTATTTCTTATGTTTAGAAGTCATTCTTTACATTGAAATTTTTTAAAGGAAAAACCACCTTCTGAGGTGTTGATCAAGTCCTCTGTGTAAATGTGTTCTCTCTCCATGCTGCCATTAAGCCGAATCAAAAGCTGCGAATAAAAAAAAAATGTGTTCAAGAATGTGCGCCAATGAGAAAATGATTTACAGATCAAAGTCTTTGTGTCATGAAGCCACCAAATTTTAAAAAGAATGTCACCTTTTTTTCCCCTGTTGTGGAATCCAGAGATTGTAAAAGAAAAAAAGACCTTTTGTTGCATTTTTGATGTTGGCACGAGGTTTTTGTCCACTTTTTTTAAATATGTCTGTGTATAAAAAATTCTGTCCATTGTTTACTATGGGGATTAGTATTACATTTTGAGGTAAACAAAAGAATTTATATTGCTTGATAAACTGTTAGCCTGTAAATTTCCAAGGTTTCTTTACCTCAATTAAAGTAATGGACCAATAAATCTATTTTTAAAAAAAGAAATGGAGGAGAAAATCAAACAAAAATATCAATGAAAATAATTTATTAAAAAGGAACAAATACACTTACATTCATGTTTTAAAATTAGATATGTTTTATACATATATATATATATATATATATATATATATATATGAATATATTTTTTTAATGCAATTGTTAAAAAGCTGGCATGAACCTGTCTGATAGAGGACAATTTTCCTATTCTCTGAGTCAGAACCGAGCCCCCATGGGGGTCCCTGCTAACTCCTGTCCTTTACCCTCCAACAGCCTGTTCTCTGCCCACCTGTATCTCTGCCCATGAAAATTACACAGGAATGCACTTGGCTTGTTTGAGAATCACATTTTCTTTCTATAGTCACTTCTACTTTAGTAATTTTACAGAAAGCAAAATATACTCTCTAATCCAAATACTGCTAGCAAAGGGAAACCTTTTTACTCCTCTCCAATATGCACTGTGACTCGGCCCAGGGCCTGGCATACATAAGCAAATGACATGCTCTTAGGACCTCCAAAATGATTTCTCCTAAACACTGGCATCCTTCAGGGAAAGGGAAAAAACACCAGAGTTAAGGTTTCAGATACCTCATGTAGAAGCTCTGCTCAATTAGTTTTTCCTCTTTAAATACATACTATATTAAAAGGGTACAAAGTGAAGTTATAGGGTGGTATAAAGTATGATAAAAATTAGATGTATGTATTAGGATGGAGGTAAAATATTTTTTCCTATATCACATTTAATACTAATTGTCTCTAAGTGATAAAATTTAGGTTATTTTAATCAAATGTCTCCTTTTTCACTCATTTCAACTTTTAACTTTTTCTATAGTTCTCATTTATGATAATGATTTGTATAAACTTTTCAGGGGTGCCTAACTCATGATAAATCTGCAATAAATATTTGTTAAAGATTGACTATTTCAAGGAAGCAATACAAAAACACCTTATAATTGCCATTCAGAGATAAGACTTAATACCCTTATATAGAATTTTCCAGTTTTTATTTATTTAAAAAATCATGTAAAATAGTTTTTTGAAGATGGGATTTTTGTAACCTCTCCCTCTTTTTTTTCTTATCTCCTCTCTCCCCCATATTTCTTTCTCCCTGACTCTCCCATTAAAATTAGAGAAAATTAGCTACCAGCTGGCTCAGAAACGCATGCCAGCAGCAAAGTGACCCCTTTGCCAGGGTCTGAAATATCAAAAACCCTGTGAATTGACTCAGCAAAGATTTCTAGGTACCTTCATTAAGGGTATGGCCTTCTGGAAAGGGACTCAGCGTCCCTCTGTCCTGGACATTGCAAAACTGCATTTTTCTTTTGCAGGCATTTTCAGCTTATTACTATGTGATGGATTTTTTAAATCTCACATCAGAGGAACACCTCTCTCAGGAAGATATAATTGACAGGATGGAAAATTTCTGCTCTCGGTCTTGGAAAGATGTAAGTAACTAGAAATAGCATTTGTTACCATTGTTCTATGTCCTTGACAACAAGGAGGATGTGAGTCTGCCCTTTAAGTTGTGCTAATTTGACCACAATACAGCAAACATGTTAGGGAAGTCCAAATGGTGCATTCAGAAGTGAGTTCATCAGCATCTCTTGATAACTTGGCATTCAGTAGCTTAAAACAAGGTCTTATTTTTCTCACCTAAAGTGAGGTCTGGTGGTAGGCAGCTGCTGGCATGGGGTCAGCAATTTGACTCTATCTCAACCATTCTTCAGTTCTGTTGTTATGTTTCTTTTCATTTCCTTCCCCCCCTCCCCCCCTCCCCTCCCCTCCCCCCCCTCCCCTCCCCTCCCCTCCCCTCCCCTCCCCTCCCCTCTCCCTCCCTTCCTCCCTCCCTCTCTTTGTTATTCCTTACCTAAGGATATTTTTTCCATTGATTTTTAGAGAAAGAGTCGAAGGGAGGGGGGAGGTGGAGAGCGAGAAACATTAATGTGAGAGCCACACATCGACTGGTCGCCTCCAGCACATATCCCGATGGGGGTGGGCTTGAACCTGCAACCCTAGTATGTGCCCTTGACCATCAATCGAACCTGAGACCCTTTGGTGCTCGGGCTGATACTCTAAACACCAAAAACACTGGCCAGGGCTATGTCTATTTTCTGATGGACACAAGATCTAGCTTCAGGGATTGCAGCTATGTTCAAGGTCAGAAGAAGGGTAGAGCCAGATATGTCTGTTCCTTTTCATAGGAAGCAAAGCTATCCCAGAGGCTCCTTAACAGTTTCTCTTATATCTCTCATTGGCCAAGACTGGCTGGGAAAGCAGGGTGCAGGATTTTATGACTAGTTTAGAGTCTTAGATCCATCACTGAGCTGCTTCCTGGACCTGGGCATGTTGTCACCCACTCCCCTATCCAAATACCCAAATAAGAGTTTTATTAGCAAGAAAGATGGGCAATTCACAGAACCTGCCACAGACACCACTGCCTAGGTCCAGATATCTCCTACTTACTCATAAATTTGAAAGCACAAACTTTTTCTTGTCTGAGGCACTGAGTCATTCAAGATTTGGCACTATTTGATGAAAGTTTCCAGGAAGAAGAAAGCTATGGGGTCTACTCTGATTTTAAAAAAGACATCATCTAGGAGTAGTGCAAAACAGCGGCTGTTTTAAGCTAACGCAGTTGCAAAAGTGAATGATTTCATTCTGAAAAAATGTAATTAACTAAAAATGGATGCTGTTCCCATCTGCACTGACAAAGGGGAAAGGAAGGTTGTGCAAGAGCCTGGAGGTTTGGAATTCTCCTTAGGTATTTTGTCTGAGTTAAAGAAAGGGTAATCAGGGCTTTTCAAAAAGACCTGCTCAAATATGCCCCAACACCTTACAAAACAGTTAGGGGAGGCATTTTGCAGTTGGTGATGATCTGTGGAGGAAGACCTTGAAGTTGTGGAAATTAGACATCAGGCTGCCAAGAAAGTAAATTTAGGCTGCACTTTGAAAAAAAAAAATTACTTCATGTTCCAAAGGAAAGCTCTGTCAGATTTCTCTCCTTACTCTCATCCACTTTATTTTTAAAAAATATGTTATTGATTTCAGAGAGGAAGGGAGAGGGAGAGAGAGAAACATCAATGATGAGAGAGAATTATTGATCGGCTGCCTCCTGCACACACACTGGGGGATCGAGTCCACAACCAGGACATGTGCCCTGACTGGAAATTAAACTGTGATCTCCTGGTTCATAGGTTGATGCTCAACCACTGAGCCATGCCGGCCAGGCTCATCCACTTTTTATTTCCTCAGATTACATTTACATTTGGTTGGGAACTTTATAGTAAGCAGACCTGCAGGTCTACTCAATTAAGTCACATGAGGAATTGCTCAGAGGCTGAGGCCCTGGAAGCAAGGTCAGGAAAACCTGCATTTGTGAGAAATTCTGAAACATTTGGTGGGGAGGGATGTGGGAATACAGGGTGGATGGGGGTAGAGTTGCAGGTGAGTGAGACCCAGACCCTCACCTAGAGCCTAGAATGCTGAGATGGGTGTTATGACCCAGTGTTTTTTCTAATTGCATTGTCCATCAGTGTGGAAAGCATTGTGTGTGTGTGTGTGTGTGTGTGTGTGTGTGTGTGTGTGTGTGTGTGTGTGTGAAATATTCTGTTATGGGGTAACTCTTTTCTTCTTTTCCTGCTAATTTCAACATGAGGAAGGACTGATACCCCAGTCTGACTTTAGTTTGGGAATGTCCTTCAAGACACCTTCGGCAGACAATTGTTAAGCATATATTATGTACTGAAAGGTGGGCTAGCTGCTTTATAATACTATAACCGTACTGCCTGTCCTTACTTTGGCAGGGGAAATAAAATGTGAAAGAGGGTGAACCATCGCCCTATTTGGAGAGCACTTAGTATTAAATGCACAAGCGTTAACATTATCAATTCTGGGGTGTAAAAGGTGATGGACTGAAGAAATACAAACTGTCTTAATGTAAAGTACAGCACAGGTAAATAGTCAATGATATTAAAATAATTACCTACGGTGTCAGGTAAGTACTAGACTTACTGGGGTGATCACTTTGTAAGTTACTTAAATGTGTAATCGCTATGTTGTACACCTGAAACTAATATATTTTATGTCAACTGTAACTGAAAAAAAACAATAACATGATCAATTCTGGATTGATGAACTAGGTAGATAACTTTGGCTTCTATATTGTTAGCTTGTATTGTAATTAGTCCTCAGCAAGTTAGACTGCATAGCCAATGTACAGTCCCTAGAACAGTGGTTCTCAACCTTCCTAATGCTGTGACCCTTTAATAAAGTTCCTCAATTTGTGGTGACCCCCAATTTCATTGTTACAAATTGAACATAATTAAAGCATAGTGATTAATCACAAAAACAATATGTAATTATATATGTGTTTTCCGATGGTCTTAGGCGACCCCTGTGAAAGGGTCGTTCGACCCCCAAAGGGGTCGCGACCCACAGGTTGAGAACCCCTGCCCTAGAAGGAAGAAGGGGATAGAAGTGTTGAAGAATTCAGAGAAATTAGGCCAAAATAGCATTCCCCCAAGGGACAAGCAAGCCTTTAAGAGCCTCTGAGGTTGCAACAGTGGATTTGTGGAATTCTGTATCCCATAGCAGTTGTTTGACAAGCCTGCCAAGACTACATCAAATGGGAGAAGAGGTATTTTGACAAAGAAAAAGCAAAGTGCAGACAGAAAGGGGCAGGGACCTGGAAAGGCGAAGTCAACTGACATCACACCAAGGTCTCAGGAGAACGTCATATGCAGAGGAGTTGATCAAAGAGTAATTTCAAGGACTGTAATAAAAAAGGAAGGTTCCAAGCTGGGTCATTCGAAGAATTCCATCAGAGCAGGACAAAGCTGGCATGGAATTAGGTGTGGAATTAATTTTCCAGGGATTGAGGGCTGGCAGGAGCCAAGTGAGAAACAGACTCCAGCTACCAGTTAGGGTTTAGAGATAGGACGTTCCTTGTGAGGGGAGAGAAATCTGAGCAAAAGCGGGACAGGCAGGCAGCCAAGAGGTCCTACATATACAACATCTGGTATAATTTCTGGTATGTGCTTAACAAATGTTAGTTCTCTCTCTTCCTAGGGTGTACATGGGAGGGAATGCCTATTTCAAGGGCTGAGGAATAGGGCAGAGAAGAAATAACTGGAGCTAAGCTAGCCATGTCCTCGCCTGTTGACTTTAATCGAGGGGAGAAGAGGAGCATAAGGGCACATATTCACAACAACTAGGCAAAGGCAAGGGTTGGCAGGTAGCTGTTAAAATCTTTCAGGAGTAGAGTAAGTAAACACATGCATGACTCAGGTGCAAAAAAAAAAAGTTAGGTAAGGACAGAGGCACAGCAGGTGAGATGTTAGCACTTTCAGCAATCCTGAGCAAAATGCTTCCCACTGTATTCCACAGCTGTTTCTCAAATATTACTATGTACGTGATCACATCCTGTGTTGGCCGTTCTGGGTGAGGACTAAGTTCCTAGGGCAGCGGTTCTCAACCTGTGGGTCGCAACCCTTTCACAGGGGTCGCCTAAGACCATCGGAAAACACATATATAATTACATATTGTTTTTGTGATTAATCACTATGCTTTAAATTATGGTGGCCATCTTGTGACAATGTCATGGCGGTTTCAATTTGTAACAATGGAAATACATCCTGCATATCAGATATTTACATTACAATCATAACAGTAGCAACATTACAGTTATGAAGTAGCAACAAAAATAATTTTATGGTTGGGGGTCACCACAACAGGAGGAACTGTATTAAAGAGTCGCGGCATTAGGAAGGTTGAGAACCACTGTCCTAGGGGATGCTGATGCTACCTAGTCCCAGAGATTAAACATGGGTGGCTTTTTATGACCTATTTCCTTAAGATGCGTTATAGAGGCTCTGAATCAGACTGGTCAAGAGCATATAGAAAACTCTGAGTAAACGAAGATTAATGAATTTCTTTTATGCAAGAATTTTCACACCTCTAACATGCTAATCTAATGGTGCAACGCAAGTTTTAGGAGGGATGAAAGTGTTTCTGGCCTACTAAACAGAAACAACTTCTTTCCTGGAGTTCTTGTTACGATCGCATAGAATCTTAGAGGAAAAGTTCCCTAAACAGATTCTTGAACTATAAACCCCTGCACCCACTGAAGGAGTGCAGCACACTCCCAAAGTCCTCTGGAGAGGCCAAACTTGCAGGTCTGCATGAGCTGGGGCTCTCCTCTCTCTAGAATAGATCAACTGAAAACGAAATGGAGAAGTGCCTGTTGTACAAGTATGATCTATTTTTCACTTCACTTACAGCTGAAGACACAGTTTGGTGATGTGAAGGAGAAGTACCTGAGTGAATACTGCTTTTCTGGAACCTACATTATCACTCTCCTTTTTGGGGGCTATCATTTCACACCTGATTCCTGGAAGGATATTCATTTCATGGAGGAGGTAATTTGGGTACTTGGTGGGTTGGGGGTGGGGTGATGAGATTGGATTGTGACTGAAGCAGCTTTGGGCTTTGAAAGAGGTAGGAGTCAACCTGATTTAAGTTTTTGCCTGATGTCCTGTTCTACCACTTCACTTCTAAACCCAAGCTGGCATTTTGTGCCAAAACCCTCCGGGGCTTTGTTGAGTGTAGCTTCAAGAAGATGAACAATCTGAAAACTCACTGTGAAGAAGGGGATGAGTGGCTGTGAATGGGAGGTCTTGGCTTAGAAGCCAAGCTCAGCATGAGCTTTAAACGCGGGGGAGGGCGGGGGGGGGGGGGGGGGGGGGTGGGGGGGGAGAAGAAAGCACCTCACTGCTGTGCTTTATCATAGCGCCACCTGCAGGTATCCAGGCAGAGAATCATTTACATTTGCTGCATGACTCATGGGCAACTCACTTGAAAAAATTTCAAGAACAGTATTTCTCTACATTTATCCAATAATGGCAAAAACAATCTACCCCCTTATTAAATACTAAAGGCCCGGGTGCACGAAGTCTGTGCATAGGGGTGGGTGGAGAGGGACTGAGTTGTCCCTCAGCCCGGCCTGCACCCTCTCCAATCTGGAACCCCTTGGGGGATGTCTGACTAAACCAGCAATCGGACACCCCTCTCACAATCCGGGATTGCTGGCTCCTAACCACTTGCCTGCCTGCCTGCCTGCCTGCCTGCCTGATCGCCACCCTAACCTCTCCCATCGGCCTGATTGATGCCTAACTGCTCCCCTGCTGGCCTGATTACCCTCAACTGCCCTCCCTTGCTGGCCTGATCTTGCCCCCAACTGCCCCTCCCCTGCCAGCCTGGTTGACCCCAGCTGTGCCTCCCTGCAGGCCTGGTCACCCCTAACTGTCCTCATCCGTGCAGGCCTGGTCACCCCTAACTGTCCTCGCCTGCTGGCCCGATCGCCCCCAACTGCCATCTTGTGGTGGCCATCTTGCGACAACGTCACGGCGGCCATCACGTGATGCCACCTAGGCTTTTATTATATAGGATGATGATTTCAAGTAAAACAAAACATTGAATCAGAAGACCGTAGCCTTGAGGCTACTCCACTCTTGCCAACACTGACCTTGCTTATTTTGAACACAAATCTTTCCCTATTTTAATATCCCAGTCTTCCTTTCATTCCATCAGACAGGGACACATCTATGTCAACTTTACAAGTGATTTATATTCTCTGAACTCCAGTAATAAGCCAATGCTCCCAAACCTCAGGTGATAACTAACTCTGGAACCTTCCTTGACATACACAGTCAGATAAGGTTCCTGTCCCTTATTAAAGGGAAGTGGGCTTTTTGTACAAATTATTAATTCCCAGTACTGATAAGAGCTTAGGAGACAGAAGACATTTCCACACGGTATTGGCTGGAATGTAAATTGGCACAACCTTTGGGGAGACTATCGGCAGGATGTACTAAGAACCCTAAAATATGCACCTTAATTTATCCAATTACTCCATTTTTAGGATTTATAAATAATGGATAAAGTAAAAATGAACATATAAGGCAATTCACGCCAGTGATAATGTTATAGAAATTCCTTGAGACATAGGATGATTTTACAAGGTATTGTTAAGTGAATGATTCTACATACAATTTAATTCCATTTTTTTTGGATAGAAAAACCTCACAGAGAGGACTAGGAGGATATGTCACAAAATGATAATAGCAGCAACTTCTGAGTGGTGAAGTATACTGGTTTATCTTTTCTTTTTAGGAGTATACATACTTTCTAACTTTTCTACTATGACCATGCACAACTCATGTAATAAAAACATTTCCAGCCCTGACCGGTTTGGCTCAGTGGATAGAGCATCAGCCTGCAGACTGAAGGGTCCCAGGTTCAATTCCAGTCAAGGGCATGTAACTTGGTTGCGGGCACATCACCAGTAGGGGGTGCGCAGGAGGCAGCTGATCGATGTTTCTCTCTCATAGATGTTTCTAATTCTCTATAAAAAAATCAATAAAATATATTTTTAAAAAATTCCAAAATTATTTATTATTCATAGACTACCTATATTCCAATAAGTATTTTAAAAATATATTTTTATTGATTTCAGAGAGGAAGGGAAAGGAAGAGAGAGAGAGAAACATCAATGATAGAGAATCATTGATCGGCTGCCTACTGCATGCCCCACACTGGGGATTGAGCCCACAACCCGGGCATGTGCCCTGACCCGGAATCAAACTGTGACCTCCTGGTTCATAGGTTGATGCTCAACCACTGAGTCTTGCCAGCTGGGTTATTCCAATAAATTTTGAGGCAACTGGAAATTATTTCCAGGAAGATGGCAGGATCAGAGCATGTTTTATCATTTAATAAGAATCCATTCTCATGTATATGCAGTCTTCCAACTTCCATAAAGCAATATTGTCTTGCTGGGATTATTCCCCAATTTCCCCTACTTGAATCATAAAGAAGTCCTGGTTTATATGGATGAGATTCCTGGTCCTGACATAGATATAAAAGGCCAGGGACCAGCATTATTCTCTTACCCTTGGTCTGATTTCTGTCACCTCCTACCTCCCTTCCTTCGTCACCCTTGACCCCTGACATTCACACAAACAACAAATAAGGAATGCAAATCTCCGAAGACCTATTTATGTTCTTAGAAGTTCTGCAGGAGAAGTGGGCAGTCACCAAGATCCTCTCTAAATTTTGGGAATATAGTAGTGAGGCTCCAAACTCCTTCTTAATCACTTGCCCCTGCTTCATTTGCCCCATAACCAAATTCTCAGTGTAGAACGTAGAAGTAATCCCTGTAGAGAGCTGAATGTAGTGCTTATCCACTTTCTGGTGGCTCAGTGTTATGGATGGGTGTGTGTGGGGGTGGGGTGGGGGCGGGTATGTGTGTGAAAGCTCATTAAATCCTCAGACCAGAAACAGATTTTCCTCACTCTTTGCAGATCCGGCACACTGACGTGGGATGGACTTTGGGCTATATGCTGAACCTGACCAACATGATCCCAGCTGAGCAGCCGGTGTCCAAACCTCTCTCCCATTCCACTTATGTCTCCCTCATGGTCCTCTTCTCCCTGATCCTGGTCGCAGCAGTTTTCATAGGCTTGATCATCTTTCACAAGCCTTCATATTTCCAGAAAGACAGGGTATAGCAGGAGCAGCTGAAATCTGCTGGCTGGAATGAGGGGAAAAAAACTTGACCAGGGAGCACTTTCCTCTGCAGTGGTGTCCAAGGTCACCCTTCCTTGCTCACTAAGGCCAGTTTTGACCTGTATGAAGCTTCTCTGGCTTTGCTGAAGTCTTTCCTTGGAAAGTATTCACCACCTTCTGCCTCAAGGACTTCCTGATGGACACTGTCTCTTTTGTGAGTCTTTCCCAAACCTTCTCCTCCCTTTTCTTTTATGTGCTCTGTGTTCGTGTAGGTCTTAAAAACCTGCCATCTTTCATGATCATTGCTTTAGAAAAGAATTATATTGGTTTTATCCAGAAGGAGAGAGTCCTGAATCCTGTGCTGAGAACTTGTGCTGGCTAAAAGAAGAATCTCACTGCAATCTTACAGACCCTTTTACTCTCATTTTGCATTTATTAAGAAAGCCATACAATGCCTTTGGAGAGGGCAGACACACATCCCATTCCCAGTCTGCCCTTTGCATGGGAGAATTTTCCAATAGGCAAATATGTCCTAGGACCAAAGAGTCTTGTAAGGGAATTTATGTGCTTGTGCAGTTAATATTCAATCGAATCCAAAACAGGGATGTGGATGAATCACATATTCTTGGGTGATGCCAAAATGCTACAGAATGAAACATTGACACCAGAGATTTTTGAAAAGCTGATGTACATATAGGCATTCAGATACCAGGACATATACTACATGGTGGATGTGTACATGTCAGGAAGGAAAATATAGTTACAATGGAGGGCTGAGAAATGCACCCTGGAGTATTGTTTTTACTGTAGTAAAATACACATAATTCACCATTTTAACAGGTACAATTCAGCAGCACTGCATTTACAGTGTTGTGCAATCATCTCCACTATCTAATTCCAGAATATTTTCATCACCAAAAATTGGCTGGAGACAAGACCACTCCTGGGTAGGTCAGAGCACCAACCTTTCAGTTAATAGGCAATATACTAGTCAACTGCACCAAAAAGATGCTATTGAGTTTAAAGCCATGCCATATCTGTTTTCCCAGTGTTTACTTTAGCGAGAGAGCTGCGTTAGTGCAGCATGACATGCCTTTTTGCTGTCACGGTATTTACACATCAAAATGTGCCAGGAACCAGATCTGTAAGTGAAGATGCCACTTCTGTCATACAAGTAGGAGTTGTATTTACTTATTCCATGTTATATTTTGTGGGAGAAGCAGCAGTACGGACCTTGTCACGGAAATATGCAGAGACTCTGTGCCTTTCTTTAAGGATTGGTGAGAGTTACTTTTTTAGCCGGATGGGGTGGTGAAGTGCTACTCTGAACTTTCCCCAGGAGTGACTATTGAGCTGATGTGGGGTGGATTTAGTGAGGAGAGGGGGGCGCAGGGGAGGGGGGAGGAAAAGCTCGCCCACAAACTAGAAGCCAAATATCCCTACATCTCTTGAGTAATCAAGTCATTTTTTTACAGTATCCAGCTGAATATAAGTGTTGTACCTTGATCAGGAATAAGAAGTCAAATTAGGGCATGTTTAACCTCTTTCTAGTAGTAGTAACTATATTGTTATAGCTAGTATTTATTGAGCATTTGTTATCTACTATGCTCTGTGTCCAGGCGCATTACATTAACTTTCTCATTTAATCTTCACAAAAATTTGAAGGTAGGTACTACCATTCCACTTCATAGAAACAGCAAGTGAGACTCAGAGATGCTAAGTCACTTGCTCAAATGATTGAGGCAAAGTCTGGCATGCACTTTATCATTATTTTCTCTCCCATATATACTACTAGACAGTCTCATAACTTCAAAGCATGTGCTTAACTCTCTGCATGAGTACAGGGCTTATAGGCATGGTAGAAAGGGAAGTACACAGAAGACCTGTTTCCTGATGGATTTGGGATTTAATATTGCTTTAAGCCCACAAAGGCGCTCATGGCAGCACTGATACTCTGTTCATGTACTTTTCACGTACTTTGCATGGTAACATATGTGACGTATGATGCTTATCAATGATTCCCATACTCCTGGCTTCTTAATTATATTGCTTGCTCACTGCACAGCAGTTCAGAATCAAATAAATAGTAATTGATGATAATATTTAAAATAAAAGGTCATAAAAATAGAGCCAGTAGCAGCTCCTGTCGTCCTTATGTCTACATATACAAAGCACTGTCAGGCACATTACCTATTCTAGTCCTAAAAACCCCCACAAGGTGTTATTATTTCTATTTTACAAACAAAGGGCATATAAACTAGTATATGGCAGCGCCAACTCATGTCTCTGCCCCAACTTTATTGCTTTTTCTTTTCTAAACCTTACCCCTTAGCAAGTTGAAATTAGAACTCACAAGTTTCCTTCTGTAAACACCTAAATCTTTTCTTATTCCATTTCTGTCTTATTGCCTGGATCCAAAAAATAAAAAATAAAAAAATCTTAAAGGTATTTGGGAGCCAAACTCCACTTATTATAAGTATCAAATCATGATTAGCAGACACAACCTCATCTGTAGTAGAGACAGAGGATTTTGAGGCAGATCTAGGAATCTGCTTTTGGCCATTCTGAATGAGGAAGGCGAAGAAAAATAGATTATATCAAAATTTTAATATTGGATTACCTACTGGTTATAAATGATTGCCATTCCTTCTTAGACTTTCACCCATACTTGATTCTGGTGATCCCATTCCTTTAGAAGGTGGGAAACTTTTTATTTTTATGAACCCACTGGGGGAAAAATCTGAAGTGGTTACTTCTGTAGACAAAAGAATTCAAGTTAATTAGGGTGTGCGTGCGTGCGTGCGTGCGTGCGTGTGAGAGAGAGAGAGAGAGAGAGAGAGAGAGAGAGAGAGAGAATTATAAAGGTTTCACCTTAATAAGGTATACTTCATTTTAATGTTGTAACAGTCAAGACCTCTGTAAGAAAAATATGGTACGCCAAAACCGGTTTGGCTCAGTGGATAGAGCGTCGGCCTGTGGACTGAAAGGTCCCAGGTTCGATTCCGGTCAAGGGCATGTACCTGGGTTGCGGGCACATCCCCAGTAGGAGATGTGCAGGAGGCGGCTGGTCGATGTTTCTCTCTCATCGATGTTTCTAACTCTCTATCTCTCTCCCTTCCTCTCTGTAAAAAATCAATAAAATATATTAAAAAAGAAAAAAAAAGAAAAATATGGTACAATCAAACTGAGTGACTATGGATGGTTTAATGAAGTGACCACTATATCCAAAATATTAGCATTTTGACATGTAGTTAATATAAAATTAATGAGATGTTTATTTTTTTCATATTGAGCTTTTGAAGTCTGTTGTGTATAATTATACTTACTCTACATCTTAATTAAGATTAACTATATTTCAAGTGCTCAGTAGTCACATGTGACTCATGGCTACCATATTGGACAGCACAGGTATAAAAATACATTCAAAGCCAAAAGGATACATATAATAATCCTCCTTCTTTCTCTTGAGGGGGGGGGGGATTTTTTTTTTGAGGGGGATTTTTTTTAAAGACAGCTACAGATGCTATAACCTTCTTGCTATTATTTATTATATATGAAGTTTAACATTATTCTTAAACAAGCTTTTAAGATTCTAGCCCCACATTTCATTTTATTCCTCAGGTTTTGTTGCCTTTTTTTGTGAAGGGAGAGATGTCTATTATTCAGGTCAACATGCCTGACCTTTGGAAAATTCAATCTGGATTCAACAATAAAACGATAATATAAGTAATTCTGATGCTCCTACTTTATAGTCAAGTGTACATTGAATATTAAAATAGAGATAATAGCTCACAGAGCAAAGTTTACCATAAAATAGTAAAATCACTATTAAAATATATTCTCCTTTATTGTCAGTTTAAAAGATGAGCTGAATTTCATCCAAACTGGTCAGATCCCTGTCTGATTCAGATTCTAATCATTGCTATCTTGTTAGAACATGACAGTTGCTCTTAGTTAGCTGTGCTCATTAACCATGTATCAGTTTGTTAAGTTTTAGTTTTAAAATTAATAATAACAGCCCAGCCAGTGTGTTCAGTGGTTGAGCATCGACCTATGAACCAGGAGGTCACAGTTCGATTCTCGATCAGGGCACATACCTGGGTTGTGGGCTCGACCCCCAGTGTGGGGCGTGCAGGAAGCAGCAATCAATGATTCTCTCTTAACACCGATGTTTCTCTCTCTCTCCCCCTTCATCTCTGAAATCAATTAAAAAATGTATTTATTAAAATGACAACAAACTCAAAGTTTCAGTGGCTTACCATAGTAAATGGTGATTTTCTTGTTCATGGGTCTGCAAGTCAACTGGGTTGCTCTGCTTCAGGCCTGCTGCATGTGCCTCAGTCTCCTTGCCTGGTGTCTTCCTGAGCCATGTTCTCATGCTGAATGGCAGAGGTACAAGAGAGTGAGAGGAAACCTAGAATACCTCTTAAAACCTTGGCCAGGATGGCCCATCACTTCCATACACATTCTATTGATCTGAATAAGTCATATGACCAAGCACAACATTAGCAAGTTGGAAAAACACTGGGAAGAATGGCCAAGTTATATGGCAAAGGATATGGATGATTGATTCTAACACAGAGAAGGAGTGAAGCACTGGGCCTGGCTTTCCAATCTACCAAAGTGTCTCATTAACTAAAACATAAAGTGTGTTTTCTGTAAATTAATCTACTTACCTTTCTAAGGAATATTCTTTTAAAAACATGTCATTATTTCCAAGACGTCATTAAGCTGCAACTCCCTTTCACAGCCTTAATCAGGGTGCTCTGGAAGCTCCCCAATCAGCCTCATATTCTAAAATCGTAGATTTTCTGAAAGACCATGCATCTATTTATTGTCCTAATTTTATATGTTTATGATCAAGTGTAGGTAAGTACCCAAGTTTTTATTTGCACATGAATCTACTATCACAGGTATAATGGATTTTTAATAATGGGGAAAGGGGTTTCTTCACAAGCCTTTTCTTTAGAAAAGTGCCATGTAAGACTACATGTGATAAAAGCATTGCTATACCTTTTGCATTTCTCTATTTTTAATAAATTTCTAAATTTAAATTGATGATACAATGATGGCATCATCAGCACTTGAGTTGACTTTTTGTTTTTATGCCCCTTTTGTGTATATGTTGAATCGCAAAGCTCACCAGTGAACATGACAAGTGCTATACAGTCACCTAAGAGCATCATAACCCCTTATAATTTATGAAGAGAGGGGGGAAAGTCTTGGGAGCTAAGGCGGAAATAGAGTGTATTTAGGATGAGCTAAACTGAACTCTACTTTTCCTCCTAAACCTGTCCCTCCTCCTGCATTTTATCATGATTAATACCACAACTACCTCAAGTAACGAAGATCAGAATCAACTTCATCAGTAATAACTGCCCACTTTGCCTTGGCAACATTTTTCATTTTGACTCACCTTTCCAATCTTATTATTATCACCTCAGTAAAGACCTGATACCAGGAATGGTGGTCTTGTTGCCAATCTATTACTGCCAGATTAATCTTTATAAAAAGCAGGCCTAATCACATTGCTCGCCAACTAAAACTGTTGTTGGTTTTCCTTTGCCTACAAAATAAGGTTAAATGCTCCAATAGACATTTGTGTCTTTTGATCCACGCCTGATTCTTCATCTGACACTGACACTTCAGGTGTTATTTGTTCAACTTGGAATACCTTTGTCCCACTCTACCTTCAAAGCTCAGTTCAAATGCTCCTTCACTCAGTGAAGCCTTCTCTAAATCTCCAAGTCAGAATAAACTGCTGCTTCCCTTTGCTTCCACATCCTTATCTGTAGAACACTGACACCCTTCTACTCAGGGTCTGGGTTATACTCCTTGTGGCCCATTTCATTTTGAACAGTTGGGCTCAGGGGTATTTTTTAGGAAGAACCAGGTAACAGTCCTAGTTAATCTCCCTGTCCACTGCTAGGGGGCTGGTCCACACCACTATTTCTGCTTCAGTATCCTTACTTATGTTATCTCTTGATAGGTCTATCCTCTTCCTCCAGCTTTTAAAGACCAGCTCAACTCCTGATTCCTCAATGAAGCCTTCTTTGATTACCCACATTGCATCTTCCTTCTTGGGCTATGCATTTTGTTTCTGTATAGCTAACCACTCAGCATTTGATTATACATATTAAAGTAGAATTTTAAGGATTAGAATGCACATTAAAGGGTCACACATCAAAATTTAATGTGTATATGACTCACCCAGGGATCTTGTTGAAATAAAAAGTATTTTATTTTAATTAAAAAATGGTTTAGTAGGGCCGAAACCGGTTTGGCTCAGTGGATAGAGCGTCGGCCTGCGGACTGAAAGGTCCCAGGTTCGATTCCGGTCAGGGGCATGTACCTGGGTTGCGGGCATATCCCC
This sequence comes from Myotis daubentonii, assembly GCF_963259705.1. Classification (NCBI taxonomy): domain Eukaryota; kingdom Metazoa; phylum Chordata; class Mammalia; order Chiroptera; family Vespertilionidae; genus Myotis; species Myotis daubentonii. The sequence goes on from NC_081852.1 coordinate 42,205,771, forward strand.
AGCGGGAGATGTGCAGGAGGCAGCTGATCCATGTTTCTCTCTCATCGATGTTTCTAGCTCTCTATCTCTCTCCCTTCCTCTCTGTAAAAACTCAATAAAATATATTTTTAAAAAAATGGTTTAGTAGGTCTAGGGTAAGGCTGAGGTCTACATTTCTAACTGCCAGGTAATGCCAGTACTGCTGTCCAGGGATCTTCGGGTATTAAAGATCTCCACTATTTTATCATTCCATGGCTCTCAGGTAAGTGGTAATATACTCCCTGACTGCTGTGTTTCTTTCGGCAGACCATTCCACAGTGGGCCAGCTCAAATGCTACTTACAAACCTTACTCCTTTCCTTACACAATAAGCCTCAGTGCTGTTTTGGTCAGTTTTCTGTACCTCCTGAGATTTCTGTCTCCCCTGTCCTTTGCCTTTGGGGAACTAACTGCCTCACAATCAGTGGAGACCTGGTGTGCCTCAGAGGGATTTCTCCCAGCTTTTCTGCCCTGCCCCTAGCCTTCTATGTACTACCCTGATGTTCTTAGTAGAAGCCTATGGGAAAGAGCTGGTAGGTGATCCATAATGCAAACGCATGTGAAACCTTTAAAAATTCTTTAAAACTTCAGCTGGTTTCTTTTTATTTCAATGGATTTTTTCCCTCCTGTTACTCTACCAGGGGTGAAAGGGCTAGTACTTTTAGGAATTTAGTTCTGATGGGTTTCAAAACATTATGATTTTGTAGTTTAACTAGCCAGGTGGAAGTTCAAACTCCTGCTTCTATGTACATAATTATCTGTAAAATAAATATGAATTATAGAAAATTATTTTTTTACGAAGTTTGCAACTAGAAATGCAACCATTAGCATATGTAACTAAACAGAGTCTCAATAAATCAAATAGATTTCCAGTTTTAAAGAGCAATAATTATGTGTACTCCATATTGCCGGTTTCCTTATAAATACTTGTACTAAAAAAATGGAAGATGTAAATGACTGATTTGTAATAACACAAGTTGCCTTTTGACATACAACTTATTTTTATTATGAAACTAGAGGCCCAGCAATCAGCACCTATCAGGGCAGGCCGGCCGGGGGGAGGGACCACGGGAGGTTGGCTGGTTGCAGAAGGTTGGCTGTGGGAGCGCAATGACCACCAGGGGGCAGCCCCTGGATTGAGCATCTGCCCCCTGGTGGTCAGTGCATGTCATAGCGACCAGTTGTTCTGCTGTTCAGTCAATTTGCAGATTAGCCTTTTATTATCTACACTGATAAAAGAGAAAAATGGTAATTGGTGTACGACGATACCCTTTTCATTGGCTAATCAGGGCTATATGCAAATTAACTGCCAACTATGATTGGCAGTTTACTGCCAACTATGATTGGCAGTTAACTGCCAACAAGATGGCGGTTAATTTGCATATGTAGGCACAATGCAGGGAAGTGAATGGGAAAGCAGGAAGAAGCCCCCTGCCACTGACAGTGACCGGAAACCCAGGGGGGAGCTAAGAGCTGGGGCCGCCTTTGCCCTGCCCCCCAGCCATGATCAGAGAATCAGGTGCCTTTTCCACCCTGGCCAGTGATAGCAGGAAGTAGGGGTGGAGCCAGCGATGGGAGCTGGACACGGTCAAAGCTGGCAGTCCCGGGAGCTAGGGGTCCCTTGCCTGGGCCTAAAGCGGAGCCCACGATCGCGGGGCCGCTGCAGCTGCGGGTCCCTGCTGCCTGAGCCGGATGCCTCAGCCAGAGGCGTTAGGCCTGGGCAGGGGTGGAGACTGCAACCGCAGGGAGCTGGGGGTCCCCTGCCCAGGCCTGACACCTCTGCCGGAGGCCTCAGGCCTGGTCAAGGGGCCGATCCGGTGATTGGTGATTGGAGGGTGATGAGTGTCAACTCCTCTGGCCGAGGCATCAGGCCTGGGCGGGGGGCTGAGCCGGGGATTGGGGGGATATGATGGTCCCCTTGCTCAGGCCTGAAGCCTGGGTCAGAGGCGTCAGGCTTGGGCGGGGGGTGGAGCAAGCGATCAGAGGGAGATGGGGGTCCCCTGCCCAGGCATGATTCCTGGGCCAGAGGCCTCAGGTCTGGGCGGGGGCCAGAGCCAGTGATTGGGGGGAGATGGGGGTCCCCTGTCCAAGCCTGACACCTCTGGCGGAGGCGTCGGGCATGGGCAAGGGGCCGATCAGGTGATCAGAGGGTGATGGAGGTCTACGCCTCTGGCTGAGGCATCAGGCCTGGGCAAGGGGCAGAGCCAGCAATCGGAGGGGTCTGGGGGTCCCCTGCCCAGGCCTGATGCCTGGGCCAGAGGCATCAGGCCTGGGCTGGGGGCAGAACCAGTGATGGGGGGAAATGAGGGTCCCCTGCCCAGGCCTGACACCTCTGTCAGAGGCTTCAGGCCTGGGCAAGGGGCCGATCCTGCGATTGGAGGGTGATGGGGGTCAACGCCTGAGGGCTCCCAGTATGTGAGAGGGGGCAGGCTGGGCTGAGGGACACTCCCCCCCCCCCCACCCAGTGCACGAATTTCATGCACCGGGCCCCTAGTATAGGATAATTTTTTGACAAGTAACAACGAAAAGGGGCAGATATTGATAAATGGTGAGCAGTTTTTAAAGTAAACTCAGCACCAATTGTAGTCTTTTCATAATGTTCTCTTTCTCATCAGCTTTGCAACCTATAGGCATACCATAATTGGAATCAAGTAGCTTAAAAATATGCTATTTTGTGTTGTTCCATAGTTCTTGAATTTTTACCTCTATAGTAGTCAACTGAATCATCTTCTTGGGATACACATGTAGATTAAAGTCCCTGTGAAGAATTTGCTCTGTCTCCTGCAGTTAAATCCATTTGAAGGATGTATTCTTCAACTATATTCTGGACAGATCAGTCTAATAATATAACAGAAACAAGTTACTTTTAACTTTTTTATTATTAAAATTTTAAAATGTAAACAAAAGTAGAATAGAATATACACCTATTACAGAATCTCATCAGTTATCATAATTTTGCAAATCTTGCAGAAACAGTGTTTACAATTATAATCACAGAAAAGGATTTAAACTTTATGGAGGGCACTGTGCAAAAGAAGAAATAAATGTACTCTTTTACCAACTGTCAAATAGCAAAGATGGGCAGGATTATTGCATTATGCAACATGGTAAAAGTAAACAGGTGTAAGGTACTTAATTGTACAGAAGGATGCACCTTGTATGAAAGGAGGTAGAATATATCTTACAAGGCCATCTTCCTCCTGCTGGGAGAATTAGGACCACAGCAGTCTTTTAGATTATGAAGTTAAAGAGAATAGCAGAATAATTTTGGTGTAGCAGTAAATCAATGAGTTATGTTACTTATAGACAATCTCTTAGAATACTTGACACTGAGAAGCTGAAGAAGGCTAATGAATCACCTATTTTAAATTGTAAGTTTTGTTTTTTATATGTTTAAACCTAAACCTCTCTTTTTTAAGGCTGCTTTTTAAAAATATATTTTTTATTGATCTCAGAGAGGAAGGGAGGAGAGAGGGAGAGAAACATCAATGATGAGAGAAAATCATTATCAGCTGCCTCCTGTATACCCCCTATTAGGGATTGAGCCCACAACCAGGCAGGTGTCTTAACTGGGAATCGTACTGTGACCATCTGGTCCATGGGTTGACAATCACTGAGCCACATCGGCAGGGCTAAAACCTTTCTTTTAATAAATCTCTACTAAAATAAACATTTGTGAGATAATTCTAGCAGGTTTTTAATGTAAATATTCACTAGTGTCTAGAAACAACTCTATTTTTTGTGTGCTATGGTCCCTTCTTAGGCCTGTCAGTAGTAGGTAAGTGAAAAGGAAGAGGGCATTACTTCTCCAAGAGAAGAGAAAAATCAAAACTGTTCAGGTAGCAAAATGCTGCATATTTTGAGGTAAGAATTAAGGCTGGAAGAACAACAGAGTAGAAGAACAGCCCATTAATGTCTAACTTGTATTAAATTAGTGTACAATAGATAATCTCACTTTAAAGGAAACTAGAGGCCCAGTGCACAAAATTCATGCACTGGTAGGGTCCCTAAAGGCTTCCGGCTGCTGGCTGGGGCCTGCCTCCCTCCTGGCCCCACCACCTGATCGAATTCCTGGACAATTCCCAGTCAAGGGGACAATTTGCATATTATGTTTTTATTATATAGGATAGTCCTATATAATAAAGATGTAATATGCAAATGGTCATTACCGACCACGTAACGACTGAATCACGGATCAGCAGGAGAGGGGCAGCGAGCTACAAGCAGGCGGCAGAGAGCTACAGGAGGGGACAGGGTAGCAAGCTATGAGGGGGCGCGGGGGCAGCGGGAGGAGAGCTACAGGAGGGTAGCTGCGAGCTACTGGCACAGGGATTCGTGCACAGGACTACTAGTAGTTACATAATTGAATTTTTAAGAAGAAAAAAACTATTCCTTGTGATTTAATAAAAAACTATTCCTTGAGATTAGTTTACTGAGAAAAATGCTGAGAGAGTGCAAAACATTTTTAGTGTAGAGAGAAAAGGTTTCAAGATAATTTTTAAATTGCCTCTATCAGCTTATAAAAATACATATATATACATGTGTGTGAGTTATAGAATAAATTCTAGTATATACATAAGTGTATGTATATTTGTATGTCTATACATAAATGTATATGCATTTGTATATGTGTGTGCACATGTGTGTAAATCATAGAAGAAATTGTAGTGCCATCCGATAGCCTTGATTCAGTTTTAGATATACTGCCAGAATAAACACAAATTATTAGAGTCATAGTATTTGAGATTTTGAAGGGATCATAGAGATTACTTAGTTCAATATTTGCCAAATAGTTTGGAGTTTGCCAAATACTATCTTATATCATGTTAATGCTGATTCTGTGGGGGAAACAATTCTGTGCTCAAGGTGAGAAAATGGCTGGTTAAATAAAACTGAATAAATTTCTACTTCAGGAATGCTAAAGGCTTTTAATAAGCTGATGTTCATGGTAGCAGCAGTTTGCATTTCCAAAATTATTTGATTAAAAAGAACTCTTGCCATAACCGGTTTGGCTCAGTGGATGGAGCGTCATCCTGTGGACTCAAGGGTCCAGGGTTCGATTCCGGTCAAGGGCATGTAACTTGGTTGCGGGAACATCCCCAGCAGGTGGTGTGCAGGAAGCAGCTGATCGATGTTTCTAACTCTCTATCCCTCTCCGTAAAAAATCAAATTATATATATACTAGGGGCCCGGTGCACGAAATTCGTGCACTGGGTGTGTGTGGGGGAGTGTCCCTCAGCCCAGCCTGCCCCCTCTCACATACTGGGAGCCCTCAGGTGTTGACACCCATCACCCTCCAATCGCAGGATCGGCCCCTTGCCCAGGCCGGACGCCTCTGGCCTAGGCGTCCGGCCCGGGCAGCGGGGACCTGCAGCTGCAGCAGCCCCACAATCGTGGGCTTCGCTTTAGGCCCAGGCAAGGGACCCCTAGCTCCCGGGACTGCCAGCTTCGACCGTGCCCAGCTCCCATCGCCGGCTCCACCCCTACTTCCTGCTATCACTGGCCAGGGCGGAAAAGGCACCTGATTCTCTGATCATGGCTGGGGGGCAGGGCAAAGGCGGCCCCAGGGCTGCCTTTGCCCTGCCCCCCACCTCTTAGCTCCCCCCTGGGTTTCCGATCACTGTCAGTGGCAGGGGGCTTCTTCCTGCTTTCCCTTTCACCTCCCTGCATTGTGCCTACATATGCAAATTAACCGCCATCTTGTTGGCAGTTAACTGCCAATCTTAGTTGGCAGTTAATTTGCATATAGCCCTGATTAGCCAATGAAAAGGGTAGCTCGTAGGCCAATTACCATTTTTCTCTTTTATTAGTGTTGATGATATATATATGTATTAAAGAACTCTTTCATCTTGTAAAACATCTAATAAAACACTAGTTTCATTTGTCCTTAGAATACAGCATAGAAAAGCTTACGGACAAGAAAAACAAACGTAAGCGGTTTGTTGGCAAAGCGAAGATGTCCTGACAAGAGTGAGCGGGTCTGGCATTCCATCTTTTAAAGACTTGTAAAGTGTTAAACTGGCTACACTAACAGCAAGCTCCAGGAAGAAAATAGAGCCCCCGAATATCCAGGGCGCTCTTGGGGATGCCAGACGCAACACACCTGAAATCAAAGAACTGCGCCTCGGCAGGCAGAGGCGGCGGGAGACAGACGACTGGTACGTGGGTGCCCCGCGCCATCTCCGCACCGCCGGCCCCTCTGCGCCCTGGCCGGCCGGCCCGCCCGCAGCTCCCGAGCGCACCTCCAGGGCGCGAGCGGCCGCTCTTCGACGGCGGGCTGGGGAGCATCCTCCCCCGGGAATGCCCACTGCTCTGGAGGCTGCGGGCCCGCAGCGGCCGGTACTCACCCGTCGCTGGAGCTATCCTTCACCTCGACGCCAGAGGTGCGGGGCTCCCACGACCCGGGCCACACCGCTCTCAGACCTTTCCCCCGGAGCAGCTGTCGCCACTGGGGCACCCATCCAGGTGGGTGATCAGAGCTCCCACCGCGCGCGTTACTGTGGAGGCGAGGGCAGGAGTGACAGACGCGGGCGCTCCAATGCGAGCCACACAGTCAGGCCGCGTGCGAACGGACGTCGCGCACAGATTTCCTGGGGCGCACGCTCGGGGCAGCGCACCCCGGCGCGCCGTAGCGCGCATGCTCCTTGGCCGCCGTGGGGCGTGAGCGCGAAACGGGCGGCGGGCGTTTGGTGTGCCCGTCTGGAGCGGTGCGGGGCGGTTGGTGCCTTCTAGTGTGCGGTAAACGGCCCGTTATGCCCTCGCCACCCAGACGAAGCAGAAATCCACTGTCTGTCCAGGTGAAGGTCGTACTGCGGCTCAAAGCCCCTCAGCCCTTCTCGGTCGGGCTCTCCAGGATTTTGCCTGGTTGGAGTCCTGAACTACGGGAAAAACAGCGGGTGGACCCAGGTAACCAGGGCCAGCCCCGCACGGGCCTCTGGGACTTGTAGTCTCCAGAGCCTGTCCATCCGATGACAGTGCTTGAATAGCATCAAATCCTAGACTGACCGTTTTACTACTGAGTGCCTACTGTGTGTTGAGCACCTTGCAAGGATTGGTGGAGGGTAGGTGAGGGCTCGCCCCAGCCTCTCGCTTTAGGGCAGGCCGAAAGATGAACTTGCAAAATGGGATGTAATAAACAAAAATTACGAATTCAAAGTGCTCTTGGTGGTCACAGAGGAGCATGATTTCAGAGACACTGCTAATTGTAAATCTGCAGTATCCTTGAAGAGAAGATTGGGTTTACCTGTAGGAGCGAGTTTTCTAACACAGGAAGTTGAATTGCTGTAAGAAGGTAAAAGTGAGTCATAATTTTTCCTTCCACATTAGGGAGTTCAGAAAGCATTCATCATGCTATATGACAATAGATAAACTAAGATAAAGATAAAATTGGATTTTGGACTGAATTCAGTTCTGAGGAAGGAAAGTGGATTAATATATTTGGAAATATTTACAACAGCAGCTGGGGGGAAACTGAAGGAAAAACAAATTTCTAGTTAGCTCATAATTAAAGAAATACTACTCTATACCAGAGTGTGGGTTTTGTGACCATTGCGTACTCTAGAGATTTTCCCATAATTTTATTCTACAAACACTCCTGAAAACAAATGGCATGTGACTGAAGTAATCAAGGTGATTGAATACAGTACTACATTTACACAAATATAAAATAGTAAAATCGGCTTTAGGAATTTTTATTTGAGGCATCACCATAATGATAAAGGCACTGTTGGATTAATTTGCAGAACCCAGAGATTTTTAAATGCTAAGCAAGAAAAGGCTGAATGAACTACTTGAGTTTATTTTTCAGGCTTTCCTTATGGACCTTCAGATCCTCTGAAACAAAAATAGCAAGTCTCAATTGCCTTATCTTTTAGAAAAGGTTTTCACGGCAAGAATTGTAAATTAGCAGTATCCTTTAAGAGAAGATGGGTTTACCTGTTGGAGCAAGTTTTCTAACACAGAAAGTTGAATTGCTGTAAGAAGGTAAAAGTGTGAGTTATAATTTTTCCTTTCTTCCACATGATGTTTTCAATAGAGCAAATTAAGTTTTCATCTACATCTTCAATTTTATCCAATACTTGGTTTATAATCATTTTGTTTATAATCATTTATGGAATGATAAATGAACCAGGTCAGAAACATTTCCAGGTATGTAAAAATGTTTGATTAATAATTTCTTCTATAATAAGGTTTTCATTTTATAATTTATTATAATTTAACTCTCTATAGGATTATCACTGCTAATGTTCTTTGTAGATTAGCAGATAAAATTTGAAGATATAGGCATCAGTAAGCCAGCTATTGATTTTAAGTTCCTTTTAGAAGTCCTTGAAGAATGGAAAGTAAATTCAAAATTCTCTTTTCTGGAACTAATTGACATCTTTAGAACATTCCACCCCAAAGCTACAGAATATACATTCTTCTCAAGTGCACATGGGACATTTTCAAAGATAGACCACATGTTAGGACACACGCTAAGTCTTTACAAATTTAAGAAGATTGAAATCATATCAAGCATATTCTCAGACCACAATGGCATGAAATTAGAAATCAGCTACAATAAAAATGCTCAAAAACAAATATATGGAGGCTAATAGCATGCTATTAAACAATGAATGGGTTACCAAAGAGAACAAAGAAGAAATAAAAAAAACATCCTGGAAACAAATGACAATGAAAACACAACAATCCAAAATCTATGGGACACAGTGAAAGCAGTCCTGAGATGCAAGTTCATTGTACTAAAAGGCATACCTCAAAATAACAAGAAAGACTGGTAATAAGTTATCTAACACTACAACTTGAAGAGAACAACAAGAAAAACCCAGAATAAGTAGAAGGAATGAAATAATAAAGATCAGAGCGGAAATAAATGACACAGAGGGAAAAAAATACAAAAGATCAATAAAACCAAGAGCTGGTTCTTTGAAAGGATAAACAAGATTTATGAACAAACCAGGAAACAAATAGAAACCAAACAAAATCAAACAAAAGAGGTGAAGTAACAAATGACTCCACAGAAATACAAAGGATCATAAACAAATACTATGAATGACTTTAATCCAACAAAGGAGACAACCTGGACAAAATGGACATATTACTAGAAAAACACAACCTTTTAAAACTCAATCAGGAAGAATCAGAAAACCTGAATAGGCTGGTAACTACTGATGAAATTGAAGCAGTAATAAAATAAACTCCCGGCAATTAGGCTCCCACATATTTTAATTAAAGTTACTTGTGCTGGGCCGGGCCAAGGGCTCGGTGAGCCTGAGGCGGGGGGGGGGGGGGGGGGGGGGGGGGGGGGGGGGGGGGGGGGGAGGGGGCAGCAAAGGATTGAAGAAAAGACAAAGAGAAAAAGCTGGGTCTAGGACTCTAGGTAGATCTCCAGTGCCTGGCTGAGGCCACAGAGAGAGACCCAGAGGGCAACCTGAGCCTTTATTTTATAGCCAGAGGTAAACAAGGTAGTGGTCACCATAGTTACAATGTTCTTGTGAGTTTCACTTGTTTTGGCAGCACTTGCTGCACCTCCCACAGCCCATTAGCTACCTAGGAAGGATCTAGGGAACTTCTAAGGTCAAGCTTAATTATGCTAAGAGGGCTGTGCCCTCTAAGCTGGGTCTTGTTTGTGGCTTTGCCAACAGGTTAGTGACTAACCGTTAGTCTGAGGCTTAACCCTATAGCCGCTCCCTACAGTTACTCCTAGGTATTTGAAAAATGTTTTATATTGCTATTATGAAGTGACCCTTTTCTGTTAGCATATAGGGAAGCTATTAACTTTGGCATAAATTCTGCTACGTAACAACTTTCTAATTATGTCTAAGCTGTTTTTATTGAGTGTCTTGGGTTTTCTATGTTTTCTTGTCTTTTTTCTACAGATAAGGATAGTCTTGTCTTCTCCTTTCCCATAGTTATACCTCTCTTTTTCCATGTATTATTGCATTAACCAGAATTTCTATTAAATGCTAAAGGTGATCAACTACTGTTTACTAAAGGTGAGAGTATATTTCTTTATTTAATTTTCAGTTAAATTAAAAAATTTAAATAACATACTTTTATCTCAAGCATAATAGTTTTCTTTCAATAATATGCTCTATCATTCTTAAGACTATTTCTTATTTATTTAGAAATGAAAGAACCAGCATCATGAAAAAGATCTCAAAGAAAAAACAAGATATTAAAAAGGTAAGGTATTAATGGAGCTTATAAGGATTTTCATGATACTAAATAGCCCAATTATCAATGTAGTATAATCCTAAAAATGTGATGTATTTGGTTCTATACATAAATCATACATACATATGTTAAAAGAGTAAATAAGAGGTATTAGGGATGAATTATTTGATCTGTCAGTTATGTAATAAAGAACATTAGAAATGAGTTATTTATGTATATACTATTTATTCCCTTACTTAAATATTAACTTTATCTTTTTTTTAATATATTTTATTGATTTTTTACAGAGAGGAAGTGAGAGAGATAGAGAGTTAGAAACATCGATGAGAGAGAGAAACATCGATCAGCTGCCTCCTGCACATCTCCCAGGGGGGATGTGCCTGCAACCTAGGTACATGCCCTTGACCAGAATCGAACCTGGGACCCCTCAGTCCGCAGGCCGACGCTCTATCCACTGAGCCAAACCGGTTTTGGCTAACTTTATCTTTTCTCAGCCAGTCAGCAATCCATTTCTGCTTTGCTAAAAATAAAATGTTTTTCTTTTTTTAATCAGTGAGTGAAACATATACGTTTAGGACTGAGATCTACATGTCTTTTAATCCAATTAAGATTAATTTTATTTTATTTTTCCATCACCATTTATTCCCTCTATGCCCTCTTCCACTTCCACCCATCTCCCCCCCTGCAATCACCAAACTGTTGTTCATGTATATGAAGTTGCACATTTATCCCTACTTCTCGATGGGGATTGGAAGTTATAAATCCTGGGAATGCTGGACAAGATTATTGGGAATTAAAGGGAGACCTCTATCAATCACTTGCCAGGGTTGATATCTCATCATACTTTCAAGGGTTACTGTCCCTTGGGCAAGAATAGAATTGGGTATTTTTAATTGTGTTGAAGAAGATACTGAAGGTTGAATAAGAACAGAACTTCTTAGTTCATGCTGACCTTATTCATTAGTTCTGAAGGGTGGTACAGGAGCTACTGGTGGATTTTGAACTTCTTTCAGAAAGTGTGTAGGCAGAGTTCTTATTGTGATAGTAATGTCTTTACTAGGATTGTGTCAATACTCTGCTTTGGCTTTTGACACGAATCCCTATCTTTACTGTGATGGGAAAGCTGATGTGTGTCTGCTTGCTCTTTCCACTCCAACTACACATTAGTTTGGTTAGCATGTACAGGTGTTATTTAAGGAGTCTTTTACTATTCTATTTCTTAAACTTAACATGAAAAACAGACTCATCCATATCATTCTAAATAAGACTTTAACATTGCTAGTATGGTTTAATTTTAGAATATTGAGGTTTAAAAATGGTAAATGCAATACATTCTCATTTTAGCATATTGATAATGATAGGACATTCAATTACAAATACTAATAGGCAGCTAGAAATATGGTATTCCAAAACAGTCCAGGTTGGAGACAGATTTAGGAAGCCATGGGAATGCATGCACTCTCTAAAGCCTTGGAATGAACCCACATTTAAGCTGTGAGGAGAAGTGTGACCTTTGAAGATACTGGGAGTAAGTGGCCAGAGAGATAAGAGGGTAGAAGTCAAGGATATACAACGTTTTCAGATAATAAAGGTGCCTAACATCAGATGCTGCCATGTAATCAGATAAAAGCTAACACTGATACAGCATTGAGTTTCAAAGTATTTTCATATGTCTGACCTCATTTGAACCTCCTAAAAGGTATATGAAGCAGGCAATATATGATCACTAAGAACTAACCATTGGATTTTATTATTAAAAGGTCCTTTTTGAACCCTGGCTGGATGGCTCAGTTGATTGGAGCATTGTCCCATACAGCAAAAAGTTTCGGGTTCGATTCCATTCGATGTTTCTCTCTCACATAGATGTCTCTCTCTCTCTCTCTCTCTCTCTCTCTCTCTCTCTCTCTCTCTCCCCTCTTGCTCCCTTTCTAAAATCAATATACATATCCTCAGGTGAGGATAATAAATTTTTTTTGAAAAGGTCCTTTTTGATGTTACAGAGAGCAACTTCTTAATTAAAAGCCCACCATATATAAAGAGCTCATACCAACTGATAAAAAGATGAAATTAAAGAAAACAGGCAAAGGCTATGAATTGGCATTTTAAAGGAGATGACTTTCAAAGGGATGATAAACATTTGAAAAGGTGTTCAATGCCAAAACAAAAAGATGCAAGGTAACTTTCACCCCCCCTTTTTTTTGCAGATGTCTGAAGAGACAGATAATATTGCAGTAGAAGAAAATGTAGACAAGCATCTTCAAAAAGGTCCTCAATAAGTATACCATAATTCTGATGCTGTGGTTTTTATTTTAAAAAGATGTAAATGACTAATGCTATCATAGGGTTTCAGCTGGGAATACAAGTTTATTAAGAGATGAGTTCAAATAGAAACTAAACTTCCTAGATAATACAAGATGGGCATAAGGAAATAATTAGTAAAGCCTATATATGTGATGAAATTTTTAATTAAGATTTTATTTTCTGCCGAAACCGGTTTGGCTCAGTGGATAGAGCGTCGGCCTGAGGACTGAAGGGTCCCCAGTTCGATTCCGGTCAAGGGCATGTACCTGGGTTGCGCGCACATCCCCAGTAGGAGATGTGCTGGAGGCAGCTGATCGATGTTTCTCTCTCATCGATGTTTCTAACTCTCTATCTCTCTCCCTTCCTCTCTGTAAAAAATCAATAAAATATATTAAAAAAAATTTTATTTTCTCTCTCTCTGCAAACATGGAGAATCTACAAGTGTTTGAGACTGTTACACCATGAAGATACTAGATGTAGAACTTGCTTCAGGAAGTTCTAGATCTCGAGAAAAATACATAAATAATGGTTGAACCCTAGTTCATTCACCATTACTGAGCACATATTATATGTCCCCTGCCATTCTAAGTTCTGGGAATAGAGTATAAACAAACCAACTAGTCATTTTTAAATTATATCAGGAAATAATGCAGTTAAGAATGAAGATTCTTATGACCTATAGTTATTTAGCTTTTTCTTACCATTTATTTCCACCATCCTCTATGCAGCCTTTAGTCAGAAGCAGGGAGAAGAAACAGAAAAATGCAAGGCAAAATGACCAAAAGGTCCTTCACTTTCTGCTATACCTAGGACTGCTCAACTCCTGTCTTTCTCAGTTCATCTGGTGGATCATCTAGTGGATGAGTAGGAAATGACACATAGTTTGGGGTGCATACAACAGTCGGAGTTCTCTTTATACCCTACAAGACTGTTTCATTCTAAAAGCTTTCGGAAGTAGGGCTCCTCAGATTTTACAAAACTGACTAATTGGTACCTAGAAACTTATCTCTTCCTTTTAGATTCCTTCCTCTCCAGTTTCATCAAGTTGAAGTAACCTATCTTTGATATTTGTATATTCTGTTGAGAGTATATTTGTATATTCTATATAGAATATAACTGTTCTTACAGATTTTTTTCCCCAAAAGGAAAAAGATAAAGGTTTGCTTTTCTAAGTATCCCCCCTCACCCCCGCCCAACTATAATGAAGGATTGTAGCCAATAGCTGAGAACATACAGGTAGGAGAAACAAAATCCAGTCCTGGATTATATAACAGTATTTACTCCAGATGGAAAAGGGGGAAGGGACATCTATTTGAGGTTCTAAGCCCTCATGCAGCAATGTCCCAGTCTTCATAATTATCACGATCCTTAAAAGTACATGCAATTTAGCTATTTAATAAGTACTTTTGCTGCTATTGCTGTTCAGTTATTTTCAAAAGTGTGATGAGATCTATATTATGTTGGCTTCTTGATAGGTTTAGATGCAGAAGAAGAAAATAAAAACACAATAGAAATGTTCAGAAGCAAAGTAAGAGAAAAGCTAAAGAATGCTAAGGTAATGCTTGTTTTTTTTCTTTCCTGGTTTTAAATTTAATGTTTAAATGCAACATGTATCAAATTAACTTTTCTTCTTTAAAAAAGAGCCAGATTTCAGTCTTAAATATAGTTCCTTAAATCCAAATACTTCAAGTTCTTTTCCATGTGTTTTGTTTTTTTCAAACCTAAATCCAAGAAAAGTTAAGTGATTTAGTCATGGAAACTATATATGACATCTTAGGGGGAAACGTGTACATACTTTTAAAAAGGAAAACATTGAGAAGTCTTGGTTTTTATCCATTTTAAACAAAAGACTTAAGTTTGTGAAGATTAAGTTTTCTATATCATTTATGTTGTTTCAGATTAATCAAAGTGAAAAATCTTCAACTCATCTGCTCATTGATAATAAGATGAATCACTGGTCTAAGGTGAATAACTTTTTTTAACCCTAAAAGACAGCTTTATTGAGATATACTTTATATAGCAAAAAATTCACTCATTTTAAGTATATGATTCAATGATTCTTAGTAAATTTAGATGTATTAAGTCAATACTGTAATCCAATTTTAGGCACCTAGACACAAATAGGATATAAAATAAGCTTTTGTATTTTATGTATTTTTAAATTATTTTACTCCTAAGGACTGAGTTTTACTTTTTATTATAGAATTAATTTCTCTCTCAAACCTCCCTAAAAACAGTTCATTTTAATATGTGTGTGAGAAGAAAGTGATAAGGGCTTTACATATGCAATATTGAAAAAGGAGAGCTTATTTTATCACCAAGTTTATAACTATGAGTATGTCACTTTAAATACTTTTAACTACCCCTCACTCTAAAAGACATTGCAGTTGGGTGGAGTAGTACTTGTGTGTGAGCACACATATACGTGAAAGCACCTAAAAATGGGGAGAGATAAAACCATTTGCCCTGAGCCTGCATTTTGATAGAAGTGTACGGTGATGCTCTTAATACTCTGACTAGAGGGAAGAGATAGGGAAGACGGAGAGGATTTACACTATTCTGCTTTTTATTGCAGTTACCAGAACTTTAAAAACAAAACAAAAATTCATAAGTCAGACTTGAAGTTAAATATAACTTGATATTGTCTCTCCTTCTGCTCCTTGCTCACAAATAATAGTTGCTACTTATTACTACTTCCTTATTACCTCTCTTTCACGTATAAGCAGAAAAAGTATTCATTTCACCACTGAGTACTGCTTTTCCGTTGTTTAACCTACAGACTGAAGTCTCTTTGGAGGCAGGACTTTCGTTTTTCACTCTGAACGGTGGAGAAGGCTCAGCTTTGGGCCAGTCTTCAGAGCAGGTTGGATTTGTTTCCCTTCCTCCATCACCCTCATTCTCAGGAAAAATAACTCTTGTTAAAGGCAAAGAATGAAATACTTGGATGGGAGATGAAATTTTTATTATTGAGTGATTTTGTTCTCTCTGAATTGAGTTGTTCATAATAATTCCTAAAATTTATTGAGTGCTTACTGGATGCCCAATGACATACTAAATTTTTAATGTGGATTGTATCATTCAATCCTCATAGAAACCCTGTCAGGCAGGCACTGTTATCGGCTCTGTTTTATAGGTGAGGAAACTAAGGTGGGTTAAGCATTCATAGAGCTGGGAAATATAGGCTGTTAGCTGCAAAGCCCGTGTTTTCTCTTTCTTCTGTTGTTCCTGTCTTTCTCTCCAAGTGCCCACATTGTTCTCAATAATCTCTATTACTTTCCATATAGTCCCTATGTCCATCCCTCCTAGTCCAATCCTAGAGTCTTCCAATTTCTGTCACTTCTCCCACTTCCCTTCAAACTCCTCGGCCCCTCCTACTATTCCCTGGTTGTCCTTTCCTCCAGTCTCACTAGTCTTTCCCCATTGCCTCCTCATTTGTCAGTCACTTTTATTGATCATCCTACCTACTCATGTTCCTCTGTATTTGTCTCTAATTCCTCTCCACCTTCAAGTCTCTCCACAGTTTCCTTGAGTCCCTTCCCCCAGTACCTCTTATTCCCCAGAATTCTTTCTATCTACTAACACCTCTGAGTCATTTCCAAATCCCTCAGGCCCTCCTTTGGGGTCCCTCTTGGACCCCATTTGCCTTTCTACTGTACAGCATTATCAGTCTTCCTTTACAGCACCCCCGATGTGGGCCTTACCTCCGAAGGCAAGTTGAAAGCCCTGGCCCACATCTGGGATGCTATAAAGGAAGATTGATAATGGGGCTGCAGCTCGAACAAAGAGAGTCCTTTTTGTCTTATGATTGGAATCTTCAAAGAGATCCCCTATGTGAGGATCTCCCAAATCTTGCTTCTAGAGATCAGTGCCATACTTTGTTTGAATCCTGAAAAAGATACCATAAAAATTTCTAGATATAAAATACCTTCATTTTTAAAAATCCTCACTTGAGAATATTTTTTCCATTGCTTTTCAGAGAGAGCAGAAAGGAGGGAAGGAGAGAGGGAGGGAAACAAAGAGAGAGAGAGAGAGAGAGAGAGACAGAGACATTGATATGAGAGAGAGACACCCACTGGTTGCTTCCCTCATGAGCCCCGACCCCGGATGGGGAGCAAACCAGCAACTGAGGTATGTGCCTTTGACTGGGAATCAAACCTGAGACCCTTCGATTGTGGGCCTATGCTGTAACCATTGAGCAACATGTGCCAGAGCATAAAATATTTTCTTGATCTCATGACAGGGGTAAGAGACAGGGTATGAGGGGTGTTTACTTCATATGAACCTAGGTGATGCTTTAACTATGTTACTTAATTTTGTCAGACCTGATCAGAGCAAGTAAGGTCCTCTATTCAAAGACGCTGTGCGAGTAATTCCTCTTATTTAATTATTTACCCCTAAATACACATTTTTAATTGAGGAGTTTTTATTTGCATGACACACTCTGTCTCCGTTTTCAATATGTGTCAATATCAAATTAGACAATAAAGTCATTCAAAATGAATTGATTTTTGTGTGTGAAGAGACTTAAAATTTATGATCATGATATAAAAGTATGCATTTTTATATTTAGTAATATATTTTCCAATACCTATATTCAGATTGTAACTTTTGTACATAGAATGTTTTCAAATTTTACTATAATCACTCTGCCATAGACTTCTATGTTGAATCTTTACTTTTCTTTCTTTATTTTTCTTGAATGCCATCCAGAAAACATCAGGGATGCTCCACAATCACTTTAAGTACTACTGCTTTCTGAATAGTGAAAAAAATGGGGTTTAGGACCACATGGTCTGATGTATCTGGCCTTTGCCCTACACTATGAATTCTCAGTGATTGATGTGTCATAGTCCAATATCTCAGACTATTTTCCAAAAGAGAGGAGGGGCTTGAATTGTAATTCTATTTCATTAATTTTTTCGTTGAGAATTGCAAGGAAGTGCTATAGAAAAATCATATTGTAAAAGATTAAGCCTTCAGTGAGTTCCTCTATGTTCAGTGAATTTCCATTATAACAGTTTCAGCTTGACCTTGAACTGGGTGGCATGGATCAGAAGGATAATCATGTATACTTATTTTTATTTTTGGTATTCAACAGCGATTAGTAAATGATAGTTACCCTAAACACTTATCACTTGGTGATAATTTACAAGATTTTGCTGAAAGTCATGATAAAGATTATATGGAAGAAGTAATTTTTCCAGATTTACTTGAAGTAAAAGCTGCTGAATATGAAGATGATCAAGAACAAATCAAAAGACAACAGATAAATATTTTTGTGCCAAGTAGTTCCTCAGGTAAAGTTCTTTTACAATGAAATACTTAAGTCATTAATGAATCATATTAAAGGATAATAGCTTTTTTCTATGCTGGATAGATAAAATGTACCGATCTAGCCCCAGTTGGTGTAGCTCATTTGGTTGGAGCATCTTCCCATATACCAAAAGGTTACGGGTTCGATTCCAGTCAGGGCACATATGTAGGTTGCGGGTTTGATCCGAAAGGTGACAGATGGATGTTCTGTTGCACATTGATGTTTCTGTTTCCCTCTCCCCACCCCACCCCGCTTCCTCCTCTCTCTCCCTCTCCCTAAAATCAATAAGCATATCCTCAGGTGAGGATAAAAAAAGGAGGATTGTTCTTAAATTATAGAATATTTTCTATAATCTTCATGCCTTCTCTGAGTTTAAGAGGATTGATTAAAAGAACTCATGTGTGTGTGTGTGTGTGAGTGTGTGTGTGTGTGAGTGTGTGTGTGTGTAGTGTTTGTGTGTGTATTTAAGCTTGCTGCTAGACTTTAGTTCCCCTTTGCTTCTTGTTTGGTCAATACCAGTTTAACATGTTGGACTTTAAGTAATATATAGGTTTTGTTATTAAGTGGTCAACCAACGTAAACTGCCAAAAGATATGATGCCACGCATTTTAGAAGACGAAGGATTCTATATACAGAGAAAGCCAAAAATATATAAAAAGACCTGCAACAAAATGGAAAATCGCCTCCTTCAACTAGAAGAGGCAAGTGTACCGGCTAACAAGTTAAACCACTCACTGATAGTATGTGATATTTATTTTTGATGAAATATTTAATTACTACGTTTCTTAAATATTTTTGATAGGGAATGTGTTGGTTTGAAGAAAGTGCTGAAATAATGTCATTACCTTCACCTATTAGCCAGTCATGGAAATTCAGACTAAACATAAGCAAGGAATCTTTAAATCCAGCACTAAAGACCGTATACAGGAAGGTAACCAATTACAGTTTACTTGTAATTATGGTTAGAATTCTTGTAATGCTGATTATAACTTACATTTTTGCGGTGTTAATTCATCCTTTAAATATATTAATGTCTACTAATATAATGGCAAAACTATGATGAAATGTCAAATATCCATTAAAATTACGTTTTTGAGGAATATTTAATGATATGGGTAAATGCTCAAAATAAAATGTGAAGTGAAAAAAAGAATGAAAAATTAAATCTGATCCTAATTTTGTAAAAATAGATAATGAATTTATCAATGAATGGACAAGTACGTATATGTGTACATAGATTAAAAGACTGAAAATTATATCAAAGTAAATAATTATCTCTAGATAGCAGGATAGGATTATTTTTATTTTGCTCAAGCTATAGCACAGATATTTTAACATAATTATCAGAGACCATTGCTGTTGGAGAGAGAGGTCCTTGAAACAGTGGAAGCTTGTTGAATGAGTGAGTACATGAATGAATGAATGAGCAAAAGGATGGTAGGTAAATGCAAAACATACCATTTTTGGAGAAATGTTAACCCCCATCCAGATTAACCTTTGTAAACATCCAGATTCTGATGTTGGAAACCACTGGGCTAAACAAGTAACTTTTTCATCCAAGCACAATTTCAGTATTCAATGGACCCTTAGAGTTGGGAGTAAATGTATATGTCACTTCATCAAGCATCTAAACTGAGTATTCAGATTCATTCTGTAGCATCCTTAACAGGTAATGTGCTGAAAGTTGTGTCAGACAACAATGTTTTTTTTGTTAATCTTCACCTGGTGATATTTTTTCTGTTGATTTTTAGAGAGAGTGGAAGGGAGGGAGGGAGAGAAAAGCATTGATTTGAGAGAGACTCATTGATTGGTTGCCTCACTCACGTGCCCCAACCAGGGCCGGGGATTGAGCCTGCAACTGAGGTACATGCTTGTTCCTGGAATCGAACCCAGGACCCTTCAGTGTGTGGGCCGGTTCTCTGTCCACTGAGCCAAACCGTCTAGGGTGGAACAGTGTTTTAATAAGGGTTTACCATTTAACTCTGGCCCACAGATGACTATTATATCATCACATAGTCAAACTATTGACTCAGCAGCTCTGAACACCATTTGTCATAGTGTTCCTATAGGAAATTATTTGGGAGCTTACAACTTGAAAGTTCAACCTCTATCAGCACATAACAGTATTATAAACAATAACTTATAGCAAGATTATTAAAATGCTGTGCTATAAATATATAGGGTTTCCCCCAAAAAATACACACAATACAGCTGATAGCCCAATTGATGTTTCTTTTCATATTTTAACCTATTGGAATTAATAATTATTCAATGTGTGTATACATATTTTTGGGACACTCTGTATGAAATCAAGGGCCATAATCAACTTTAAGAAAAAAGGATCAAATTATTGGTTTTTTTTATTTTCTGTGTCTTAATTTTCTTACAATTAAAATGTTACTCTTAAAAAGGTAATTTAAAAAGAAATAGGACCAAATTAACTTTGTGTACACATTTTTCTTTAAAGGCAGTGAAATCTGATTTAGAAAGCTCTATTAGGACCAAAATGGAAGGTCAAGGGAAAATGTACCAATTAGATCTCAACATTGTGGGTTTGCAATTTAGCCATCATCCTGTCTTCAATCAAGAACAAGTATTATGTGCTAGGCTGCTCCAACTTTATGAGTGTTTTCAGGACAGACAGCAACAGAATTTATCTCAGCTCCTTTTAGAGAAGGTGAGAATGGCTTTTATTACATTATTGGGCTGAACATTTAATATTGAAAGAGTAAACAAACCTTAGTACAGAGCAAGTTATCATAGGACATTTTCCCTTAGCATTTTAATTATCTATATATATAAAAGTCTAAGCGATCATCCATCTGTTGGACCATCAGACCGGTAGCTATGATGGGCAATGACCACCAGGGGGCAGACTTCCAGACCAGTAGCTATGACATACACTGACCACCAGGGGGCAGATGCTCAACGCAGGAGCTGCTGAGCTGCGGTGACTTGGTAGCTGTGGTTCTCAGGTGACGCACCGGGACCAGAGAGGAGGGAGCCCAATTCCGGGGTGTGTCACCCGAGAACCACCCTCTCACAATCTGGGACCCCTTGGGGGATGTCGGAGAGCAGGTTTTGGCCCGATCCCTGCAGGCCAGGACGAGGGATCCCACCGGTGTACGAATCCGTGCACCAGGCCTCTAGTCGATATAATAAAAATCCAGTGGTCATGACGCTGTAATGACTAAAGACCGGCACGGGTGGGCGGGGCTGCAAGCATGGCGGGGCGCTCTCTGGGGGGTGGGGTGCACAAGGGTGAGCGGGGCTGCGAGCACAGTGAGGCGCTCGCAGGTGGGCAGGGCCACGTGATTTCACGCACTGGGCTTCTAGTTTAACCAATAAGAACAATGGTTGATTTCAGTTTTTCTAAAAAGAAACTGTAGGAGTTGCAGGATATGTAGTACTTATAAATGGTTTACTGATCACTGGTATTCTTGGTCCTATGACTTATGAAGAATATTTGAAATGATTACTATTTAAAAGAGTCATATGGCTGTTTTAAGTCTTGTTATCGAGTATTTTTTATAAAAATATCAGCAATCTTAAATCTCATATCAAATGTGAGGAGTCTTAGTTTAAGAATGATCAATCCAAATATCTAATGGCATCATAAGGGGTCCATAAAGTTTGAAGAGAAATCAAGAGAATATCCACTGATTATTTTTTGAATTTGTGCCTCTCATTTAAACTCTGCTGAGTTTCTGATACATAAGTATTTTGTTTACTAGTGTTTTCTCTTTAAAGATGTTTTGATAGGTCTCATTCAGCTAATGAGTACATTTGGAAAATACTTAGTAAGGTACTTAATTAAACATTCAAGCCTGATGGAGTCACCAAGACGTTACAAGAAGTTGTAAACGAACTGTACTTTAGTATATCTGCTCTGTAAAATATAAAAGCAAAAATCATAGAACTGAATATCTTCAATTGAATTGTATGTAGCAATTGTGTAGGAGCACTTAATAGTTGAAGGCTGTGCATTAATAGTGTCAGAATATTTCTTTTTTTATTTTTTTAAATATATTTTTTATTGATTAAGATATTACATATGTGTCCTTATCCCCACGTTACCCCCCCCCCGCTCATGCCCCCCCCCCCCCCCCCGTTGTCCGTGTCCATTGGTTAGGCCTATATGCTTGCGTATAAGTCCTTTGGTTGATCTTTCCCCCTCACCCCCACCCTCCCCTACCTTCCCTCCAAGGCCCGACAGTCCAATCAATGCCTCTCCGTCTCTGGATCAGTCCTTGTTCATCAGTTTATGTTGTTCATTATATTCCACAAATTGGTGAGATCATGTGGTATTTATCTGCTCTCCAGTTCCATCCATGCTGTGGCAAGTGGTAAGAGTTCCTTTTTCTTCTTCCTCTCTTAAAGAATACCTTTCAGCATTCCATATAATGCTGGTTTGGTGGTAATGAACTCCTTTAGCTTTTTCTTATCTGTGAAGGTCTTTATCTGACCTTCAATTCTGAATGATAGCTTTGCTGGATAAAGTAATCTTGGTTGTAGGTTCTTGCTATTCATCACTTTGAATATTTCTTGCCACTCTCTTCTGGCCTACATGGTTTCTGTTGAGAAATCAGCTGACAGTCGTATGGGTACTCCCTTGTAGGTAACTGACTTTCTTTCTCTTGCTGCTTTTAAGATTCTCTCTTTGTCTTTTGCTCTTGGCATTTTAATTATGATGTGTCTTGGTGTGGTCCTCTTTGGGTTCCTTTTGTTTGGGGTTCTCTGCGCTTCCTGGACTTGTAAGTCTATTTCTTTCAGCAGGTAGGGGAAGTTTTCTGTCATTATTTCTTCAAATAGGTTTTCAATATCTTGCCCTCTCTCTTCTTCTGGCACCCCTATAATTCTGATGTTGGTACACTTGAAGTTGTCCCAGAGGCTCCTTACACTATCTTCATATTTTTGGAATCTTTTTTCTTTTTTCTTTTTCGGTTGGGTATTTTTTGTTTCTTTGTATTTCAAATCTTTGACTTGATTCTTGAGATCCTCTTGTCTGCTGTTGGATCTCTGTATATTATTCTTTATTTCAGTCAGTGTATGCTAAATTTCTAGTTGGTCCTTTTTCATATCCTCGAGGGTCTCACTAGATTTCTTGAGGGTCTCACTAAATTTATCGGTGGTTTCCATAAAATTCTTGAAAAACCTTATAAACGTGGTTTTGAACTCTATATCCAGTCGTTTGCTTTCCTCCATTTCTGTCATTTGTGACCTGTTTCTTTGTCTCCGCATTTTTTATGCTTCCCTGTGTTGGTAGAGTGGTTTTGTGTGCTAGGTGTCCTGTAGGGCCCAGTGGCTCAGCCTCCCCAGTTACCTGAGGTGGACACTCTTGGTGCACCCCCTTGTGGGCTTTGTGCACAGTCTTGTTGTAGTTAAGCCTGGATTGTTGTCGGATCACTGGGAGGAATTGACCTCCAGGCCAATTGGCAGTGAGAATGGGCTGTGTCTGCAGTGGGAGAACTTCTGTGCTGAAGACACCCTTCTGGGGCAAGACTTGCTTCAGTGGGGCTTTGGTGCTCACTGAGTCTGCCCCCTGGGTGTGTCCCTTATGGATCTGAGGAGTTGTAATCCGGATGGTCCCCCTCTGACCACTGGGTACACTGGCTCTTGGAGGTTACCCAGCAGGAGCTATGAAGAGAACTGCAGATTCCCCTTCCTTTTTTGGAGTTTGGAGGTGCCCTGATGAGGCCCAGCTGTGAAGCAATGCAAGCTGCTGTGGGGCCTTGGGCCTTCTCTTGGAAGTTCTGGGTCTGTGGCCCAGCCGCAATTTGTTAGGTAATTTTCAGGTTGCAAAGGGCCAGGGCATTCATATGCAAAAGCCTCTGCCACAGCCTGGGTGGGGCAGGGTCCCAGGGAATCAAAGGGCTGAGCAAGGAACTATGGCGGATTCTCAGCCCTGCCCTAAGGGGCCGCGCGCATCTCAAGTGTCCCAACAATCCAATTGCTGCAAGCACCTCTGAGGGAAAGCCGCCCTCGAGTTCCGAGTTCTGCCTGCTGCCAGACAGTCCAGTTTCTCCCTGTATGAGTTCTGGGTCCCCAGAGACTTCCCGGAACCGGAGTTCAGAGCAGTCGGGAGCTTGTGACTCCCTCCCGATTCAAAATGACAGCTGCGTCCTCAGGTACCAGCCCCTTTCCGCGCACGAGCCTCCGTACCTTTGCACTTTACTTCCGCAGCTCCTGACCCTCAATGTGCTTTTCTTTCCTTCTAGTTGTAGAATGTCCACTCCGCCAGCCCTCCTGTAAGTTCTGGATGATGTCCGTTTTGTCTGTTTATTCTGTTTTGAAGTTGTTCTAGGAGGCAGCAATTTCGGTGTTTCCCTATGCTGCCATCTTAGTTTCTCTCCAGAATATTTCTTAAAACAAATATTGAATATTCTAATTTTAAGTATAATATGGCTATTGTTTTCGTGAATGGAGGAATCAACTCCAAAATTCAGATGTAAGTCATTGAAAAGAAGTGATTTGATTTATGGATTTCTACTTTATAGATAATTTTCCAAAAATATTGTATAATCTTTAAAGTCTGATCTAGCAATATCAATTTTATTTCATTAGAATACTATCTATTACCATATATAAGGCTATATTTATTTTTCATGTAGTATGACTCTCCTTTATAAAATAACATTTTGGGATCATGATTTATGTATGTTTCAGTATAATAATAATAATAATTACTATTATTATTTTTAATTCTTAGGAGCCAAAAGTAGTTTCCTAATTGCTTTGTACTTTTCTTTAATTTATTTTCTTAAACTGTCTCTAACTGTAACATTTCTCCTGCATATGTCTTAGGTATAGTTTCCTTCTGTTTTATTTCTCTATAGATATTTTCTGTGGATAATTCTCTCTGTTTTATACTTCCTTCAGTATATTTTGTTCTATTGATTTTATTTTTTTCTTATTTTCCTATGTTATGCATTTATTTTTTTATTGCGAGATATAGATATAATTACAAATATACTTATATTAGAGGCCTGGTGCATGAAATTTATGCACAGGTAGGGTCCCTAGGCCTGGCTGGCAATCAGGGCTGATCAGGTTCCCTGCCTCCTGGCCTCCCCGCCCTCTCCTCCCTCAGTGCCCTGCCATGTTCCGCACCGCCCCTTGGTGGTCAGTGCACGTCATAGCAAGTGATGGAACTCCTGGTCTCCCGGTCGAACACCTGTGGGGACAATTTGCATATTAGCCTTTTATTATATAGACTAGGGGCCCGGTGCACGAAATTCGTGCACTGGGTGTGTGTGGGGGAGGGGGAGTGTCCCTCAGCCTAGTCTGCCCCCTCTCACATACTGGGAGCCCTCAGGCGTTGACCCCCATCACCCTCCAATCGCAGGATCGGCCCCTTGCCCAGGCCTGACGCCTCAGACAGAGGCGTCAGGCCTGGGCAGGGGACCCTCATTTCCCCCCATCACTGGTTCTGCCCCCAGCCCAGGCCTGATGCCTCTGGCCCTGGTGTCAGGCCTGGGCAGGGGACCCCCAGACCCCTCCAATTGCTGGCTCTGCCCCTTGCCCAGGCCTGATGCCTCGGCCAGAGGCATAGACCCCCATCACCCTCCCATTGCCTGATCGGCCCCTTGCCCAGGCCTGACACCTCCGCCAGAGGTGTCAGGCTTGGACAGGGGACCCCCATCTCCCCCCGATCACTGGCTCTGGCCCCCGCCCAGGCCTGAGGCCTCTGGCCCAGGAATCATGCCTGGGCAGGGGACCCCCATCTCCCTCTGATCGCTTGCTCCACCCCCCGCCCAAGCCTGACACCTCTGACCCAGGCTTCAGGCCTGGGCAAGGGGACCATCATATCCCCCCAATCCCTGGCTCCGCCCCCCACCCAGGCCTGATGCCTCGGCCAGAGGAGTTGACCCTCATCACCCTCCAATCACCAATCACCGGATCGGCCCCTTGACCAGGCCTGAGGCCTCCGGCAGAGGTGTCAGGCCTGGGCAGGGAACCCCCAGCTCCCCGCGGTTGCAGGCTCCGCCCCTGCCCCTGCAGGACGCCTCTGGCCTAGGCGTCCGGCCCGGGCATTGGGGACCCGCAGCTGCAGCGGTCCCACGATCGTGGGCTTCGCTTTAGGCCCAGGCGAGGGACCCCTAGCTCCTGGGACTGCCAGCTTCGACCGTGCCCAGCTCCCATCGCTGGCTCCACCCCTACTTCCTGCTATCACTGGCCAGGGCGGAAAAGGCACCTGATTCTCTGATCATGGCTGGGGGGCAGGGCAAAGGCGGCCCCAGGGCTGCCTTTGCCCTGCCCCCCACCTCTTAGCTCCCCCCTGGGTTTCCGATCACTGTCAGTGGCAGGGGGCTTCTTCCTGCTTTCCCTTTCGCCTCCCTGCATTGTGCCTACATATGCAAATTAACCGCCATCTTGTTGGCAGTTAACTGCTAATCTTAGTTGGCAGTTAATTTGCATATAGCCCTGATTAGCCAATGAAAAGGGTATCATCGTACACCAATTACCATTTTTCTCTTTTATTAGATAGGATATGGGAATGGAAATGGATAAAGACAGTTAAACACGTATCTTCTGTGTAACCATGGATTTTAAGTGGAAAAAGGTAGATTCCTGTGCTCATTCTGCCATCTTGATTGATTGGTATTTCTCTATCGGTGAACTGATTACGTAGAATGTTTAAGGTATAATGTTTGTATCTGAGACAGATATTGAGGTTCTTCTTAGTTTTACCCAAATACTAGAAATACTAGAGATCTGTGCACAAATTTTGGGTAGGGTCCCTAGCCCTGGCTGCCGATCGAGGCCTTCCTTCCCCCAGCTACCGGCTGCCGGCTGGGGCCTTTCTTCATCCTGTGCTGCCCCCTGGTGGTCAGTGCACGCCATAGCGAGCAGTTGAACTGGTCGGTCAAACTCCCAAGGGGATAGTTTGCGTATTAGCCCTTTATTATATAGGATATTTTGGAAGACAAGGCAGTAATACACCAAACTTATATATTTGTGCTTCTACTGCACAAACCTAGATCTGCAGGTGAATTGGGATGATAGTAACAGATGAATGAAATGTACCCCCAAAAAGGTCTTTTCTTTGTTGTAGCTTAAAGCGCTGACACATGCTACCAAATTATTAAATGATGATTTGGAAATGAGCCAGCTGACTGGAAAATCTTTACAAGATTATTATTGGCAGATAAGGTAGGTTTGAGGCCCTTCATGTATTCATCAAGCACGTCAATTAAAACTATATTTACTAATACTTTTCTTTGTACTTGGGTTATATTAATCTCAAGTGTTTGTATTTATTTGAGAGTTACTCTAAATATACATATGTGCAAGATATATTATTAATTCAGTCTAAAGGCAATACCCAAAGAGGTTATAGATTTAAAGACCCCTGTAAAAAAAATATGGTCTACAAGTTGGAAGAGAAGTTAGGAAAGTATGAAATAATTGGAAAAATGATTTCAAGAGAAAACATAATTATGTATCAAGGAATCTCCAATAGCTGGAAAGCTTATTGGGAGGTGCTTATTGAATAGAAAGTTCCATTATGCACAAAGACATACAGTTGTCTAAATACGAGAGGGATTTGATAAAGAATTTTCTTGACTCCCTGCCCATTGACCTGGCATAGTTCTACAAGCTCTTAACCACTAGAGGCAAGAGTTGATTTAAAATAACTGTTTTCCTAGAATAACCTAGTTAAATGCAAACAATATTACTTGAGAAGGTTGACATACTGCACAGCACCTGGCATACAGTGAGTGTTCAATAAGTATTAGATGAATGAATGAAAATGAATAGAAGACATCAGTATTTACAAAACAATAAACGTGTTATTTATAAGCTAAAACGGGGAGCAAAGAACAAACATTGGCATAATGAACACAAGTAAACTATAATATAGAAAAAAGAAAAGTATGCTTTAGATGGGATCCCATGGCGATGGATAGGCAGAAGTCTAATACTGTGTGTGTGTGTGTGTGTGTGTGTGTGTGTGTGACTGAAGAGATCGTTGCTTTCATTAAAGCAAAAAAAAGCAGTGTGATAGATTTACATTCAGAAAAATGTTCAGAGTGGTGTTGAAATGCTTCAAAGGGGAGTTTGTTGCCATTTGAAAAACAATGTTTCTGTTGGGAAAACTGTGGGCATGAAATACAATTAAATAAGAATGGCACATATGAATTCAGCCTTTAATGACTATATACTAGATGGCTAGTACTCACCATCCCCTGGTACCCAAGAAAGACATCTGCAAGTCATTTGTGACCTGTCTCCTTGCCTCTCCTCTCATCCCTCACACCCAGCCAGTAACCATTCCCACTGCTTCTGCTTTACTTCAGGTGCTTATTTCATAGCCTAACTACTCAGATAGTCTCCCAAAATACCTCTTTAAACCATGCTCCATATTAAAACCAGAGTGATTTTTCTATTACCTTTAAGATAAAATTCAGTGGTTTTAGCATGATTTGTAAGGCTCTCCATAATCTGTCTACTGCTGACTTCTCCAGCCTCATTTTAGGGGTTCTTATCTCGGAACTTTATAGTCCAGTGCCCTAAATGGACTGTGCTCTCTGATGTCTACATAACTTTGTTTTAATGCCTCTAGTTTCTAAAGGTTCTTTCATCATTTTCTGCCTGACACTTAGTCAACATACACATTTTTTTCAATATCATGTTACTTTCTCAGGGAGGCTCTTACTTTGCCCATTTGATTAGATTCTCTTTCTTTTTATACTCACATAGCACTAATGTATTTCCTCTTTCATGATACTCATCACATTTGTAATTTGCTTTGTCTTTTTCCCTGCTGGGATATTAGTTACCAGCACCTTAAATATTTCCTGCCACATAGTACTTACTTATTATGAGTTTATTGATTTGAATTGAATGTTACATACTCTATGAAGTCTTTCCCTCCTGTTGCCTGTCTCTCTTATTTATGCTCACACTGTAGCATGTATGAACTTCTATCATAACACCTATAACATTTTGTTGCATTGATTAATTTATATGCATATAAGCTTTTCTGACCTTGTGTTTTTATCTTTGTATCTCCCCTTAACCAGCACAGTACCTGGCATGCAGTCAGCACCCAATAAATATTTAGTGGATGAATTAAAGAATGGCAATAGGCTTCTCTTTCTATCAGTATGGTAGACTAGATTCCCTGAATGTCCCTTCTAATGAAAATAAGTAAAAACGTCTGATAATACTATTTTTATTGCTGAAATGGCAAAAAGGTAAGGAATCTACAAAAGCCAAAAACTAGGTAAAAGGAAAAATCCTAAAAACTAGGGGTAAAGTCAGCTTTTACATGGAGTGTATCTGTTAAACACTAGTAATTCTGACTGGCATTCAAATGCCTTCATGGAGTGCCAAACACAGAAGATAAAGCCAAGCTCATCTTAATTAGAAAGTCTAATAGGAGATCCTGTAGAAACAGGTGTTAAACTTCATAAAAGGGAGAATGTAAAGGGGATGACAAAGAAAATAGTGAAAAACTTTAAGCCATAAAGGAATGAATCATTAAATGGAATTTCAGTTTCTATATCAAGATATGGGTAAAATGAAAAAAACGAGGTGGCCAAGGGGAGTCCAGAAAAATTAGTGTAATACATTCTTCCAGGCCATCTTAATGACTTAAATAATTCTAATCTGCTAATGTTTTTTTAATCTACCATTATTGTTGTAGTAATACAAAACAGCTCTATGACTTAGAAAGGGAAAAGGACTTCTCCCTACTACAAAGTATATTACGTACTTGGAAACAGATAAAATCTCTTCGACAACAGCAAGGGTTTATAAGCACCCCAATAAAGTTACAGTTTCAGAGGTAAGTGGTTGTTCTATTGGTTCTTATAACATTTCTGAGGAACTGCACATGAATAACTGGCAATTCACAGTAATTGGGAGAAAAGAAGCTAGATAATTATTTGATGTAGCCAACAAAGGACTTGTATCTTGAATATATAAACAATTCTTACAATTTAATTAAAAGGGGCAAAAGATTTGAATAGACACTTCACTAAAGAAGGTATATGGATGGCAAATGAGCACATGAGAAGATGCTCAACATCACTTCAGGTCAGTAGAGTAATGTGAATTGAAACCACAATGGAATATACTACACACCTATTAGAATGGCTAAAAATCAGAACAAAGAAAAGAAAAGAGAGGAAAGGAAAAGACAGTAACACATGCTTTCAAAGATGCTGAGTAATACTAACTCTAATTGATTGCTGGTGGGAATGAAAAATTGTACAGTGACTTTGAAAACAATTTGGCACTTTATTATAAAGTTAAATATAGATTCAGCAATAACCCTCCTGGGTAAAACATGTAATTATAAAAACATGTCTATTGGAGGAGTTAGTTATAATTAAAAACTATACTTGTTACTCACAGAAGCTGTGAACTCACAGTTAAATAACTGGTTTCCTTCCTAACCCATTGTTCCTGGGTCTTTTTTTCCCCCCAAACTGTAAAAGATTAGTGTAATTTCAGGCAATAAAAATGGTGTTTACTTTGTTGATTTTTCCCCCAACTGCAGTGGTTTTTAATGAAAGTGTTTCATGATCACCTTTATTATAATTCCTAACATTTTCAACAGTTTATCTAAAAAAAAAACAACAAAAAAAACACAACAAACTTTAAAAAAGCTCCCTAGTGATTTGAATGTGACAAAGTTTGACCGCCATTATATTAAAGGACACTAAGTTAATTATGAACAATAAGTTCATATTGATTACCCCAAATCAGAGGAAAACAATAATATTTATTGTTAGTTATGCTTCGAGCACCAAACAGCACTTTGCATGAATTAGTTCATATAATCCTTATAATAACACAATTTTCAAATGAGAAAAGTAAGGCACAGAACACTTTAGGAACTTGCCCAAATTCCCTAGTGCCAGTCAACACAGGTAGTCGCTCTCAGCCCATACAGGTAATATCCACACTGAATTCATTATACTGTATTTCAGAAGGCAAAACATATATTCTAAAAACAGTTCTAATAAAGAATTAAAATTTTTTAAAAAACAGTTTTAATGAGATATAGTTTGTATACCATACATTTCACCCATTTAAAGTGCAGTTCTTTTTCCTTTATTGATTAAGGTGTGCAGGTCAATGGTTTTTAGTATATTCATAGAGTTGTGCAAGCACAATTATAACTGTCCAATACTTTCATTATATTTACTTTAAATAATTCTATTATTAACTAGGATAAAAATAAATAGATTTGATGAACAAAATCAAGGAGAAATGTCAGAAATGTCTGAGACTGAGAAGAAAACTGAAGGAAAAGCATATAACAGTGGGGGAAATGAGGAGGTATTTATATTGAAAAATGATATTTAACTCAACTAGTTATAATATTTAATAGATAAAATAGGATATCTTTGTATTTGTAACAGTTACCCAACAAAATTACAAATATAGGAAATATAAGTTTAATATTAAGAATAATTGTCCTAAACAATGAACTTACATTGTAAATTATACATTTATTTTTTTGGTTTCTAGAGCCTCTTATATTTAGCTTCAGCACTTGAAGAAACAGATATTGAAGGAATAAAGCCAATTACTTTGATGCCACAACTTTCTTTTGCTGAAGAATTAACAAACTTATCCAAGTGTTCACTGTAAGCGTTTTTACAGGATTATTTTTTTCTTTTATATTGTCTATTAATTGTTTAATTTTTAATAATAATGTTAGATTTCTTGAGTGAGTACCATATACCAGGCACTTTGCTACTTTATCTTATACATTTGCACATTTAATTGCTACTATAGTTCTATGGTGTTATCCTCATTTTAAAGATGGGGGAATTTATGCTTATAAAATGTTAAGTAGCCCAGGGTCACATCTCTAATTCATCAGTGAGGTGGTACATAAAACAGTTTGGTTTGATGACTGTTTTTTGTTTTTGCTAGGGTAGTAATTTTTGTTCATGTATAGATAGGTAGGATATAAAGCCACCGTAAAATAAGATTATATAGTAGCCCTAGCTTGTTAAGGTACCCTTTGCTTTCATAAAATGTATTCTATATCAGGAAGCCCCTCTGGGCAATTTTTTTTTTAAATATATTTTATTGATTTTTCACAGAGAGGAAGGGAGAGAGATAGAGTTAGAAACATCGACGAGAGAGAAACATCGATCAGCTGCCTCTTGCACATCCCCCACCAGGGATGTGCCCGCAACCCAGGTACATGCCCTTGACCGGAATCGAACCCGGGACCTCTCAGTCCGCAGGCTGACGCTCTATCCACCGAGCCAAACCGGTTTCGGCCCTCTGGGCAATTTTATATTTTGACATAAACTTCTTTCCTTCCCACTTGTGACTTCTTCCTTGAGCTACAATGTTTCCCCCTACTCCTGGGACATTTCATGCAAAAACAGGTATCATACAGATTGTCATTTCTCCCATCTGTAGGCCTGTGGCTCTCATCTCCCTTAAAGAGGATAAGTCAAATTAGAGCGCTGAACTAGGTCCAACTTTTCAACATTTCTGTCTCATGGGACACTTTGAACCAAATCATCCTTGAGTATTGTGAATGTGCATAATTTAGCACAGTGTTGTAAGACAGTGGGTGCCCAATAAATATTCATATACATTAACTGGATGATGGTTGCATTTTAAAATGAACATAAAAAGTAGCAGACACAAAGACACAATCACTACTGTCTTTCTGACCAGAGAAGTACAGTGGTGAAGTACTGATTTGTTCTATACCTACTTCTCAAAGGGGTCTGAGATAATTTATTATGTAAGACACACATACAAAAGGACCATCTAAATGAAGACAAGAAAACAGTATCCATAAAATGGAAGATGGAAATAAAGAGGAGAAAGAGAAGGAGGAAGGTATTTGTGCTGGAAAGCCTAGGCTAAAACTTAGTGGAAGTCAAGGCAAAAGGAAATAGGTGCTTTCTGTCTTCTCAAAGCAATTGCTGTTGTGTGGCATTGCTTTCATTATCCATTTATGATATCCAGTTGAATAAGAATTGACTCTCTAGAAAAGAATAATGTACTGATATCAAGGATAGACATGAAAGGACAGGAATTAAAGAAGAATTAAAGAGTTTACAGGTGAAGAAAAAAACAAGATTACCTCAAGATAAATATAATACTGAATTAATGAATGTCATCATCAGTTCATGAGCCCATTGTTAAAATTACATTCAAAGGGCAACATGAAGGGCAAATTGTACTAAGATATTTCTCTAAGGGTAATTGGGAAGATGGTTAGAAGAGGCTAACGGAGAATAAGTAATCTTTTGTCTCTGAACCCTCTGAGAAGGTTACGGAGAAGATGGGCTTATCTGAGGGCAGGGAGATCCTGGGCCCAGAGGATGATTAGGGTGGAGAACAGGGGATTTCTATATTTCAACTAAGGCTTATCTTCCAACCAGTCTTCTCCTTTCTGAAAAAGTGGCTCAAGTCTTAAACATCATCAAGTCAGTTCCTGTGCAGCTAAAACGGTTTTCAGTAAATGTTAGTTGAGCGAAGGAATAAATGAATGGATGGAAGACTCTTTTTAGGACTTTCATCTCACTCAAGGCGTCAATTTATTCCCTAATAAGTGTACTCATAAGCCCCAGAGAACTAACCTCTCTCAAATCTTTGGGTTCAAAGAAAAAATGACCTGGAGAAAAAGGGTGTACAACCTAAAGCCTAAAGGGATTTTCAAAGGCCTTTAATAGAACACAGCAAGCCTCATGACTTAGAGCCACTTCTTTGAGGTTATTGAAAACATGGTGTGTGTGTGTGTGTGTGTGTGTGTGTGTGTGTGTGTGTGTGTGTGCGTGTGTGTATGTGTACCTCTTTTAAGAGTTAGACAATATTTTTGAGTTCTTGATTTAAGTTTCCCAACCCTATTACTAAGTCCCTCAGTTTCCTCTTCTCATAAATCATCTTATGATAGGTAAGTGCTTAAAATTTAGTAAAATAAATACCTGAATGATTTACAGAACCCTGATTTTAGTTCTTTTTCTATTTTTGAGTAAATATTTTTCTTGAAAAAACATTTTACTGGGTAGCAGAGGCTTTTATCCACATTTTGGCAAGTGTTTTGGGGCTTAAAGATACCATTTGCCCTCTAAAATAATCATATTTTAACATGCTAAGTTAAGGTACATTTTGAAATGAACATTTTATGTCCATTTTGCTTTTCAATGGTCTTTTAAAGGTTTCTTTAATTTTTAGGCATGAACAAAAAAGGAGAGCCAAAATTCAGAAACTTAAATATTTTATTAAAATATTATACAATGATAAACAGGTTTCTTGCACTTCAATATCTCCTCTGCAGTTTGATTTTAAAGTCATGTTTCAGCAGATTTTCAATATCCAGTTAATATATTGGCCTGAAACAATTTGCTTGGAGGTATGTCATTGTTATTTACTTTTGTACCTTATTTTACCCATACATAATTTTAAATTTCTTCTAAGCTATTGTTATATGTGGTAAGTTTTTTCTTTTACATTTAGAGATAACTGATCTATATGGCTAAAGATATTTATAAATAATATATTTGTAATTTATCATTAGTTTTTTATACTATAAGTACAAAATTATTTGATTAATTAAATACTTCTCTTCTTTCCTGCTAAATTTCTGCCAACCCTTGGTGTGCAGTATTACTGTTCATTTGCTAGTGAGGTGGAAGAGGGTTGTGTCCAGTGGTCGCCAACTGGTGGTCCGTGAGTTCTGAAAGGTTGGTGACCGCTGGAAGCTATAGTGAGAGGTATAACTATTACAATAGTATTGAAGGATGTCTCCAAATTGCTCCAGCCCTGACTTGA
This sequence comes from Myotis daubentonii, assembly GCF_963259705.1. Lineage (NCBI taxonomy): Eukaryota > Metazoa > Chordata > Mammalia > Chiroptera > Vespertilionidae > Myotis > Myotis daubentonii. Next base: position 42,240,349 of record NC_081852.1, read on the forward strand.
TTTCAGTCTCTTGCTGTATTTGTTCTTCACCTATTTTTGGATTTGGGATATTTTTAAAAATCTGATGAAAGATCATACCCACAATAGACCCCTGATCTTTGTCCAAAGACACCATCACAAGAACCCCTGCACTATTAAAGGAAGAAGAAAATAGGACAATGGAGAAAAATTAGAGACCATAAAGGAGTCTAGACAAGAAATTTTGATGGCCAGTATAGGGGTCCAACTTGCATCTATACCCAAGGGAAAGGCTTTGAGGGAATAAAGATTTGTGTGTGTAAGGTTGGGATAGAGTTTGAGGACTGGAGAGAGGATTATAATTACAAATCTAAATCTGTTATTTTCACAGTGCCTAGATCATTTTGTGCTATCCCTGACCAGAGGTTGTATTCGTTTTGTTTATCTGTACTATCAAGAGCCTGTCATCTTAAAAATTATAATCCAACCACTTGAGGTTAAAAATAGAGATAAATGCCTCCAATATAGATAAATGCACTTTTGAATTTTTCATTACTTAGCATATAACCCTAAAAAACTAAGAGGCAGGGAAAGAAACTAATCTAGCTAGAGATAAATTACATCATTAGCAGCTGCAGAAGTTGAAATATAAATTTTTATGCCCTTGTGCAATGGTCAGCAAACTGCGGCTTGCAAGCCACATGCGTCTCTTTCGCCCCTTGAGTGTGGCTCTTCCACAAAATACCGACTTCTGCGCATGGGCCACGAAGTTCCAATCGCACTGTACGTGCGCGCCCGCACGTGGTATTTGTGGAAGAGCCACGCTCAAGGGGCCAAAGAGCCGCATGTGGCTCGCGAGCTACAGTTTGCCGACCACTGCCCTAGTGTAAGAGATTCTAATCTACATTTCTGATTTACTTCTTACCATTCCTCTTTATTGATTCTTCATTCAGCCAAACTGAGTTACTTGTGTTTTTACCATATATCCTTGCAATTTCCTACTTCAGAACGATTGACCATTCCAGTTCCTCCATTAAAATGCCCATTCTTGATACTTCATCTCTGCCATTCAGTGGTGCTAATAGCTGCTATCAGGGGGCAGGCTGTCTCCTGGGGACTTCACCAGGTGGAATTCTCTACCTTTACATTTACTTCTATACAGGATCTGACCTCCAGCCTTGCAGTATCAGAAACTGGATTTGGCAATCCCCTGAAAAGGCAGTTCCCTAAACAAATTTACAAGGCTGATTTGTCAAATCAGAGTCCTTTGAATATATTTATCACTTCACTGTCTTTCTTTAGTTGGCTAATAAAATGATTTACAATAAGAAATTCCTTTCACGGACCTGAATACTTAAGTCCCTTTGCAATAACTCCTACAAACCTTTCAGCGTTAGGGACACTTTTGTCAAAGAGACCAATGTGTTGACTTAAGTTAACTTTTTACAAGGGACAGTTTTTAGATAACTAGAAAAAATATTTGCCTCGGACTTTGCTTTTTCTCTGCTTTCTTGATTAACCAACCCCCTTCTTGATTGACACATTTTTTCTTAACTTTCAAGGAGCATTCCACCCCCACCCTACCCCCTATTTCCTTCTTCTTAGAGTACAAATCACTGTTTGCCAAACACAGTACAGGTCAAATGAAGATTTTGCTATTGAAAAAAACTTGAGGTTTGTAATTATGGCAGCGATGGAATTGTAGTTAAAGCACAGCATCAGAATCAAAAGACCTGGGTTTAGTACCCAGTGGGCATCTGTGAAACTATCCACTGGGACTTTTTTGCCCTCCCCTACCCCTATAGCTTGTTTAATCTGCCCTTGGATTCCATGAGTTAATGAATTTCCCTTTTTTCTAAGCAAGTCAACCTGAGTTTCCATCACTTATAATAAAAACAAATATAGTTTTATATAGAGACTCCTAATGAAATGGGAAGAATAATACCAGTTTCCTATAATTTTCATCAGGTTTAAATGAGGTAAGGAACTTTAAAAGTGCTACACAAAAGTAAGTTATTCAGGTATTGTGTTATGTGTACCTATATTCTCAGAACTTTATTTATAATCCTTTTATTAAATTTATTTTCCTTGAAACTAGTGAAAGGCATTCTACTTTTAGGGATGTACATTTATCTACTTTTCTCACAATCAGTAGGTGAAATACTATAGAACAATACCTATTTTATATTCTGGCATTTAAAAAAAAGAATACAAATGGGTATTTATAAGGGTCCTTAGTTTAGTTTAAAAATTTTTGTACTTTCAATGAGCTATCAATCATTTCTTTTCCATTTAGGTTTATGAAATAAATAAAAGGACAAACTTGCTGGCAAAACTATATGTACCTTTGCCTAACAACACAGAGCTGAAAAGCAAAACTGCTTTGGAATATGTAGAGTTTAGCTCTGATGAGCTGGTCATGCCTGAGTATGGAGAAGTAGGAAGCAGTAAGTTTATTAAAAACTAGAGGCCTGGTGCACAAAATTTGTGCACTGGGTGGCGGGGAGTCCCTCAGCCAAGCCTGCTCCCTCTCACAGTCCGGGAGCCCTCAGGGGATGTCCTACTGACAACAGTCTGGCCTCCCTCTGCAGGAAGCAACCGGGCTGATCAGGGGAAGGCGCCACCCCATCACCCCGCTGCTGCTGCCACTGCCACAGTTGCCAAGGTGTTTTTATCAACACGGACTCCAATCCCTTCCCCACGAAAAAGTGACAACTTTCTTTAGGCATTTTCAAGATGTCTCTTTTATAGGATATGACATTTCTTTCTTTTTTTTATCCTCACATGAGGATATTTTCCCACTGATTTTTAGAGAGCATGGAAGAGAGAGGGAAAGACAGAGAAAAACATCAATGTGAGAAGGACACTTAGATTGGTTGCCTCATGCATGAGCCCAGACCTGGGCCCTAGCCAGGGAGGAGCCTGCAATCTAGGTACATGGCCTTGATCAGAATCAAACCTGGCCCCCCTGTGGGTTTGTGTCTCTGCTCCGGCCCCAACAGCCCAGCGTTGTCCATCACTATGTAACCAGATCAATATTTTCCTCTCTTTGTAGTCTACTTGAAGCAATCTGCCTTGAGGCATCTTAGATGGGTGATGAGGGGGAGCTCTCAGGTTTGAGCCTGGGGTCGCACAGAGTTTCCTATGTGTTCCTGGATTTCCACAAGTAAAAGTGCGGGAGGGAAGGGGCGGATCTACAATGTGTTCAAATTGCACACTTTTAAAAAAATTTACTTATTTTTAATGCCCTTTATAAACAGATGTGCCTTTTCTTCTTGAGGGAAATGAAACTGAAGAACTTTGTCTTTTCACATCAGGAAAACTAAGCTATTCCCTGTCATGGGCCTTAGATGAAAATGGCATTCCTCTGACACCTATGTCACAGTCATTAAGATCTGCTTACTGCAGGTAGTAAACCTTTATGCTTGAAAAATAATTCCACTCCTCAGCAAAGCATCACACAAAACCTGTGTCTATAAAAGGAAAAAACTAGCAGCAATAGGAATTTAGTTTATTTAGATGTTGATTTATTTTTTTCATATATTTATAAATAGATAAAATGTTAATATATTTCTAAATATATAAGACATTTATACATCTTATTGATAATTATCCTATAAGATAATAAGTGTCTTTATATGTAACTAGGGGCCCGGTGCACGAAATTCGTGCACTGGGTGTGTGTGGGGGGGGAGTGTCCCTCAGCCCAGCCTGCCCCCTCTCACATACTGAGAGCCCTCAGGCGTTGACCCCCATCACCCTCCAATCGCAGGATCGGCCCCTTGCCCAGGCCTGACGCCTCTGACAGAGGCGTCAGGCCTGGGCAGGGGACCCTCATTTCCCCCCATCACTGGTTCTGCCCCCAGCCCAGGCCTGATGCCTCTGGCCCAGGCATCAGGCCTGGGCAGGGGACCCCCAGACCTCTCCTATTGCTGGCTCTGCCCCTTGCCCAGGCCTGATGCCTCGGCCAGAGGCGTAGACCCCCATCACCCTCCGATCGCCTGATTGGCCCCTTGCCCAGGCCTGACGCCTCCACCAGAGGTGTCAGTCTTGGACAGGGGACCCCATTCTCCCCCCGATCACTGGCTCTGGCCCCCGCCCAGGCCTGAGGCCTCTGGCCCAGGAATCATGCCTGGGCAGGGGACCCCCATCTCCCTCTGATCGCTTGCTCCACCCCCCGCCCAAGCCTGACGCCTCTGACCCAGGCTTCAGGCCTGGGCAAGGGGACCATCATATTCCCCCAATCCCCGGCTCCGCCCCCCGCCCAGGCCTGATGCCTCGGCCCGAGGAGTTGACCCTCATTACCCTCCGATCACCAATCACCGGATCGGCCCCTTGACCAGGCCTGAGGCCTCAGGCAGAGGTGTCAGGCCTGGGCAGGGGGGGACCTGCAGTGGCAGCGGGGGGCGCCGCGATCGCGCGGGCTCCGCCCCTGCCCCTGCAGGACGCCTCTGGCTGAGGCGTCCGGCCAGGGCAGCGGGGACCTGCAGCTGCAGCGGCCCTATGATCGTGGGCTTCGCTTTAGGCCCAGGCAAGGGACCCCTAGCTCCTGGGACTGCCAGCTTCGACCGTGTCCAGCTCCCATCGCTGGCTCCACCCCTACTTCCTGCTATCACTGGCCAGGGCGGAAAAGGCACCTGATTCTCTTAGCTCCCCGCTGGGTTTCCGATCACTGTCAGTGGCAGGGGGCTTCTTCCGGCTTTCCCTTTCACCTCCCTGCATTGTGCCTACATATGCAAATTAACCGCCATCTTGTTGGCAGTTAACTACCAATCTTAGTTGGCAGTTAACTGCCAATCTTAGTTGGCAGTTAATTTGCATATAGCCCTGATTAGCCAATGAAAAGTGTAGCTCGTACGCCAATTACCATTATTCTCTTTTATTAGTGTAGATAGTGTGTATCTCTTCCTTGCTTAGAATTATAGTCACATGCAGGATGAGAAAGGCCAAGACTCCCAAGGATTTTATTTCCGGGGCCTTTATATTTCCCAGTCATTCTGGATTATAAAATAACTAGGGGCCCGGTGCACGAAATTCGTGCACTGGGTGTGTGTGTGGGGGGGAGTGTCCCTCAGCCCAGTCTGCCCCCTCTCACATACTGGGAGCCCTCAGGCGTTGACCCCCATCACCCTCCAATCGCAGGATCGGCCCCTTGCCCAGGCCTGATGCCTCTGGCCTAGGCGTCCGGCCCGGGCAGCGGGGACCTGCAGCTGCAGCGGCCCCACGATCGTGGGCTTCGCTTTAGGCCCAGGCAAGGGACCCCTAGCTCCTGGGACTGCCAGCTTCGACCGTGCCCAGCTCCCATCGCTGGCTCCACCCCTACTTCCTGCTATCACTGGCCAGGGCGGAAAAGGCACCTGATTCTCTGATCATGGCTGGGGGGCAGGGCAAAGGCGGCCCCAGGGCCGCCTTTGCCCTGCCCCCAGCTCTTAGCTCCCCCCTGGGTTTCCGATCACTGTCAGTGGCAGGGGGCTTCTTCCTGCTTTCCCTTTCGCCTCCCTGCATTGTGCCTACATATGCAAATTAACCACCATCTTGTTGGCAGTTAACTGCCATCTCAGTTGGCAGTTAATTTGCATATAGCCCTGATTAGCCAATGAAAAGGGTAGCTCGTACGCCAATTACCATTTTTCTCTTTTATTAGTGTTGATAATTTATGCATTATCAACTTGCTAGAAAGAAAATCCTAGAAATTTTATGCTATGTCCCAGGACTTTCTAGAAGAATTGGAATTAACTTACAGGTCATATCCACAAATAGGATTATTAGAAATAAGTACAGTAAAATTTTATAAAAATGATGGTAATGCTGCCTTTTATATTATGCTGTGTTTGAGTAAAATGGTAAATATAAAGGGCCACATAGATTCCATCATTTAAAAATTAATGAGTGATGATACCAGAACAATGGTCTTTCCCCTCCATCTAAACACATATTTTAAAAGACCTTGACTATATGATGTTATGGAAAAGGCAGAACTATGGAGACAGTAAAAATATTGGGAGTTGCCAGCAGTTATGAAGAGAGAGGGATGATTAGGTAGAGCACACAGGGTTTTTAGGGCACTGAAACTGCTCTGTGTGATACCATAATTATGGGCACATATAATTACATACTTGTCAAAACCCATGGAATGTACAGCACCAGGAGTAAACCCGAATGTAGACTATGTACTTTGAGTGATAATGATGTGCCAACATAGGTTCATGTATTTCAACAAATGCCACTCTTTTTGCAATGAATGTAGTAAATTATAACTCTGGTGCAGGATGTTGATAGTAGGGAGGCTGTGAAGTGTGAGGGGTAAGGAGCATATGAAAACTGTGCGTTCTGGTCATTTTTGCTGCGAGCCTGAAGCTGCTATTTAAAAAAAATTTTAAAAATAGAATAAGAAAATTTAAAAACATCACTATAAATAATTTGGATTTGAAAGGAGATCAAAATTGAAATTAGAGACTTGTAAAATAATGAGAACACTATGTATAAAACTCTGGCATATGGCCAGAGTTATAGTAAGAGTTTATAAGTACTTTTTGTGGTAAAGAACAAGTGTTAGAGAAAAAAAAACCCCAACACCTAAATGTTAGTAGCACTCAGCAATTGATGTTGAGCCGGGCCTGCGAGGCTCAGGCGTGAGTGTTGACCTATGAATCTGGAGGTCATGGTTCTGTTCCCAATTAGGGCACATGTCTGGGTTGTGGGCCTCGTCCCCAATAGAGGGCGTGCAGGAGGCAGCTGATAAATGATTCTCTCTCATCATTGATGTTTCTATCTCTCTATCCCTCTCCCTTCTCTGAAATCAATAAAAATATATTTTAAAAAACACCAGTTGATTTTGAGGAAACTGAGCTAGTGGGTGTACATTATTCGTCAAGAAGTTTAACAGGCTGGGGGGAAAAAGACTGAAAATAAAAGAGACAATAGAACCAAGGTATGGATTTCTTAAAAACGGGGGCAATCTTTATCTTCTTAAAAGAAGTGATGAAATCCATGGGAAAAGAGCCAGAGAATATATTAGAAAAAGCATGAGATCCTTCAGAGTCAGGAATATCTTGAACCAGACACAAATTTATAGCTATGGTTCTAGAGAAGAGGAAATATCTCTTCTTCAAGTCAGAGGATGAGACAGAAATCACTATGAAGGCAAATGCAATTTTGATGGATGTCCTTGTTTTGGTAAATAAATGATGTCATCTTCTTCGAGGCCTGGAGAAGGGCATTTTAGGGAAAAAAGTAGACAATAAAATTAATTGATTTACTATCTAATGAATAAACTTTTAATACCTTGAACCATTATTTTCTTTTATTTCTTAGTATTTCCCTAGTATAGTATGGACTGCAGCTATTTTCTACCTTTGTCTCATTTTACATATTCTTTGCTTTTTATTCTTAGAGTCGATATTTGTTATCCTCACTCTAAAGCTAATAAATGGGGCAATCTTTTATACAGGTATTTTGGAACTTTCCTTTGTTTCTTTTAGGATTCTGCTGATGTATCTATATCCTTTTCTTACATTATCTTCAACTTTTCCATCTCTATATGCTGTTAGTCTTTTATATATAAGAAGCCTTCTTTGTTTTTTTAAACAAGGAACAATCCAGTCATCTGATTAAACCTTAAAAAACACTTTTGGGCTGTTTTTCCTATTTAACTAAGCCCTCACCTGGGTGGTATACTGGTCTGCCTACAGTGCCTTCACTTTTTATTCATACATTTCTTCCCTAAATCAATCCACGGATTCCCGAAGGCTACCAGTGACTTTCTGATACTCATTGGCATGTCCTCATCCTTTTGCTTCTTTAAGTCTCTTCTCTATCGCTTCTGTGATGCTGCACTTAGCAGTTCCAGTTACTTGGGGACTCAAGTTTACAAAAGATTGAAAGCAGTTTTGTGAAAGATGGGGGCATACGACAGGTTTCAACAGGGAGTGAATTGTAAGAGAGGTTTTCAAAGTCCAGGACCTTCTCTAAAGAAGTTAACTCAAAGTAAAACTTTACCATTGGGGCCTCTGACATCAGAGAAGGAAGTTACAGAACTCTCCTCTACAGTGTGGGAGTTCAAGGACTGATGCTGAGCGGTCGTTCTAGGAACCGGGGATAAATTCTCCAGAAGGCAAGAATGACTTGTGAGAATCAGAGAATAGAGCCAAAAGAGGTCCAAATAAATATACTCCTTTGGTAATACTTACCAGTTAATTCATATTCTATATTATGTTTCAACTGTAAAAATGTAACCTAAAGATTCTTATATACTATGGATTTTATTAATTTTTCTTAAGCAGACATCTTGGTTACATCTCAATACCGTGTATCTATGGAAGGAAAATATTTAATAAGTCACTATGCTCAGGGTTTGCAGAATACATCCAATATGCACCATTTATTATTTAGCATTCACTATGTTTTAGCTACTACACAGAGTGTGGACACTACCCTTAAGAAGTTTCCTGCCTCTTAAGGTTAAACTTAGATCAGAGCCTAAGGGTTATGATCAGAAGGGTTCCCTAGATCAGGGCCTCTCAACTGAAGGGAGGGGGGTGGACACTTATTAAAACTCTATGACACAAGTTAGAATATTCTCAGAAGACCCAGAAGAGATATCACATGTAAACCTTCTATTTTATCCTTAAATGTAGGGGATGGGTAAGTATTATGTTTAAATACCTGAAATGGGTATTTATAACACTGTTCCCTATGCTGAGGAAATACTAACAAATACATAACCTGAGAACCAAGATGGCGGCATAGGTTAACGCCGGAGTTTGCTGCTTTGAACAACTACTTCAAAAGTGAAACTAAAACACGGAACGGACATCACCCAGAACCACAGGAACGCTGGCTGAGTGGAAGTCCTACAACTAGGAGGAAAGAGAAACGCATACGGACACTCAGAGGAGGCGCAGTGCTGAAGTCAAATTCTGAGGTGCGGAGTGCGCGGAGCGGGCTGGCGGCGGAGGGCGCGGTTGGCGTTTTCAATCGGGAGGGAGTCGCAGACTCTGAGCTCCAGATCCGGGCGAGTCTTTAGGGACCCAGACTCAAACGGGAGAAGCGGGACTGTCTGGCTTTGGTCGGAGCGAGTGCAGCTTTCTCTCTGAGCTTTGCAGCGGGTGCTGGGACTCAGAGAGGCAGAGCCCCTGGGGACAGGACTGAGAGCCGCCATAACTGCTCTCTCTGGCCCACCCTGTTGATCCTGTGCGACCCGCCCTGCCCAAGCCCTGCACAGAGGCATTTGCCGGATAGCCTCAGGCAAAGGCTAGATTAGCACCTCCCTAGAGGACCGAAGTTCTCTCACTGCTGACACAGCTGATTCTCATAGCCACTTGGCCTGGAGGTCAAACCCTCCCTGGAATTAGCTACAACAATCAAGATTTATCTATAAGACTGCGAACAAAGACCACTAGGGGGTGCACCAAGGAAGCATAACAAAATGCGGAGACAAAGAAACAGGACAAAATTGTCAATGGAAGAAATAGAGTTCAGAACCACACTTTTAAGGTCTCTCAAGAACTGTTTAGAAGCTGCCGATAAACTTAATGAGATCTACACGAAAACTAATAAGACCCTCGATCTTATATTGGGGAACCAACTAGAAATTAAGCACACACGGACTGAAATAATGAATATTATACAGACGCCCGACAGCAGACCAGAGGAGTGCAAGAATCAAGTCAATGATTTGAAATGCGAGGAAGCAAAAAACATCCAACCGGAAAAGCAAAATGAAAAAAGAATCCAAAAATGCGAGGATAGTATAAGGAGCCTCTGGGACAGCTTCAAGCGTACCAACATCAGAATTATAGGGGTGCCAGAAGATGAGAGAGAGCAAGATATTGAAAACCTATTTGAAGAAATAATGACAGAAAACTTCCCCCACCTGGTGAAAGAAATGGACTTACAGGTCCAAGAAGCGCGGAGAACCCCAAACAAAAGGAATCCAAAGAGGACCACACCAAGACACATCATAATTAAAATGCCAAGAGCAAAAGATAAAGAGAGAATCTTAAAAACAGCAAGAGAAAGAAACTCAGTTACCTACAAGGGAATACCCATACGACTGTCAGCTGATTTCTCAACAGAAACTTTGCAGGCCAGAAGGGAGTGGCAAGAAATATTCAAAGTGATGAATACCAAGAACCTACAACCAAGATTACTTTATCCAGCAAAGCTATCATTCAGAATTGAAGGTCAGATAAAGAGCTTCACAGATAAGGAAAAGCTAAAGGAGTTCATCACCACCAAACCAGGATTATATGAAATGCTGAAAGGTATCCTTTAAGAAGAGGAAGAGGAAGAAAAAGGTAAAGATACAAATTATGAACAACAAATATGCATCTATCAACAAGTGAATCTAAGAATCAAGTGAATAAATAATCTGATGAACAGAATGAACTGTTGATTATAATAGAATCAGGGACATAGAAAGGGAATGGACTGACTATTCTTGGGGGGGAAAGGGGTGTGGGAGATGTGGGAAGAGACTGGACAAAAATCGTGCACCTATGGATGAGGACAGTGGGTGGGGAGTGAGGGCGGAGGGTGGGGCGGGAACTGGGAGGAGGGGAGTTATGGGGGGGGAAAAAAAGGGAACAAATGTAATAATCTGAACAATAAAGATTTAATTAAAAAAAAAACAAATACATAACCTGCATATTGTATGCACATTCACAAATATTTTTCTCTATGTTAGTGTGTTAAGAAATGTAGATGCAAGAGGCGATCCTGGAATTCCATGGCTCATTAATACACAGAAGCTTTTTGAATGGGCAAATGAAGTCAGAATTGACCCAAATAATCCAGAATATTCTGATTTAATGGAATTTATTATGGTAAGTTATAGCAAATATCAATTCTGGGAATATATTCTATTTTCTAAGCTCTGGCTCCTTTACTTTTAAACTATTTAAAAATAGTTTGTGCCCAGCCAGCATGGCTCAGTGGTTTGGAGTCCACCTATGAACCAGGAGGTCACTGTTCAATTCCCAGTCAAGGCACATGCCTGGGTTGTGGGCTCAATCCCCAGTGTGGGGCCTACAGGAGGCAGCTGATCAATGATTCTCATCATTGATGTTTCTGTCTCCCTCTCCTTCTCCCTTCCTCTCTGAAATCAATAAAAAATAGTTTGCTGCACATTTTTTCTAGGCAGTAGGAGGCATGTAAGTGTAAATCTCAGGACAGACACAGTTTACAACCAGTTTGCAGTATTAGAAAGGCAATAAGAAATTCAGCCACTGAAATACTACTTGAGGCCCAATGGTTGGTACTCTGCCACTAAGCAGCCCACAGCACATCCTACAGGCTGACCTTCAGACTAGCATCTATTGCATGTCTACTGAAGTGCCAGCTGTATTATTAGATGCTAGGTATATAAAGACGGCTTACAGACACATTACTTCCCTCAAAGACTCCATTATATATTCACTTCCCCTACTCTTCCTTATAGCCAACTGAATTGTTCATAGAAATATGAATAGATGTGCCCCAAAATGCTTTCTTCACACCTTTATTCATGTTATTCCCTCTGCCTAGAAGGCCACCCATAGAGGCTATCTTATTCATCCTCCAAATCTGGTAAACATTTCTTTGGTAACCTCAGTTAAACATGTGCTCTTCTTTCCTTGCCCTCTTGTTAACTTTTTTTTAAATGAACTGTTATGGTTCTAATTTCACTCTGCCTTATGCTGTAGTCATTACTGTGTTTTATCCTTCCTTGTGGCACTACAGCAAATAAATATTTATTTCTCTTATGGCAACTAACACTCTTCCTTGCATGTACCCTGTACTCCCATTCTCATTTATTAAATAAAGCAACGCTTAAATAGATTATTGCAATTAAGTGTCCCTAGATCAGAGCCTCTCAACTGATGTGCTGAATTGATCACAGGCATACAGAAATAGTGATTTTCTCTCAGATTCCACATAAAAGTGAAATCATCTGGCATTTGTTTTTCTCTGTCTGCCTTATTTCACTCAGCACAGATCCTATATTCAAGTCTTTAATCCAAATTTGAGTTAATTTTTGTGTATGGTGTCAGAAAGCAGTCTATTTTCATTCTTTTGCATATGGCTTTACAATTATTCCAACAAGATTTATTGAAGAGGCTTCCCTTTCTCCATTGTTTAATTTTTAAAATTTAAATGTAGTTAGTATACAATATTATATTAGTTTCAGTTTACAATATAGTGGTTTGACATTTTTATACATTAAAATGTGTTGAAATAAATTTTTAATTAAAAATTAATATATATTAAGTCAAGACTTTTATTATTTGTGTTTTACAGTACATGAAACATAAAGGGAAGGATATCCCAAAGTATTTTCGTCTTGAACAGTTGCAAGAAGAATCAAGTTTTGTTTCTGAAGAGGAAATGAAAAAGAGTAAACGTTTCCGGCTATTGCAGCTTAGAAATGCAGGACAATTAGGTATTTTCCCTCTGCAGCAAATACCCCTTTATGACAGAGAGATTCCAGACTCAGTCTTCCAGGTACGTGGTTTCTATTTGAGTATAACTTATAAGTTAATGTTTTGCTGCTTTAAATCTGTCTTAATATTTTTTAACTGATAATCAGTAGACAGATCTCCCCCCTTTCTTTAAACCTTAAAAATGTACAGATCTCCTAATTCCAGAAAGTTCTTAGCTTGACTTTGCAACTTAGTTTTTCAAACAACGTATTTCAAAGCCGAAATCCTTTAGGTGTATTCTAAATTTATGTAAATACTGTATTTTTGCTATCGTAAAATGTAACACATTTAAAAGAAACTTTTGGATATAAGGGAAAGAAACACTACCACATTAAATGTATACATTGATTATAAAGTGCACCTCAATTTCAGGAACTTTAAAATGGGGGTGTGGGGACTTAGTCTTAAGCTGTGTGGGGGTGGTGTGCGGGAGCCGGCCATCACCAGCCGTCAGAGCCTAATGTACACCTTTTTCCAACTCCACCTTCAGTGACTTCATGTTGGCTGCTTTAAATTTGTTTAATTTGGTTGCTGGGGAAATATTTACACCATAAATCAACACATGCTACAAATCGGCCCCCCCCCCAACATTTCCAGATAACTGGTTGTTAAACACTTACTGGTACATCACTAGTCTTAAGATAGCGGATTGTAAGAGCTAATTCCTGTAGAAAGAACCAATTGTAATAACCATAGCATATTTATAGAATATTTATTAATCATCTTCACATTTTTACAATGGCAAATTTTTCTCAATCATTACTCTTTTTTAAAAGATGAAGGGACCACATCCTAGAAGCAAACAAAATAGAAACTGATTTTTAGCTAATTATCAGTGGGAGAATCTGAAAGAAATGTTTTCCTCTTTTAATGCCAGAATGTTGCCAATGTCTCCTACACATGAACTGAAATAATTAACATTTTATTGCAGCATGTCATATCTGAACTATGACATCCAAGAAGTGAAACTAACTTAATTCTCTGTTTAGGAATATGAAAGTCAGGTAGAGAAGGATATGTCCTTTTCAGATGTGAATTCTATTACCGCCCAAAGGATTAGTTCTGTCAATTTTCTGAAAAAGGTAACAACTGCAAAATAATATTAGCAATATGTTTGCATTTACTCTTATGAAAACTGGTCTGCTGGATGTTTGGTACTATGGGCTTCCCAGAGAGGCAGACAGACAAATCTACTTACTCATAACCTCTTTCTGATCAGTGGCGGGTTTTCTGTTCTGTTCACTTCCTTTTCAGAGTTAGCTACATACCATCTGTAAATGTACACTGTTGATCTACATTGTTGATGGAGAGGTTACTTCAATGGACAGCAAACTCATTATTAGTGCATATCCTAACTTTTTCTACTGAAACATGAACATTAACAACTTTGCAGTCGTTCTGACCCTGAAAGTTCATTTTGAGAAATACACCAGCATTTTGCCAGAATCTTTACTTTTACTAGTAATGTGGTAGTATCACAGCAGTTCAGGGGACAGAGGGAGGAAGGAGCTTAAATTGGGCTAGGATAGGTGTAAAAAGAGATAAGAACAGAGTTGAAGATGACATGAAAGGGTTATGGAAGGACAAAAAAGTAGAAAAACACACTTGCTTTGGTGTGACATGAATGTGAGAGTAGGAATTATTTTAATAATGGAAACAAGCAGAACCATATTTTCACTTATCTAATCCCCCTTCCCGTTCATTGCTTGCACAAATTAAGGGGTGAAAAAATAGTGGCACCAGTAGTATTGTAAATAGTTTATCTTAAATTATAAACTATGCATTTCTTAAATTCTAAATTTTTTTTGTAGATGAGAAAGATGGTAATGAAAAGAATTGTCAAAGTTAGCAAATTTAACTTATCAGATATTGTAGCTGATTATGAAGAAATTGTATCTACAAGGTACATATAAAAATTATTATTAAGTAAGAAATCTAAAGCTTTAAGTTAATACCTTCAAAATCCTCTAATAAGATCTCTACATTTATACTAATAAGTTACATATCAAAAGATGCAGTTATGCCCTAACTGGTTTGGCTCAGTGGATAGAGCGTCGGCCTGTGGACTGAAGGGTCCCAGGTTCGATTCTGGTCAAGGGCATGTAACTTGGTTGCGGGCACATTCCCAGTAGGGGGTGTGCAGGAGGCAGCTGATCGATGTTTCTCTCTCATTGATGTTTCTAACTCTCTATCCCACTCCCTTCCTCTCTGTAAAAAATCAATAAAATATATTTTTTTAAAAAGATGCAGTTATAAAACATGAAATGAAATATGGTAACTTAAAATATATTTGATCATTTTAATATGGCATTCTTGACATAACGATACGATATGTATTTTCAATTGTATAGTATTTTAGTTTTTTTAATGTTATAGCTTTTTTTAAAAAACATACTTTTATTGATTTCAGAGAGGAAGGAAGAGGGAGAGAGAGATAGAAACATCAACGATAAGAGAGAATCATTGATTGGCTGCCTTCTGCACACCCCCTATTGGGGATTAAGGCCGCAACCCAGGCATGTGCCCTTGACCGTAATCGAACCCAGGACCCTTCAGTCTGCAGGCTGATGCGCCATCCACTGAGCCAAATCGGCCAGGGCAGTATTTTAGTTTTTAATGCTCTCCTTATTGATGGTTTTTAGCTCAAGAAAGAAAAGAAATACTTATGTTTCAAACCTATTTTGCCCTAAGATTTTCCTGTCCTGAGACTGCTAGTGAAAAGTCCTTGCTGGTGGTACCACACACTAAGCTTATAACCTATCCCTTTCAAAACTGTGAGTCTTCAGCCCTACGAGAGCGCTGTGATCCACAGGGGGGGTCTTTGGCTGGAGCAATTCAATCTCATACTGTCCCATCTGTGAAACTCGGGGGCAGCAACAGGAGTAGAAATGCTTCTGGGAAACCACACTGGGGCCACTTGCAGGTTCATGGTATTACCAATAAGGGGTTCATTGGTTTAGGATGCTGAAATCTATTGTGTTTTATTTTCAGTCTTTGGGGAAAATGAGTGTGACCATAGAGCTATAATTTCATGGATTTGTTACCAGGGCTGACAGCATATGTAACTACTCTTTCAGATTCATGTAGAAAAGCTGAGTTTCTAACCACTTTTAAGAGAATGATTCTTTAAAAAAATAATAAAAATAAATTCTGAAAGAATATCATGTTTCATGGAATTACCTATCCTGCCCTTGTCTCTTGTTGGGTCATGTACCCAAAGGGCATGGAGCAATCACATTCCCTCTTAACATAAGAGTGAACATAACATCTCCTCTATGCTCAGAAAATGATTTCTTCCTTGAGTTTAAAACAACTGTCTCCTCTCCGCAATGGAAAAAATATGGCTTACAATAATGGTTTTATTTACAATAATTAATTTTAAAAAATGGATATCTTTTAAAACTAAGTTATCTTGTATATATGTGGCTGATCACGTTTACTCTTTAGCCAGTTGACACATGCAATTTGTAAGCTTGTTGAACGACAAAGAAAGTTAAAGCCTCAGAGGAAAGAAAGGAAAAAAGTGGCAGCACAGACGATCTGTGATGGAGATATTAAGATTCTTGTCAGAATCCTGAGGGCTTATAATATTCCCAGCAGGAAAACAACAGTTCACAGGTAAGGCCATATGCACCAATTTTTAAGATTACAAAAGATCTGTATTAAATGTAAATTTCCACACTGTCCAATTAGTATATCTTTGCACTTTATTAATGCTCCAATACAGAAACTGAGTGAAAGTTTGTCTTCATTTGCATAGGCAAGCTTATTGTCATTGCCATGTATTAATAAGAGTTTTTACAAATTTGAGATGCCCGAAGTATATCTTGCCTTTTATCTCTATTCCCTATTATGAAGAGTTGTGAAGCCACTGTTGCCAACTACACTATTCTCTGCCACTGGCCCCTCTCAGTATTGGAATTAAAACACTGGAGAGAGTAGAGTCTGTTTTAGATTTGTCATATTAGATGACTTCTGCAAAAATCAGGTCTTACCCATCTTCTCTGCAGGTGCTCAGGGGCTTTATTTGTGTTTCTGGTGTGGAGGATATGTGGGGCCAGAGTGGGTATCACAATTGAGCGATACCAAAATAAGGCATTGTGAATATTGATTACTCATGTATATTTAGTGTATCCTGAATATTGAGTGCCTCTTATCTATTTAATCTGGTGTGTGGTTCGTATGTAGCTATTTAGTACCCAGGTACCTCAGGAATATTAAGTATACCTCTCTATCAATATTTCACACATATATGCTCTACACCAAGCATGTCAAACTTGTGGGCCTCATGTGGCCCACAACGAATATTTTTGCGGCCCAGCCAATATAAATGTGTGCAGTTATTCAGTGTCTGGTAAGTTAATGTTCAAGAAAAAAATGTTAATTTTTATTAAAGTGTTCTATTATTTTATGTTAACAATTACTCATCTATTTCAGCCCTTTGTCTTCAGCATATTTTTATCAAAATAAACCTACATTTCTATGAAAATTGAAGCTATTGTTTTTTTGCAGCGTACATAAACTTAAACCTTGTTTATTTGGCCCGTGTTAGCCCTGAGTTTGACATGCTTGCTCTACACTCTACTTGTTTATCTCATGTTTACCCCATCCTATGAATTTTGCATATGAGCAACAAGTATAAATTAACAAGCTACTAATCTATAGTTAAAAGCTTTTTATGTTTTGCCTATTTTTATATTCAACCTTATTTATTTATAGAATTGATATTCTCAAAACAATGCACATTTCAAAGGCTGCTTGTAAAATCACATCATAACATCATCACCATTTCCCATAATCATCAATTCGTAAAAGAAAGAATGTTGCAACACCAAAAATAGGAAGGAGATCATCTCGACGTATCATTTGCCTTATTTTTCTCCTTTTGCTGAGGAAAACTTTATCATAGACTGGATCCAGTCCATATTTCAGCATTTAGGAGCTGCTCCTTTAGAGCAGTCATTATCAGGGATTTAGCTCTAACCACCTATGATCTGAATATCAAAGCAAACTGTCAAATCCAGGTAACTGGATTATATGTGTCCATAAGCATAGGCAAAAATCTGCTACTCCCACCAAAACTAACTGATATCTCTCTATTGTTTTTCTAGAAGGCCCTTGGATATATCTACTTCTCTGATATCCTCCATATCTTGCCTCAGACATAAAGAAACAATCAAATCAGTGGCCTCAGAAGAGATCTTATATGAGTTAAGTATTTAGTACTTTTATAAAGTGTAGTTCCAATGGCTTGCCCTGAATTGCTACTGGTTTCTCTGTCTCTAATCTGTTGGGATTCCAGTTTACTTTCCATAACACAATGAAGATGCTCTTTATAAAATGTAATTCTAACCCTTTCATTCCTTGCTCCCCTGCTCTCAGGGTCTTTAGAATACAGTACAAGCTCCTTAGAATGCCTACAAAAATCTGTAATGATGTGGCCCTTACCTACAAGTTAGCCAAATCCCATCTCTTTCCACCCAACAGCAGTATCAGACTACCACTTGTTCTAGAAAGCCTATGTACATGCCCTTTCCTTAGCCTGCAGTGGCCTCCACCCAGCTCAGTATTATTGGCCACATTACTGCTTAATGTTTCTAAGCTCAGGCTCAAGCAGTGTTTTCTCTGTGAAGCTCCTGTCCTCACCCCCAGAAATTTAATCATGCCCTCTCCTGAGTATTATACCTGGAATATATTTTTATTTTATTTCTCACATTTCATTGCAATTATTTATTTACCTGTTTATTTCCCCTAATCTTATATAATAAAAGCCTAATATGCTAAGTGTCCAGTCGTCCAGTTGGCTGTTCAACCAATCAATGCATAATATGCTAATGATATGCTAAGGCCGCTCAACTGGCCACTATGACATGCACTGACCATCGGGGGCAGATGCTCTGACCAGTAGGTTAACTTGCTGCTGGGGTCCGGCTGATGAGGACTGAGCGAGACAGGCTGGACTGGCCCTCCCGCGGTCCCTCCGCAGCCGGCCAACCTCCCACATCTCCCCAGCCCCGATCATGTACCAGTGAGATCTCTCAGCCTGGCCTGCACCCTCTCACAATATGGGACCCTCGGGGGATGTCAGAGAGCTGGTTTTGGCTTGACGGCGGAACAACCGGTCGCTATGACACACACTGGCTACCAGGGGGCAGACGCTTAATGCAGGAGCTGCCCCCTGGTGGTCAGTGTGCTCCTGCAAGGGGAGCACCATTCAGCCAGAAGCCAGGCTCACGGATGGTAAGTGCAGCGGTGGTGGCGGGAGCCTCTCCCACCTCTGAGGCAGCACTAAGGATGTCCAACTGATGGCTTAGGCCCACTCCCTAACTGTCAGTCGGACATCCCCAGAAGGCTCTCGGACTGCAAGAGGGCGCAGGTCAGGCTGAGGGACCCTCCCCTCCCTAGTGCATGAATTTCATGCACCAGGCCTCTAGTAAGCTATAAAATCTATAAAGCAAAGTTCCATTTATTTTTTTTTGTTAATTCTCACCCGAGGAAATTTTTTCCATTGATTTTTTTTTTAAGAGAGTGGAAGGAAGGGAAGGAGGGAGGAAGGAAGGGAGAGAGAGAGACCATTGTGGGAGAGAGACATTGATTGGTTGCCTTCTACACACACTCTGACTGGGGATGGGGATTGAACCTGCAACTCAGGCATGTGTCCTTGACTGGGAATGGAACCTGAGACCCTCCATGTGTGGGCTGACACTCTAACCACCGAGCCATACTGGCTATTTATCTTAGAAAATATCTATGTTAAATAGGACCAATAAATGATTAGTAAGTGAATAAGTGAATAATAGTTATCTGAAACACTAGAATAAGTAAGCCATCCAGTTTTCAACCAGCAACCAAGTAATTCCTTAGCTTTTTATCTTTTATCAACTATATAAAATATTACAAAAATCTAGTCAGTGTTTATTATGCATTTCAGGATACTGTACACCCTTTTGTGGAAGTTTCTTTTCAACACACTGTATACCAAACCAGTACTGCAAGTGGATCTCATCCATGCTGGAATGAGGAAATTAAAGTAGATTTTGTGTAAGTTGGAGTCCATTTTTTCTTAGCTCCTAAAAAAAGAACAATAAATAATTATTTTTGAGCCATTTATTAAAAATAATGGTTGAGATAAGCTTTGCTTTTTAGGCTTTTAAATAATGAAATATCTCTTACATAGATATTAATATATATGATGTATATACAAATATAAGTTCTCAGGAAAAATGATAAAATGAACACCTGTATATCTACCTTCCATCTTAAAAAGTAGATATTACCAATATTTTTGAAGGCTTCTCTATGCCAATTACTAATTATATCTTCCTTCTCTCCCTCTGGAAGTAAAAACTATAAATTAGGTATTTATGCCTTGTGTCTGATATCTGCTTACCTGATCTTTCTTACTGTTTGAATGTGAAAAGGAGTATTAATTGAAAGGGAAATAAATATATTATATTGTATAATATTATGTTAAGTAATTAGTATATAAAAGTATATTTTGGTTTAAAAGTTTGTAAAGATAAAATTTGGTTGTATGTGTAGAAATATTTGTGTATTAGACATTAGAGTTAGGAGAAATATACTGTATTAAATAAATAGATTTAGGATAACATGAAATAGTCAATAAGATAAACTTATATGTAAATGCTGTAGAGTAGTTGCATTCTTGAAATTATAGCAATGAAATAAGCCAAGAACACATTTAGAGCACAACAAGGTAGATCAGAGGGTTCAGCTAAGCCAAAGTCATTCAACTACCATTTTTCATTGCCTTGGATACTCCATTCTCTTCTCCACATGACATTTTAATGAATAAAAATCATGTACAAATGGGGTAGATAGTAATAATAAATAAATAGTAATTAGCCTTGTGAGATCTACTTTGGAGGAGAAATTGTGAAATTTGAGGAAAGTTTGAATAGAATACAAAATGCAAGATAGTGTAGGATTTGAGTGATTTAAAGGACATACTAAGTTGACACACTCCAAAGTGTCTTGAGGATGACAGTTATCATCTCTTCTGCTAATATCTTATATAATAAAAAGCTAATATGCAAATTGTCCCCTCGGGAGTTTGACCAACGGGAGTTTGACCACTCACTATGATGTGCGCTGACCACCAGGGGGTGGTATGGAATGAAGGAATGCCCCGATCGGCCCTGATCTCCGGCCACGCCTAGGGACCCTACCCATGCACCAATTTCGTGCACTGGGCCTCTAGTAGTATAATAAGTATGCATTGCCTTTTCTACCCTCTCTTAGACGTTGCAACATAAAAGGAAACTCTTGAAGGAGCAGGGTAAGGAAGTCAGCTTATCACTTAGAAATATAAGGAACATTCAACTTTAAAATTATTCTCTAAACTCAATGAACATTTTTCAGTTGTCAGTGTATCTGTAGGTCTCAGAAAGTTATACAAGCTATTGGAGATCCTTTGAAATAGTAGCTGTTTTCTTAAGCAACAAGCTTCAACAAATAATGTCAGTGGCAGTTGGTATAGTGAAAAGATCCTGGTCTTTGAGGCAGTTAATTGGGTTCAGATGAGGGCTCTCTCACTTGCTGATGACATTAGCTTGAGCAAGTTATTTAACTTCTCTGAGCTGTTAGAAGTTTGATTGAGATTTGATGTACAGGCTAGAGCTGATAGTGAAAGTTCAGTGCTTGTGATATACTACATTATTCTTTCAGCTACCTCCAAAAATTTCTCCAATCAAGTAAGCCATCCGCAGACAGTTTGAAAAATTAAATGCACCCCACTATCCCAGTTTCTGGTTGGAGAAAATAAATATGGGAAAGAGAATAAGCTTAGAAGAGAGAGGGGGGTCGGGAGGAGAGGGGAAGAGAGAGAAAGAGATCAGTTGCCTCCTGTACGTGCCCCAATTGGGGATCAAACCTGCAAACTTTTTGGTGTATGAGACAATGCTCCAACTGAGCCACCCCACCGGGGCTAGTTGGAAAATCTTAATGCACCATACTTCAGATAATTTGTTTGCAATGGATGCCTCTACTAGGAAGTCTTTCTGCTTGACATTTCAACATTTTTATTCTTCACTCAGTTACCTTAAGAGATAAAAAAGATAAATAACAAAGCATGTACTGGCTTTAATGAAAGATAGCAGATGTCTTAAAAGCACATAGTTTTTTCTTAGTTTACATGTTATAACAGAAAAGAACACAGGTGATTTAATAGTCCTTTATGAATAATGCTCTTATAAAATAAATTAAGCATCTAAATAAGTTTTTCTTATTTATAGCTCACCAGGACAAGATTATAGCTTCTCAAGTTTATCTAAAATAAAAGATAATATATATATCAACATTTTTGATGAAATGATTTTTGAAAAACATGAGGTAAAGTACAATTATAATTATGCTGAAATAATTCTAAGTTCTGACTGAATGAAGTCTAGTAACATATTTGTAAATTTGCTTTTAGATGCAATATTTATTTCTAACATTTTCTAAAAAGCATTTGGAGCAGCTTGGAATAAAATCAGACATATGACAAGACAGTTCAAAAATAACAGATCACAAACCATATATAGAAGGAAAAGGGATAAATATAACAAGAATTTGGGAGAAGTAGATTTCTGCAATTGAACATTACATTAAAATGTGAGCTTCCTGGTAGCCAAGATAGAAAGATAAGCTAAAAATGGGTTGTATATTTTCCACCGTCTGATCAAAGAAAATATACTCCTTCTATAAAAAATAGCAAATGATTCCTAAAACCCAGTTCTCTTCAATCTGACATTAAAAGTTATGAATGTCTTCCTCATAGATATAAGAAAGTTCCTAACACTGTGCCTAGTACCATAGCAAGCTCTAAAATAAATGTTAATTTCCTTCCTACTGAAGTTGACACTAAAAGTATAAAGATGCATATCCAATATACCTTCTCTCTTGGGGCTCTGATTAAATACTTTGATATAAATGTCTAGCAAATTATATGGCATCACTATTGAAGGAGCAATTAATCCTACATGGAGGGATTGGGGATTAGGCTCAGAGAAGTTGAAGCAGATCTTGATGCAATTCTTATCAAGATGCCAATGGCATATTTCACAGAACTAGAATTAATAGTCCAAAAATTTATATGGAACCACAAAAGACTCAGAATAGCTACAGCAATCTTGAGAAAGAAGAACAAAGTTGGTGGAATCATGCTACCTGATATCAAATTACACTACAAGGCCATAGTAATCAAAACAGCATGGTACTGGCATAAGAACAGACATACAGTATAGATCAATGGAACAGAATAGAGAGCACAGAAATAAACTCAAGCCTTTTTGATCAATTAATATATGACAGCCCAGCCAGTGTGGCTCATTGGTTGAACATTGACCTATGAACCAGGAGGTGATGGTTTGATTCCCAGTCAGGGCATATGCCTGGGTTTCGGGCTCAATCCCCAGTAGGGCATGTGCAGGATGCATCCAATCAATAATTCTCTCTCATCATTGATGTTTCTATCTCTCTCCCTCTCCCTTCATCTCTGAATTCAACTTCAAGTTTAAAAACAGTCCCCTAGATTAAAGAGCAAGTACATGAGGGAGTTGCAGCCTCCCATTCAGTATGAAGATGTTCACACCAATGCCAACCAGGATTGCTGCCTCCTGCAGGTCACCACCCTCAATTTTTTTATTTTCTTTAGTGAATTTTTTTTTAAGTTTGCTGCCCTGAGCATATCTACTATAATAAAAATATTGCATTAAAAATGTAAATAGCCATACATATGTCATAAACTCCACAACAGGTCATTATTTTGCTTTAATTTTTAAAGAATCAAAAAGTGAGAAGAAGATCTTTTCTATTTATCCTTTGTTTTATTTTTAAAAGAGAATAATTTTATACTTACAAGTTTTTGAATTATTCATCACATGATATAAAATATTATTTATTTTAACAGGATCACTGTTTCAGGAGCTGCAGTGGTCATTCATATGTAAGAAAGAATTGGCTTGGATCCATTGTCTTCCCTTTCTCTGCTCTTCTGCAACAATCTGAGGTAATAGAAAATGATAGTTTGCTGATTTTCTAAGTTTTTACCTCTCGCCAATAGAAACATTTACTGATGGGGGGTGGGGAGTGGGAATCACATTCTGTGATTGGCAGGTTGTTTGATCAGTTAAAGTGATCTTGTATTTGAGAGCCATTGGGATGTTGGAGTGTGTGAAAGTTTTAACTGTCTCTAGAACAGAAGACACAAATTTATTTCTTAAAGCTTTAAAGAGTGTATTGATAAAGACTGGGACAGCTAGCCTTAGGTCTTAAAGCAACATTTATATTTGCATGTAATAGTTTTATAGGACCAGATTCACAAATGTTCTGATCAGTGCTGCTGCTTTGTAAGCATGGGTTCCAGGAGCTTCAGCTCCTCAGCATTGTGTATCATTAATGGCGAGACTGATGCTTGGTAGGTGTGTCTGTTATATTCCCAGAGGGCCCTGCTGCTGGATTATGTAGCAAGAATATGCCTACCTGACCAGCAAAATATAAAAACTCCAGCCTAGACTCTGTTTGGAGCTCTGTTACTTACTTACAGAGCTATGTCATATATAGACAATTCAGAAATGATTTCTCTATCTTAGTGGAGTTCACTGTCTATAGAAGAAAACTCACATTTCAGTACAACCTGATACTGCTGTAGGGCTTTGGTAGGGGCATGAGATAGATACAATGAGACAGTAGGGAGCACCTTACTCTTTCTGGTTTGGAGCAGGAAGAAGGGGTTGTTCAGAGGGGTCGGGTGGATAGGAGGGGAATGAGGAGGAGAATGAAAGATCAGGGAAGTATTTACAGAGGAGATAACTTTTGAAGTGAGTCCTAAAAATGAGTTTGTCAAGCAAACAAGGGCATTTGACTCAAGCATTTCTATGTGTATTAATTATGTGTGATCCTATGCCACAGAAAATCTAACAGTGGCTGATGTAACGGGTCTATTTATTTCGCCCAAAAAGAAGTCTAGGTGTCAGAGCAGCAGCTCAAGAATCCAAGTTGCTTTTGTGTTTCTTTTCCACTGTCCTTATCATGTGGCTTGCATCCTTATCACTGCAGATCGTTCACTGCACCTCCAGCCTCATATTCATGATGCAGACAGGAGTCAGGGTGAAGCACGAAGTGGCAGTGCCCGTATTAGTAAAACAGACACTTCATCAGAAAATCCTGGCAGACTTCTTTATTTTGTTGATGCGACTTGACCACTTGTCATGTTGCCACCTAGAAACTGTTGGTAAGAAAGGAGAAGAGAATGGATGTTAGGGAGGAGAGTAGAAATGTCTGCATAATATGAGGGAGCATGCTGCAAATTTATGCTGCAGATAAAGAGCAACAGAGATTAAGTTATTGGGAGGAACATGGCTTCCTGCACTCATAAATCCCTGCAGGTGTTTCTCAGTCTCAGGTCAGACTCCAGGATAGACAGGTGGTTCAGAATGTGAGCGGCAAAGGTGGACAAACCTGAGCTGTATTCCTGGCTCTATTACTCATCAGTTGTGTTGTGATCTTACATAAGCGACGTAAATTCTTTGGGCCTCAGTTTCCTTATCTACAAAATAGAGAGAAGAGCTATATCTATCTCATTGAATGATGTCATCTATATAAAACACTTGGCACAGTGCCTTGCACATAGTCACTAACTATTAACTATGATTATTAGTTATTATGATTGTAAATTAGCTCCTCTACACACACACACACACACCCTCCTCCTGTGGACCTATAGGTTTTTTTCTCTTTCTAGACCCAATGAAAAATGTAACATTCTCTTTTAGCATTTTCTCTGAGCCTGAATTAGATTTTTTTATTTAGAGTTTTTAATACTCTGATACAGTAACTTCCTCATTTCATCCCTTTCTTACTCCTGCCCTCTTTGCATAGTACATACTAGACTGGGACCCAGAATGTCAAGGGTGTCCGTGAACAGATCGCCATGGAGAACTTGATCATCCTTGTACAAGTACATATTAGTAGAACCAGCACATACCCATGCAAGCCTGTTTCCTCCTCTGGAGAAGACTGAGCTGGGCTATAGTATATTTGACTGGTGTTTATTTTCATCGTGCAGAATCTATTATATTGATATATCCTTTCAGATTAATGGAACATTCCAAGTAAACATTCCACCAGTTTTGCTTGGGTATACTTGGAGTAAGACTTCTACATCTCCTAAAGAAGATCATAATGGGCAGAATTTAAAAGAATGTACCTTTTTAAATATTTTTGCTACCATTGAACCTCAAATATCATATGTCACCTGTAATCCAGAACTAGACAAGGTATGTTTTACTTTGAATTATTTTTATATATACTATCAAAGAAGTGTAAAGTATTTTGAAAACCAATAACAATAATTTCAAAGCTAGCAAAAAAACAAATATTGGTTCTTAATATTTCCCTGTGGGAACAATATGTATGGTACAATATTGAAATATTTTAAACTTGATTTTAGTTTTCAGATCAAGTAGATGTTTTGGAGAGAGCACACATTTTTGCAAAAAATTGTAAGGCAGTATTTCCCAACCGAAGAATCACAACAACTGTTTTTAATCATGATGGGATACAAATCTTAGTAACAAGATATATCAAGGCATTAAATCCACCTCAACAACTCCTGGATATATTTCTTCGTGATTCCAATGCAACACTTGTAAGTTATATTTATTTTAGTCGTTTTATTAAGATATAAATCACGTACCATATAATTAACCCATCTAAAGTGTTCAATTCAATGATTTTTAGTATCTTCCCAGAATTGTGCAACCATCTCCAGAGTAAATTTTAGGCATTTTTATCACTCCAAATTTATATTTTTAAACTTGTTTATTTTTTAATATTAATTTTTAGGATAAGTTTGTTACTAAAATTGTTTTGCCTTCAAAGACAGTTTCAGCCCAGCCATTATGGTTCAGTGGTTGAGCATCGACCTATGAACCAGGAGTCAATTCCTGGTCAGGGCACATGTCCGGGTTGCAGGCTCAATTCCCAGTGTGCAGTGTGTAGGAGGCAGCCAATTAATGATTCTCTCACATCATTGATGTTTCTCTCTCTCCCTCTCCCTTTCTTTCTGAAATCAATAAAAATGTACGTAAAAAAAGAACAACACAAAAACCCCATCTATGTTGCAATGTGTCCTCCTGAGCTCCAGATGGAAGACCTCTCTGCCCCCCTTTATTTCTGCCCACTTGGACTAGAGGGGCACTGTTGCTACACCACTTCACGTGACCATACTGGCTTCACAACTTTCCTATCAAACTTGGAAAAATGACACAAAACTTTCTTTGACTTCGAGGCAAAATAAAAAGTTATGTACGGAAAGGGATCGTGTTCTTCTAAGGATTGCTTCTCATTGTTTGTGAGAATGAAGAAAACTATATTATTCTATATAAACTGTGAACATAACACTTTCCACCCCACCCCCTTGTGACTTATGCCCATCTGTTTACCAGCTGACAAAAGAGAAATATATTCAACATTTAATTTTATATAAAATGAAGATTTATTCATTATAGATGTGAAAGAGGATATAGCTTCTTCCACTTTGAGAAAGGAAAATAAGAAGTCAGAAGTATAAGTCTCCCCTTTAAGAAAAAAGTAAGCTTTGATTAAAAGGCATGTATGAAAAATCACACCTTTTGTTTATTCTGGTTGGATTGAGTCAATTGGCTCTCCGCAGAATATTTATTTGACCAGTATAAAACTCCCTTAGCTGGACTCTGTAAGCTAAAATAAAATTTCTAATTTAGGTTGCCTTTTATTACACTCTGCTTTTCCATCCTGAGTTTCTTCCTACCGATGTTTCCTGACACCCAAAGTCCAAAGAGTGCTCTTAGATTTACTGCAAAGACAATATTTGTGTGTGCTTTTATTTATTTATTTTTGTTAATCCTTACTCAAGGATATTTTTTCCATGGATTTTTAGGAGGATGGGAGGGGTAGAGACAGAGAGAAACATCAATGTGAGAGAGACACATTGATTGGTTGCCTCTCTTGCATGTGCCCCTTCCAGGGCCGGGGATGGAGCCTGCAACCCAGGTATGTGCACTTGACTGGAATCAAACCAGAACCCTTCAGTCCTTGGGGCCAACGCTCTAACCAAAGAAAGAGCACTGCTAGGGCATTTGTGTATATTTTTTAAAATATGTAAATCCTAGCTCCTTTGCTTGTCACAGACTATGAAGGAGGTGATAATAGATCATAAATGGTGGCTATTGTAAATTAATGAAAATGTTAGTGAATTTTCTCTGTTAACTCGTTATTTATTTGTATCTTTTTCTCCTCTACAACTTTAAAAGCCTGAATCCTTGTCTCTCTAGTCCGGGTGGGGTGGGGGAATAATTAACAGTATAATTTCTGTTGCTTGAGAAAGCAGACTATACCAATATCTTCCTGCTACAGCAGTTCATAACAGCTTATATTAATTAAAATAATTCTGATTTTGAAACTGAAAGCAAATCAAACTTATGCTATTCTTCAGCATATTTTTTCAATTTTAACAGTTACATTCTAAATTATATATGTAATGTATCATGTTTAAAATTGTAAGAATGTATTACAGTGAAATGCAATGGTTAACAGGCACACTCTGGAGTCAGGCCAATTTGGGCTTATTCCTAGAGACCCAATATATAATGTTAGCTGTGTGACTCTGAGCAAGTTACCCTAGCCTCTTCTGTAAAACAAAAATAATAATAGTATTTATTTCATAAAATACACTAAATGTAATGATAATGCATAGAAAGCATTATGATGGGCATATAGTATGCACTCAGTAAATGTTATTTAATATTATTCTAGGACCTCATTGCTCATTTTGTATCTTTGATTCCTCTTATGCCTGACCTGGATGAAAATGATGGTTTTGATATATGGATGACATCAGAGGTAACAAATGACATTTTATAATTAAAATTTATAGTATTCCTTATTTATTTTTCTCTTAAAGAAACCTGTTTATTATAATGTAGTATTTTGCCTTATGAAATTTGAAATCATTTGATAATTTAATAAATAATTTTCAGTTCTAGTAACAACTTGTAGAAATAATTCTGAAAAACCAAAAATCTTACTCAGTGTTACAAGTGGTAGCTCATGAATATTTTGATTGAATTGAAATTTCTGGAGTACAATATTATGACAGTCTCCAGAGATAAATATGGCTTGTCACTATGGATCCTGATGTCTAGGGCAAATATCACTACTTCCCAGGTTTCCCAGTCTCCCCACATCTGAATGAAGAGCTTGTATAGCAGGGCTCTTTCTTAGCACCTGGATTAAAGTTCTCTTTAGATTGCTCGCCAACTAAAATACAAGCACTATGCAATTTTGGGGGTGTATTTATACTAAAATACTTGTTTATCTGAAATTCAACTTTAGAGTTGGGCTTTCTATTTTCCCCTCAAAATCTGGCAACCTTAGTTAGAGCACTTCTTCTATTCCATCTTACATAATATTTAGTTGCTTTTAGATTGACCCAACACCCATACTCTGTACATATACATCCCAAGTTAATCTCCTTGAATTAACAAGAAGACTTTATTCTTATTTATTTTTATATTTATCATTTATACACTGCTTTCAATTTCACAAGCATTCCATAAATATTTTAAGTGGAAAATATTAATACAATGGGAGCCTAAGAGAGAGGCACTTTCCATCTGGAACTGATAGTCCTAGAATGTACCTAGAATGTTTTAGGGCAGGGTTTCTCAAACTACGGCCCGCAGGCCACATGCGGCCCGCCGAAAACATTTGTGTTTTTACTTCAAAATAAGATATGTGCAGTGGGCATAGGAATTTGTTCATAGTTTTTTTTTTTAAACTATAGTCTGGCCCTCCAACGGTCTGAGGGACAGTGAACTGGCCCCCTGTTTAAAAAGTTTGAGGACCCCTGTTTTAGGTGCTAGATTTGAGCTGAATTTGATTTAGGGGCACAGGGTTAACTTCATAGGTAGGTTACTCTGTCTTTGGCTTAGTGATAACCAGGGAGACACAAGCATGTGGTCCTAGTGATTCAGTGATTCCAACCTGGTAGAACTCAAAGAGTTGTCATTAACTCGACCCTTCTGAGACTCTCTAAACTAATCAGAATATGTTCAGGGACATTATGGTCCTGAAGAACATTGAAAGAGAGCCTCTAATATAACTGAAAATAACTATTCAAGCAAATACTACCAAATGCTCCTTGCCCCTATGTTCCAAGTTAACATTCTCTCCTCCTAATGCCCTAGCAGTGGTCGGCAAACTGCGGCTCACGAGCCACATGCGGCTCTTTGACCCCTTGAGTGTGGCTCTTCCACAAAATACCGACTTCTGTGCATGGGCCACGAAATTTCACTCGCATTGTACGTGCGTGCCCGCACCTGGTATTTTGTGGAAGAGCCACACCCAAGGGGCCAAGAGCCGCATGTGGCTTGCGAGCCGCAGTTTGCCGACCAGGGCCCTAGTGTTTTATCAGGCAAATGGTGCCAGAGCTTTCAGCTTTGCAGTTGTCCTCGTATTAATTGCATTACTCAGCTTTCTCTCCCTCACCTTTTTGTTGTTGTTCTTGTTACTTTTGTTTTGCCTTAGCGCTGCATCAGTTTGGCTATTGGAAATAAGGAGGAGCATGCCATACTTCTCTGTAATTTCTTTTTGTATTTCGGAAAGATAGCTTTGGTCCTCCTGGGAACCTCAATTTTAGAAGTAAGTGCTGGAGTTAATATTTAAATAGTGTAAGTAAAAAGAATCAGTCAGCTATAAGCTGCAAGTTTAAAAGACTACAGCCTCAGGTTTCCATCTTTTCACAAGCTAATTAAGGAATTTTGTGGGCAAGCAATTATTTAGTTAAGAGGATAACATTGGTTCATCAAAAGTTCTACAGTGTAAAGCAGGGGTCCTCAAACTTTTTAAACAGGGGGCCAGTTCACTGTCCCTCAGACCATTGGAGGGCCGGACTACAGTTTTAAAAAAAACTATGCACAAATTCCTATGCACACTGCACATATCTTATTTTGAAGTAAAAAAACAAAACGGGAACAAATGCAATATTTGTATTTGCATGTGGCCCGCGGGGCCGTAGTTTGAGGACCCCTGGTATAAAGGATGACTTCATTTTGTTTTTCTTCTCTCATAATAGTACTACTTCATGGGGTTACTAGAAATATTAAATCACATAGTAAATATGGAGCACTGGGAGAGCACTTACTCATGGTGAGTGCTCAGTAGTGGTGGTGGTGGTGATGTAGCAATAGTTAACAGTAGTAGTTGTAGTGGTTGTTAACCACTATCACCACCATTGTCTTCTGATGTTTCTAATATTATATTTTAAGACCCTTAAGAAATACATCTCCCTATTCTCCATTGCTCAGTTTTTACTCGTACAAATGGGCCAGAAATTCATGTTCATATCTGAAATTTTTACAACTTAATTATATACTGCATTCATACCTCCAGAAAGCTGTCTTCATTCTAACTATTTCTACTTCAAGCTGAATATATTCATCAGTGTCAAAATTTCCAGTCTTGTTTTATGGTTGTTGGTTTTGTTTTGTTTTTTTCATGATCACATATTTCTCTATATTCCCTTGACAGCTTATTTCTGTGTCACGATTATGTAGCTAAAAGCCTATGGTTAATTTCCCCATATGTTCCTGTTGTTGCTCTAAGTGCCGCTAGATGGCAACAAACAAACAGTATTTCAACCAACGATTGCTTTTAGACCTGAGTCAATATCCTGGGTGGCACCCCTCAGCTCTGTGGTTGAGGTGAAGCCTCCTCTTCACTGTAAAGGAGACGCACACAGTCATAAAGAACAAGAGCTTTGAAGTCAGGGAAACAAGGCTATACAGTGCAGTAAGAGTATGGGTTTGGGGGGCTGGTCAGAGAGGGTTTTAAAACCCAGTAATGCCATTTACTAAGTGTGAGATCTCATCCTTTGCTACTTTCTGAGGTTCAGTTATCTCTTCCCAAAACAGGAATAATACCAGTACTGTTCCCCTAGACAAGCTCCTTAACCTCTGATTTTTTATCTGAAAAATAGTATAATAATCATCCCTACCTCACAGAATTTGGAGTGAATCAAAACAAGAAAATTAGTGTTAATGCTGAGTAGATTATTTGATGCACACAAATATTCAATAAATGGCAAATAGTCAATTATTATTACCTGAATTTTTTATTCTTTGCTAAGAAAGATTTTCACTTCAAAAGGTATGTGCAGAGAAATATCATAACATAATGACTTTTATTCTTCAAATGGTTTCCTGATCTTGTTCTCAAAATTAATTGAATGGCTTTTTTACTTCACTTGGCTTTTTCAGAGCCTTAAGCCAGTTTCTATTCCCTGACTCTGTTTGGTGCCCACCCCTAGTCTCCTAAGTATATTCTGCTCAAAGCAGGGCTGGTTCATATAGCACCATCGTGTGAATTAGACAACAGTGTCCCAACCCGCATATACTTTTGGACCAGCTGTTGGGAAATCGCTGTGAGGGAACTCCTGCAGGACCATACAGGGCAGCACTGGCTCAGAAGTCCTGTCATTTGCATCCTCATGCCAGCCTGGGCCTAAGGATTTTTGGAGCTCTGGCTTCTTTCCTTTCCAAAAAATTGTAAAGGCCCTGGAAAACGCTTTCAGAAATCAACAAGGTCACATGCTTACATAGTAATTTTCACATTAAAAAGTATGTTAATTACTCAACCAAATGACTTTACCTTCTTTTCCTCATACAGGGGCATGTAGCTTATGTATTAACTCATGAAACTGATGAATATTTGCTTTGGAATCCATTAACTGGTCAATGTCATAGGCAATTTGACCCATTTTGTCCTTTACAAAGTGTAGACTGTTTGTTTGATGATGGAAATGTAAGTAATGGGGAGAAATCTTACTTTGAGCTATCTCCTTGAGTCAAATCAGTGATCCTCCACCCTGGCTATCCATTGGAATCATGTGAAGAACTTTGAAAATATATAAAAGTTTAATTAGAATCCCTGGGTTGTGGGGCCAAGAAAATATTTTATCCCTAAAGCTCCCACCCTATAATTCTGTAGTGCCTCCACTGTTGAGAACCAGTGAGCAGTCTAATGCTCATGTAAGCCTGGCATGTCTTTAACTTCTACCTCAGAACCTCCCTTGGCTTCTGCCACTTCATTGGGTAGCAGGACTGTAAAATTTTGCTTCACCTAACCAGCCATGGGCTTTGGGCTCCCAGGGGTCTGTGCTGATTTTATGTTAATGTTTTAATAGGTCTGGTTTAATATTCAACAAAATAGTACACCAATGGCTGTATATTTTGACTATTCAAAGGAAAGTTTCTGGAAACAGCTGCTTCCAAAAAATTTGCAAGGGACACAAGTACAAAGCATACAGGTAAACATATTTTTCCAGGTGTGCCAGTATCAAAGTTACCCTTGGTTCTAATCTTTAGTAGTTGTGACAGCTCTTGTTATGTTTATATAGCTGATTGTTTATTGACTCATTTGGCAGTATTAATAAAATCTAGTTTTCCCTGCCATCCATCTTGAAAAAATGGGGAAGGAAAGTGGCAGACTCACTGTCTGAGTCTTGGAGGCAGACCAAAGCACAGACCTAAGTTCAGGAACTGACTCAATCACCGGATGGGTCAGTCAGTACACCTGTGACATATCCAGTATCCCTTTATACTCACTATCCCAAAGTCCATCTCTACAGCTGTTTGAGGGTTGAGGGTCATGGTATGGCAGGCTGCAGGCAAGTGAAAAATCCAAAAACTACGAGTTATGAGCCCAGGGGGAGAGAGGGAGATGAGATAAAGAGCAATAGGCAGAAGACATTTTATAGAAGCAGAAACTTGAATGCTCTACCTTGCCCATAACCAGGGAAATACAATTTAAAACATGCATAAATGTGACAAAAATATTTTTAAGTGTGACCATACCAAGTGCTGGCAAAGAGGCAGAGAAGTGGTGCGAGCATACATTACCCCAAGCAGTTTAGAAAGCATTGTGATATCTGTAAAGGTGAAGATGCTCAACCCTTGATTGCTCCAATTCAACTTCTAAGTATATACCCGATAGGAACTTACCAGGGAGACAAGCACAACAGTGTTCATTACAGAATTGCGTGAAATAGAAAAAAAAGGAAACAATTCCTCAACTAGAAAATCACTATATGAGTTGTGAAGTATTCATACTATGAAAACTTCTGTGCAGCAGGAAAAGAATGTATGAACCAATTTACAATAGTTCCCAACTTGACTGTACATTCATTGCATCAGGATCTCCGAGGGAGGGTAGAACCCGCACATCAGTATTCTATAAAGCTCCCAGGTGATTCCAGTGTGCAACCAGAACCACTGACTCAGAGCCATGTACATCATGAATGAATATTAAAGATGTAATATGAAGCAAAATATAGAAGATACAATACAAAGCCATTTACCTGAAGTTTGAAAATAGTATGTTATTTATGTGTGTGTGTGTGTGTGTGTGTGTGTGTGTGTATATATATATATATATATATATATAGAGAGAGAGAGAGAGAGAGAGAGAGAGAGAGAGATGTAGTAGTAGTAGTATAAAAGCATTTATAAGAAAGATAAATACCAAATTTAATTTAAAGGTTCCTTTTGGGGAAATAAAAAAGGAATTAAATCAGAGAGAGGTACACAGAGTACTTCCTTCAAGTTTAGCTGTACTGCTTTACTTCTTTTTGAAAAATCTAAATCAAACATGAGGGAATGCAAAAGATTATATAAAACTAGGTTGTAGGTATGTTGTGTGGATGTAGATTACATTAGTCCTTGTGCTTGTCTGTATTTGAGACAGTTTACAATACCAGAAAGAATTCATGGTTGTTTGGGGGAAAAGATCAAATAGTACCAAAGCATACAAAGTGATGAGTTTCACCCGACCTAGTTTGGCCCAGTGGATAAAACTTGGCCTGTGCACCGAAGGGTTCTGGGTTCAATTCCAGTCAAGGGCACGTACCTTGGTTGTAGGCTCCTCCCTGTCTTAGACCCTAGGCCAGTGATGGTGAACCTATGACACGCGTGTCAGAGGTGACACGTGAACTCATTTTTTTGGTTGATTTTTCTTTGTTAAATGGCATTTAAATATATAAAATAAATATCAAAAATATAAATCTTTGTTTTACTATGGTTGCAAATATCAAAATATTTCTATATGTGACACTGCACCAGAGTTAAGTTAGGGTTTTTCAAAATGCTGACACGCCGAGCTCAAAAGGTTCGCCATCACTGCCCTAGGCCCTGGTGTTTCTCTCATATCAGTATTTCTCTCTGTCTTTCCCTCTCTCTTCCACTCTCTCTAAAAATCAATGGAAAAATATTCTCGAGTGAAGATTAAAAAACAAATAAAAAAAAGAGAGACGAATTTCTCTCCCCTTCCACATCTTTTTCCCATTGTGCATCCTTCTAAACATTCTCCATGCAGCTACAAGCATATATTTATATGCTTTATATATGTATATATGTATAAATACACATATATTTATATATTTCCTGTTTATAAAGTTATTTTAAAGAGGGGAAATGTGCTTATCTCTCTTGAGAAAACCACATTTACAGCGTCCACAGGCCATATCTTGCTTTTCCCATTGCAATGCCGTGAGTGAGGCATTATTGTCTTCTAGGAGAGAATGATATATTTAGAGATGAGGTTTTTTTGTTTTGTTTACTATTTATCATTCCATTATTCATTCAGGTAATATTTGTTGAATGCCTGCTATGAACCAGCGCTATGTTAGGTATGGCTACCACAGGGAGAAATGTCTCTTGGGACTCGTATTCTAGAGAAAGAAACAGCAGGAAACGAGCACTTTCGGTGCAGAGTGATAAGTGCTATCACAGAAACGAATGTGCATTGGAAGGCATATAGCAGGGCGCCTGATGGGAAGGAGAGGTGCAGGGGCTTCCTGGTGGGAGGGGGGAGTGATGATCAGCACAGTGAGGAAGGGGGAGCAGGAGCTGGCCTAGAACCATCAGGGAAGAGAATGGTCCCCGCAGAGAGCAGGAACAGCAGGCATGAAGAGGTGCAGTAGCTAGGCGCTGTCAGTCAGGGAGCTGAAAGGCCAGCTTGGCTGCTGCCAGGGAGCGAGCAGAGAGGAGCTCAGGGGTGAGCGGAGTCCTGGTAGGGATTTGGGCCTTTATCCTCAGGGCAATCAGAAACTAACATTACCAAGGCAAGGGCTGCCATAATCAAAGTTGTGTTTTTAAAAGCCACTCTGCCTCAGGGAGGAATCTAAACCTTTTGCCAAGTTGAATCGATAAATGTAAAACTCATAGTTGCCTAAATCTCTACTGATTTCTTGCCCTTGATCTTCTGCCTTCCCACACACACATCACAACACTCCTATCTATAGTGCACACTATGTTTATTATCCCAATAGAGAACACAAATGTGAGTGTGCATAATGAGAATGTGGGGGTTGAGAGATGAGTTAACAAGAAAGTCTTGATGTTTTAAAGGATATGAATTCACTGAAAGAAAGGGGTCTTTGCCAGAAAAAGAAAGTGGATTAACACCCATAAATCTGTCAAGTCAATGTAGCCCAGGCCTCTTTCTCAGGCCTGAAGGGGACCTAACTAATCCATAAATTGCCTGGATTGGGGGTTGGGAAAGAGGGAGGAGGGGTTGGGGAGAGGGACATGGGTTGGAGGGGCAGACAGTGGTTGGTGACAGCAATCAGGGAATTCAGGCCCCTGTCCTGTCTGGAATAGTTGGTGGCCCCTGCAAGGTGATGCTGGATTTCTTACTTTCTCCAGTCTCTCCCATCTCCTGCCATGTTCCTCCCCTATTTCCTCATGTAGTGGTTCTCCAACCATGGCAGGCATCAGAACCACCTGGAGGGCTTGTTGAAACACGAATTGCTGGGCCTTATCCTCAGAGTTTGTCATTCAGTGGGTCTGAGGTGGGGGCAGAGAATCGGAATCTCTAATTCAGATCATCACCTGACAGACTGAGCCTTCTCAGATTACTCCTGAAATTTTCTAGGACCTAGAGGCCTAACAAGTGTTGCCCCCTTTTTAAATGACAACCTTCATTCCACTCATGAGGGAGAAACATCTGTTCCTGTCTCTCCATCTGCCTCCATGTCTCAGCTCAGAAATACCCAAAGTAAAAACTGAATTCAGCACTTTCCTCTAATCCATGTGAGCCCTGCAGGGAGGGGAGAGCTGGGTTTAGGGTGGGGGTGGGGTACACTTGAGAAATCCTGCCCTCCTCCCTGCAAATCCTACTGGCGGGGGAAACATGATGGAGCATTGCTCTCTGCTATAGGTGGGGTGCCTGAGGAAAGGTTTGGAAACAGGAGATTGAAATGGACTGTGTATCTGTGTGTGTGTGTGTGTGTGTGTGTGTGTGTGTGTGTGTGTGTGTGTGCGCGCGCACAAACCTGGCTCTTGCCAGGTGAAAGAAGCAAATACACAAAGAATAAAGATGATAAACCATGTTAAAGGACTGATAACAATAATATCTGATATTTATTGAGCAATGTGTGCCAGGTTTTACATGTATTACTTTATTTTAAAATTGTCACAAACCCCCAGAGAAGTAGGAACTATTATTGTCCCTCTTTTAAAGAAGGGGGTCCTTATATGAGGTGACAAGAGAAGATTTGACTTTGGGTGGTGGCCACACAGTATTATATACAGATTTTGTAACATAGAAATCCACACATGAAATCTATATGTTTATATTGACCATATCACCCCAATCAATTTAATAAATAAATAATAAATTTTAAAGTGATTTTAAATAAAATTTTAAAAAAGACATGGTGACTGAAACTCAGACAGCTTAATTAACCTCACCAAGGTCACAGTTAATAATTGGAAGATACCTGTGCAGCTGCCAAAGATTATCAGTAATAATCATGCCAAATGCTTGTTGGAATAAATGGGGGCAGCAGATTTGTCTTACCCATGAAAAACCTATTTTGTGACTCCATCTCCCCTCCTATGCTCTGGTGAAGTAGTTACAAAATCAAAGAAAACACTGTGATCTATGTTACCTTTGTGCCTCTGTGATTCTGGCTTTTCACCACATGAGAGAGGTTTGGGTTCCCTGTCATTATAGGTAGCACTACAGATGTGACTGTGATGGGAAATTGGTCTCCCTAGAATCTTCTCTAACTTTCAGTTGTCTTTATTTCAGCCTGAAGAAATCATTTATTCTGATACTAATAAAAGCATGGTAGATGATCTAAAGAACAGGTATGATCTGTAAAATTACATTAAGATTATCAGGTTTTCTCCCAAATATCTCATTCAGCCACCTTTTTAAAAAAATTTTATTAGAGTTTATTTGAGCTAAACTAACAACATATGTTGAGTAGTAAGACCTTAAATACTCCCTCAGCCACCTTTTTAAAAATATATATATTTTTATTGATTTCAGAGAGGACGGGAAAGGGAGAGGGAGAAAGTGATAGAAACACCAATGATGAGATGTTTGGCTGCCTCCTGCATGCCTCCCACTGGGGACCAAG
This sequence comes from Myotis daubentonii, assembly GCF_963259705.1. Lineage (NCBI taxonomy): Eukaryota > Metazoa > Chordata > Mammalia > Chiroptera > Vespertilionidae > Myotis > Myotis daubentonii. The sequence continues at coordinate 42,278,236 of NC_081852.1, forward strand.
CCTGCAAACCAGCATGTCCCTTGATCAGCAATCGAACTGTGACTTCCTGTTTCATAGGTTGTTGCTCAACCACTGAGCCACACCATCCGGGCTCATTTAGCCACCTTATAGTCTTCTTGTTACTGGTCCATAGATCAAATGCTGAACACTTCAAAAAGCCAAAACTCAAATTGTCAGTGTTTGGAGTAAAGAAAGGTTTATTGATTGAGAAGGTGCCAACCGAGAAGATGGGAGCCCTACTAGTTTCTCAAATCCATTTTAAGAAAGTACAGAGTTCAGGCTTCTTTTAGGTCAAAGGAAGTGGAAATGGGAGGGGCAAGAGGTGGTTGACAACCAACTGCAGACATCTGGGTACCAGCAGGAGTCTGAGGAAGACTAAAAAATGTCTAAATCTCTTTGTTCCCAGACTATTGACCCCAGCTGATTAATCCGGTCTTGAGGCTCCTGCAAATGTTTAATAAACAATCATTATTTTTGTACACATTTCCCCTATCTCTACTGGAGAGGCACCTCTGGCAAGGGGCTGTTTTTGTAAAAACTCAAGCTGCAAGCAGAATTCCTCTCATGATTAGCATGTCTATATGCAAGAACACAGCAGGCTTGAACAAGATGGAGTCAGAGAAGTTGAGCATTTCACTCCGTTACACTCTAAACCAGTCTCTCCAAATACCTATTAGATTTAGCCACAGAAGCATGAAATGGAGATTGTAATAATTATTTCCATTGAGTCAACTCCTCTGCCATCCCAGATGCTCCTTGAAATGACAGGCAAAGTTAAAAATGGTTGCCTCTGATAAATATTGTAGGCTACTGTTGGGAAGTTCTCAACACAGGCACTTGTTGAGCCTGTAGTAGTAATGCTCTAGCTCAGCAGTTCTCAGCCTGTGGGTCGCAACCCCTTTGGTGGTCGAACAACCCTTTCACAGGGGTCGCCTAAGACCATCCTGCATATCAGATATTTACATTATGATTCATAACAGTAGCAACATTACAGTTATGAAGTAGCAACGAAAATAATTTTATGGTTGGATCACATCATGAGGAACTGTATTTAAAGGGCCAGAAGGTTGAAAACCACTGCCTAGCTAATACTTCTTGAAAGGACATGACGGTACCTGGCCCACAACTTGGTAAAAATATCCAAAGTGGGTGGTAGAAACATCAGTATCGTCTCTCCTAGACTCTTGCCCTTCCCCAAACACACACACACACACCCTAAGTTGTTGTTCAGTCAAGCCCAGAGGGCCACAATCTTTGCAGCAGGCCTTTCCTACTCCAGCTGTGTCAGAAGCTTCTAGATTTGACTGTCTCCAGTGACTCATGCTGACATAGCAGGCTGGCATGTTAGCCACTGCCAACTAATCAAAGCAGAGCATGACACAAACCATTTTGACACTCTCTTCTTTTACTACCACATAATGCCCACCGCATATCCCCCCCCCTTCTTTTCTAATTCTTTTTTCTTTTCTTTTCTAATTATTAACAAAAAAAGGAAGAAATGCAATTGGGAAATGGTTTCCAACGCCTGGTTTTCACCAGAATTGCTTCCTGAACTATTTAAATATACAGGTGTCAGGGTCCCAGACCAGACCTATTGAATCCATATCTGGAAGTGAAACATTTTGATAAAGTTCTACAGGTGATTCTGATGCCTAGCCACTAATGAGTTAGTAAACTCCAAACTACTTAGTTACACTGAAGACTCAGCCAAGGGGGACTCCCAGCAGCTTCTTCTGTAGCATACACTGGTTCTGCACAGAGGACAGGCTTCCCAGGAGGGCCCCATCAATCAGCCCACACTGTACCCCACCTCTCTCCCTTCCTGGAACAGTTCATCACCAGGCATTGTTTTGGGGGCGGGGTATACAGGCAAAAATCCCCACCCTTATGCAGTGTACATTGTTTTGGGGAAACTGATCATCATACTTACCAATCCAGTGACTCATTTCCTCCCAACCCTGCTTACTCAATTAACTGATCTAATAAACATACCTCTGCTAACATTGACCCAGACCAGATATCTGAATTTTTATAAAGGCAGTCTCTTGGAAACCCAATGTCTTATGTCAAAGGAGGGTCTTGGAGAATAAGAATGTCAATCCACTAATCAGTCAAATCATACCTGGTAGGTAGCAGCCTACACATAGGTAACTGGAAAAGAGATGTGCTTTTGACATCTTATTGCTGGATAACCTGGGAAGCTTCTTGCCTTCCCAAGCCAAGCAAGAGCCTGCTTCTTCCAGACTTGATTAATGTGAATGATGCAGATATTCCTAGCCATAGAGGTCTGGTTTCCTCCTAAATAAAAAAAAAATGTACCATCCTCATGCTTGAGTAAAAGTTTAAAGTGACAAAACTCTTCTCACATTTGTCATAAATATAATCATTGTAGGATTGAAAGGACTCTAAAATGTAAAATTATGGAATGGCGACCTAAGCAGCCAACACGTTGGAATCGACAATGTACTTCTATTTTGCGACACATTCTTCCTAAGTTAGAACTTGGCACTGAAAGATATGTTTCCTCTGAAGAAGAGAGTGAATTTGAAAGACTATTACAATTTTATTGGGTGTGTATATGATGTAATACACTAATGTCATTTGTTTTATTTATGTTGTTAATTGCCAGGTAATAGTAATCTTAAATATCTCTAAAATGCCTATCTTGATCCTAGATGATAGATGCTATGTCATTAAAATGCATTTATTTATAGACCAAGAAATGTAAAATATAGTGAACAGCTCTTACTATGGCCACATTGCATGACGTTTCCTTGAATCAGTCTTATGTTGTATGATATGTAAACCACAAACTTTGGAAAGAGATGCCCAAAAGAAAACCACCTGCAACTGAGAAACTAAAAAATGGTCTCTAGATGGTAATAATAGAATGGATTTCCTGTCCTTGGTTCTGGGCAAGAGGACTCCAGGCAAGCTTTAATATCTTCTATATTCAAATTACTCTCAAATTTATACACACATCCTCAGCTTCTCTCCTGACTTCTCTTATATATTTGCCAACACATTTGACATCATCCTAGATGATAAAAAGCCATCTAAAACTCATCAAGTCCATAACCAAGCATGGTGGGCACTTGATATATTATTAGAATGCTCCCTTTTCTTCCCCTACCCCTAGTTCTGGGAATCCTCTTACCTCCGCCTCCCTATGAACTGGTCCAGTGGGTTTTCAAAATGCCCAGCCTCCCAAGAGTGAGATTTCTACCCCCTGCCATCTCGTAGAATATGGCTCCTCTGAGAGAAGAAAGGAAGGAATCCATTGGGATTTGAGTACTTAGGTTGCCAGGGAAGGATCTGCAGTCACTATTCAAGAATAGGGAAGAAGTTGTTTTGTTTTGCTTAAACAAAAAAAAAAGAGTAAACTGATAAGCAAAATATAGTTAAATATATGGCAGGGTTTAAAACATGGAGTTCCTCTGTAAAATTATCTGACTACTTAATAATACACAATCATAAACCTGCACTAAATCCTGTAGCTAGGGTTCAAATCCTGTCTCAACCACTCACTAGCTTTGACCAAGTTATCTAACTTCTCTACATTTTCTACCCCATTGGGCAAGATAGACAGGGATAAAAATAATTATCTGATTTGTGGTTGCAAAGGTGAGGATAAAGTGAGGTAATATTTATCCTAGCATCCAGCAAATGTTTGTATATGTTAACCATTATTTGTATTCTATGTGCCCAGGCATTGTGCTAGGTACTGGGGTTGTACATTCACAGAGACTATGGGCTAGGGACTGACCAGAAAACATGTACGTAATTGCAACATATTTTATTATGTAAGCTAAGGAAGGACAGTGTACTATGCAAGCATATAGAAAGAGCATGTGAACAGATTGAAGGAGCAGGGAAAGCCCCCTGACATAAACAATCTCTGAGGCCTGAAGGAGGTTTATGATTTGTCTTAGATAATTTTACATAGGTCTGTGTTCCATTACCCTTTAATGCTGTCGCACAGTTACCAGTTAATAAATATAAATGGAATCAGTGTTAGATTAATTCTTCCAAAATGCTCACTTAAATCCCTCATTTGTAAGACCAAGTGATTTCCTTGTTGGCAGTTTGCTATTCTAGAAAGAGGGCAAGTATGTGGAATGCTAAGGGTGCAGGCTCTGGCCGCAGACATCCTGGCTTTGGTCCTCTCTGTAAAGTAGGGATTACAATAGAACCTACCATATAGGGTTGTTTGAGGATTAAATATGTATATGAAGCATTTAGCACTGTACCTGGAAATTAGTAAGCAACCACAAAATTACTATTATTTTATGACCCCAGTTTCTTTGAGGCTTCTGTAATCTTTTTGCATAAAATCACTTAACATGATTGTAATGTGGGTTTACATGTTGTTGTCTTTTGGTCCAGATTGCAGGATTTCCTATCCAGATGCCGTACACTAATGTACAGACAGTGATTGATGCCATGTGTCAAACTGGAATCCACTCCTCGGAATTTCCCCAGACAGAATTTGCTCTCGCCGTATACATTCACCCATACCCAAACAACATATTATCTGTGTGGGTCTATTTGGCTTCTTTAACTCGGCGACAGTGAAAAGGAAGAAGGGAAAGGGAAAAGTTGTACCCTGGGCTCTCAGACCAGAAGCAGCCAGAACTTTTCTGGTACTTTGGGATTTTGCTACCTCTCCTCCAGTCCAGCCAAGTGTGTACCCACTTTTTGGTTCACTTGAAGATCTGGGCCCCATGGAAACTCACTCCCTGAGTCCTTGAAGATGAGTCTAGATGACCTCTTCACCAGACACCTCTTCAAAGAAGACCCTGTCGGAAGTTTGGTGGCCTTGGATTTTATCCTAGGAAAGAAGCAATTCTGGCCTCTTTCTGTAAAGTCCGTGTTTCTCAAATTGTGGGCCTCATATTACCTCCATCAAAATCATCTGGAGAGCCCTGTTGAAAATGCAAATTCCCAAACCCCACTCAAGGCCTACTGAGTCAGAGCTTCTGGGAGTGGAGCTCTAGAATCTACAGTATTTTAAACAACCTCCCCAGGTAATTCTGATGACCTGTTAAGGGTGGCCTGCCTTACAGAATGTTATAATAATGAAAGTGAGGCTGGTGTGTTTGATGCTGGATCTGATGCAATTCCAAGTAGAAGTTATTCAAGTAGAAACCCCAAGGTCATTGTCTCTCATAAAGAATGATTTCACTGGTGAAGAAAAATAGGAAAACCTGCTATGTTGGGTTGAGGGCTGACGTCAGCTTCTGGGGGCTTCTCAACTTGGGATGCTACTGACGTGAAGTCCTTTCAGCTCCGTATATGTGTAAGGGATTCCCAGGAAACTAATGTGCTTTCCTGATTCTGTGAAAAAGGGAGAAAGTGGTTGTACCAAATCTCAGGGCTGCTTTTTCCTCAGTGAACAGCTCCCCATTATGCATCTGGCACTTTTCCTGCTGCTTTCTTTTCCCAAGGGGTGGCCCCAAGGAGCCCATGGAGATCCTAGGAGCCCCTGGAGAAAGAGTGGTAGGAAGCACTGTACTTTCTGGTAGTTTTTTATTCTGTGTTTCATTGAGAAAGGGTATTTATACAGACTACTTAAATGTTCTATAACAACTTGTTTAAAAATATCAAAGGATACAGATTTTCAAAGTTTGAGGAGAATAGTTTTACATGAGGGTAGGGTAAGAGAAAGAAAATTCACCTCTTGAATTGCAGGAGCACTGGAGCTTCTTGGGACACTCCCACAAGCAGAGAGCAGGGACCCCCAAACTCATCCTCAGGGATCCTTCAATTTATATCCTCTTCATAATACACCTGCATAGGCTGGTGCTAGAAAAGACCTTGTTTATTGGCAGAGATATTAGTCTTAGACCAAACTTGAGATTGATAAAAAAAAAAAAAAAATGGAGGGGTATGGGTGAAAGAATGCCTTATTCTCCAATGTTAAAACCTAACTATGCACAAGAAAACTGATTAAAATTTTTGTTTTTATTTGGACAGTGTTTAAATTGTATATGAAGTTTTGTTATTAACAAGTCTCTCACTTTGATTGGGTAGCACAAGATGGTATCTGTGGAAAGACGAGGTTCCCAAAGAAATGCTGCATTCATGCAGTTCATTTCCGTGGCACTTAGAATGTTATATAGCTATTTTATTAGTTGCTTATGGTTTTAGAATTGATAGGCCACTTAAGAGTAAGGTAGAAAGTGTTCATAGACAAGCACAGAAGCCTTTTTCTGTGTTATATGCATTTTTAACCTGTGTACTGTACGTTTCTTAACTAAATTTTTTCCTGAAAATTGTGTAATTGCAACGAATCATTTTTCATTTAAAAAATAAATTTTAAATGTAACATATAATTTTAAAGTTCTTTAAATCATTCCACAAATAATTGTAGAGCATTTTTATGTACCAGACACTCCAGAATGTAGTTGTGTATTATCATATCATGTATTATGTACTGTATATAATTGTGCTATACTTTTATACAACTGACAGTGCAGTAGGTTTGTTTACTCAAACATGTGAATAATGAGTTGCTCTAGGAAGTTGTAACAGCTATGACATCACTAGATGATAGGAATTTTTCAGCTCCATTATAATCTTATGGGACCACTGTAATATATGTGGTCCATCATTGACTGAAATGCCATTATGCAGCACGTGACTGTATATGTATAAAGAGATTTTTATTATAAAGAACTGGCTACGAGATTATGGAAGCTAAGAAGTCCCAAGATCTTTAGTTGACAACCTGGAGACTCAGCCAATGGTATAATTTCTAGTCTGAAAGCTGGCAGTCTTAAAATCCACAAAGTGCTATTATATTAGTTTGGGTCTAAAGATCCAAAAAGACCTATGTTCCATCTCAAAGCAATCAGGCAGGAGGAGTTCCCTCTCACTCACAGAAGGATCAGCCTTTTTGTTGCATTAAGGCCTTCAACTTATTGAATGAGGGCCACTCACATTAGGGAGGTGTGATATTGTGATATAATAAATATGTATTTGATCTTTGTCCCTAGTTCCTGACATGAGAATTGTCCCCACTTCCTGAATCAGGGTTCTAAAATCCTTGGAATGTTCTGAGTGATAGGTTTGAGAGGTGTTATCTACTGATATTCATAAGTCTCTTCAAGCAACACCTGAGTTTATGCTAATAAGGTGACTCTTGGTGGACCCCTAGATAGCTTCATGATGGGGGCTTCTCCATGTAGGCTCTGGACATTACCTTATACCACCTCCCTATTCCCTTGGCAGAAAATTAGAGGGTTCTGCTTGGAGGAAATGACCTATCAAAGAGAAAAGATTTGGGGTGGGGGCTCCCAACCTAGGGATTCCTGAGAATCCCTTGATTCTTACAGTGAATCCTGTCATTCAATAAGCCCTATTCGTGTACTCAGAGGTTATAATCATCTTTTTAATGCCCCACTTGTAAATTTGAACTGACAGCCAAGGATCACCACATATCTGAGGAAATGCTCTAATATAGGAATCAAACATTATAACAAAAAAAACCATGATGAAACAGACAATGAATTGACTTAAAAGAAAACTTTAATATCCTTACAATAGCAGAAATATCTGTAACAAGAACAGAATGCTATATATAAAAAAATCTGAGACCATAAAAGAACTGTTGGAAAATAGTAGAAACTTTAAATCCAATTTTTAAAAATCCAGAAAATGTGTTTGTATTGAAAGTTGTGGAAATCTCCCCCAAAAGAGAACAAAGGACAAAGAAAGGAATAATAGGCAAACAAAAAGAAGAAATTTAGATCAGCTTAGGACATCCAAGATATGAATCATATGAGTTACAGAGAGTGTGAAATAAGAAAATGAGAGAGAGAAAATTATGAAATTCCAGATAATCTCCCGAACAGAATATGTAAGTCTCAGAATAAAAGGCCCCACTGAGTACCTAGAATTATGAATGAAAAATGACCCACACCAAAATACATATTGTAAAACCAGTCACCAAGAACATAGAGGAATCCAGACAGAATAGGTTTCAGGTTTCTTATAAAATAAGAGTCAGCCCAGCTGCAGTGGCTCAGTGGTTGAGCATTGACCTATGAACCAGGGAGTCATGGTTTGATTCCCGGTCAGGGCATATGCCCAAGTTTTGGGCTCGATCCCCCGTCGTGCAGGAGCCAGCTGATCAATGAGCCTCTCTCCATCATTGATGTTTCTCTCTCTCCCTCTCCCTTCCTCTCTGAAATCAATAATAATATATTAAAAATAAATAAGGATCAGAGCAATATCTGAAGCAAATCCAAAAAACAGAAAAATTTCTGAACAAATTATCTCCCAGTGAATAACATCTTCAAAATAGAAACCATGAAAAAGAACCTATCTATTTACACAATGATTAGTCTGTGACCCATTTTCCTGAAAGGGTTCTTAAACCCTGGACATTTAAGTTATTGGGAAGCCACATTATTGTTATAAAGTTGCATAGTGCACATGAATTGAAACCTGAGGAGATGGGTACTCTTTAAATGCCATTATAAATAGCATGGAGCTTTCAGCCTGTGTCCATCTCCTCTCTAGGGAAACCCTGCAACTGAGATAGGCCAGGGCAGCCTTTCCCTAGACAATGCTGGGCTAGGCTGGGCTCTGCCAACTTCTGCTTCTGAGTTTCCCTTGTCTTGCCATTGGTTCCTGCAGCCCTGCTCTTCTGCACGTAAGCATGGTCCTCACATATCTGCTGCTGTCCTTCAAGTGTATGATGTCATTGTCAAGTTCACGTAACATACATTCATCACTTTATGGTAGTTATCGTGTGACTTTTGGAACAAAAGATTCTAACTAAAAGGGGTAGGGTTCTATGGTTTATTTTTTTAATATTAAAAGAGATTGATTACATTTTCATAAAGATGAGGATCACTGTCCGGGGTTGACTATCCACTTCTGTTGTGATATTTCACCAAGCAGGTTAAAATACAGTTGATTAGATGTCTGCTCATCACATTTTAGACCCACATTGCCTTATTTATTTTTTTAAATATATATATTTTTTTATTTCAGAGAGGAAGAGAGAGGGAGAGATAGAAACATCAACAATGAGAGAGAATCATTGATCAGCTGCTTCCTGCATGCCCCACACTGGGGACCAAGCCGGCAACTGGGCATGTGCCCTGACGGGGAATCTAACGGTGACTTCCTGGTTCCTAACTCCACGCTCAACCACCGAGCCATGCCAGCCGGGCCGCATTTCCTTAATTGACGTTGGAGTGTTTCCACACTTGGGTAGTTTCCTGAAGAGGACCACAGGTGGTTAATGACATCCACTATGGGATTGACCAACTAGGTCACTAAAGGTCATCTTCTTTCAAAGCTTTTAGGGGTCTCTAAAGCAAAGGAAATAAGGAAGGGGAAGAGATTATTCAGGTTTCTAGAAGGAGTAGGTTTTAAGATGGAGTTTAAAAGCAGAGTTTGACAAGAGAAAACGCTTGAGGGACTTTCGAAATGACCAGAGCACATATGGAGGACCGGATAATTCCGCCAAGCAGCCGTAGGATGTAAGGGACTGCTGTGAGAAGAGGCCTTCTGAATCCATGATGCAAGGGTTTGTTGGTGGTGGTTTTTTGGTTAATCCTCACCCGAGGATATTCTCTCCATTGATTTTGCAAAGAGTGGAAAGGTGGGTGGGGAGCTGAGAGACCGAGAGTAACATCTGAGAGAGACACATCAATTGGGTGCCTACTGCAGGCGCCCCGACGGGGGCCTGGGGGTTGAACCTGGAACCCAGATACATGGCCTTGACCAGGAACACCAACCCGAGACCCTTCGGAGCTCGGTGCCACGCTCCCACCACGGAGCCACCCCGACCAGGGGGCCTGTGAGCGGTTTTAAACGCCACGCTGAGGCTCGGCCATCACTCTGCCAGGGTGGGGAGCCATGGAGGGTTCTCTGCAGGTGAGTGGCATGACCGTGCGGGCCCCGGACCGAGGAGCGACGCTGCCCTTTCCCCGGTGCTCTCCTCCGCCCTCTGCCCACCGCTCGGGCGGGCTTCCGGGCGGAGGTGTGGGGCCTGGGCCGTGCGAGGCGCGGGGCCGAGCCGGGCCGGCCAGGGATGCTGCGGGGCGCGACGCCGGCGGGCGAGCCGTCACCCGGAGCGGCACCTGGGCCCGGCCGGCCGCCGATTGGACGGCTCGGGGTGACCCCGCTGTATCGCGAGACGAGATTGGCAGCGGCGGCCGCATGTGCCCCCGCGCTGGCTTTGTACGCGGAGCCGCCTGCCGGTCCTTTAACAATGGGCGGCGCGAGCGCCCGGGCGCTGGGTCCGAGTTGAGGCCGGCGCTGGGCGGCCGACTGTCTGCAGCATGAGCGGGGCCGGCGTCCCCCGCCTGCCGGCGGGGCTGGGGCTGTGAGGGCCTCGGTTCCGGGTAAGGGAGGCCGCCGCGGGACCGGCAGGCCCGGGCTGGGCGCCGGACACCAGACCCGCCCGGCCCGGCCTTTTGTTCGCCGTTCGGGGGGCCGCGCGACACCGTGCACCCCTCAGGACGGGGAGGAGGCGGCCTGGTGCGGGCCGGGCCGGGCCGGGCCGCGGGGAGGCTCCGGGGAGGAGCGAGCGCCCGGCCGTCTGCTGCGGGGACTCGGCGCTGGGCGGGCATTCGCCTCCGGGTTTCTCCGCGGGAGGTTTTCACCTCCGTGGGCTGTGACGGGTGTCAAGTCGCTCGGCTCCTCAGGGAGAACTCGAACCCCGCACACGGAGCCGGTCCTCCTCCAGCTTGCACCCGGGTCTGCGCGGTGGGAACGCGGGGTCCCCATTAGCCCCATTTCCCCGGAATCAGCCGGTGCCTCCTGGCCAGGGAGCTCGGCCCTCCGAGCGGCGGCGGGGATGGGTTGAACCTGCCGGTGTGAGGGCGAGTCCGGTGAAGGTGAACAGCCGCTGCGGGTGGCCGGAGGTCACACCCCTCCGGAGGGGCGGGGGGCGTCCGGAGGGAGCTGGCCGTGACCGCGTCTGGGCTGTGTCTTGCAGACTGAAGTGGCCTCGTCCGGCCCGGCGCGCCGCCCGGTCCCATGGAGCTGGAGGGGCAGTGGTGGCGGGGACAGCTGGCTGCTGATATTCACCAAGCCCTTCGGTACAAGGTAACCTGGGTGCCCGGCCCTGCCCCCTGGGTGCTTGGTGCCTCCTGAGTGTGAATCTCGGCCCCCTGGAAAGTCAGGTTCCTGGACCACTAGTTTCCAGAGCCGAAGAGGCGAGTTTGCCTATTGGCTCAAAGTTAATGAACTTCTCGGCTTCCCCGGATGTCAGAAGAACCTGCAGCTTCAGTGAGGGGTGTGGGGTGGAGTGGGGGCGGGTAGGTTGGGGGAGAGAAGGTGTGAAGAGACATGCTGATGTTGTTTCCAGGTGGAACAGGGGTTTCGTCTTATACTTAAAAAAGCCAGCAGACATCATTTTGGGGGGCAGAGCAGCCTTCCTTGGTCTGTAGTTGCTGTATGCAGCTGTGTGTCATGTCACATTTGTCCATAAATAATTCCCCAGCCTTTCCACTAGCTTGCTGTGAGACTTCGGACAAGTTACTTAATGTTCTGTTTCCCAGTTTTCCCGTCTGTAAAGTGAATAATAATAGGATGTGCCTTCTGGGATGATTGTGAAGATTAAACGAGTTGCTGCTGTACGTGTATTGGAACAGTGATTGGCATATAGTGAGCACTAAGAAAGTGATGACTTGTTATTCTCTACCCCACCCTCCCACCCCAAGATTTGGGGCTGTACAAAAAGCCTTAAAGCCTTAAGGTAGAAGGAGTTACCTACTGTTTCCAGCAAATATCAAGGGCAGACAGTAGACCTAATATACTTAATAGATATGGGTGGGAAAGGAGGCACTTTTCTGGCACAATGCAAAGTGTTTTGTTGTTCTTAAGCAACAACTTTACTCTTTATGTCACATCTCAGTTTAATGATCAGCTTTGCCTCTTTGATAACCAGAAGAGAGACCAGGTCCAAAATGATCTCTAATTTGCATCAGTTTCATCATGAATAGAGGAGCCATTCATGCGGTATAGAAAATTAGAAAGAAGCAAAACAGCTGACTCTAATAAAGAGGATGCTGACTGTTGGATTGGGAGATCCAGAAATGATAATGAATTTATATCTTGACTTTTAAAATCAGATTAAGGAGAATTAGAAAACCTAATTTTGACTTAAATTGTTGCAATTGTACCCTTTTTAATTATTGAGGTTTCTAAATGCTACTTATTAATTCAGACACAATATATACATCCTAGTCCTGTAAGTGGTCGTACCACAGAAAAGTCTCAACCCTGGGAATGGTTCTCTGGAATGTTTAGAGAATTGCAGGTTTCCCACTTTGAAAATTGTCCTGATACTTTTTTTGGGGGGGGGGGGCGGGGGGGAGGTAGATGTTGTGTTTTAGTTTTAAATGTTTTTCTTTTCTAAGTGTTAGCTCTTTATCGCTCTGGTATATGGTGACGTTAATTACATATTTTTTTAATGACATGAAACTTAAAATATTTTTCTTGGTTATTTCCATTTTCCCCCCATAGGTTCTGATTCTGGTATTTTATGTGTAATTTTAATTCTGAGTGATTACCTGCATTAATTTTATCAGTTTGAGATTGGAAGTGGATTCCTCCCCCCGCCCCAGTAAATTTGTTGAATGCTTTTGTGTATTAGGCTCTAGGGAGGATCTAAGGAATTAGACATAAGTGAACTAAGGTTGCTTCTGAACTATCAAAGGACAAGATAGTGCAGGAATGCCATGGGAAGTTATCTGGAGCTACTTGTGTCATGGTGCCCTGGATTAGCTTTATTTTTATCTTGAAGCATTTTTTAAGCCAAATGTTATGATTTCACACAGTGGCTACTCTTTATAAAGAACTTATCAGTAAAACTTGAACATGAGGAACTGGAGAGACCACCGTTTATAATACACTAAAGTCAAGAAAAGTTAAAATGAACTTTTATTGAACAAATGCATGTTAATTCCAGGCTGTTACTTAAATGATTTAGTTGGATAATCATATGCTTATTTATTTACAATATTTGAGAGCCTACAATGTTCAAGGTACTATGCCAGGTGGTAGAGTGGTAACAGTGAATGAAACAGACATGATTCCTGCCTTTATGGAGTTTCATATAATTCAGAGTATTGGAATTTAGGTCTTCCTTTGTGCAGTTGCCATTTAGACATGAAAGGTGTTTACACGCTAAGTTTGTAGAGGAATAATTGATGTGACTAGCATTATATCTAGTAAGAAGGAGTAAAAATGCCAGCTATACTGTTTTTTTGTAAAATATAATTACCTTCCTCCATGCAATTATCCCGTCCCCCTACACAGTAGCTGTCCTCTTATACCCTGTGTCATTTTCTTTTCCTTCTCATTGTTTTGCTATGCATACTAGTGTCTTAGGATGCATCGGGGAGTATTTTTAGGATCCTTTATGGCAGATGGAAGCAATGCTAGTTTTGTAAGAAACCATCCCCAGAATTATACTTACACTTGTGAGTATTTCTTCTATGCCTTTATTTCCATCTTGGCTGGACAGTTATCCCATTCTTGGAAGGGGGTGGTACTTGGGATGGTGAGCTGAGGACTGGAGATGGAGATGACAGGTGAACCCATGGGATCCTGAGAAGCAGATGGAAACAAGAGTGTTCAATTCTAGGGGATCAGGAATACACAGAAAAAACTTGTAAGCTGAGAGAAGCCTAGGTTATTTTCTCATGCTTGTACAACTGCAGTACCTGGAAAAAGACAACTAAATCTGACAGCTATCTGGTGAGCACTTGTACTTTACCATTTAAAATCATAAAAAGAGAATATATTGAACACATTGTTTAAAATTTCCAGTTGATGACCCTTTGTTTTAACATAGTTAAAGATAAAGTCCACCAGTACTTTCCAGCGGTTTCCCAGTGAGTCTTTAAGACCTTGTTCCGGCCTCTTTTGCAGAAAACCTATTTGGGCTTTGTTTTTTCCCCAACAACCCACCCCGTGAGCAGGATTAGATCTTTCACCTCAGTGTTCCTTTAATACCCTGTGATTACTATATCATATTCTAATCTCTGTATTTTGGTTCACCTACTAGAGAGAGGCTTGAGACCATTTTCCAGCTTGTATCCATGGGGTTAGCACAGTGTCTGCTACATGGATAATGCTCAATAAGTGTCATGTAATGCAGCAAAGATAGGTGAAGTTTGAAACTGTAACTCATTTACACCATTGTAAAGATCTACAGAAATAGTAAAGGAGAAAAGAAAAGCCTCAAGGGTACATAAGAAATCCCTTGATTTGGAAAAATTAAATTTTTTATTTTTATCTTCAAAGAGCCAAGCCAGCCTAAGCCATCTTGTAAATCTTTTTATACAAAAATTAAAAACATAAAATGGCCCATTGGTTTGTTTCATCAAAGTTGTTGAATTTATTAGTATAGAGTTCTTTGTAGTAGTCCTTTATTTTTCCTTATGTCTTCAAAATCTGTAGTAATATCCCCTATTTCATTTTTTTTATTTTAATTTGTGTTGAATTTATTGGGAAGACATTAGTTCATGGAGTTCTGTGGATTCCAGATGTACAATTCTATGGTAATAAAATAAAATGGCCCATTAGCCTGTGTCCCAGGTAACTACTACTAAATTTTTAAAAAATTTATGTAATATATGCATATGGTTGAAAAAATTGGGGGATAGTATAAGAAGGAGTAAAATGAGTATACCTCAATCCTCACTATTTCCTGATCTAAGGTTACCACCATTATCGTGTTTTGTTTTTTCTTGAAAAGATACCCAGTAAATTAGTATATTTGCAAATTATTTTTGTTGTTGATAGAACAGATCAAATATATAATCACTGTTCTATACCTTCTTCCCACCTAACCTCAGTGTATCAAATTTTTACATATCTGCCCTAGCCAGTTTGGCTCAGTGGATAGAACGTCAGCCTGTGGACTGAAGGGTCCCGGGTTCAATTCCCGTTAAGGGCACATGCCTGGGTTGCTGGCTCAACCTCCAGTAGGGGGCATGTAGGAGGCAGCCGATCAATGATTCTCTCTCATCATTGATGTTTCTATCTCTCTGTCCCTCTCCCCTCCTCTCTGAAATCAATAAAAAAATAAAATTATATTAAAAAATTTTCCATATCAACACATACAGGTCTACTGCCTTTTAGTTTAATGTCTGCATTGAATCGATGTCCCATAGTTTATGTAGCCAGTTTCCTGTCGATGGACGGCAAGCTTTTTTCTAATTACACTTTTATTTTGAGATAATTGTAGGTTCACATACAGTTGTAAGAAATAGTACAGAGAGATCCCCTATATCCTTTACCCAGTTCCTCCAGTGGTAACATTTTGTAAAACTATAGTACAGTTATTACAGCCAGGATATTGATGTTTATATAGTCAAGATACAGAATATTTTCTATCACCATGACATTTTCTTGTGTTACCCTTTTATAGCCACACCATTTCCCCTTCCACCCACATTTCCCCCTCCCCTTAACCCCTGGCAACCACTAATCTCTTCTTCATTTCTATAATTTTGTCATGTCAGGAATGTTAGTTATATAAATGGAATTAGACATATGTGACCTTTTGGAATTGGCTCTATTCACTCAGCAAAATTCTCTGGGGATCCAACCAGGTTGTTGGACATAAAGCTTTTTATTCCACTATCTTGCTATTAAAAATGGTGCTACAAAGGACTGCCTTATATATAGAGTAAATTCCTAAGCCTAGTGTTGCTAAGTATCTGCAGTCTGCATTTTAAAAAGTTTATATTACCTACTTATCCTCCAAAATGTTATATTTTCAACCTGACCAATAACTGGGAGTTCCTATTTCCACTTTTGATATCATAAGCAAAAATTAATAAAATGTAATGTGGCAAGTGAAAAACTATAATTGTTAAATTTTGAATGAAATGAGACATCTTTTTATGTTTTGACCCTATTTTATTTTTTCTATAAATTCTCTATTCATATTTGTTGCCTTTTCTTACTCATTTGAGTTCTCTAAATATTAAATTAGCTCTTTATACTATCAGAAATATTTATTAAATTAATCTATTCTTCCCTGATTTGAAATGCCATTGTTATAAAATAGGTCCTCTATCCGAGAAAAAGGAATGTCTTTCCATGTATGCAAGTGTTACATACTCCTTCAGAATTTTAATGTTATACTCATATAGTACTTGCATATATAGATTTATTTATAGGTGTTTTAATTTTTATAATTACTATATGTGGAAACATATTTTTTAAACAGCTCTTAGCATACAAAAAGCTATTGGTTGTTTTCTATTAATTTTATAAATAGCCATCGTACTGAATTCTTACTGTTGCTCCTTATTTTTCCTGTTGATTTTTCTTGTTTCTTTCTGAATATAAATTCTGTCATCTAAAACAATAACAACATTGTTTCTGAGAGTAACTTTGATTTTTCCTTTCCAATAATTAAATCTTTTCTTCCCTCTTTCTGTTTGGATTGGTTAGTATTCACAGAATAATTTATATATATATAAAAGCCTAAGCGACCGTTCAACAGTAGCTATGACATGCACTGACCACCAGGGGCAGACGCTCCTACTGGTAGGTTAGCTTGCTGCTGGGGTCTGGCCTATCGGGACTGGGCGAGATGGGCTGCACACACCCTAGAGCCCTCCTGCAGTTTCTCCCTGGCCCTGATTGTGCACTGGTGCGAGGGACCCCACCGGTGCACAAATCTGTGCACCAGGCCTCTAGTGTTTAATAATATTTCAGTAGTTGGCACTAGAATGCTAATCCTTTTATTATTTCACATCCAAGTGAGTTGCCGGCTTTTATATTTGAGATTTTTTTATCTCCCTTCCTTCATCAAAGAAATATGCATCTGTTATTTCTCCCAGGGTTACTTTTGTCCAGATGCTGTTTTGGTATCTATCAAGGTGATTGTGCATATTTATGTGTGAATTCTTATTATGATTTATATTAATACTAATGACCTGGTGCACAAATTCGTGCACATTGAAAGGAAATTAATTAGAAGGTGGCCAGTGGGGTGTGACTGGGTGAGATAGGCCAGACATGCCCTGGAGCCAGCCTCCCGTGGTCCCTTCCCAGCTGGCCACACCTGGGGTGGTACTGTGGCTCGGGGGTGTCTGCGGAGTGAGCGGGTTCTCTCTGGCAGGTGGGGTCCCTCGGCCTGGCCTGCTGGGATCAGGCCAAACCTGGCTCTCCAGCATCCCTCAAAGGGTCCCGGAGTGCAAGAGGGCACTCTGCAAAGTTGCTGTCATACAGGGTGTGGATTGCAAACACAAGTATACAGTAAACCAGATTTGGGGCCGACAGTGCCCCAGCAACAACATAAACCGTGAACGAAGGTGGAATCGTGCGGCCCCGCAAGGAATGAGGCTCCTTCCTCTCTGGTTTTGGGGTGCGTCACCTGAGAACCGCCGCTGCCAAGTCACTGCAGCTCAGCAGCTCCTGCGTTGAGCATCTTCCCCCTGGTGGTCAGTGCGCGTTATAGCAACTGGTCAGATGGGCGGAGTGACACTTAGCATATAAGCCTTTTATACATATAGATATTTTCTAATGTCAAACCAACCTTGCATTCCTGGGATGTGCTACAATTAATCATACATTCTTTGCATATACTACTAAATTACCTTTGATAATTGTTTTATTTTCTATTTTTAATTAAATTTATTGGGGTGACATTTTAAAATAAGATTATATATGTTTCAAATGTGCAATTCTATGACACATCATTTGTATATTGCATTGTGTGCCCACCACCCAAAGTCAAATCTTCTTTTGTCACTATATATTACACAAAAATATGGGATGCTTCATGTATTTGCATGTCATCCTTGTTAATCTTCTCTGTATTATTCCATGCTAATCTTTTCTATATCATTTCAATTTTAGTGTATGTGCTGCTGCTGAAGCAAGCACACATTGAATAATTTATCTAAATTTTTAAATCTTATTAAGTTAGATAATGTAACTTCCATTTTTGCGGGGGGTTTTTCTTTATTTTATTTTTTCCATTTTTGTGTATGTGTTTTTTATTTATATTAGAAAGAGGAAGGGAAAGAGAGAAAAAGAAATATCAACTTGCTATTTCACCTTTTTATGTACTCATCATACTATTCCACCTTTTTATGCACTATTGGTTGCTTCTTGTATGTGTCCTGACTTGAGATTGAACCTACAGACTTGGTGCATTGAGATGATGCTCAAATCCAGCTAGGGTGTTTGCTTATTGTTGTGAAATGTGTATAACAAAGTTTACCATTTAAACCATTAGTGACATTAGATACATATGGCTACCATAACCATCATCCATCTTCAGAACTTTTTCATCTTCCCAAACTGATATACCCATTAAACAATAACTCCCCATATTTCTTGTCCTCCAGTACCTAGTAACCATAATTCTACCTTCTGCCTGTATGACCGTGAACATTCTAGGTACCACATACAAGTGGAATTATACAATCTTTGTCCTTTTTTGTCTGGCTTATTTCACTTAGTATGCTGTCTTGAAGGTTCATCTGTACTGTACCATATATTAGAATTTCATTTCTTTTTAAGTCTGAATTAATCCATTGTATGTATATACCTAATTTTTGTTGTTTTTATTTTGTTTATTCTGTTTTAAGAGAGAGATGAAGGGAGAGAGCGAAAACATCGATTTGTTGTTCCACTTATTTATGCATTCATTGATTGATTCTTATATGTGCCCTGACCAGGGATCAAAACCACAACGTTGGTGCATCGGGATGATGCTCTAACTGAGCTACCAGCCAGGGCCCACATTTTGTTTATTCATTCCTTAGTTGTTGAACACTTGGGTTGTTTGTTTCCACCTTTTGGCTGTTGTGAATAATGTTGCTGTGAACATGAATGTACAAGTATCTGAGTCCCTACTTTAAAATTTTTTTGGTATATACCTAAAAGTGGAATTGCTGGATCATATGGTAATTCTACATTAAATTTTTGGGGGGAATTGTACAGTGGCTACACAGTTTTGATTCCCACTATACTCCAGGGTTCTAATTTCTCCACATTCTTGCCAATGTTTATTTTCTGTTTTTTGTGGATTTTTTGTTTTTTTGTTTTACAATAGCAATTCTGATGGGTTTGAGTGGTATCTCATACTGGTTTTTATATGCATTTTCCTAAGTATTTGTGACATTGAGCATTTTTACTTATTTTTGTTAATCCTTACTCGAGGATATTTTTCCCGTTGATTTTTATTTTATTTATTTCTTTAAGCAAAGGTGGAAATTTATTGAAGAACAGGTACAGGCTCCCACGTGGGAAAGGGGAAAGAATTTCACAGCACAGACTCCCACGTGGGGCAGGGGAAAGAGTCCCCCCCCCCACATTGATTTTTAGAGTGGAAGGGAAAGGGAGAAACAGAGAGGGAAACATCGATGTGAGAGAGACACATGTTGAGCATCTTTATATGTGCCTATTGGCCATTTGTACATCATCTTTGGAGAAATGTTTATTTAGGTCCTTTGCTCACTTTTTAATTGAGTTGTTTGTTTTTTGTTGTTGAATTGAGTTGTACATATAAAAGGAGTTATTTATATAATCTGGATATTAACCCTGTATCAGATATATGATTTGCAAATATTTTCTCCCATTCTGTGGGTTGCCTTTTCACTTTGCTGATAGTGTCCTTTAATGCACAAAAGTTTTTAATTTTGATAAAGTGTAATTTATCTTTTTTTCCTGTGCTTTCGGGGTCATACCCATGTTATTTCTATAATGATACCTATTAGGTTTAGTATTGGTATTATGTTCATCTATACCAATAAAAGCCTATGTGGTTGTCACACCATCACACCATCACACCATGATGCTCTCATGCTGTAACAGCCCATCACCAGGAGACTGCGTGCACAGTGTGCGCACGTGTGGTTGAGCGGGGCTGCGTGAGCTGTGAGGTGCACGCGGGTGGGCAGGGACTTAACCAGGAGGTGCATCGGGGGAGCGGATGGCGGCTGCCGCTGCCCAGGGCTGGCCTAGGGTCAGGCAAGCTGCAGATGATGGCTGCTGCTGCGAGGGCCCAAGGCTTAGGCAATGAGGGCCAGGCCAAGGCTTGCGCAAGCCACAGTGGCTGCGAGGGCCGAGGCTCAGGCAGCCTTGCAGCCAGCAGTGGCAGCAGCAGAGGTGTGATGGGGGCGTTACCTTCCCCTGATTGCTGGCTCGCCTCCCACATAGGGAGGCCAGAGGCAGCAGCAGTGAAGGTGTGATGGGGGTGGTGCCTTTCCCTGATTGGCTGGTTTTCTCCTGCAGAGGGAGGCCAGACGGCTGCTTAGGCCCGCTCCCCATAGGGAGAGGGCCTAAGCTGTCAGTAGGACATCCCCTGAGGACTCCAAACTGTGAGAGGGGGCAGGCTTGGCTGAGGGATCCCTCCCCCCCCCCCCCCCCCGTGCATGAATTTTCATGCACCAGGCCTCTAGTCTCATAAAATAAACTTAGAACCTTACCATCTTTCTCTGTGTTCTAGAAATACTTTAATAGAATAGAATTTCTCTAATTTTTAAAAAACAAGTTCATTTAATTCTGAGATTGAACAGTGATAATGGGGAAAATTTTAGGTGTATGAGAGGATGATAGCAAAGGAGAGATCATAAAACTGCTGAAAGGGAAACATAATTAGAAGAGACTAGTGGATGAATAATACTAGTCTCTACCTTCCACATCCCTGCAAGTATAATACATACTAGGATTATGTCCATTTATCTGTTACCTTCTAACCAAAAGCTTTGAGCTTCTTGGAGGGAATGTGTATGTGTGGTATCGTTAGGTTTTGGGTAAGGATGTTTTTCTGAAAGCAGCTGGTAGGGAAAATAGGGTTCCCTTATTAAAAATTTTGCTTAAGTACATCTATTTTGTAATCCAAGAAACACCTATAATTGGTCATGTCAGGGGTGATTAAGGATAAGGAGAAAAGTTTGGTTTAAATTTTAAATGACATTTCTTATTCTTCCACTCAACTTTTGCCGGGGTCCAGCCCCAGCGGGCCAGGGGTTTTCATTTTTGTGTTTCATTCAAGAAAAGTGTGCTTTAGGCACTTGTAACACTAATGTATTAGGGGAAAAGTGATCTTTTCATTGTGGGAACATTTCTGCTACTGGCTATTTTAACTAAATGTTGTTCCTTTTGATTAGGAGCTGAAGTTACCCTCCTATAAAGGCCAGTCCCCTCAACTAAGTCTCAGAAGGTATTTTGCTGACTTGATTGCCATTGTGAGCAATCGCTTCACACTCTGCCCTTCTGCCCGACATCTTGCTGTCTATTTGCTGGACCTATTTATGGATCGGTATGACATCTCTATCCAGCAGCTTCATTTAGTTGCACTTTCCTGTCTGCTTCTGGCAAGTAAGTATGAATCTGATCTACATGATTGGAAATTTCTATTGTTTATAAAAATGAAATAAATTTATGTAAAATATCAGTGAATATCAGAACTCAGTAAAATATCACCAAATTCTATTTATTCCAGTTTATGACTATCAGAAAGTTTGGTGTTGAAAGTTCTCCTTGGGACAATGATTCTTAGACATTAAAATGTGGCTCTGGAGTCTTTTAAAAACATATGTGCCTAAGCCATACATCCTGCAGATTCTGAAATAAATGTCTAGGCCACTCCAGAATCAACATCATGAGGCCTAGGTATTTAACTTTTTGAAAAGTTCCAAAGATGATTCTGGTGTCTTTCCACTTGAGAACCATTGTCTTAAAGCAGTAGTTTTCATCCAAGAGTAACTGTGCCCCACAGGGGATTCTTGGCAATGTGTGGAAATGGTTTTGGTTGTCATCACAACATGAAAAGATGCTACTAACATCCAGTGGGTAGAGGTGGGGCAGTACCCCAAAACAGAATCATCTGGCCCAAAATGTCAATAGAGCTGAGACTGAGAAACTGTCTAAAAGATACCATACTCTTCTATTGTTAGAATACCTTCTTCTGATTGTATAATGAGTAGCTTAAAAAACTGAAGGTTCACATGCAGCTGCTACACATGTGGACGTCTTTACTTATGTCATAGGCACAACTATGTGGTAGGTAGGCGGCAAAGTGGAATCTGATATAGCCATGCTTGTTACCCAAGGCAGAATGTGCTATTGGGCTTTTTGGTACCTCTTGCTCTTAACATCTTCCTGTAACTCATTTCATTGTTTGTTAGTACCCCAACTGAAGAGAAAGAGGGTGAGTAAAGGAATTGAAATGGAGTTTTTCTTCTTTTAGTAATGTGAGAAGATTGTACTAGATATGGGAGTTGAATCCATTATGTAGTTTATATATTACTTATGTAATTATACTAGAAATCTAAGCCCCACTTCAAAATAGTATTTAGAAATATCTGCTGCCTTTATCTTTAACCCCAACTTGAGGGTTTGGGGTCTATTGTGGCTGCTCTCTAAAGAGCATTTCCCATACTGCGTTCTTTCTAAAACATCTTTGTGCTTTTACTGCAAATAAACTTAAAAGCAAATGCAGGCCTCTGTGGTATTATTTCTGGTACTAATTTTTTCTCATGCTTTCTTTACCTACCCTAATTCTTCCTTTGAGCTGATGACCTTAATTAACTACTTATTTAGTCTCCTTGGAGGTCTTTTTATAAGTTATTTCAAATCCTTTGTGGACCAAGTTGAATATAAATAGATGAAGACTTCCCACTGCCTGTTGATTAAGGAAGAAACTCGTTAATGTAATATTTTGACCCTTTCATCTGAACCCAGCCACCTTTCGAGTCCCATCTTCCAACCCTATTCCCATGTACTTTGAGCTAAATTCTACCAGGATACTATCTACTTCCTGAAAAATCTACATTTATCCTTTAATCTATTTACATGCTACTCCTCACCAGAAAGCCAGAGAAGTAATGCTTGTATATTTATAATTAACCTTTAATTTAACCTTTAAGGTTTCATAAGCAATCATGTGTACAATTTTGTATGTGTTTCATCACTGGCTGTGAAGCCTTTTGTGGTTTAATAGTTTGCATAGAATTGGAAAAACGCATACTTGGCATATCAGATATGTGAGAGTCCACAAATGGAATGGTTTCTTGTTATGCTGCTAATGTTAGTAATAATTATTAGGGGCTCAGTTTATAGTAGAGACACGCTGGAAATCACGTATGCAAGTTACGTTATTTTTAAAATTTGGGATCATTAATGAAAAATAAATTTTTGCCTGCTATCCTTTAATACTATCAAGCCCCGCCTTCTCTATGCCTGTAGTTCTTAAAGTGCTGTGTGGGCCACGTGGGAGACTCCTCTTGGTGGACTGTGAAATTATGTATGATGCATAGTCAGTTTATAGACCAATTTATATTTGTGACTAAACTTTACTTAATGAATTAGGGATTATGAAAGTTGATATTCATAAACAACATTTTAGTACCAAAGTTTACTGAGAATACTAGTTGAATAATCTAGTAAGAATTCTGGCCACCATGCAATGCTTGGGATTGGTTCCAAGTTCCTGCAATTTTCACAGTTTGGGAAAAGGATACTTTATTTGTGCACCATCTTAGGTTGGTTGGAATGGAGTTTTTAAATTGTCTATTACTGTTAGTTTAAAGTGTCATGATCAATTTATTTTATTTAATATTGATTTACATGGTAATATGTAGTTGCTTTTTGCTTATTTTCAAGGAGCTAGGCTTTAGGATTTATATTTGCTGTGGTTCAAATATGAATTGTTTATCACCTATTACTGAAAGAGTTGGTTACCTCCTTCCTTTATTCTATTAATACCTCCTAACCCTTCTTTCCCTAAGAGAGAAAAATTGGTTTTATATTATTATTCTCCACTGGAGAGTGAGATAGGTATCCCCCAGAGTCTCATCCCCTCCCAAGTAGGCAATGCTCAAAAGAGTTCAAGCTGTCAGTTCTATACAAGGAATCAAAGAAGCTGGCTCTTAGAAGCTACCTGCAATCTCTTCTCACTCCAGTCGGTAACTTTACTACAACAGAAGTGCTTAGGATGCTTATAAACTAGTAGCCTGTTTTCAGTACCTGATATGCTTTGTATTTGTGGAGTTCATTCTAGTGTTTCTTACATTCTTACACTCTATCTTCTTACATTTGGATACTAATTGCAGCTCTCCAGTTTAATTATCATAAACTTTATTCAAATAACTAGGGGCCTAGTACATGAATTCATGCACCTTGAAAGGAACTGTGGGCTGCGAGGCTGCAGTGGGCACAGGGGCAGGTCTCAGCCCATCCTCTGTGCTCCACCCAGCCCTTCCCACCACAGCTACCCCCACTACTACCACTCCCTTCCCCTGTCTGCCGGCAGCCCCGTTCCTGCTGCTGCTGCTCCCACACACTGATGGTGCCGGCCCCTCTCGCACCCACTGACGGCACCGAGCCATTGGGGCTGGCATTGAGTGCTGGCAGTGAGTGTGAGTGGGGCCAGCGCCGGCAGCGGGTGCAAGCGGGACCAGCATCAGCAGCAGGTGCGAGCACCCAGCGGGACCATGGCGCGCAGGAGCAAAGAATGTCAGAAGCCACCCGTTGATAGCAACCGGCGCCCTGCCTTGGTCTGGCTCCCCCACTCACCTCCACCATCCCGCCACAGCTGATGTCCGCCATGTTCCGTGCTCTGCCGCCTGCTGCCCACCATGTTCTGCACATGTCCCCTGGTGGTCAGTGCATGCCATAGTGACCAGTTGTTCGGTTGTTCCACTGTTTGGTCTATTTGCATATTAGGGTTTTATATATATAGATGATGGAATTCTGTGTGTTACCCTTCCCCTGCTTTGGGATGGCAGTCTGTTGTATAAAAGTGAAGAACAGTTTACAGATGACAGTTGGATTCTAGTTATCAAATAGGTTGGGAGGCAGTCAGTAGTTTGGTCAAAGATGGAGCATAGCTTATAAATCCTAGGTACTAATGCATATCTAGGTACCGGAGTGTTTGTACTATTAGAGGTAGGAAGAAAGGTCCTACAGATTATCTGTTTAGAGTGTGTTGTGTAGTGTTGTAGACCAGGGATTATAGTGATGGATTGTCTGCGTTTTAATCTCTTGTCAGCAATATGAATTTCAGCAATCTTTTTGAAAATATACATATATTTTTATTGATTTCAGAGAGGAAGAAAGAGGGAGAGAGAGAGATAGAAACATGAACGATGAAAGAGAATCATCAATTGGCTGCCTTCCACACACCCCTCACTGGGGATTGAGCCCACAACCTGGGCTTGTGCCCTGACCTTGAATCAAATCGCAACCTCCTGGTTCACTGATCAACAGAATTTCAGCAACCCCTGAGTCTCAGATTATCTCTCTGTAAAATGAAAGTAGTTACTTATAAAGTTGTCTTGATAATCAAGTGGGGTAATATGTTTAAAAACAGGTAGGAATTTTTTTTTTTAAGTAGGTAGGAAATTGAAACATAAAAGTTAGCATCACAGTCCTGGCCAGATGGTTCATTTGGTTGAAGCATTGTCCCATACACCAAAGAGTTGCTGGTTCAATTCCCAGTTGGGGCACATACCTAAATTGCAGGTTCATTCCCTGGTCAGGGTCTGTACAGGAGGTGGCCAATCGATGTTTCTCTCTCACATTGATGTTTCTCTCTCACTTACTCTCTCTAAAAAGCAAGAAAAGCATATCCTATGGTGATAACTAAAAAAACAAAAATGTTAGTATCTCATTGATCACTCTTCCATAAACTGTTTTATAATCCCTATGGTTTTGGCTCATTCCAGAAAAGACCGATTTATCCTAAGAAATTCTCAAATTTTAACTCCTTGACATGTATATCCTGGCTTTCCTTGGCTTCTGTGATGAGCATTGACTCAGCCATGAGGCTTTTGATAATTTACTCAAGATCTGGTTAACTAAGAAGTTATCTTGGACACGAGATGAAGCCAAAAGTGAGAGTATAGGCTTTTAGTAGTAAAAATTTGTGACAAGTGCTTGCTTCTCCTTGCTCATCAATACTAGGTTGACAGAGCTTTTTACTTTACTATCTGATAGGTGAAAAATTGTATCTAACAGTTAATTTGATTTACATCTTAATTTTTAATGAGAATAGAGCCTCTTTTTTTCCTATGAATTATCTCTTCCTGTTATTTATTCATTGTTCTGTAGTCTTAGAAATTTGTGAAAATTCTTAGTATATATTGGTGACATTTTTCCCTACTTGATAATAAAAGAACACAATATAGGTTGGAAGAGCTCACAGTGACAGCAGATCCTTGCCCTACTACCACATACTTGCCATTCACTGCTGGCTTTGAAAATATGCTCGTATCCAGGGCTGACTTGAACAATTCCTATAAAGGAAAGACAACCTGATATTTGTTTCTTTGTCCTTTAATTCTTTATTTTCTGGGAAGCAGACATGAATTTCCTGTGCCCTTATTTCCTGTTTGGGGCCTTTATCAATATAATCACATGGCTTCTGGTATTTCCTTTCAATTGAAGAAACTGAGCTTTGTGGGCTTTGTGGATACATACATTTAAAATATCCAAGGACGTAACATTCAGCACAACAAAAACTATGGCTATGAATGCAGGTACTCATTGTTGCTGTCACACACTTTGAAATCCTTTAATACCCCTGTATCTGAGTATTTATATCCCTATATATAATTAAAAAGTTAAAAAACACTTAAACCTGAATTAAAATCCAAAGTATGGTTATTTATGCATATGCAATTTATTTTTAACATTGTGAATCAAGATACAAAGGCTTTCACACTTGTAATAGCCAAGTACTTTATAAATATAGAAAGCCCATAGATGTTTAATAATATAGAAGTCTGTCTATTCTGGTAGTTGTTGTCCCCATATAACCCAGTGCAGTTCCTTTGGTCTAGCAGTGCAGATTTGGGAATTTTTTTTTTTTTTTTTTTAGATTTGGGAATTTAAACGTATATTTTTCTTTCGGCTTCCGTTTTCAGTTTGGCTCAATTTACTTAAATGAATTGGCCAACCTCACTATCTTAGTTTCTTAAGCTGTGAATTTGGTCATACACAATGTTGTTTTCAATGCTGAAAGTTTCAAGTGGATAATGTGAAACATTTTTGATCCTTGACTTAAACACTGAATTATGGTATATTAATTTCTTCAAAGGAACTTCAAGCATGATATAAGTAAACCCATTAATTTTTACAATATTCCTTTGAGGTATGCTGCCAATGTTGTTGCTGCTGCACAAATGGCAGGGCACTTTGAAAGCCTTAGTGATTCATCCAGAAGTACTGAACTAAGTTCATAGGTCATTCTACTCTGACGAATTCCACTCTGTTATTCTGAGGACAGTGGGTTCCTCTCCTATATCGCTATGCAGTGATGATGCTAGATGACTATGTCATAAGGACCATTTTTAGTGCTTTGAAGTGTACTGAGTATATGCTATTGGGAAAACTTGTGAGATTCACCTCTATGTGATTTGAATTGGGAAGGAGTATCTAAATTTATGAAAAGTTTGAATTATGTAAAAATATTTTTTGTTAACTCCTACCTGCAACAATATTTAGTTGAGTAGTTTAGATCTAAAGTTCAATTTTTCTGGAGCAAAAGAGGAATTAAATGCTTCTTTAGGCTTTCTTCTTTACGTTATCTTACAATCTCTTGCCATAGGAGACAAAAGCTTCTACCCTAGTTCCCCCTCCCTAAGCAAAGAGCGAGGTAGTCAGCAGTACTTCTTCCCTAGCCCTAAGGCAGGCTGACTTGAACAAACCCCTCTGGCTCCAATACATTAAGCATGTGGACTGAGTGACCCTGGCCACTACCATTTGTTGTAACAACTTCAATGTGTGGTATAAACCCATCTCTTGTGGAAGGGAAACTCATCTAGTTTCTACTGCTTTGGCAGTCATTCTGGCTCTTAAAAACATGTTTTTAAATGGATAAAATAAAATTATAATGTTTCCTAGGAAACCAAATATATTGGAAAAGTTATAATAGTAGAACAAAAATTTTTATGTAATATGTAACATTCTAATAGCTATCATTTTGAACAAGTATAAGTGTAAAGCTATTGTGAAAAATCTATAATTGTAATATAATATGACTGTTTTAAACCTTATCGTAAAATAGAACATAATACTAGTTGGTAGAAGGTTTTAGTTGTAATTTCTCTTCTCCTATGGACCACCATGGAACAAAGAGACTTGAAGACAACTCTTTTAATCTATTGGTGCATCTGGAAAATCATAAGAGTACTCGATAGTTTGAATTCTCTCCAGCCATGGGCTCTAGAAATACCTAAAATGAATGATATATATTAAAACACTTGCTTGGAAATTAAAGTGTAAGAGGGTATGTATTCTATAAAAAAAAAAAAAAATATTCTGGGGATGGAAAGGGAATTATATTCCTTACCTTGTACATAAGGATGAGTATTTCCTGGGGAAAAAAAAAAAAAAAGTGAATGCCTTCAAATAATGAAGTTTTGTCATCAGATCATTTTTACTCCTATTCTGCTTTGAGTAAAGGGATAAAAAAGTGTATATAAAGTGTCCCCCAACCCCTTCTTTTTGGTAAAAGACTTAACTAGGTTTTTGTTTTGAATTCAGAAGAAGAGGGGTAGGGTGGTGGTGGTGGTTGTTGTTGTTGTTTGTGTGTGTGTTTAATTGTGGACTGAGAATGCTTGTGTTATGTATTCATCCAGCCCCCCCCCTCCCCCCCTTTTATCTCTGGTATTGAGATTGTGTTGAAAATATGCTGAGATAACAACACTTGAAACTTAGCTACTTTTGACTTGAGATAACTCTATGACATTAAGTCCTTTAAACTTTCTTCTGTTCAAATAAAAGAATTCTCTTCCATCAACTACCCAAAGAAATTGCCTGAAAAAAATCAGCTGGTGAGATTTCAGAGAATTATTTTTTCCATTGGCACTCATGTGACTTTTTTTCGTTACACAATAGGACTTAGATAAAAATGTTTACATGTTCAAGTTTTTTTAGTGGAGGGTGAAGTGGGGGCGGGGGGGGACAGAGGCACTGGGAGAGAAAACATGCAAATATGACAACCACAGAGTTCTGGCACAAGGTGGGGGAAAGAATGTCTTTGGATCTAAATCTTTGTAATAAAAGGCAGCAAATTCCATTTACTTGACTAGACCTATAATGATCATTGCCTAATATTTTCTCTATTTTCCCCCTTTTTCTTATAAGGTAAATTTGAAGAAAAAGAAGATAGTGTGCCTAAGCTAGAGCAGCTCAACAGCCTGGGTTGTATGACTAATATGAATCTAGTATTGACAAAACAAAATTTGCTACATATGGAACTATTATTATTAGAAACTTTTCAGTGGAACCTCTGCCTTCCAACAGCTGCCCATTTCATCGAGTATTATCTCTCTGAAGCAGTACACGAAACAGATCTTCATGATGGCTGGCCAATGATTTGCTTGGAAAAAACTAAACTCTACATGGCCAAGTATGCAGATTACTTCCTAGAAGTATCTTTGCAAGGTGAGTGGTTGTGGATGCCAGTAAGTGACTTGTGAGCTTGTGACTTGTGTATTCTGTTGCTTAAGTTCATTTTTGATGTCTCCACAGATTATGCCTTTCTAAATTATGCACCTTCTTTAGTAGCTGCTGCATGTGTGGCTTCTTCAAGGATTATACTTCGTCTTTCTCCAACGTGGCCTACAAGACTTCATCGTCTTACTGCTTACTCCTGGGATTTCTTAGTGCAGTGCATTGAACGGCTATTGATGTAAGCCTCTCTGTTCTTTTGTTTGCAATTTCTCATAAATATTTTTCTTCATGTATAAGGGGTCTTAAAAGCAACTTTTCAAATGCATGGAGCTTTTAGGGTATTTGCTCTGATAGCTTTTGCTGCCATGAACAAGCTGTTGTAAGAGTGATACTTGGTGGAAAGGGAGCCCCTTTTCGCTGTTATCCAGGTTGATGCCATTGCTAGTATGATTCTGAGTACATGATAAGGAAAGAAGCTGCTCTGGTGCAAGCCCATGGTTATGAGATCAGTCCAGGCAAATCTTGCTTTGCTCTTCATTACCACATCTTTGAATCATTGAGCCCCAGGATGTCACCAAAGTAGGGGTTACAATTGCTTATTGTAGATATATCTCCCAAGCTAGAAATAATCTTTAAAGCTACCAGAAGCCGGTTCCCTAGGTTTGTACTAAGGGAAGGAGCTCTTAGAAGGATAAATGAGATCTCACTGTTGTTGAAATTGTGGTTACAGTGACAGCTTTCTAGGTATAGTGGTGCTGTCTGTGGAGTCAGCTGTGGAGGAGTTGGGGGTGGTGCATGACTTTCTACAAATTCTTCTCAGATAACATTAGCAGTTTCCTTTCAATCCATGTTGTAGTGCTCATGATAATGATGTGAAAGAAGCAAACAAACAAAGAGGACAAGCAGTACCTCAGCCAGCACAACTAAGTGTGTTCCAGACAACATCCCAGCCCTCTCGGTCAGTTCACTTTCAACAACCTCAGTATCTCCATCAGACGCATCAGACCTCACTGCAGTATCGCCATCCTGTATCAGAGCAACCAAGCTGTCAGCAGATTGTATCTACCACACACACCTCATCTTACACACTACAGACATGTCCTGCTGGGTTCCAGACTAGTGTTCAGGGCCTTGGGCATGTGCAGACTGGTGTTGGGATGTCACTGGCAATACCAGTGGAAGTTAAGCCCTGTCTAAATGTTTCTTATAACCGGAGTTATCAGCTAAATGAACATTTCCCTTGCATTACTCCATGTTTTGAAAGGTGATTTTGTGTGATGGTAATGGTAACACCTAATCCAGACTGTTTTGTGACTTGAAGCTGTGGGCCAGCTTTTTGTAAACTTCTCTAAAGGGATTCAAATTGCATCAGAACTCTTTAAATAGCAGCACCAGGAAGACTGAATATCCTTTTGAATGCACCATGAATACCGGGAGGACTAAGCACACACTTTAACAGTATGTATGTCAAATTCTCTTAAATAGCTACATGACAAAAATTTTAAGCCCCTGCTGAGGGTCCAAGTATTTCAAAAATATTCAATACAACAAAATTTGGACAGTTTCTATCCATTTTGCTGTTTTGAAAGTTGACCTGTGGTGGGCTCTGCGCCTAATGTTGGCTTATATTGTCAGAGATTAATAGTTGTCTGTGTACTTGCCAAACAGTCTTTTTATGAAGGAAAGTTACAGTATTAATTTTTGAAGAGGTCCTTTTTTTTTATTCTGCAGTTTTGAGTTATATTCTTGTTCTACAAGTGATTTTTTGACTTAAGTTTAAACTCATGAATTGCCATACCGATCTGTACAGTAAAAATAAATTTTTTAGATGATTCTATATAACTTCCTATCACAAGATGGTATAGGTACCTGATTTATGTACTAAAATTAAGGATGAAGTAGATCTCTTAAAATCATGGCCATAAATTGTTTTTTTTCCCTAAGTGACCAACCTCAAATCTTTAGAATTAAAACACATTTATCTCAGGGAATTTGTACTACTTGGAAACACTTAACTGTAATGCAACATGTTTTGGGAATGTTTTAGTATGAGCTACCTTTATAACATAGGTTAAAATACTCCTGCTAGGATGTATTTTCAAATGAGAACATAATTGTAGCTTTGAATGAATGAAATGGTGGTTTCTATCCTTCATAATACATATATAGATTTTGCATTTCTCAGTGCAATGATTTATACTCAGATTTGATTTTACTCTAAAGAAGTTTTTTTTTTTTTTTTAAGATACTCAGATTTGATTTTACTCTAAAGAAGTTT
The DNA here is from genome assembly GCF_963259705.1 of Myotis daubentonii. NCBI lineage: Eukaryota > Metazoa > Chordata > Mammalia > Chiroptera > Vespertilionidae > Myotis > Myotis daubentonii. The sequence continues at coordinate 42,309,923 of NC_081852.1, forward strand.
TTTCAAGGGAAGGCATAACTGTAAAATGTCAGTACTAGAATAAAGTTTTGTAGGTTTCTTTTTAAGTGAATGTGGCCAGGGTAGTTCTCAGGTTGTGCTAGAACAGCACTTTGTTACATGGAAGACAGGTTTTATAAGCAACCTTTGTGTCCAGCTAGTCAGTATAAGCAGGCAAGAGTATTGATTACTAAACTTCAGTAGCCATTTTCAATAGATTGGCCCCAGAAACTGCCCTGGGACTTTTCACTATACTGGTAATGAGTGAAAACAGCAATAATAAGTCATTACAGCAAGGGCAATTTGAGGGTAATGAGTTTGGAGGGAGTAAACATAAAAAGAAAAATCATTGTAATAACTGAAACTATATACATTGTGCTCTTATCTGTGGGAGAAGAGAGATTTGGTGGAGGGAAGCTTTCTGATTTAAAAATTAGTAAGGTGTGTCTTTTTGTTGGTTTTTTTTTTTTTTTTTTTTTTTTTAAGATAGCACTTGAATAGAAGGGAAACTGCATGGCAGGTAGGCGACCGCCACAATATGCATTGAAGACAAACATAAAGATGTGGGTATGCAGCAAGAGTCTCAGTAAACAAGCCAAATGGCTTCTGTTAGGAAGGGAAGGGACTCAAAAACTGATCCAGATGGCTCCAGTGGATGTGTGGGTGGGTGGCTTCTGCCAGTGTGAATTCTTAGAGAATGTCCTTTCCTTAAAACAGAGGTAACCTTTATAATTAGAGTACATAGGGCATGATGTGGATTTATTAGTCTGGTAGATAAAAATAAAAAATTAAAAACCACTCAGGTAAGAACACTTACATGGCAGTTTTCAAGCATGAAAATTGTTTTCTGAAAGTATCATCATTTTTCCTCTTTATAGAAGGCTGCTAATTGAATTTTGGTAGTTCTTACCTTAAGAGAACTTGAATTATTTTGGGGAAAGTGGGTTCATTAGAATATATCTTTAGTATTCACATTCAGAACCCAGCAACCTGGAGTCCAATTTTCAGTGTTTTAACTACCTCAGTAATACTATGAATGTAAGATACTGGGATAGAGATCCCAACTTGAAACAACAACTGGTGCCTATCGTAATTTAATGTATTGTCAAATGCTTTTATTGATTGGTTTAAATGTCATTCTTGTTATAGAATATGCCTTTTTAAAAAGCTTATAATAACCCACTCCCAGTTTATATTTAAAAAAGCTAAAGAACACTGGATTACTTTGGGGGGGGGGTAGAATAAAATAATTGGTTATTATTGCTGCATACCCAGGGTGGGGTGGGATGGGGTTGTTGGAGAACCAGAACTATTTTTAAAACATTAGATTTCAGTATGAATTCAAGTCACAACTGCTAGCTTTGGGAGGTGTGGGTGGGGGGAGTTATGTGGGTTTTGTTTTGTTTAACTTATTGACTAGTCTTTAAAGTAGGTCTTCTTTTTTTTTTATATATTACTGGACCATCATTAAATGTGTACTGTGAAGAGATTAATGATGTGTATAAAGGGCTTTACCAAAGTCCACTGAATAAACACTACTCAAATACAGACTGCAAACCAAATGTATCTGTTATAACATTAAAATGCAAATGGCGAGTATGGTGCTAAAGTCTACACCAGTGGAGTTAGATGAGTGCTATGCACTTAATTTTAAAATAAAACTAGTTTTCAATAAAATGGTTTTGGTGTTTTGTTTTTTAAATGTAAATTTGATGTATACTTGCATCTTCATTGAACCATGTCATCATATAAGTCAGATTTGAAATCACGATGATACTTGCTAAGAGGCATCTAGATATAGAATATAACTGTAGTGGTGGGAAGCATTTGTCCATTATGTTTTCCACACTGAGCATCAAAGCTCACAAAAGTATATTGAACGCAGTTTTGGGGCTTTTGAGCTTCCAGTTAGTTGTATGTTAGCAGTGTCTAATTAAACAACGCAAGCTTCAGAAAATTGAAATCTAATTCAAAGAAAATAGTCAAGAGTGTGAGAGGGAACAGGGTCAACAGTGAGTGATAATGGTCTGTTCACCTAAGTTTAAGTATTATTTGCTACTAATTCAACTTAAAACTTAGATATAATTTTTTCTGAAGAGTAAAATTTTCACAGGTTTATGTGTGTGGGTTAGGAATTCACACTCCTAGAAAGCATTTTTTAAATTAGTCTTCTGTATTGTCAGTTGCTCTACAATACTGTGGCAGGGTTTAGCCACAGCCCTTACGAGAATCAGTACACAATGATCTTTAAGGCTGAATTTAAGAAACAGCAATAAGCATTCCAAATCAGGACAGGTAGCTTTACTTTGAGGTGATTCTGAATCCCATGTGACATGTTTTTAATCATCAACAACTGTCCTTCTCAAGTTCATGATAAAAGATTTACCTCCCTAGCCATAAGCAGCTTATATTGAGCTTGATATGACTAGCACACTTGAAACAATTGGAATTGTATAGTCTAGAATTCAGTTTAATATTATCTTGATTTCAGGATCACTAACTTACAAAGTGGTAGTATCATTTTGCCTTCCCACAAGCATTGAGAGTTCCTGTTGCTCTACATCCTCACCAGCCTTTGGTGGTGTCAGTGTTCCAGATTTTGGCCAATAGATGTGTAGTGGTATCTCATTTAAAAAATCCCTTAGATTAAAAAAAAAAAAAGTGGCCACGCAGGCGTGGCTCATTGTTTTGAGCATCGACCTATGAACCAGGAGGGTTCAGTAAGCAGGAGGGTCAGGGCACATTCCTGCGTTGTGGGCTCAACCCCTAATAGGGGGTGTGCATGAGGCAACCAATCAGTGATTCTCTCATTGATGTTTCTGTCTCTCACTTCTCTGAAAGCAATAAAAATATATCTTAAAAAAACATGTGACAAGTACAGTTATTTGAAGTAAACCATCAAGACCAGACTGCCTTCCTATGGGAAAGATACTTGCTGCTACCCTACCCCACTGCGACTGTTGTGTGTATTTTTAAGACTGTTTAGAGCAGTTTTAGGTTCACAGCAAAATTGAGAGGAAGGTAGAGATTTCTCAGGTACCTCCTGCCCCACCACATGCACAGCCTCCTCCATTTTCAGCATCCCCCAACAGGGTGGTACATTTGCTACAAATGATGCAGCTACATTCACTCATCATAATCACCCGAAGCCCATAGTTTACATTATGGTTCAGTCTTGGTGGTATACATTCTTTGGGTATGGTTACATACAAGTATTTTAACTGCTGAAAACCCTCTATACCCTACCAATTCATCCTTCCCCATACTGTTCCCCAACCCTTGGCAAAACACTGATCTTTTAGTCTCCATGATTTTGCCTTTTCTAGAATGTCACACAGTTGGGATCATATAGTATATAGGCTTTCCAGATTTTTTTCCCACTTAGTAATGTGCATTTACTAGTAAGGTTCCTTTATGTCTTTTCATGGAGTGATAGCTCTTTTCATTGTCTGGATGGATCACAGTTTATCCAGTCATCTACTGAAGGCCATCTTGGTTGCCTCCAAGTTTCAGTGATTATGAATAAAGCTGCTGTAAACACTTGTGTGCAGGTTTTACTGTGGGCATAAGTTTTAGCTCCTTTGGGTAAATGCCAAGAATCACAGGGTTAGAGTATGTTTCATTTTATAAAAAACTGCCAAACTATCTTACGTAGTGGTAGTATCATTTTGCCTTCCCACAAACACTGAGAGTTCCTATTGCTCTACTAGTACATCCTCACCAGCCTTTGGTGTTGTCAGGGTTCCAAATTTTGGCCAAATACTAGTAGATGTGTGGTGGTATGTCATTTTAATTTGCATTTCCCAAATGACAATTGATGTGGAGCAACTTTTCATATGCTTATTTTTTATCTGTATACCTTTGTTGGGTTGTGTGTTAAGGTCTTTAGTTCATTTTAAAAATCAGGTTGTTTGTTTTCTTCCTGATTTTTAAGAGTTCTTTGTATATTTTGAATAACAACCCTTTATTAAATGTGTCTTTTGTAAATATTTTCTCCCAGTTTGTGGCTTGTCTTATTCTCTTGACATTGTCTTTTGCAGAACAAAGTTTCTGATTTTAATGAAGTCCAGCTTATCAATCATTACTTATAGAAGGGAATTACAGATACTAAAAGTCTGACTAAATAGAGAATTGAGGGTATTATACAATCAGGGCATTACCAAGGTAACTATTGGAATAAAAATTAAACCTTTCTAATTATCAAAAGAAATACAGCAAACAAAGCAAGCAGTCTATGTAGTAGTAAAATATTTTTAAAAGGTATAAATACAGAAAGTTTAGCAAAATACTGTGACAGAACTAAGACCAAACATTACATCAAAAAATGTAAATGGGCTAAAATCAAGCTATTAAGAGAAAGAGAATTTTAGACTAAATCACAAAGCAAAACTCAAGTCTGTGCTATATAAAAGACCAACAAAAAAAATGATTTACAAGAGTTGAAGATACAAGGATGAGTAAAGAGATATTAAACAAACAAAAAGCAACATCTTAAAACAGATAAGGCTGAATGCAGTCCCAAATGTATTAAATTAGACTAGAAAAATGGAGGGGGGCGCACACTATAATGTTAAAGGCTACAATCTATATACATAAAAAGCCAGCAACTGGAATGCTGTAATGACTGGAACAACCAGTCACTATGATGCCCACTGTGGCCAGCGAACTACCTGATGGTGGCAGGGGCTGGCTGGCCAACCTCCCTTGGCTCCTACCCCCAGCCGGCCCTGCCCTTGATTGCCCCTCCCCATGGCTGGCCCCGCCTCTATCAACCCCCCCACCCCAATTGGCAACAGGGCCCGCTGGCCAATCCCCCTCGACCCCTCCCTGCAGCCTGACCAGCCCTGATCAGGCCCTGATCAGGGGTGGGCCAGCCGGCCAACCTCCCACCATCTCCTCCTCCCAAGAGTCCCGGCCCTGATCTGGCCAGCCAGACCCCACCCATTCACAAATTCATGCACTGGGCCTCTAGTTTATGATAAAGATGAACATTTATGAATATCTGTGGATCAAATAACCTTGCCACAATATTAAGTAAAAACTGTAGAGGATATAAGGAGAAATAAAAGAAAAACATGGGTAGTAAGAAACTAATTCATCTCAGTCTATGATGATCAAAAATTTAAAAATTAAGTAAAGATATAGAAAATCTTAACATTATGGAGATCTGATAGACATATATCGAGAAATTCTTAGAAGGGAAATGGTACAGATCTGGCATAACTAAAATGGACAAGATAACAAAGGACATGACAGACAGAACCTGTCACCCATATCAATAGCAACACTGTCACAGTCTTCTGAAAGTCCTCAGACAACTGGAATTGCTTTCGTTGGTTTACCCATCTAAATGCATAAGATCAGAACACACTGCTAGCTGCCAGGTAATCCTGCAGCTCACCCAAAGGAAACAGTATCTGTTGCCAATCTGCAGAAGTATTCCCATTTTTGCCTTCATTAGATGAAAGTAATCCATTACTGGTTTTCCTTATGCACAAGTAAGTAGTGTACTAATACTAGTAACTAACTGTACCTAAGTTTGCCTTGGTAATATTAAACTCCAGTGTGAACATGCATATAACTTGACTCTGCATTAATCCATAAAGAAAACTGCAACCAATCCTCAAAACTAGAATTACTGTAGAAAACATACTCTCATGAAAATGCAATTAATAAAATATATAGAATAGGACTCAAAAAACCCCAGACAATCCTTCAATCAAATAAGAAATCCAACCCCAAATTTCAGAGTATCTGTAGAATCACTATAATGAAAATTCTACACATCAGAAACTCAGGGATAAAACTAAAATAATGCTCAAAAGAAAATTGACATGCATTGAAAAAGTCTAAGAATGAGCAAGTAAACCAAACAAAAACTGAAGGAAAAGAATAAGATAAAAGCAGAAATTAATAAAAGATAAAAAATACATGTATGCAATGCAGCTAGACAAAAGAAAATAGAGTTTAAAAGTTGCAAAGGAAGAGGTGAAATTACCACTATTTGCAGATATAATTGTAAACCTGGAAACTCCACGATAATCAACTGAAAACTATTACAGACAATAAGTGAATTCAGTAAAGTGGCTGGGTACATAATTAAAATAGCTTTTATATATACACACAACTATCAGATTTAATAAGAGATATGCTCAATTACTGGTATGATGGCCACCAAAAGAAGATAAAATGCCTAGCAATAAATGTAAGAAATGTACAAGATCAATATGACCAAAAACTTTAAAATACTTCTGAGTTACACAAAAAAGTACTTGAGCAAGGCATACCATATTCTTGGATAGGAGGTATCAACATCATAAATATATTGATTCTCCTTAAATTAATTTATAAATTTACAATCAAGGTAATTTTTAAAAATAAATGAGCAAAAAAAGAAAAATAAATGAGCAAGAATGATCAGGAAACACTGAACTCTGATATATTAAAAATATTATAAACCTGCAATAAATAAAACTATGCTACTGGCATATGAGTTAACAGATAATTCAGTAATACAGAATAGATTCCAAAAATAAACCTAAACATGTGGAATTTAACATGCAATAATTATGGTATCTCAAATCAATGGAGGAAAATATGCATTGTCCAATAAATTAAGTTGGGAAGCCACCTGGAAAAATAAAATGGCTCCCCATCTTAAAAAATTTAATTTTGAAAGAGAAATCATGGAAGAATTATTTCATGACTTCATAATAATTATTCATAACTTAGAAAAGGGAGTAAGTTTTCTAAGTATGTATAAGAAATCTAGAAGCAATAACATTTATGTAAATTTTTTTTCCTGTATGGCAAAAATCACCATAATCAAAGTTAAAAGATAATAAACAACATGGGTAAAGTAGTTGCAACTAATCTCCAGGCAAGGGCTAATTTTCCTAACATAAAGAGGGAATAATATAAATAGGCAGTTCCCAGAAACAAACAAACAAATAAATGTCTTGGAAAACAAAATGTTTAACCTCATTTTTAAGTTTGATAAGAGTGTTACGGTGGGGAGGCTTCATCCTACATTACTTATGGGCATTTTGAATTAATCAAATCTATGAAGGACAATTTGGTAATACGTATCAAAATTACAAATGCAAAAATATTTTGACCCAGAAATTCCACTTCTGGGAATGTATCCTACAGGTAGAGTTATATACATATGAAATGAGGTAGGCATAAATTATTTCACCATTGTTGATTAGAACAAAAGATTATAAACAACTTACATATTCATCAATAGAAGACTTCATTTTATTATTACAATGGCATTTAAAAGAATGAAGTATTTTTTTATACAAACTGATATGGACCATATTCAAGATGTATCAAAGAGTATAGAGCAGTGATAACGAACCTATGACACGCGTGTCAGAGGTGACACGCGAACTCATTTTTTTTGTTTTGTTGATTTTTCTTTGTTAAATGGCATTTAAATATATAAAATAAATATCAAAAATATAAATCTTTGTTTTACTATGGTTGCAAATATCAAAAAATTTTTATATGTGACACGGCACCAGAGTTAAGTTAGGGTTTTTCAAAATGCTGATACGCAGAGCTCAAAAGGTTTGCCATCACTGGAGAGTATGCTGCTATTACACCAATGCTTACAGGATCACATGAATTATCTTTTTGGCTTAATGTTCTCTGCTTTTCTTTTTTCTTGTTGGTCAACATGTAAAACAAAATGGCACAACTTATACTTTCCTTTTCGTATCTTTTATATATATATCCCAAAATTCACGCAAGAAGTAATTTTGATAGAAAACACAGGTTTATAATTAAAAATTGTAATTTTTTTATTGATTCATAAAGTATACAGTATAGGGTTATGTACGGAATAGCATATCAGGTAAATGGCCTCCACGGCTTTGCTGACACATACGCACTCTTTTGTTAGTGCCTGAGCAGCCGCATTTTCAGAGAAGAATGGTCCGATGATGCTTCCAGCCCAAAATCCGCACCCAACAGTGACACGTTGTGGATGCATTTGTTTCTCAACAATCACTCGTGGATTTTCTGAACCCCAAATGCGACAATTTTGTCAATTAACCAAGCCATCAAGATGAAAATTAAGCTCATCAAAATTCAGCCACATTTATGCAAAACGGTCATGAAAAATTTCAACAAAAGAGTGCATATGTGCCAGCAAAGCTGTGGAGGCCATTTACCCGATATGCTATTCCATACATAACCCTATACTATATACTTTATGAATCAATAAAAAATTTACAATTTTTAATTATTAACCTGTGTTTTTTATCAAAATTACTTCGTGCGTGAAATTTGGGAGACCCTTTATTTACCTGGTCTGCATACTGAATATCCTATCTAATAAAAGAGAAACATGGTAATTGGCGTACAACCGCTACCCTTCCCATTGGCTAATCAGGGCAATATGCAAATTAACTGCCAGCGAAGATGGCGGCCGGCAGCCAGGCAGCTTAAACTGAACATGAGGCTTGCTTGCTTCAGTGACGGAGGACTGCAACGTTCCCTGCCTGCCTTGCCGGCCTCTGAGCTTGCAGTTTAAGAGACATTGTAACATATAGAAGCTAAACAAAACCCCAGAAACCAGCTTTCAGCCGGCTGGGATCTCAGAGCTGGAGTTGATACAGAGTTTCGATTATAGAACCTAAACAAACCAGATACCTTCTTTCAGCAGCAGAGGCCTCAGAGCTGGAGCCAAGCCTCAAAGCTAAAGCTGGCCCAGAATAAAAAAGAAAAAAGAAAAAAAGGAGCAGTTGGGAGCTTCAGCCCTCAACCCCTCACCCAGACTGGCCAGGCACCCCAGTGGGGACCCCCACCCTGAAGGGGGTGTGGCCAGCTGCAAACAGCCATCATTCCCTCACCCAGGCTGGCCAGGCACCCCAGTGGGGACCCCCACCCTGATCCAGGACACCTTTCAGGGCAAACCAGCCGGCCCCCACCCATGCACCAGGCTTCTATCCTATATAGTAAAAGGGTAATATGCCTCCCAGCACCGGGATCAGCATGACGGGGCAGCGCCCAAACCCCCTGATCGCCCTGTGGCTCTGTGTGTGACAGGGGGCGGGGCAACAACCTCCCTATCCGCCCTGCTCTGTTCGTGACAGGGGAAGGCGCCCCAACCTCCTGATCAGCCCTGCTCTGTGCCTGATACGGGGGAGCTCCCCAACCCCCTGATTGACCCTGCGGCTCTGTGTGTGACAGGGTGCGGCGCCCCAATCCCCTGATCGGCCCTGCTCTGTGTGTGACAGGGTGCGGCGCCCCAGCCCCCCCTCCCTTCACAGGCCCTGCTCTGTGTGTGACAGGGTAGAGCCATAACCTCCCCATTGGCCCTGCCCTGAGTCTGAGAGTGGTGGCGCCCCCACCCCCTGACCGGCCCTGCTCTGTGGGTGACAGGGGGCGGTGCCCCAACTCCCCTATCGGCCCTACTCTGTGAGTGACAGGGGGGAGCTCCTCAACCCCCTGATGGGCCCTGCTCTGTGGGTGACAGGGGGCGGTGCCCCAACTCCCCTATCGGTCCTACTCTGTGAGTGACAGGGGGGAGCTCCCCAACCCCCCTGATGGGCCCTGCTCTGTGTGTGACAAGGGGGAGCTCCCCAACCCCCTGATTGACCCCGCTCTGTGCATGACAGGGTTTGGAGCCCCAACCCCCCTGATGGGCCCTGCTCTGTGAGTGACAGGGGGCAGCACCCCAACCCCGATTGGCCCTTCCCTGTGCGTGACTGAGGGTGGCGCCGCAACCTCCCCATCGACCCTGCCTTGAGTGTGACAGGGGGCAGTGCCCCAACCCCCCAATCGGCCCTACCCTGAGCGTGACTGAGGGTGGCATCGCAACCTCCCAATCTGCCCTGCTCAGTACATGACAGGGGGTGGCGCCCCAACTCCCCAATTGGCCCTGCTCTGAGCCCGACCAGGGGCTGCACCTAGGGATTGGGCCTGCCCTCTGCCACCCTGGAGCAGGCCTAAGCCAGCAGGGCGTTATCTCCCGAGGGGTCCCAGACTGCGAGATGGCACAGGCCAGGCTGAGGGACCCCCCTTTCCCCCGAGTGCACAAATTTTTGTGCACCGGGCCTCTAGTCTATATATAATATCCTAATATGCAAATAGACTGAACAGCAGAATAACTGAACAACTGAACAACTGGTCGCTATGATGTGCGCTGACCATCAGGGGGCTTGCAGGGAATATATCAGGTGGCGGCAGCAGGTGGCAGAGCGTGGAACATGGTGGGCATCAGCTGTGGTGGGATGGTGAAGCAGGTGAGCGGAGGCGCCAGACCAAGGCAGGGCACCAGTTGCTGTCATCGGGCGAGCCTCTGGTGGTTACTGAAAATTCTTTGCTCCCACATGCTGCAGTCCTACTGGGTGCTCGCACCTGCTGCTGGCGCCCACACCTGCTGACAGGGCCAGAGCCGCTGCTTGCACCCTCTTCCAGTGCCTGGCGCTGCTCCCAATCGCTTGGTGCTATCAGTGGGCATGAGTGGCAGCTGCTGGTCCCAATCACCCCTCAGGGCTTCTCCACCTCCCCCAGCTCCTGAGGGGCGATTGGGACCAGCAGCTGCCTCTTCCACCTGCTGTTGTCCATAGGCCCGCTCGCACCTGCTGCCAGAGCTGCTGCTCACACCCACTGTCAGTGCCAGTCCCGCTCACACCCGCAGCAGGTGCTGGAGCCACTGCTCACACCCGCTGCTGGTGCCAGGCGCCAGTCCTGATCTCTCAGTGCCGTCAGTGGGTGCGAGTGGCAGCTGCCAGCCCTGATCACCCCTGAGGGCTTCTCCACCTCCCCCTGCCTCTGAAGGTTGACCAGGGCAGCAGCCGCTGCTCACACCCGCTGACAGTGCCAGCCCCAATAGCTCTGCGCTGTCAGTGGGGGTGAGTGGGGCCAGCACCGTCAGCGCGTGGGAGTGGCAGCAGTGGGAGCAGGGGCTGCAGGCAGACAGGGGACCAGGGGCCGCAGTGGGAGGGGCCAAGAGGGGGGTGTAGAGGATGAGCCGAGACCTGCCTCTGTGCCCACCGCAGCCTCATGGTCCACACAGTTCCTTTCAAGGTGCATGAATTTGTGCACTGGGCCCCTAGTATTTTTATATTCTACTTTTAGTATGTCACAATACATCAGTAACTTTTTACATGAAATTTAAATATATCCAAATTAAAGTATATCTTAGGTGAGTTGTTTGTATTAAATTATATAAATACAATTTAATCATTTTCCAGTGTTTTGAAATTATTTAAAAATACTCTAACAAACATGTATTTTACCACTTGCCCAACAATGGGTATTATTACTAAACTTTTTCATCTCTGTAAATATAACAGGTAAAAATATTTCATTTTTGTGTTTATTAGCATTTTCTTAAATTCTGAATGCAGTTGAGCAACTTTGGATATTACTTATAACAATTCTTCTATGAAATTCCTGTTGAGTCCTTTGCCAATTTCTGGGTTGTTCTGTCTTAAAAAGCATTCAATGTAGTCAAGAATTAGCCTTTTTTTACCTATTGCAAATATTTTTACCAGTTAAATTTTTCTTTTATCTTTGCTCATAGTACTGGGGGTGCATCTTCCTATCCAAGAATAAGGAATACCTTTCCATTCACTGAAATCTGTGATGATCCTTAGTACAATATTAAAGTTTTATTCATGTAGATCCTACACATTTCTTATGTTTACTAATGTAAATCTTACCTTTTAGAAAAATTATCACAATTGTGAATGAAACTTCTTTTTCCACTATTTTTTTATCTAGTTATTGTTTGAATGATTTATATTTACAATACTTTTCCCAGATGTTTTTAATTACAGTAAGAATACATGAATGCATGTTTGCATTTGTAAAAGTTTAGATGAATTAAAATTACTTAGACTAAAAAAAAGCTATTCATTTAAAATTTTTAGCTTTACAACCATCCAGAATTTATTTAATTCTTTTTACTTTTCATAAAATTCAGTTGATTTCTTTGGGTTTTCATTTATACAATCATGTTAATAGCAAAATGATAATTTTGCCTCCTTTCAAAATATATAGTTCTTATTTCATTTTCTATTTCATTTTATTGGCTATGTTATCCAAAATTAAGTAACATAATGGTGTGCTGGTTCACATATTAATCTTGTGCAGGAATAGCAATAATGGTACAGAAGGTATTTAAAATATATGTTATGACATATAAAGCATACTAAAACTTTTAAAAATAATATATTGAATATATGTACATAGATGCATGTATATGTATATATACGCCCTTAATGCTTAACTTTAGATTTATTTTGTAGGCAAACACTGTTGAAGATTTTTTTATTGGAGACTGAGAAAAGATAAGTTGATGCCACATTTTATGAACATAAGTCTAATTATTATCAGGAGGGATACTTAATAATTTGGGAATTTTCTGTTTGCAGACTATGTGGGGATGAAATCCTAATGGGGATTACTAATGTGGTCATTGAATATGAAAACAAAAGAAAAACTAAAGATAATCCTGATGAAGCCTGCAGGACTGGACACCATCCAGCCTTTCTCCTATTGATGACTTGCGTCTCTTAAGAGAACATTAAGTGGTTGGTCATCACCTGTGGAGCAGTGGAGGGGGGTAGGTCTCTGTGTGAATTGTGGTAAGAATTTTCAAGGGTGAGGCTTGGCAAGAGCTGCTGCTTTTTGGGATCCAAATAGCGCTCCACTCCCTAGCATCTGGTAGGTGCCTACGATAACTGTACTGTATTTGGGCCGAGTATCAGAAGACTTGCTCCTATCTGGAGTACCTATGCATTTCTTTATCAGCGCAAGGGGATTTGGATATAAGGCCTAACAGTATTGCTCAGAAACCAGAGATCTGGATTGTTGTCCCAGGAGTGTTTTTTCAAGACATTTTCTCTTGCATGAAAGCAACTAAGATATAATGTAAGAACCAATACATAAAGATTCATATAATTTCTGCAGTACCTTTTTCTCTAAAGGTCATCTAGTAGGCATAAAGGAGAGTGAAAGTTATGACCAGAAGACAAGAGGTGTTACAAGAGAGATGTGCCTTGAAGTCCAAATGTTCCCAAGTACAGTTCATGAAAAGGGACATGATCTTATATTAATATATGCATTTAGAGTTCATAGAGCTCCTCATAGTTCTAATTTCATTTGAGAAAGTTCATGAAGTATAAAGGGAAAGTATTAACTTCATGTTTTAAATAAAAACTGAAGCTCAAAGATTTTGATTGTTTAAAGTCACACAGCTACTTAGTGGCAGAGATGAGAGTAAAGCCCAGATATGTCACCTATTGTACATCTATGAATCTTTATATTGGCTGCAATCTGAAGAGAGAAGGATAAAATTGTTTGTTTTTCAATGTTGTCCTAGTTGTAGAATCTTAATGTTGAAACATTAGAAGTCATCTAATCCAATCTTCTAATCCAGAAATAGCAAATGATGAACTCTCACATCTCAAGCAGGCAGATGTGACTGAGCTTAGTATCTTGTTTAATTCCAGAGCCTATTCTAGAGCTCAGAGAATATGGATAGAGCAGTGGATAGGAAGTGTATGGCCCAGACTGCGTTAACTACCCTAACACCCTTGCCTTCATTCTGCTTCAGTAACAGAGCCCAAGTTTTCAACTGGGCACATGGTCACACATATAAATGACTTTCTCAGCCTCCCTTTCAATTAAGTATATATGTGACTAAGTTTCAGCCAATAAAATGTAAATGGACGCATTGTTTGAGACTTCCAGAAAGTCTCCTTTAAAAGGGAGGGAGAGAAATATGCCCAAGGCCATACAACCTGGTAAATAGTGGAGCTGAGATTTCCACTGTACCCTAAGGGCTTGGTGAAATCTGGTGAACATCTAGAGTGGAGTTTGACAAGCTTAGACCTGCAGCTAAGAATACTTTTTTCCTTTTTTAACAGTTGAAAACAAATCTAAAGAAGAATATTTTTGTGACAGTTTCAGAGTCCATAAATAAAATTTCATTGAAACAACCACAGTGATTAATTTATATCTTATCAAAGCTGTTTTTACAATGACAGTGTTGACGAGTTAGTTGTGACAAAGTTTCTATGGCTACAAAGAACAAAATATTATCTGGCTTTTAACACAAACTGTTACTGACCCCTGACCTAGAAAAAGGGAAGGGATGTGGTGCAAGTAGGATGTGTGACTGGGTAGGGATAGTGTAACTCTGCTGGGCATTCTAGGAGTTCAAGTGGGCCAGGGGATATTTGCTTAGCAAATATCAGTTGCTTACAAATATTTATTCACTTCACAAAAGCAGGACCAATAAGCACATACAAAGATCCTCGGCATCAGTAGCCATCAAAGAAGTGTAAATTAAAACCGCAATGAGATAACCACTACTTGCCTACTAGAATGGCTACACAGTGTTGGTGAGAATATGGAGCAGTAGGAACTCTAAAACATTGCTGGTGGAAATGTAAAATAGTACAACCACTCTGGGAAAAGTTTGGCAGTTTCTTATAAAGTTAAGTATCCACTTACTGTATGACCCAAGTCATTCCATTCCGAAGTATTTACCCAAGAGAAATGAAAACATATGTCTGAACAAAGGCCAGCCAAAAAACTGGAAACAACCCAAATGTCCCTCCATAGGTGAATGGATAGACAAACTATGGTGTATACATACAATGGAATAGTACTAAGCAGTAAAAATGAACAAACCACTGATATATAAACAACATGAATTTCAAAAACATGACGCTGAATGAAAGGAGCCAGACCTAAAAGAGAACACACTGTATAATTCTTTGTTTGAAATTCTAGGAAAGACAAGTTTATTCCACGGTGTTAAATCCTCATCTCATGGGAGTTACTCTCAATGGTTTCTTGGGCTAGGCCCAGCAGGGGTGGGCAAACTTTTTGACTCGAGGGCCACAATGGGTTCTTAAACTGGACCGGAGGGCTGGAACAAAAGCATGGATGGAGTGTTTGTGTGAACTAATATAAATTCAAAGTAAACATCATTACATAAAAGGGTACGGTCTTTTTTTTTTTTTAGTTTTATTCATTTCAAACGGGCCTGATTCGGCCCGCGGGCCGTAGTTTGCCCACGGCTGGGCTAGGGGCTTGAGTGTGGGGAGGGCTGAGTGGAAGGGACACAAGGAAACATTATAGGGTTTTTATATCTTGACTGTGATGATGGTTACACTAGGTGTGTATATATTTGCCTAAATTTATTGAATGTATACATATTATTGTATATAAATTATAACTTAATAAATTTGAATTTTTAAAAAATATATTTTTATTGATTTCAGAGAGGAAGGGAGAGGGAGAGAGTGATAAAAACAGCAATGATGAGAGAGAATCATTGATTGGCTGCCTCCTGCATGCTCTATACTGGGGATCAAGTCCGCAACCTCGGTATGTGCCCTGAGCAGGAATTGAACTGTGACCTCCCGGTTCATAGGTCAACACTCAACCACTGAGCCATGCCTGCTGGACGATAAATTTGAATTTTTAAAAAAGGGACCTACTTCTTCAAGACTCAATAATGTGGAGGGCGCGATGCTGAGTATGGCTGTGACTTCATGCAGCCATAAGAAATCTCCCTAGGACAGGAAAACAGATAAAAATATTGCCTGCTCGACAGATTTTTTCTGAGCCTAAAAGGAAGAGGTCTCAGACAAAGTCCCTTTTGTAGGCTCCTTGCAATGGGGCCTGTCTAGTTGAGCCATGGAAGCCCCAAATTGTATCCTGTACCAGAGTTACCAAGCTCCTAAAGTGAGGCTTTTAGTACTTGGGCCTCTGGAATTTCTTTAAATTGAATAAAAAGTACTTGTGTCCTCTTCTTTAATTACTCTGAAGGCACAAATCAGCAAGCTGCCCACACTGAGTCTTCACCTAGCTTAGCTAACATTTCCTTTAAATGTTTCTGTTGGATATAAAATGACCAAGACTGCAGAAGTACACATTTACCAGCACTAAAATGAAGTCAGTTGGTTTGATATAAGTTCCTGTGGAAAACTTGATTTACTAAGGTAACTGGACCTAATCAATTGGAAATCATGTCATTGCTGGCAATTAAGTAACCTCAACTAAATCAAAATGGACATCCTTCCTCATAAAAACAAACAAAAACACTAGATGCTTGGAAGTAAAAGAGCAACATTTCAGTCAATCTGAGACTTAGGGACAAAATTCAATAAAATGGGCATCTGATTCCCCTTTAGGGTAAAACTTGGACAATGGGGAAGGTTGTGCCCTGGCTGCTGAAGGTATGCAGAGATGGAGGCAGACTGGTCTTATTTGGGGATGGCCGGATGGAACAGATAGTGCCTGAGGAACATCAGAAAAGCTTCTCTGAGGCTCCTCCCACAGGAAGCCTGAAATAACACCTGGAGATAGGGATTGTGAAGGCAGCCCAGAAAGGATTTAGGTTAACAGACTGATCTCTATTTGCAACCCTTTCCAGAGTAAAATCCACTTTATTTTGCCTCTCATTGAGATAGAATTTAAATTTTTTTTTTTAAGATACCAGTTTTTACTATATCCAAGATAAATCTCTGAGAAAAATTGCAATAGAATATGATGACTGTAGTCCTAAAACAATTAGACAAGTAGGAAAACACCTTCAAAGAAAGGTACTTGGAATAATGGGAAACAATAGAGAAATATATGTCTGATCTGGGTTCTTTGAATTACCAGGATAAAGGCTGGGACTCTGATCAGTTGTGAGAAAGAGAAAAGGGACTTAATGTAAGGCCCCTCAGCAGATCCGCACAACTGCAGAAGAGAATGAGATCTATACAGGTATAAATGGAATGAATTCAGATTAGAATTCGACTGAATGAGGGTTTCAGGTCCTGGGATCCGTCTTCTAAAGAAGCCAACAAAGAATGAAGAATTAGCCCTAGCCGGTTGCTCAGTGGTTAGAGCGCCAGCCCACGGACTGAAGGGTCTCAGGTTTGATTCCAGTCAAGGGTGCATGCCTCAGTTGCAGGCTCAATCCCTAGCACTGGTTGGGGCACGTGCGGGAGACAACCAATGGATCTCTCTCCCTCTCACACACATTGATGTTTCTCTCTGTCTCTTCTTCTTCCTTTCACTCTCTCTAAAATAATCAATGAAAATATATCTTTGTTGAGGATTAACAACAAAAAGAAAAAAAAGAAAAGAAGAAGAATTACTTCATAAACAGAAGAGTTTATGAAGACCCCTGGCCATAAGAAACAGTGCCAGAGCAGGAACCTCAAAAGTGGTGTCAAAGATAATTTCAAAGGAGAAAGTGTAAAGCTTGTAAGATGCCAAATAAATGTGCAGAATGCTGCAAAGATGGAAGAAGTGTACCCATTGAGAGCACGGGCTTCAATTTACAAAGTGAATCAAAACTGGGTTCTAACCCCTCATTATTTATCAGCTATCTAACTTGGGGAAAAATTACTTAATCTCTTTGAGCTTTGATTTCCTTTTCTGTAAAGGAGGAACAATATCCATCATACAAGCTTGTTACGAGGGTTAAATGTGTTGATGCAGAAAAAGTACTTAGCTTTGTGCTTAATACCTTAAATGCTCAATAAATAGTATCTATTAGCATTAATAACAACTAGCATCTTATAGGCTGGGAAGGGAGCAATGCTGTACCACTATCATGAAGAAATATTAGTGCTATTATGGATGATATTTACCTGGAGAATGATGAAAAAAATCATATTAGGAATTAATGAGAAATGGCATTTGGGTTCATTAATGCCTTCATTACTTACCTGTCTTTTGATCATTAATTTTATTTCATTCAACAAATATTGTTCTAGTGCCTTTTATGTATCAGGCAATGTGTCAGCCACTGGTTGCCTGTAAGCTGCACACTTGATTCAAGTTGTAGAAGGTCCGTATTTTGAGAACCATTGCTATAGAGATTAAATAGACTTTATTAACTACCCCCAAATCTCAATCTCTTCTCATGGACAACTGGTTTTTAAATAGTGTGTTAATCTCTTTTGAGGTTGGAGGTATTCAATAATTTCATTTACAGTGATAGTCTCCCCCTATATTGTTTTTACACCTGATTTATCAGGAACTCCACTATTCATTCTCTCCAGCCTCACTCCCATTTTTCATGTTTTTCTGTTACCCAGAGGAAAATTAATTTATTTCATCAACTCTGAACAGCTGAAATTTCTTCTATTAATAGCCAATTTACCCAGGTTTCTTTAATCTTCTTTATTTGAATTGAAGTTAGTAAAATATTGTTTAAATGCCGTCTGACAAAATGGACTTTTTAATGAACCTATTAGATCATAAGCTTTAAAATGTGTGGTCCATTTGTAAAACATGATACTTTTTTTATTATTTTCTCCATAATCTCTCCCTGTGTTTGGTGTCCACTGCTCTGATCCAAGGATTGTTACAAGACAATAGAGGCATTGTAGTGGATTCTGTTTTTGTCTATTCTAGCATCCATTTCCCCTTCCTCCTAACGGAAACACGATTTCTTATGTGCCCCCAGCCTCCACCAAATATTTGAAGCTGACCCTCAACTACAGAAATGGGACTTAGAGGTCTTAGAGTAATTCATTCTCTTTTCTGGTGCTTAGTTTAGAAATGGGCAGAGACCATTGTGTTGTCTGACATTACCTCACATTGTTGGCTTTTCAAGCCACAGAAAAACACTTAATGATTATCCCAGAAACAGTCTAAAACTCTATCATAATTCCTATGCCCCCCTTCTTGGTTCTAACTTAAAGTACAAACCTCATCAGACATACTATAAATATCACTGAGATTTCTCTAGTTACATTATCTGACACTTGTCCACCCCAAAATTTGAACATTATTCTGTGCATTCACACACTTTTAAAACATCTTTAAATTATAGTTTATTTTCATCACTCATAACTCAAAACACATTTAATACTATTTATATGTTTGGAAGGATGGTATGCTTCATCACCTCAAGAATACTCAAAAATTTAATAAAGATATCAAACATTTTTCAACTTTTATTAAAATAAAAATCTCTACATATGAAACAGTGTTCCTATACTTTGGGCAGTTTAAAAACTAAAGCCAGTTCAATTCCTTGTTAAGTTTATATACCAGCATTGAAATTTTTACTATACCTCTTCAAGGAAGAAAATATACTCCACTCTTGATGACAATCAAAATAGTGAGCCGAAAAGATGTTGGGAAAAAACAACTACTATTCCTGCACTTCTGAATGTAAAAAATATTGTATTTCAGGTCAAATTCCAGTCAAACACATTTTTAAAAAATGTTGTATTTGAAGTGAAGATTTAACTTATTCAGCAACTATTTACTGAGCATATACTACATACTAGGCATTGTTCTGGGTATTGGGACTCAGAGATGAAAAAGAAAGGCATCTCCTACTTTTGCACTACCAAGAAGCTTATATTTTATCTTGAATCATTTACATCTCATGCTTCTTCTACCAAAGTTTTCAGTTATATGAAAGGAAAGGTTCTAGAACATGGCTCTAGTTTGGGGGCGATGGGAAAGGAACTTAATCCCTCTTTGACTCAGTTTCTCCATCTGTAAAACAGTGAGTTTAATAAACCTAACTGATGTTATTGTAAATATTAAGTGAGATAATGTGTGTATCAGACTACACAGAATCTGGCCTATGGTAAATGCTCCATAAAAATTAACTATCTGAGATCCAACTTTATATTTGGTAGGAAATAATTTAAAGTGATCATTAATTATCCCACATCTATGAAGCCCACATCCAGTTATTTGACTAAAATACTGGAAAACTACATAGACTGGTCCAATATTTGAACTGATTAATATAATAAAACTTTCCATCTTAACAAGTTTTGTCCAGGTCCATACGGTATTGTGCCAAGACCTACCTGCAAGAAAACATACAAATAGAATCAAGGCAATCCATGATCATCAAGTTATTAAGTACTCTTAGGTGTACAAATGCATTTCTAAACACAATCTTAGATAACACATCAACAAAAAAAACTATTTAAAATATATAAACAGGTCATTTATTTTTACTTTTTAAAAAATATTATTATAACCGGTATATTTCAATGCTAGTACAAGAACCACTAGTTTTGGAGGTTAAAATGTACCACAGGGAGACATGATGTGGCCAGAAGAGTAGTGACTGATATATATATTACTTTATATTTCAAAAAGCACTTCTTCAGCCATTACCAACTCAGTGCTTTACATATAGTATGTAGTTGTATATGCAAGTCCCAGGTGCTTTTTGTTCAAACAATGGAATGTTCTCAGAAAGGATAAATGTCTAGATTTCTTCTTTTCTTTTTTTAGCCTTTCTAGGTGAGCTCTTCTAATTCTGAGTTTAAGTAAAAATCCAAATTATAACACACCATGTTATGTAGAGTCAACCTGCTTTAAATATTGGTTTCCATATTTTTGTTTCTATAAAAAGTAACATTCTACATGTGTATTATATATTGTCACACTTAAAAAGTAATTTTAACTACCAGGATATGTTAATGCATCAACTCACATTTTCTCCTTTCACCTAATGACAAAACTTACAGAACACCCTGCAGTGAGGAAAACGAACTAAAATTAATATACCTATACCTAAAATTACTGGATTTTCAGACACGTCTGGCAGTTAAAGCCTTATGAGGTACAATTCTGGCGTCTTCAAGTTTCATTGTAACGACTGTGCAGTAGCTAAGCTCAACAACTAGTTGGATATTTTAAATATTAGCCTATTTCCTCATGCCAGTTAATTTAAAAAGAATGCTTTTGGTAAAAATCTCACCGTTATCCAAACTTAAACCTTAAAAGAGAACCCGCCACATGAATCAAAATGGGAGCTTTCCCTATTAATTCTGAAAATTAAAACTAACATTATCAGTTTGCTTTGGGACTTTAAAAAACCAACGACATACTGCACTATACAAATCCTTGGTTTTTTCAGGATCAAAATCTACTGGTTGAGTACAGTTTGGTCGAGTGGGAGGGGTCCTATGAGGAGCATCTCAGGCGAAACAACCAGGGACCAGACTACATTGCGCGGCTGCTCCAGCTGCACTTAGTGGGGCGTCCCTTCCCGGGATACTCGGCCCCACCTCTCGGTCCCAGATGCCCGCCCCTTCCTCCTAAGCCAGCTATGGAAAGCCCGACCACTTCCGGGGCTGAGGGGAGTGACCGGAACAAAAGCCCGGCACACCAAGAAGGTCCGGGTAGGAAGCGAGCCCCACCCTGCCAAGAGGAGCCACTGCTTAAGGAACACTTGGCGGCAAGTGAACAGGAAGCGAGGGGTCGCGGTCCTAGGACCATGTAGGGCACCTTGATGCCCGACAGTCTCGTTTTTTGTCCTTTGGAGAGGCCTCCTTGAAGCCCCCAATTCGGAGGGCTTTCCGGGCAATTCGTGGCTCTGTCTTCGTTGCTTCCCCTCACTGATGGCAGCCATGATAATTGCATCCGGGTATTAGAGAAGCCGCGACCGGTTCTCCCGGAAGTGACGCGAGCGCGGAGGGACCCGCAGGTCGGCCGAGGGAGACTGGAGTGAAGGCGCTCCCGGAAGCAGGGCCGGTAGGGTCGCTGGCGGTGGCTGGGGAAGGTCGGGGTTCGCTGACAACCAACTCTTTGTAATACGTGTTTACATGCCAGGCATTGTGCTTAACACAAGCACTGCCAATGCCGTTTAGTCCCTTATTCACAACAGTCCCAGGAAGGAGACATTTTCCACTTGACAAACGGAGAAACAGGTTCAGACAGAGCCTGTGATTTGTCTAAGAGTATATAATACTTGGAACTGGTCCAACCCCGTCGGTCGGGCTGCAGAACCTGTGCTTTCAGCCTCCTCTGTGGTGCTTCCATTTGGAAAAACCCAAACCCCTGGTGCCACTGCTGCAAGGGCGGTTCACCTTCCGCTCAGCAGCCCGCAGCCCAGGGAGAGGGGCCCGGCCAGAGCCACGGTGCTCTTTACATCGGACACAAGACCAAACTTTGGGCCTGAGTCACTCCCTAGCATGACCACGGGAATTTCATTCGGTCTCCCGCCCTTGACTCCACACATGCAGGACGCAGGGCTCTCTCATTGCAGCGCAGGTTAGCCAAGGAGCCTGGCACTGGCTGTTGCGCGCCAACTCCTGTTAGAGACACTTGTAAATTCAGGACTGTGCAGACAACTCGAGGCTGTCACCGTCATACAATAGTCTTTGGCCTTAACTAAGGACTGACTTATCTTGGACTTTATACCAAATCAGTTGTTTCTTTTGGTTTCCATTTCTTCAGAATATGACTGAGAACCAATTCTTTAATCATATGTCTACATTAACCAGCCCTCAAATAACGTGTGAGTAGCTGCTAAGCTCATAGTTTTGTAAAAACAAATTATGCATAGGAAAAAGCACTAACAAATACATCAAAATTAACTGAAAATATTTAAAGAGGGACCACTTAATATTTTTATTTATTTTTATTTCCATATCTGCTATATTTTTAATATAATATTAAAGATGATAAAACATTCTTAATTGCCTGCCATTAAGAGAAAGGCATGTTGTCACATTTTGACAAATGGCAGTTGTTGGTACAGCTTACATAGAGGAATCCTGTTTGGAAAGCATTGGGGTTTTTGTTGGTTTCAAATTTCTGGAAGAGAAGTTGGCAAGTACAGTTTAGGGTCAACAATCCTCATAGGAACAATGAAACAAATGAGTAAAATTTGCTGTTTTTCATACACTTTTGTATACAAATATATGACAATCAAAAGTTTTTCTTCTAAAAAAAAAAGGGAAGAGGATTTGGGGCACTTGAAATTCAGGAGAACAAGTATAGAGAGCTATTTTTACTTCTTTGGGTTATAGCTTTAAGCACTTGATTCAAAATAACATCTTCATTCTCTATTCTATCCCTATATTTATGGTGCTGCTTATATTTATGATATTTGACATTTTAAAAAGTGACAAAGTATTGGTTAAGCAGAAAATATATCTTCTTACATCATTCTTACAGAGATAGGAACCCAAGTAGTTGTAGATTAGTACATTAAGAGTGAAATGTAATTATTTCTTGGCCTTTTGGCTAAGATCAAATGTAAAAATAAAATGCTGTTAAAAGAAATAAAGAATTGGATGACTATGTTCACAGAATTGGATACCCATCACATCTACTCAAATCCCTCAAGAAGGCATAGTTGCTTTTTAAATTATATGAGGCCTTTAGTAGTTGGAATGAGGTCCAGTTGTGAGCAAGGAGTAGTGGTTCCAAAATAACAGTTATTTAAACTGATATAAATTTATTTTTTCTTTCAAGAAATCTGGATGAATTCAGTTTGGGATTGGTGTGGCTCAGGCCTCTGCTATCTTATTGCCCCACTATGTGTTGCTTCTATTTTCCAAAGTCACTTTATGGTCCAAGATGGTTACAAGAGTGCTATGCATTCCAGTGAACAGGAAAAATGAAAGGATTCAAAGAATAGAATACCTCTTCCAATTAAGGACATTTCCAAAGGCTGTACACAAATTTCTGCAATAGAGGTTGGGAAAGATAGTTGTTTGTTTGTTTTTTCCTAGTAAGCTAGTACCCAGCTAAAATATTTTGAGATTTTATTACTCTAGAACAGAAGAAAATTGGCCCATGAGCCAGCCACCTATTTTTAAAAATAACATTTTTTTTGAATACAGCCCTGTCCATTTTACCTATTTCTATGGCTACATGTTTTCTTTAAAAACTCTTTATTGACATATAATTCACATGTCATACAATTCACTCATTTAAAGCATACAATTCAGTGGCTTTTAGTATATTCAAAGACTCATGCACCACTATCAGTTTAGAACATTTTCCTTGCCATTAAAAGAAACCCCAAACCCCTTAGCTGTTGTCCTTGAACCCTCCCTGTCCCCCCACATCTGAGACCTAGGCAACCACTAATCTACTTTCTGTCTCTATAGATTTGCCTATTTTAGACTTTTCATATAAATGGAATCATACAATATGTGGTCCTTTGTGGCTCCTTTCACTTGGCATAATGTTTTCAAGGCTCATTTTAGTTGTAGCATATATTAGCATGGCCAAATAATATTCCATTGTAAGAATATACCACATATTGTTTGTCTCTTCGTCAGTTGATGGAGATTGGGGTTGTTTCCGTCTTTTGGCTATTGTGAATAATGCTTCTGTAAACATTTGCCTACAAGTTTCTGTGTGGATATATGTTTTCATTTTTGGGGGGAGGGGTATATAGCTTGGAGTGAAATTGCTAGGTCATGTGGTAACCCTGTGTTTAACCATTTGAGAGATTGCTAAACCCCTTCTTCACCCTATTTGTTAACCTACAGTAGACTGGAACACGAGAAAACAATAATCTTTTATTTAAGACACTGAAATAAAGCAAACAAGCCAGCAATCTACTCTGATTAATACATGAGCAGTGTTAAAATATTGCCTTATGGATTTTGATGGGACTGATTTGGGCAAAAATATCCACCATTTAAAGAGAGAAATGTAATTAAGATTTAATCAAGGACCAACCAAGGTGGTTCAGTGGTTGAGCACCGACCTATGTGTGTAGGGGGGTGGGGGGTGGGCGGTGAAGGATGTAGAAAAGACAGACAAAGAGAATTAGCTGGGTTCAGCCGTGGGCAAACTACGGCCCGTGGGCCGGATCTGGCCCGTTTGGCTGTTCTATCCGGCCCGTGGAGCCGAAAGAGCGGAGGGTTCTCTTGCTCTCCCCTCTGCTCCTTCACCAGCAGCAGTGTTAACATGTATTAGTTCACACAAACACTCCATCCATGCTTTTGTTCCGGCCCTCCGGTCCAGTTTAAGAACCCATTGTGGCCCTGGAGTCAAAAAGTTTGCCCAGCCCTGGAGGTGGATCTCCTGTGCCTGGCTAAGGCCACAGAGAGAGAGATCCAGACAGCAAGCTGAGCCTTTATTTTATAGCCAGAGGTAAACAAGGTAGTGGTCACCATAGTTACAATGTTCTTGTGAGTTTCACTTGTTTTGGCAGCACTTGCTGCACCTCCCACAGCCCATTAGCTACACAGATAAGATCTAGGGAGAGTCATAAGGTCAAGCCTAATTATGCTAAGAGGGCTGTGCCCTCTAAGCTGGGACTTGTTTGTGGCTTTGCCACCAGGTCAGTCCAAGGCTTAACCCTATAGCTGCTCCCTACACCTATGAACCAGGAGGTCATGGTTCAGTTCCCCGTCAGGGCACATGCCCAGGTTGCAGGCTCCATCCCCAGTGTGGGGCGTGCAGGAAACATCAATGATTCTCTCTCATCATTGATGTTTCTCTTATTCACTCTCTGAAATAAATTATATTTAAAAAATGATTTAACCAAGGTTTGAGAAAAGATATAATACTACAGCTATTGGCAGTATTCTTTATTCAGAATACATACTAGTTACAAATCAAGTTTGTCGAAGGCTTCTCAACAATGCTCAAAGATGATCTATTACCTACAGATTGTGGGAACATAAAGATATGGATGATCTAGAACACAGATTCTGTTTCCCTGAAGACAGTGTAAAAGTTTTCACGGTGTATGTTTGCTACTAGAATCTCGCTTCATTTACATTATTCTAAATGTATTCTCTTGAGGCAAGAGAACTTGGAATACCATCTTGCCACATGTGGTTCTTTACAAACTATCTCCCTTACTACTTCCTCCTTCATTTAGGACAAACTACTGGTAAGTGTGCAGGCTCTTTGAATGGTTCTAATAAGGGTTTGATGTGGCTGAAGGGGACAGCTCTATACTTGGGTAGCAGAAGCATATCAGTGAGGTAGAGTGAAGCTGACATGCAAAGAGAAGCTAAGATAAAAGGCTTATGGAAGGAGATCTGAAAATTTTGGTATGTCTGTTTCTGGGAGTTTCTGAGACCCACTATCATTCCTGTCCTTTCAGTAGTCGTTTCCTTTTCGTTAAAAATCTGCCATATCTTAGTATTTTTCAAATAAATTAATATTTTTCAGACTAATTTGCTTGCTTGAAACTAAAAGACTCAAGCATACATGACTGTTACAAAAACATACAAAAAATTATTAAGCAAGAAATGGGCAGGTTTTCCCTTCATTATACTGAGTTAAGTCGTCTTAACAATTTGCTTAATATCTTCCCATGTTTTTTATAGATATGTTACACATATGAAATCATATCCCCTTATAATGTACTCCCATTTACATTTCACTGTTTTACTAAGCAATGTGTTGTGGAATTCTTTTTATATTAATACATATAAAATGTACTTCATATTTTTAGTAGGTACATAGTATTCTATTATATGGTTGTGCCCAATTTATTTAACTAATTTTCTGTTGGTGGGTATATGAAAGATGTTCCCAATTTCATGGTATTACAAAACAAAGATAAAATTCTTGTGTTAATTCAGCAAAAATTATTATGCCCATACTATGTGCCAGGCATTTTTCTAGGCAGAGTAATTTCTTAAGTGTTTATTTTTGGGGAGGGGAAGAAATAAACAAGAAAATAAATACATGTGAACTAAATAATTTCACCTAGTGGTAAGTTCTGTGAAGATAACAAAACAAAGATTTGATAAAGAGTGAAAAGTGTAGATGTAGAATTTCTTTCGATGGGGCATCTGGGCAACTATCCATTTTTGCCTTCTTCTATCTACACTAATAAAAGAGAAAAATGGTAATTGGCGTACAACGATACCCTTTTCATTGGCTAATCAGGGCTATATGCCAACAAGATGGGGTTAATTTGCATATGTAGGCACAATGCAGGGAGGCAAAAGGGAAAGCAGGACGAAGCCCCCTGCCACTGACAGTGATCGGAAACCCAGGGGGGAGCTAAGAGCTGGGGGGCAGGGCAAAGGCGGCCCTGGGGCCGCCTTTGCCCTGCCCCCCAGCCATGATCGGAGAATCAGGCGCCTTTGCCACCTGGCCAGTGAGCAGGAAGTAGGGGTGGAGCCAGTGATGGGAGCTGGACACGGTCGAAGCTGGCAGTCCCGGGAGCTAGGGGTCCCTTGCCTGGGCCTAAAGCAGAGCCCACGATCGCCGGGCCGCCGCAGCTGCAGGTCCCTGCTGCCCGGGCCGGACGCCTAGGCCAGAGGTGTTAGGCCTGGGCAGGGGCGGAGCCTGCAACCGCGGGGAGCTGGGGGTCCCCTGCCCAGGCCTGACACCTCTGCTGGAGGCCTCAGGCCTGGTCAAGGGGCCAATCCGGTGATTGGTGATCGGAGGGTGATGAGGGTCAACTCCTCTGGCCGAGGCATCAGGCCTGGGCAGGGGGCTGAGCCGGGGATTGGGGAGATATGATGGTCCCCTTGCCCAGGCCTGAAGCCTGGGTCAGAGGCGTCAGGCTTGGGCGGGGGGTGGAGCAAGCGATCAGAGGGAGATGGGGGTCCCCTGCCCAGGCATGATTCCTGGGCCAGAGGCCTCAGGCCTGGGCGGGGGCCAGAGCCAGTGATCGGGGGGAGATGGGGGTACCCTGTCCAAACCTGACACCTCTGGCTGAGGCGTCAGGCCTGGGCAAGGGGCCGATCAGGTGATCAGAGGGTGATGGGGGTCTACGCCTCTGGCTGAGGCATCAGGCCTGGGCAAGGGGCAAAGCCAGCAATCAGAGGGGTCGGGGGTCCCCTGCCCAGGCCTGACACCTCTGTCAGAGGCGTCAGGCCTGGGCAAGGGCCGATCCTGCGATTGGAGGGTGATGGGGGTCAACGCCTGAGGGCTCCCAGTATGTGAGAGGGGGCAGGCTGGGCTGAGGGACACCCCCCCCCCACACACACACCCAGTGCACGAATTTCGTGCACCGGGCCCCTAGTTATAATAGAATTCTCAAATTTAGTGGGGCAAAGGGCTGCCAGAAATAAAGATTCAGTCCTTTGCAGTTAGGTCATGTGACTTAGTTCTAGTTAATGAGACATGAGCAGAAGAGATGTGTGCAAACCTAAAATCATACCCTTAAAAGGAAGAGTTGTGCCTTTTCATTCTCCCTCTCCCTTCCTTACTGACTGGAATCAAGATACAGTGGTGCATCACTTTTGGCCATAAGTAAGGGTAGCAAACTAGAAATGACTGAGCAACGAAACAGAGCTTGGTTCCCTGACACTGTAAGTCTCCATACAAATTCTACATTGCTTAAACCTAGATTGTTACATGAGAGAGAAATGCTATAACTATAGGCTGCTATATTTGTGGCTCTCTATAACAGTAGCTGAACTTATAATCTAACGAATACAACCTACTTCATAAATTTGTAGTAAATATTAAATGAGATAATGTATGTAAGAGTACCTAGTTGAGGGATGTAAGAAATGTGTACTTACCTTTCTTTGTGCATCTAATAAACACTTATTGAGCATCTACTATGTGCCAACTACTGTGCTTGCCCCTACGTACAGAATGGGGGACATATATAATGATATATAGTAATAAAATACTCACAATGAAAAGTACAGGTGTTTACTCTCCAGATGTTGAGATGGAGGAATATGTCTGATGTTACTGGGTAGCAGTGACTTGCAGCCAGAAGATAAGATACTCAGGTATCCAGATTGGCAACCCATCTTTACCCTACTACCCTTTGTATAACACAGACCACAACCCTGAGCAACTTGTTTTCATCTCCTTGTCAAGAAGGTTGCACTGAGGACCAGTGGGAAATCAGAACTGTAAAGAGTTCATAGTCATGTATCACTAGTCATTTAAGGATTGGAAACTCTGAAAGAAAGAAAACCGATAGGAAAATCCACACAATGAAACAACTTACAACTAATAAGTAAAGTTAATATTTTCAGATAAAAGGGTATTTAATACATAAAGCAAGAACAAATGGTTTTTCAATAATAATTAAAATTTTAGATATGAAATATATAATTGTTGAAACTAAAACCTAAGTACATGGGCTGAAGAGCAGAAAAGACATAGTTGAATATTGATGTGTTGATAACTAAGTTGGTATGTTGAGCAGCAGAAAGAGAATAAGAAGAAAGGTAACAATAGCTAATCTTATGTAGTGCTTACAATGTTCAAGGCATTGTCCTAAGCTCTTTTCAGATTTAAAACTCATATAATTCTCATAACAAGCTTGTCAGGAGTGTGCTATTATTATTCATATTGTACTGATGAGAAATATAAGGCACAGAAAGGATTAATAACTCGCCCAAGGTCACACATCTAGTAAATAGGAGAGCCAGGATTTGAATTCAGGGTTTGGTTCCAGAGTCCATCTTTTAAACACTAGGCTATACTGGAATAATAGAATGTTTAAATGAAATATTGAGAGACAAAGGATCAATCCAGAAGCATTAGCATCCATGAAGAATTCCAGGAGGAGAGAATACAGAGATTGAGAAGAAATAACAAACAAAAGGCATGAATTCCTGCTGGCCAGGTAGCTTAGCTAGTTAGAGTATCATTCTGATCCGCCAAGGTTGTTAGTTTGTCCTTCGGTCAGGGCACATACAAGAAGTAACCAATGTATGCATAAAATAAAATAAGTTGAACAATAAATATAAGTCTCAATCTCTCATATCAATAAAATGTTTTTTAAAAAGATAAGAATTCTTAAATTAGAAGTATCCTTCCTAGTAGGATAAATAAGACCTATTAAACATATAGTGAAGCTTGGGCAAATTGTAGTGACATTTTAGAACAACAAGGATGAAGAGACAATTCTAAGAAAGTAGATTTTAATTGTAACCACCTCACCCCAAAGTACTTCGTGAGGTGATAAATATGTTAATTTGTTTCATTGAGGTAAACATTTCACAGTGCATACATATATCAAAACTAGAGGCCCCGTGCATGGATTTGTGCACTGGTGGGGTCCCTTGACCTGGCCTGTGGGGATCAGGCCGAAACCGGCAGTCTGACATCCCCTGAGGGGTCCTGGATTGCGAGAGGGCGCAGGCCAGGCCGAGGGACCCCACTGGTCCCTCTGAGATTCAAAAGTCTGTTTTTTTAAAAAATATTTTTATTGATTTTTTTACAGAGAGGAAGGGAGAGGGATAGAGAGTTAGAAACATCGATGAGAGAGAAACATTGATCAGCTGCCTCCTGCATGCCCCCTACTGGGGATGTGCCCGCAACCAAGGTACATGCCCTTGACCGGAATCGAACCTGGGACCCTTCAGTCTGCAGGCCGATGCTCTAGCCACTAAGCCAAACCAGTTAGGGTTCATCAGTCTGTTCTCCCTGCCCTCTGAGATTCATCAGTCTGTTCCATGTTTCCATGCCTGTGGTTTCCATTCCTACATTGAACCTCTGCCCTCTGGTGGTCAGTGCATGTCATAGCTACTGGCTGGTTGGCCAGTCACTTAGGCTTTTATATCTATAGACTAGAGGCCCGTTGCAGGAAGATTCCTGCAAGAATAGGGCTTCGTAAGGCCGGAGCGAAGCCCACCTCGGTCCCTTCTCCACTGCCTCGCTCCCTCCCTTCTCTGCCGCCTCGGCTCTCTCCCTTCTCCGCCCCTTTGCTCCCTCCCATCTCCGCTGCCTCGCTCCTTTCCTTCTCCACTGCCTCGGCTCCTTCCCTTCCCCGCCGCCTTAGCTCCCTCCTGTGTCCTCTGCTTCGCCTCCCTCCCATGTCCGCCGCCTCCCTCCCTTCTCCGCCACTTCGCTCCCTCCCATGTCCGCTGCCTCAGCTCCGCTCCCGTCTTTGCTACCTCCAGTCCGTTCCCTTCTCCGCCACTTGGCTCCCTTCTTCAGTGCTTGGCTTCCTTCTACACTGTCTTCAGTCTTCCTTGGGCGCCTGTGCATGCAAATTAACCGCCATCTTTGTTGGGTTAATTTGCATACTCTTCTAATTGGCTGGTGGGCGTAGCGAAGGTATGGTAAATTAGCATCTTTGTCTTTTATTAGTGTAGATATGTCATACACCTAAATATATACAATGCTCCTTAATATCAGTCTGGCATATATATTCTAAGTGATACTGATGTCAGATTTGTATTTTTCAAAAAATGGACGCAGGAATGCTTTTAGTCCTATATGCTTTTCCAGAAACTTGTCACTCTCCATCAAGAGGTATTATAATCTACTTCTTTCCCTTTGACGTTGGGTAGACTTGTGACTGCTCTGACCAATAGAATGCACAGATGTAATGCTTGCGATGTGACTTTTTTTAAAAAATATATTTTATTGATTTTTTACAGAGAGGAAGGGAGAGAGATAGAGAGTTAGAAACATCGATGAGAGAGAAACATCGATCAGCTGCCTCCCAGGTACATGCCCTTGACCGGAATCGAACCTGGGACCCCTCAGTCCGCAGGCCGACGCTCTATCCACTGAGCCAAACCGGTTTCGGCACGATGTGACTTTTGAGAGTAGGTCACAAGGATAGTGTCAGCCTTGCTGTCTCTTATTGGGAAGTTTGCTCTGGCAAAATCAGCCACCATGCTGTGAGGAAGCCCAAACTAGTTTACAAAGAGAGGCCAAACAGATCCATGTGAAAAGGAAGTGCACTTCCCAGCCAGCATCTACCACTAGACTTCTGGGTGAATGAATCATCAGATAATTTCAATACTCAGCCTTTGAGTCTTCCAACTGAGATGACAAACATTATAAAACAGATAAGTCATCCCTTTGTGTCCTGTTTGATTTTCTGACCCACAAAATCCATAAGCATAATAATTGATTGTTTTATAATATTAAGCTCTGAGGGTTCC
The DNA here is from genome assembly GCF_963259705.1 of Myotis daubentonii. NCBI lineage: Eukaryota > Metazoa > Chordata > Mammalia > Chiroptera > Vespertilionidae > Myotis > Myotis daubentonii. Next base: position 42,341,476 of record NC_081852.1, read on the forward strand.
CCTCTCCCCAGTCATAGAACCTGAAACAGATATCAATTTTGTAAGTAGTATACTGTACACGAAGATTGAAGGGAAGTAAAAGCATGATAAGGTTTTTGTCATGTTTGGGAATGAAATGAATATGCACGTACCTGGGCTGTGTGTTTGATTCTTGGTCGGGGAGCATACAGGAAGCAATTAATCCATGTTTCTCTCTCCTTCTTCCTTTGTTTCTCTCTCAAATCAGTAAAAACATATCCTCAGGTGAGGATTTAAAAAGCCCAAGAAATTTAAGAAAGTGTATGATAATTTAAGGATAATTATTAAGTGAAAAGATGCAGATTCAGTTTTTAAAAATTAACTTTATTTTGTTTATAAGAAACATCTGAAAATAATACTACAATGAAAGGTTGAAAGTGAAGAGATAGAAATAAATAGACCAGGAGACATAATCTAGCAAACATTATATCAGGCAAAAGACAATTTAAGTGAAATTATTAAGAATAACAAGACAATTTCATAATGATAAAAGTAAAAATCCATCATCAAATCATGAACTTCGCTTAGTCTAACTTGATAACTAAACATGCATATAGAAAAATGATATAATTAAGGGAATAAATTGGCAATTTCAAGCTACAGATGAAGATTTAAGATACTCTCCTTCATCATTATGAAGAAATGATGGCTTATACAGAAAAAAAGATTATAAAAATGTGTATCTAAACCTACATGTACATTTAAATACATATATGTAATACTTTGCATCCAAAATAGGAAATACATATAGATATAGATATATTTAAAAGTTGAATCAAGAAACACACTAAAACAATGTATCACGGCCAAGTTTAAATCAGAACTTTAACAGTGGTTGAACTAAAGTTTTATCAATATAACTCACAATGTTATATTGTTCACCTGGGGAGCTCCATGTGGCAGGGCTAGCTCAAAATTTGGGCTTAAATATCCTTTGGCCACCTTCGCCTCTAGGACTTTTTCTTGATCACTTGTCCTTTACACACCCCCTTCTCACCCAGCCCCTCCCCACCCCAAGTTATGTTCTATAGGGCAGCAGGCAGGAACATAGCACCCCAAAATAAAGGCCAGAACTGTGGGTGAGCCGACTGCAGTGGGAGCCCCAGAGATAACTGCTGGTTCTGACTACTGAGTGGAAAGAGGGTCGGAAAGGAGCGGGCTGTGGATGTGTGAGGAGGCCTTTTTAGCAGAGAAGGGAGGGGAGGGGAGAGGCATTGGGCAGAGGGGAGAACTGGAGGAAGGCTGGTAAGATCCAAGGAAGGAGTCTGTCCTCAAGGTTGGATTTCATCGGTCTATGGATTAAACTCATATTTTCTTTGCTTCCCCCAATGTTAACAAATCAAATGAACAGTATGACCATTTCAATGGTCAATGAATGAGGCAAAACTGATGATATTAAAAATGTATTTATTATTTAAAAAATAAATCTTTAGCAACCAAGATAAGAAATTCCTAAGTATCATAACTGATATCAATGAAAAGCCCATAAAAATATATTGATGACTAAATTTAGAAGCATTTTCTTCAAAGTTAGGACATGGTGTGAATATTTCCTATCACACCTCTGACTCAAGATTCTACTGGAGACTCTAGCCATGTTCAGATTGTCTTCATATGCATTTAAGATTGTTCCAGGTCTTTCTGAATTGGTAGTGTCTTTCTTTTTATTGCTAAATAATATTCTATTGCATGGATATACTACAGTTTGTTCATCAGTTTATTCACCCTTTGAAGAACATCTTGGTTGCTTCCAGTTTTGGGCAATTATATATGAACTAGGGGCCCGGTGCACGAAATTCGTGCACTGGGTGTGTGTGTGGGGGGGGAGTGTCCCTCAGCCCAGCCTGCCCCCTCTCACATACTGGGAGCCCTCAGGCGTTGACCCCCATCATCCTCCAATCGCAGGATCGGCCCCTTGCCCAGGCCTGACGCCTCTGACAGAGGCGTTGACCCCCATCACCCTCCAATCACAGGATCGGCCCCTTGCCCAGGCCTGATGCCTCTGACAGAGGCGTAGACCCCCATCACCCTCTGATCACCTGATCGGCCCCTTGCCCAGGCCTGACGCCTCCGCCAGAGGTGTCAGGCTTGGACAGGGGACCCCCATCTCCCCCTTATCACTGGCTCTGGCCCCCGCCCAGACCTGAGGCCTCTGGCCCAGGAATCATGCCTGGGCAGGGGACCCCCATCTCCCTCTGATCGCTTGCTCCACCCCCCGCCCAAGCCTGACGCTTCTGACCCAGGCTTCAGGCCTGAGCAAGGGGACCATCATACCCCTCCAATCCCCGGCTCCGCCCCCCACCCAGGCCTGATGCCTCGGCCAGAGGAGTTGACCCTCATCACCCTCCGATCACCAATCACCGGATCGGCCCCTTGACCAGGCCTGAGGCCTCTGGCAGAGGTGTCAGGCCTGGGCAGGGGACCCCCAGCTCCCCGTGGTTGCAGGCTCCGCCCCTGCCCAGGCCTAACACCTCTGGCCTAGGCGTCCGGCCCGGACAGCGGGGACCCGCAGCTGCAGTGGCCCCGCGATCGTGGGCTCCGCTTTAGGCCCAGGCAAGGGACCCCTAGCTCCTGGGACTGCCAGCTTCAACCGTGCCCAGCTCCCATCGCTGGCTCCACCCCTACTTCCTGCTATCACTGGCCAGGGCGGCAAAGGCGCCTGATTCTCCTTGGCAGGGGGCTTCTTCCTGCTTTCCCTTTTGCCGGGGTCCAACCCCAGCGGGTCCAGGGGTCCCCAAAGGCGTGGACGGAGTCGGCGAAGAAGGAAGGACACGGAGACAGCGTTCAGTTGATCAGCAGCTTTGCCAGGATCTCTAGCCCGGATCTCCAGAGAGGTTCTGCTTCGGATCTCCAGCGAAGTTCTGTAGCCATGTTCCCTCGCTAGGTTCTCCAGCCAGGTTCTGTCCAGGCTCTCCAGTCAGGTTCAGTGTCCAGGTTCCAGTCAGGTTCTCCTGCCAATCTCTGTAGTCAGGTTCAGTCCAGGATCCCTTGCCATGTTCTCCCGCTAGGCTCTGTCTCTAGGCTCCGAGGCCAGTCCCGGTCCAGGATCCTCCGGCATGCTCTCGCCAGCGAAGTTCTTCTGTCCCTAGAGAACGTTCTGTGTAGGTTCTGTGCCTAGGCTCTGTCTCTCTTGGTCCTGTCTTCCAAGCCCTGTGTCCTTAGTTCTGTCTTATAAGTTCTGTGTTCTGAGTTCTGAGTGTTTCTGTCTTGTTACAACTGTATTTATACCAGTTGATTCAATCCTATCAATCTCTATTACAAAGGTTAGGGCGTTTCTTATCTCCATTCCAGGGAGAAAAGATTATGTAGTTTAAGCATGATTGTTCGTAGTTAAAGGGATTAATTACCCGCCTGGCACTTAGTTGAGGGGTTTTATTCCCTCCCTAACTTCAGGGGAAAATCCCTACCTGGGGATTCAGCCTTTCTCGGAGAGGTGACCTTGGTTAAAACACAGTGCCAAAAAGGTGAGCAAACATATTAAGAACCGTATGCCATATATGCCAGGTCCCTTGAAACAGCAAGGATGGACCGGCTCCCGGCACCCTTTCGCCTCCCTGCATTGTGCCTACATATGCAAATTAACCGCCATCTTGTTGGCAGTTAACTGCTAATCTTAGTTGGCAGTTAATTTGCATATAGCCCTGATTAGCCAATGAAAAGGGTATCGTCGTACGCCAATTACCATTTTTCTCTTTTATTAGATAGGATAACTGTGTGGACATAACTTTTCAGTTCATTTGGGCAAATACACAGGAGGGCAACTCCTGGATCATATAGTAAGACCATGTTTAGCTTTGTAAAGAACTGCAAAACAATCTTCTAACTGGGCCGTACCATTTGCATTCCCACCAGCAAAAAGTGAGGGTTCTTGTTGCTCCACATCTTCTTCAGTCTTTGGTTTTTGTATTTCAGACATTCTAATAGGCGTGTAGTGGTATATCATTGTTTTAATTTGCATTTCCCTAAGGACATATGATGTTGAGAATCTTCTCAAATACGTATTTGCCATCTGTATATCATTTCTGGTGAGGTGTTTGTTCATTTTTTTAGCTCCCTTTTTTAAGTAAGTTGTGTTCTGACTGTTGAGTTTTAAGACTTCTTTGTATATTTGAATAGAAGTCCTTTATTGAGATATTTTCTTTCAGAACATGGCCTCTTTTTTCATTATTTAAATAGGGCATTTCACAGAGCAGAAGTTTTAAGTTTTAAAGAAGTCCAACTTACCAGTTTTTTCTTTCATGAGCCATGCTTTTGGTGTTGTATATAAAAGTCATTGTCAAACCCAATGTCACCTAGATTTTCTCCTGTGTTATCTTCTAGAATTTTTATATTTTTGCATTTTACACTTAGATCTATGATCCATTTTGATGTGAAAGGTGTAAGGTCTATGTCTAGATTGTTTTTTCATTCTTTTTTTTTTCCCCATGTGGATATCCTTTTGTTCCAGCACTGTTTGTTGAAAGACTAACCTTTCTCCATTAAAATGCCTTTGCTCCTTTAGCAACGATCAGTTGCATGTATCTATGTGTATCTACTTTTGGGCTATTCTATTCCATTGACCAGTTTGTCTATTCTTTTACTAGTACAACACTGCTTCAAGTACGTGCCTTCATAGTAAGTCTTGAAGTCAAGTTTTGTCAATAGTCACATTATTTTCCTTTTCAGTATTTTGTCAACTACTTTAGGTTATTTGACTTGCCATGTAAACTTGAATTAGTTGATATCCACAAAGTAGCTTGCTGGAATTTTTATTGGATTGTATTAATCTGTAGATCAGGTTGGGAATGTTTTCATAATGATTATTAAATCTTAAGATGTTTAGATATTTGAAAGACCAAACATCTTAATAATATTGCTGCTTCTTACCCATGAAGTGGGGCATCTCTCCATTTATTTAGATCCTCTTTGGTTTCTTTCCTTAGATTTTGCAGTTTTCCACATGTAGTGCATTTCATAGAGCAGAAATTTGAAATTTTAATGAAGTACAATTAATCAGTTTTTTCTTTCATGAATAGTGCTTTTGATATTGTATTTAAAAATTGTCAAACTCAGTTTTGTTAGATTTATTCCTAAGTACTTCATTTTTGTGTGCTCATGTAAATAGCATTGTGTTTTTAATTTCAAATTTCAATTGTTCATTGCTAGAATATAGGAAAGCACCTCAATTTTGTATATTAATGTGGTACCCTGAAACCTTGCTATAATCTCTTATTAGTTTTAGGAGTCTTTTTGATGTGGTTTCTAATTCTCTTGGATTTACTACCCAGACAATCATGTCATCTGCAATCAAAAGCAAGTTGTATTACTTCCTTCCCAATCTGTATCCATTTAGTTTATTTTCAGAATGATGGTTAACAGAAGTGGTGAAAGGGGACACCCTTGCCTTATTCCTCATCTTAGCAGAAAGCATCTAGTTTATGAACATTAGGTATAATGTTAGCTACAGGTATTCTATAGATTTTTAAAAATCAGGTTTAGGAAGTTTCCCTCTATTTCTAGTTTGCTGAGAGTTTTTATTTTGAATGAGTATTGTATTTTGGCAAATGCTTTTTTCTGCATTTATTAATAGGATCATATGATTGATTTTTTTTTTTTTGCTTGCTAACTCTACCACTCTCATATATTATTCTTGGAATAATTGTCTTTCTTTCTAAATTATGTTTTAAAGTTTCTTCAATGAAAATTGATTGTGAACTTTTTCAGATTTTTGTCTTAAAAATGTCTTTACTTTGTTCTTGATGTTGAAAGATATTTCTGCTTAGTATATAATTATAGGTTACCAGTATATTTTTCAGTCTTTTATGGGAAATGTGCTATTGTGCCTTTGGAAAAATCATTACTCAATCTAATCATTGCTTTTAAAAATATATAATAAGCCTTTTTCCCCCCTGCATTTAAGGTTTCTCCCCCCCCCCTCCTTTTTCTTCCCTTCCTTCTCCTCTTCATCGTCTCTCTATATATCTTATTTTGGATTTTCTGGACTTTCTGAATATGAAGTTTGATTTCTTTTTTTCAATTATAGAAATTTTTTAAATGGATTTGGGGGGGCAGAGGGCTATAGAGAGAGAGAAAAGTCAATTAGTTGCCCTTTGCACTTACCCCAACCAGGGATCAAACCTGCAACCAGGGTATGTGCCCTGACCGGAATGAAACCTCCACCTTTTGGTGTATGGTACGATACTCCAACCAACTAAGTTACATCTGCCAGAGCCAATTATAGCCATGTCTAAGAGGTTGTTTCAAGTATTGAAACAAGTATTGACTCTCTAGTATTTTCCCTATTTTTTTTCTTTCTGGAACTCTGATGAGATGTTCTGGAATTATTATTCTTTCTTGTACCTTAGTTCTTTTTTATTGTTTTTATCTCTTTGACTTTTAAAGCTGCATTTAGTAAATATCTTCAGATCTGTCTTCCACTTTATCACTCCTTTATAAGATTTCAATATGTAGTTTAATGCAATCCTTGAGTCTCAGTATTCAATTACTATGTTTTTATTTTCTAGAAATTCTGACTGGTAGTTGGTAAATTTCTCTGATCAGTTTTGATAAACTCTTGATTTTTTTTTCCCTGAGGGAATTTGTCAACTTTTAGAAGAGAGCACAGAAAAGCCATATCTTAAAAGTAAGGACAAAAAAAATAAATAAACTTTAACAAAGCCTAAAACCAAACCTAGATACCATTAAGATGATATATTTGTACCATACCTGTTTGCCACAAGAAAACTTAACTGGCTCAGGAAAGAGATAGATCATTAAAAATTTTACATTTTTTTAAATACACAATGTCTGGCACCCAGTAAAAATTATGAGGCATGCTATAAAAATGTTCAAATAACCAAAAACTAGGTTAAAAAGAGATGGTAGATATATTCTTACAGATGATACATGTATTGGAGCTGTCAGATTGAACTGTGCTCAGCAAGGCCAGGTTCGGTGAGCCTGAGGAGGGGAGGTGAAGGATTGAAGAAGACAGACAAGAGAATACGGATGGGGCGAGGTGGATTTCTTGTGCCTGGATAAGGACACAGAGAGACCCAGCCTGCAAGCAGAAGCTTTATTTTATAGTCAGTGCACACAAAGCAAAACAAGGGAAGTGGTCAACATGTTTACAATGTTCTTGTGAGTTTCACCTTGTTTTGGCAGCACTTGTTGCACCTCCCACAGCCCATTAGCTACCTAGGAAAGAGCTAGGGAGGACTATAAGGTCAAGGTTAATTATGCTAAGAGGGCTCTGTCCTCCAAGCTGGGACTTGTTTGTGGCCCTGCCACAGGTCAGTCGGAGGCTTAACCCTGTAGCCACTCCCTACATCAGATAATTTAAAATAAAAATCATTAATATAGTGAAGAAAATGGAGGAAAATATGGAGAATTTCAGCTGACACTTGGAGCCTATTTAAAAGATCGAATGGTTTTCATTAAATCTATATATTGCTTTGAGTAATATGGACATTTTAACTAAGTTGATTCTTCTAATCCATGAACACAAATGGAAGATCTTTTATTTTTGTTGTGTCTTTTTCAATCTCTTTTCATAATACTTTGTAGTTTTCAGTATATAGATCATTCACATCCTTTTTAAAATTTATTTCTAGGTATTTTTTGCTTTTGTTGCAATTGCAAAAGGAATTGTTTTTTCCATTTCTTTTTCTAAATTTCATTGTTAATATATAGGAATGCAGTAGATTTTTATACATTGATTTTGTATCCTGCAACTTTACTTTGTTTGTTGTTGCTAATAGTTATTTTTTTGGAGGGAGCATTTAGGTTTTCTGTATAAATAACTATGTCGTCTGCAAAAAGTGACAGGTTTACCTTTTCATTCTCAGTTTGGATGTCTTTTCTTTCTCTTGCCTGATTGCTATAGCTAGAACTTCCAGTATCATGTTAAATAAGAGTGGTGAGAATGGACATCTTGTCTTGTTCTTGATCTTAGAGAAATAGCTTTGAGTTTTTCACCATTGAGTATGATATTAGCTGTGGGTTTGTTATAGGTCTTTATTATGTTGAGATACTTTCCTTCTATACCCATTCTATTATTTTAATCATAAATAGATGTTGTATCTTATCAAATGCCTTTTCTGTATCGATTGATGTGATAATATGATTTTTATCCTTTATTTTGTTAATGTGGTGTCTTATATTGACCAATTTGCATATGTTGAACCATCCTTGTGCCCTTTGAGTAAACCCCACTTGATCGTGATATATTATTTTTTTAATGTATTGTTGTATTTGATTTGCTAGTATTTTTTGCATCTGTGTTTATCAGATATATTGGTCTGTAGTTTTCTTTTGTGTGTGTTATCCTTGCTAGGTTTTGGTATCAGGGCTATCTTGGCCTCATCAGGGTGAAAGCTGAGGGACAGCTTTCTCCCAAACAGAAGTGCTGGCACTTTGATGAGCCCTCCCCCTCCACAGAACTGGCAGGGTGACACCATATCTAGACGCCATCAATCTGGCTCTCACTATTGCTCTGACCTGGTGATTCCTTGAAGCCTCACCCTACCCAACTTCCAGGCCCACCCAAGCTGTTTCCAGTGGCTTTTTCACACAAATGGCCTGTCTTGGATCATGCTTCACATTTTTCTAAATTCTCTCAAACAAGCAGCATTGGCCTCAGTGTGCCCTGTACCTCTCGCTAAATGGCTTCAGGCACTTAACTAACAGAAGGTGGCCTTGGTTTGAAGCTTGGCCTCACCTGGGTACCTCCAAGCTCAGCCCACATAGAAGCCATCTGCAGATCACTTTGTATGTAGCTCATGCTGTGTGAACCTGGGCAGAACACAGGTGGCAGCTGATTTTGGCCTGCACCTCCAAGGTGGTCCCAGAACTAGTGCACCCAATAGACAGCTTCAGATCACATTACCCAACCATGTCCACAAGTGATACACTCAAGGGGAAGATGCAGCTGTTACAGAGCCCTGCTGAAGTAAGTCCTGCTGTATGGAGTGGGCCCCGGCACAGCTGATCCTCCACAGTGGTCAGAGGTTGGTAGTCAGTGGTTGCAGCCAATTCTTGCAGCTGATAGGCCCTGGGGGTAAGTCCCTCCTATTGACATGACAGCAGCAATCAAAGCTCAATTACAACAGGAGGGTTATATACAGCCCACACAGGGGGTACACCTCAAGTGCCCTGCTTGGGTGTTTGGGGAGGCTCTCCCACTTGACCATACTGAACACCTAGTACATTAGGCCACTCTACCAAGGTTGGGAGACATAATAGCTCTACCTAATACAGAAAAAAGAGAAAAGAATCTAATGTAATTGGGGACAAGGAAAGGTACCCCAAACTATTTAAGTCCAATATAGTTTATATGGTTCTCAACCTTCTGGCCCTTTAAATACAGTTCCTCATGTTGTGACCCAACCATAAAATTATATTCGTTGCTACTTCATAACTGTAATGTTGCTACTGTTATGAATCATAATGTAAATATCTGATATGCAGGATGGTCTTAGGCGACCCCTGTGAAACGATTGTTTGACCACCAAAGGGGTCGCGACCCACAGGTTGAGAACCGCTGGTTTATATAGTGTAAATGTTCTTCACAGTTGACTGTAGTATCCACTGAAAGAGCTAAGAGTAACTCTATATTTAATAAAAATTTAACAAAAATAACAGTATATCCAGAGTCTTGATCATCCAGGAAGTATGAACTGCAAGGAAACTGTAAGAGATGCTTACTTTAAAAAATTTCCCCATCACCTATTGTAGTGTCTGAAATCCCACCTTTGTAATTGCTTTGTTGAATTATTAAATCTTTCTGGGGTTTAAAATTCTCCCATTGAACTGGTGACACCTTGAGGGATCATGCCTTATTTTTTATGGCACAGTTTCTGGAACAGAATGATGTTCAAGAAAGTGTCTGCTGAATAGATATTAAATTAAAAAACACACACACCACATTGCAGCTCAGGTGGTGTGGCTCAATGGTTGAGCATTGACCTCAACCTGGTTTGATTCCAGGTCAGGGCACATCATGCCCAGGTTGTAGGCTTAATCTCCAGCAGGGGGTGTGCAGGAGGGAGATTGATGTTGATGCATTGATGTTTCTATCTCTCCCTCTCCCTTCCTCTCTCTCTCAAATCAATAAAAGCATGTTTTAAAAATATGCAAAGGACATTGGGAAGGAGAATACTTGAAATTTATGTTCAACTGACAGATTGGAGAATCAATCTATAATATTCTTTTTTGTTATTTTTTTTATTGATTTCAGAGAGGAAGGTAGAGGGAGAGAGAGATAGAAACATCAATGTTGAGAGATTAGTTAGCTACCTCCTGCATGCCCCCCACTCGAGACCCAGCCTACAACCCAGGCATGTGCCCTTGATCAGAATCAAACCTAGGACCCTTCAGTCCATAGGCAAACACTCTATCCACTGAGCTAAACTGGCTAGGGCTATAATATTCTTTTTAAAAAATTAAATCTTTATTGTTGAAAGTATTACATACATCCCCCTCTCCCCCCATTGACCCCTTCTAGCCGCCCCTGCCCCTATCCCCCACCCCAGGCCTTCACCACCCTATTGTTTATGTCCATGGGGTTATGCATATGTGCATACAAATTCTTTAGATGATCACTTTCCACCCACCATCCTCCCTCCCTTCCCTCTGAGATTCCACAGTCTGTTCTATGCTTCTATGTCTCTGGATCTATTTTGTTTATCGGTTTATTTTGTTCATTAGATTTCACATGTAAGTGAGATCATGTGATCCTTGTTTTTCTCTGACTGGCTTATTTTGCTTAGCGTAATACTCTCCAGGTTCCTCTATGCCAGTGGTTTCTCAACCTTAGCTGCACATTAGAATCACCTGGGAATCTTTAAAATCCTGATTTTTGGGCCTCATCCTCCAGAAATTCTGTTTCTTTGTTATGGGATGGAGCCACAACATTAGTAACAAAGAAACAGAATTTTTGGAGGATGAGGCCCAGAAATCAGGATTTTTTAAATTTTTTTTTGCAGGGCCCACATTTCACATTTTATTGCACTTTTTCCACAATCACTGAATCCTGCTGGGCTGTGCCCAGGGCTCCAGAGCCAGGACCTGGAAGGTGAGGCTGCACAGCAAGCCATTCCCACGGAGGGGCTGCCCCAGGGACCTAGTGGCCATGGTTGGGACACCAGTCAAGGACTGAACCCCACCCAGCACGCACTTAGGTGGTTCTCAGGCCTCCACACCACCTCCTGGAAGCTGAACCCAAACAGGGAGAAATCAGGATTTTAAAAAGATTCCCAGGTGATTCTAATGTTCAGCCAAGGTTGAGAACCACTGCTCTATGCAAAACTTTTTTTTTTTTTTTTACTGATGCATAGTATTCCACTCATCTACTGATGAGCACTTGGGCTATTTCCAGATCTTAGCTATTTTAATCTATAATATTCTTGACCAAGCAGTGTGACCACTTGAAGCTAGATCACCCAAGCTCTTTGTATCTCTCTTTTTCACATTCTGGCACTTGATTATATTGTTGGAGGTAGGCAGTCTGAACTTTCTCAGTAAAAAGGAGAGAGCCACGTTTAAGAGACTCTTGCTGTTAAAATTAATGTCATTTAAATCTTTATGATTATAACAGTTACCATTTATATAATGTTTGTGATATACTATCTATAACTAAAACATGCTTACATTTTTTAAAAATACATTTTTATTGATTTCAAAGAGGAAGGGAGAAGGATATAAGCATCAATGATGAGAGAGAATTATTGATCGGCTGCCTCCTGCACAACCCCTACTGGGAGTGGAACCTGCAACCCTGGCATGTGCCCTTGACCAGAATCGAATTGCAGACCCTACAGTCCGCAGGCTGACACTCTATCTGCTGAGCCAAACTGGCTAGGAATGTGATTACATTTTTAAAATGCTTATATGTTTGTTGTGACTCTTATGGTATGATATTTTCTGTAATTCAGAGGTGTGAATCTAGAGTGAAAAGTAATTCCCACCTATGTATTATTTTTAGGAGAAAATATCACTGTCTTTAAGTGATTTGCTTTATGGCACAACGTCCATGAATCACATATTGAAAAGCAGATAACGGTTTGTAATCAAGATGAAATGTTTTTGACTGTCACCATTTGCACAAAATATTCCAGAATCCTTCCTTAAGCTATGATTTAACTTTCCACTCCAATTCTTTTAACATTCCAATTCTTCCATAATCTTCCATATGTGCAGATTTTCAAGGTTTGTAGGTGACTATACGTATTTGTATACGTGAGAATGAAGTTATAAGGTGAATACTGCACAGAGGGGCGCGATTTCTTAGTCTGTAAAACAAAACCACATCTACACACAGAATAAGCAACTCTGTCCATGTTCCCAACAATCTTTTTATTTTTTGTTTGCTACCGAAAAAAATTCGTACCCTCTTTCTTGTGTGATGTGTGTACCTCTGACTTGTACGGGGATATGAAGACTGCAGCACGGGGCTGGAGGCGGATGTTTAATGCAGAATAAAATCCATCACGTTTCCCATTCCGTAAGGGCCTGCCTTCAGGTAGTAACTGTATGGTCTCCTGGGGGGAAGGCGCCAGAGCACAAGATGTACGGACACTCTAATGAGTCCCTCCTTCGCCTTTCCGGGAGGAGGCTGTGGCCTAAGACACCACGATGAGAAGCTCCGAGGACGAACGGCTCCTGCGGGGCCCGCTTCCGTGAAGCGCCGAGAAAAGCTGGTGTGGCGGCGGGACAATGAAAAATGCTTATGATAGACAACTTTTTCAGTTATAAACTCCATGTGAACTTCCAAAAAAGGGGGACATAAAAAATAGACAATTCTATCGTAGTTTCGCTTTCAATCTTTTAGCATATTTCTCCGTCAGTTTTTTGTATCTCTGTTACAAGTAAAAGAACTTGTGTAAAAAGTGAGGTGAATGAGTCAGTTGCGTTTCAGAAATGCCCCAAAAGAGAAACCAGGAGCCATTCTGTTCCTTGGGAGGGAAACCCAGTCAAGATATTGACCTCTTTGTCTAGCCCCGTCGTCAAGCGGAGGGATACTTTCGATAGTTCTTAGATCAGGTATTAAATGTGTACATGTTTGGAGTTAGTATGTCTTCCACAGCCGCTTGTAGCATCTTCCTTCGCAGACATGGGCTGAAAAGGCCGCGAAAACCTGCCTCTCAGAAACAAGGGGCGGGGAGACGCCATTTTCAAAGCCGGAAATGATTAAACCTCGGGATTGAGACCCTTCCCAGTCAGCCAGGGCTTGTCAGTACGACAGTTCCTGCTTCTGGTGGAGGCTTGGCTCTCGTCCCATTGGGAGTAGGATCTCTCCAGCTACTGGTGAGCAGGAGGGGGGGTCCGTCACTACCGCGGCGAGCCGCGCCACTTGGGGGGTCAGCGGCCACCCCAGCTCAATGGCCTAGTCCCGCCAGGCTCCGCGCGGGCCCTGCCGGCCTCCGTCCTCTTCCGCTGGCTCCAGGTGCGGCGCGGATCCATCCGCCACAGCAGGCGCTCCTGGTGGCGCGGCGCTCCGCTTTCGGCAATACCCGGATGGAAGTGTAATGGCCGCCATCAGGGACTCGCAGGCAATGGGGACCACGACAGGTATTCCCTGTGAGCGGGGCCGCCCAGACTTGATAGGATGCCGAGGCTACTGAAGGGACAGCCAGGGGGCAAAGGGCGAGTTTGTGGGGCGCCAGGGCACCTCGAACCGGCTGGGGAGCCGCCCCAAGATAGGAAGCGCCTGTTAAATAGTCCCGGCCATTCAGTGCTTTCGCCTAACTTGCTGCAAAGTTTTTCTGGGGAAGTTGGTTCTCTCAGTTGGTTCCCCTGCAGGCGGCCGGCGCCAACCGTAGCCGTGCGTGTTTTCCGCCCGCGCGTTCGCTTCCCCGCTGCCCAGGAGCTGGAGCGGCGTGCGACACCGTGTGCCTCCGCGCGCCCGAGGGGCAGCGGATCCGGGAGGAAGGGGCGGATCGGGCGCGGTGTTTGGGGCAGAGCGGGGCGCGCGGCGCTCGAAACACCCGCTCGGCGCGCTCCGGCGCCGGTGGAGACGCTGGGGTACCTCGGACCGCACCTCCCGAGCTGTAGGTTCGCAGCCCCACAGCACCCCAACTCGACGGCGGCCCCACTGTGGGTCCAGTCTGTGTATTTGAGGTCTTTTCTTGCGGAAATGCTCGGTCCCGTGGCGCGCGTTCTTCCTCGGAGTTGGCCAAAGGCGCTCTTCCCTGCAAACCTCAGTCACACCCAGTGGCAGACGGATTTCTTTGTAACTGGTTTTCTCAGTTGTAGGGTCCATTTTGAGTCTCTTCTTAACATGGTGTCTTCATTGTCAAGTAGATAGTCTCTTCCTAGATGACTACAGTAATTGAAAATATACAGGGTTAGTGCATATGAGGTAAAATGTCCTAACTCTTAAATAGACCAACAAAACAGACATGGTAGTTTTGAGGTTAAAATGCAAAAGTTAAGGTTCAGTTTTCATTTAGGTTTAAATTTGGAGGCATTTAGTGTTTGTGAGGTATTTATCAAAAGCTTAAAAAACCCTACAAAAATAGTCAATGTTTAAGGAAGTGTTAATGTTGAACTTTGATGATTAAACCTGAAGACACCACTAGGTTATGAATTTTATGAACTTGAGCAACTGTTTACTGATATTGTTGAATTGGTTTTTATGCAGCAAGAGATCTGATTTGACTACTTTGATGTTATTATCCTCGGGTTGAATAGATAGAAACCATTACAATTGGTTGAGTGAAATACCCTAACATTTTTCATAATTTAATTGCTAACCAATAGAAGTGGATTCATTGTCTTTCAGCAGAACTATTCTTCCGAAACTCATAAAGACGCATAAAGACATTGCATTGTGTTAACATTTTTAAGATATTGCATTTCATAGTGAAGGGTAAGCATGGTAGGTCATGTTAATTTTTGTTAAAATTCTCATAAATAATATGAGCCCATACTCTAAAAAATTATTAACAAAAGGGGAGAAAGGGATAAAATACAGGTATCTAACAACCTGTTTTGCACAATCAAATTGTTCCTTATAGTTGCCATCAAAGTAAGCATAAACATCAATTCAGAGCACTTTATATCTGGTTTTATGGAAGAATTAAAGGACAGTAACCACAATGGATACCTACTGTGCACATTGATAGCATGTGAGCTTTTTAAATGCTTGAGGTTTTTAATCATTACACTTCAAATCCTGTCCTGTCCTATCCTATCCTCTCTGGTAAATGTGATGACAAAGGTTTTTATATTTTGAGACATACCAGAGCGAATATATTTTAGTATAAATGTACAGACAGGTTGACTTTAAAATTTATTTTACACATGCCCTTTAATGTACTTTCATTGTTTACTTTTCTGTTTGGAACTGTTGTTATTGAAGCATTGTGCACTTTAGATCACTTAATACATACAACTTTCTGTTTTTTAATGATAAAATACTTGAGTCTTGCCCAGTTTCCTTTAGGTAACCTACTAGAAGTTTTTTTGTCAGAGCACTATACACAGAAGAAAAATTTTTAATGAAGTTGAAATTTTTATTAATTATCTGATCCCAGGTGTGTAGGCTATGAATATATTAGCTCTGTATCTGGTGTATTGGCTTCATGCAGTGAGCAATTTTCATGGGGTGTTAGATACCAGAAGTGTGTATTAAGAGATGGCATTGTGGTAGGATAGCTGGATTGGAATTAGATCCAAATTTTAGTTCTAGCTTTGTGACTTTGTGCAAGACTCATTTTCCCTATCTTGTAATAAATGAGGATATTGAATTAGTTTGAGTCTAAGCTTCCCTTTAAGCTTTGAATTTTCTGACTTTTATAAATTCATGACATTGTCAGTGGGTAGATATGATAGGTTATTTGTGTAAGTGCAGAGAAGTTTATTTTTCTTCTAAATTTATATACTTAAGTTGAATAGAAGCATAATTGAATTGACAGTATAAAATATTTTACTAATAGTTTTTGCAGTCAGAGTTTTAAAATCTTCATCTTTATTTCCAGATATCATCTCTTGTGATCACTGTTCCTGATTATGGCTTTGTCCAGGCATTAAATTGTGTGCCTTTTGTTCCTTGAAGAAAGAGGTATGGTAAAGATTAAAGTATTATATAGTCTATTAAGTAGTAAGTTAATATGTTTTAATCTTAGACAAAATAATATAGTTATGTATTTCTGAGTTTCCATAAGTTACAATTTTATTTTTGGCTTAAATATTATACAGGGTTTTTCATTTTAATATGAGCAGAAAAAGTAGTTTGTTGTGTTATTGTTTATTATTTAGCATTTCATTAGAGATCTAAAGATGATTTTAACCATATTATCCTTCTAAATATAACGATGGCATTAAGAGCTTTTGAGTAATAAATGACGATGATAAATATGTTAGGAAGATGTTTTGAAGCTATATAGATGGCTAGGAGAATGTGGTTTTCTGTAGTTAGCGCAAAGTAATGCATCTGAAGAAAGATTGTCCAGTATGATTAATGGCATCTACATTATGAGTCAGAAAAGGGACTTGGGAATCACTATAGAGTTATGACTGGTTTCCTGGAGACAATCATCTGAATATCTTTGTGTGGACAAAAAGAATGGGAAAAATCTGCCGACAGATCCATGATATTCTAAGGAAATCTTTTAAAACTCAGTGGAAAATATTGTAGCCTTATAAAAAACCCACTACAACAAAACAAAAACCTGAAATACAACTGTCTTTAAACATGAGTCTCTTGCTGTTTGTTCTTGTGATATCACAGTGTCATAATTCCCCTCAGCAAATGCAATAAGTGTACACTTAAGTATAACCCTAAATTAGGATTAAGAGTATGTATGTAATTACTAAAATAGCTGAAGTAGACAATACTAACTTATT
Organism: Myotis daubentonii; assembly: GCF_963259705.1. Lineage (NCBI taxonomy): Eukaryota > Metazoa > Chordata > Mammalia > Chiroptera > Vespertilionidae > Myotis > Myotis daubentonii. The sequence continues at coordinate 42,358,321 of NC_081852.1, forward strand.
ACTTTAGTTCCATGAACTTTACCGTAGATGTCTTTCTTTTCAGAGTCATTTCCACAAAGCATGAATTTTTTTAACTTTATTATAAGTTAATTCTATCAACTTCCCTGAGTAGAGAGTAACAGAGCTGAATTGAGATACCAGGTTATCATTTATGTTCATTTACCTGCATAATTTCTTTCTACATAATGTTTGTCTAACCTCTTACCACATGAAATTCACATGGGTACTGTGTTAATCAGGAATAGAGACAATAAGTGCAGAGTGCTAAGAATTTTCTTTGCTACGATTGATCCAAACTACTCAGGAAAAGTAATATGATGAAGAGTGAAAGCTTCAGCCCTGGCGGGGTGGCTCAGTTTGTTGGAGCATTGTCCCATGCACCAAAGGGTGGTGGGTTCGATTCTGGTCAGGGCACATATCCAGGCTTTGGGATCAATCCCCAGTCGGGGAGTGTACAGGACACGACCGATCAGTGTTATTCTCTCTCCTTGCCTCTTTCTCTCAAATCAATAAAAAACTAAAACAAAAACCCACAACGACACATCCTCTGGTGAGGATTGGGGGAAAAAAAAAGAATGAAAATTTCAAATATAATGAAGTAAACAAGAGGCTACTATACAATGACTAACCAAAATGATTTGGATTATTCCACCTTCAAAAACCGAGCAAAGAAACTAAAAATTTAAAATTGTAATTGGTATGACTGCGTGAATATTAGAATGAAGGTGCGTGACTTGAAACTTTGAAGCTTAAGAAAATTAAGTGGGTTTCACCTGGGTCTCATTTCAAGAAATGGTCATAGCCAAAGCTGAAAACAAATACTGGCTTTTAAAAGTCAAATTTCAAAATGTAAAATCGACACCAATTAAAATTGGGTTGTTGGAGGTTGTGTGTAATAGAAGATCGATCTATCTATCTATCTATCTATCTATCTACAGTTTTTGTCAACTCAGGATATCATCATTTTGGGAAACCATCTCTTTTCTATTGTGAGTGGTTGGTGGGCTATCAGCCAGTCTTGTAGTTTTATAACCCAAGCCTATTCATTCCTGTTGTAACAGTGATTGCCTACAGACCAAATCAGAATCCTTTGAGATTGTTACATGAGTGCAAGGAGAAAAATGCTCTCTTCTCTCTAAAGTTGTTAATTTGGGAGGGTGATAGTGACATTCCTACATGTATGAGAACCTCATCTGTAGTACAAAAAAGTGGAGCCATATAGAAATGGAAGATGGATGAAATAGTGCTAATTTCAGTTAGGAACTATGGCTATGAGATATCAGTGTTTATCTTTTAATGTTGCGAGCTATCCTGGTGTCCTTCCCAGTCCCTTGGGCCAAAATTCTGTATATAAATTAGTTTTAATTGGATTGCTGCAGAATGAATTTATGACCTGTAACTTCAAGTTAATCATTTACATCCATCTACAATTTACCCCTTTCCTCCACCTTACAAAAGATGCCTTTATTCATTCATCACTTATGCAGGCATGCAGTCCTTCCTTTGATCAACCTAATATTTATTGTCTACTATGTACAAGTATGTGCAACTCCCTGGTTGTAAGGAATATACATACTAGGCTGAGTGGATGGTAGACTTTCTCTAATATAGTACATTTTTGTATACTTAAGTTACACAAATCAACAAGCATGTGTTGAGAATAACCAGTGCTGTGCTCAGTAATATCTAGGAATAAGTTATTGATCTTCAAAGTGCTTATAGTTTAGTCGAGGTATCCAGATTAATATATGTGAAATCTATAATAATACAAGCGCAATATGCTAATTAGACTGGACATCCTTCCGGACGTCCTTCCAGACAACCTTCTGGCCAAAGCCAGGGCTGCGAGGGAAGCCCGGGTCCTAGGTGCCAGAGGGAATTCGGTGCCAGCAGCCAGGGGAAGGAAGGCCTACTCTTGTGCATCGGGCCTCTAGTGCAATATAAACAGCTATAACTGGTAAGTGAATGCATACTTGTGTAGTATGGATTTTAAATGAGTTTTGATAGGAAATTAGTGAGGGCTGGCCCAGTCTAGGAAGGTTTCTTAAAGGAGGTATAACTTCAAATAGATTTTGACTTAATGAAGTGGGTTTTGATAACCACAGAGAATAATTAAAGAAAGTGTAGAGTTGAAAATTATTAAGTCCAGTGGTAAATTCTCAGTCCTCATCCTACTTGACAGAGTTGATCAATTCCTGATCCTGGAAACACTTTCTTCACTTTACTTTCAGGATCCAATTTCCTGATTTACCTACAGTCTCACTGGTCATTCCTTTTAGTCTTGCTAGCTGGTTCTTTCTCATCTGTTTCCTCTAAATGTTACAGTACAGGCTCAAGCCTTGAACTTCTCTGTTTACTTATCCCTTGGTGATTTCATTCAGTTGTATATACTAAATATATACACAAAGAAAAATGTAGACACATTAGTGACTCCAAAAATTTTATCTTACACCCAGACCTCTGTATTTTATACTCAGCTACACATTCGACATTTCCACTTGATTATCAACTAGGTATCTCAAAATCTTCATGGTTAAACTCAACTCTTAGTATACTTATCAAACCTACTACTCCCACCAGGTTTTCTATCCTAATAGTAAATTTGCAACTGATAGTGTACTTATCAAACCTACTACTCCCACCAGGCTTTCTATCCAAATAGTAAATTTGCAACTGATTTTTTCTAGTTGCTAAGGTAGAACTTTAAAATTATTCTTGACATGTTTCTTTCATATACCAAATTTAATCTTTCAGGAAATCCCATAGACTCTGTCTTCAAAATATATAGAGAGAGTGATCATGCCTTATTTGTCTCCAAAAAGACACCATCCTCTCTACCTGGGTAATTGCAGTATAATAATCTCCAAGCTGGTCTACTTCCTTCTACTCTTAGCTTCCTCCCAAATACTCTGTTCTTAACTTAGTAGCCAAAGTGATCTCTTTAACAAAATAATTTGGCTCACGTTACTTCTCTATCCCAAATGCTCCAGTAGCTTCCCATTTCGTTTATAGTAAAACTAAATAAGGCCATCAAGCCTTGTTTTAGTCCCATTGTTAGTTCTTTGACTTCATGTATTCCTTTTCTTCTGGTGCTTTCTGTTCCAGTCTTGCTACTCTCCAAACATGTTAGGCACTCTACCCTCAGAGTGTTAGCACTTACTATTTCTTTTCTTGGAATGATTTCTCCTTCAGCTCCTTAAGGTCTTGGCTCAAATAAGACCTTTTCAAGTGATTGTCTCCCTGACTTAGTATTTAAAATGGCAACTTTCAAACCCTGGCTGGATAGCTCAGTTGGTTAGAGCGTTGTCCACCAAGGTTGCTGGTTTATTCCCCGGCTGGGGCACGTACAAGAATCAACAAATGAATGCATAAAATAAGCGGAACAACAAATCAGTCTCTCTCTCTCTCTCTCTCTCTCTCTCTCTCAACCCCCCTCTCTAAAATCAATAACATTAAAAAAAATAAGATTATTAAAATGTCAACTTTCTCGTTCTGCCTAGTCTATCCTTTATATTTTTCTATAGCACTTGTCACCTTTGAATATATTACATAATTTACTTTGTTTATTATCTAAATACTCAGTAAAATATTAGCTCTTTGAGGGGAGGGATTTTTGTCTGTTTTGTTCCAGTACTTGAACAAAGACTGGTACAGATTTGCTGCTAGCTACAAGCCCAGCACTATGCTAGGTGCTGGTGATATAGCAAAGAACATGACAGATGTGGGCCTTATGCTTATGCAGCTTTTGTTTCAGTGGTAGAGACGATAAATAAGATATTGCCAGAAAAAATTACCAAAAAATAAAAATTACAATGACTAAAATAGAGAATTTTTTTCCTGTTTGAGGAGGGATGATTTATAGGTTGGAGGAGACCTTACTGAGGCAGTAACATTTGAGCTGAGACCTAAAAGATGAGAAGGATCTAGCTTTATGAAGAATGGGAGAAAGAATATTTCAAGAAGAGAACAGCAGGTGCAAAGGCCTGAGATAGGAAAAGAGCATTTGAGGAACTAGAGACTATCTTTGGTAGCTTACTGGAGCATTTACAGATGGAGAGAGTGGTGAGAGATGAAATGGAATAGAAAGGTCCCAGACCAGATGTCACTGTTTCTTGCAGGCCTTGACAAGAGATTAAGTTTTATTTGAAGTTCCTTGGGAAGCCACTAAGGAGTTTTAAGCAGGGGAAACACTGACCTATTTATATTAAGATTACTTTTGCTCTTGTGTGGAGAATGGAGTCAGGAGATGATGGTGGGTAAGGGGAAAACATGGAATGCCACTTAGCAAGACTAGTATTTTAATCAAAATTGGAGAGAAGAATTCAAAATGTATTTTGGAGATAGAATTGCCAGGATTGCTTATGGAATAATAGGGAAATAAGAAAAAGAAAACTCTTGATTTTGGGGTTTGGCAACTTGCTACTCTCCAAACATGTTAGACATGCTATGCTCAGAGTGTTAGCACTTACTATTTCTTTTCTTGGAATTGTAGTGCCATATATTTGGGGAAGCCTGGAGAATGGAATTTGTTTTATCCATAGAGATAGGGTTTTTGTAGAGCCAGAGAAAAATTCAACAGAAAATTGAGAGGAAATGCATTACATGTTCTCCCAATCAAGGAGCAATAAATCTGTTGACCCTCTCCCCCATACCTGGTGTTCAAAATTGTAAGTAAAATCTGCCTATTCTCCTACATCACTGCCACAGCAAAATGACAAACAAGAACGAATGAGAGATATAAAGTTAATCTTTCTCCTTCCCGTACAGAATTCAGTGGTCTTTATTTCACTTTGGACAGGTTATTTCTTTCTTGTCCTTGCATTTTACTTGGGAATTGTCTTTTTAAAATTCTCTGTACCTACGGTGGAATTCCTAATCTATGCGAACACTGCCAGTTGTCTGGATCCTCACTTTTTATTTAGATTGTCACTAAGTCCTCCAATATTTTCACTTTCATTTTTACACTCTTTCTATACTTTATCTTGCTTGATTTTTTAGTACCATTCTAATATTTCTAAAATAATGCTTTTATAACATCTCTCTGCTTGAGAACTAACAGTGGTTCCTTTTATTTCAAGTTAGCTCTATTCTCTGTAGTCTGTTCTCATTTAAATCCTTATTATCCATTCTCTCTTTGATCTAGATCCTACAGTGCAGTAAGAAAAATGCTTTTGAAAAAATTTCAATATATATTTTTATTGATTTCAGAGAGGAAGTGAGAGAGAGAGAGAGAGAAACATCAATAATGAGAAAGAATCATTGATCAGCTGCCTCCTGCATGCCCCCTACTGAGGATTAAGCCTGAAACCCAGGCATGTGCCCTGACTGGGAATCCAACTGTGACCTCCTGGTTCTTAGGTTGATGCTCAACCTCTGAGCAACACCAGTTGGATGAGAAACGTGCTTTTCTTCCAACATTTCTTTTTCTTTTTTAAAAAATATATTTTTATTGATTTTTTTACAGAGAGGAAGAGAGAGGGATAGAGAGTTAGAAACATCGATCAGCTGCTTCCTGCACACCTCCTACTGGTGATGTGCCCGCAACCAATGTACATGCCCTTGATCAGAATTGAACCTGGGACCTTTCAGTCCGAATGCCGACTGAACCTATTTATATTAAGGTTGACACTGAACCAAACCAGCTAGGGCCCAACATTTCTTTGTTCTGTTTTTCTGGTCCAGGTAGCTTTGCTCCTTTCTTACATATTTAAGTCCCACTACTCTTTAAAGCATCATCTTTTCTATGAAGCAGACACAGTTAACATGGATCTATCAGCATAATGTCTTAAGAGCCTTTGGTTACAAGAGAACTAGCTTAAGCTAGTTTAAGATAGTGTAAGCTGAAAAAGGGGGATTATTTTAAGGATACAGAATTTCCTAGAATTCAGGGGCAGGAGTGCACAGGCAGGCCTCAGTATGTAAAGACTTGTGGTGGTGACATTACCCTTTTGGTTTCAATCAGGGTACCCTGAAGAGCTGATGATTTTCTCCCTGTTGTTTTGGTTTGTTTTTTGCTATGCCATGGTGTCATTCCTTTAAAAAAACAACAACCTGTTTTCAGTAGTTTGGAGGATATCTTTTTATAGATTTGTCTTTGTTTACATAAAAATACACTATGTACCTTTCCTCTTGATATAAAAATGAAGATCTTTCCTCCTAACTTAAAAAATGCATTACTTGCCTTAATTGGCAACTTATTTTTTAAAAACAAAAATATTTGGAATCAACATCTTTCTAAGTAATTTCAATACATACACTTTTTAATAATGTTTTCATATGTATGTTCTATAATTTAATCATTTTCCCATTCATGGACATTTAAGTGATACTGCTATATATCTATATGTTGTGCTTTCATTTGAGGTTAGAATATAAAAAGTGATTATGGGAGTATACTTAGAAAATGTGAAGGAAATTGATTATTTTTAAGGAAACGATAAATTGCCAAAAGTGACTCTAGCAAACTTGAAGAGCCCAGAAACTGTAGAATAATATGTCAGATTGTGAGGCCTTAACTCCACAGAAGTATCAAACTCCACATGGTTTTGTTGGTACAGTCTGTGCAGTTTTAAGAAGTGGGCAGTTCTCATGTTTAGTGAACTATTCCAGAGCAGGTGAAATAATAACTCTTAAAGCATCAAAAAAGAGAATTCTAAATAAAATTTTGTCAGAACACAACCAGAACTTCATTAAAGAATGATATGCTTAGCTCCAACCAGGTGGCTCAGTTGGTTGAAGCATTGTCTTGTACACCAAATAGGCTGCAGGTTCAATTCCCAGTCAAGGCACATACCTAGATTGCAGGTTTGATCCCTGATCGGGACGTGTATGAGAGGCAACTGATCAAAGTTTCTCTCTCACATAGATGTTTCTCTCTCCCTCGAAAATCAGTGAATAATATCCTCGGGTGAGGATAAAGAAAAAAGAATGGTATGCTTATTTAATGCAAAAAGTTCAACATTATACTTACTATTTGTGTAGTATATAGAAAAAAAATAGACTGATGTTATAAATTTCACTATTTCTTATTCTTTTAGCAATGTACCATGATCATGAAGCATATTAATTGAATATCACTTATTTTCAATTTAAAATACATGTAACTTTTTATATGTATAACAACACTGCATGCATAGCTGCCATTCTGGTGGTGCCAGTTCCCTTCCCTAGTTTTTTAGGTAACATCATGGCTCACAAATTAATTATTAAATAAACAAAAAAAAAATCACTTCTCTTATAGCATGAATTTATAAAGCATGAGTGACATCTAATAGCATAATTCTTCATTCTCTGAGTGTTATGTTTATAGCATTAACTTTGTTAAAAGCTTTTCTGCAGTGGTGTGATTGGGTACCTATGGGTTGATATGAGTAGTACAACACTGAGTAATATCTATTTTATTTTAGTTTCTTCTCCACCGTTAGTGTCAACATTCATCAATTTTGTACTGGCTCAAGTTTATTATTTTAAGTTTGTTCAGGAAAAACTCAGTTTACCACAGAAGTCACTTGCTTTGAGAATTTCAAAATTTTCATGGCTTCATGCCATTTTTTATGAAGTTTTATAATAGTGTGGTCTAAAAGCAAAGAGATTGTAATTCTTGTTACATCCAAATACAAGTTATTTGCTTATGCTATGATAAGGAAGTACAGTATGCCAGTGTGGAGGCCATAGTGATCCAAGGACATTTTAAGAAATACTGACCTACGGCTAGCCAGCAATCACTATAAACATTTTTATGTGTGTATGACTGACTTTTTACATGACTTAGTACGAGTCCATGTCTGTCTATCCTCCTCCTCTTTATTTTCATCAGTAGTTGTAGCCCAAGATAGTAAAACCTGATATATCTACCGTTTGTTTTCTGGTTTTTCATTTAATACCTCTTGGATATCTTCCTATTAATAAATTGTTTATACTATATTATTGTAAAAATTGAATAATATTTAATTGAATGAAAATACTATAATTTGTTTTTTGGTGGACATTTAGTTATTTTTAATTTTGTGATTTTTATAAACAATGCTGCAATGAACGTCTCTGATTGTTATCTTTAAGTACCCACTCTCTCAGCTGTGTCTGGTATCCAATATTTCAGGGATTCTGTTTTACCCTCTGTAGAGAATAAATCTCCAGATTTTCTGCTGTGGTGGGGGAACAGCAGTTACCTAGCATAGACTAGGCATGGGAATCTTAGTCTCTGACCAACTCAAGCAGCTTTTTCCAAATTTTGCTTTATTTTAGCTTTCTACTCCTTTCCCATTTTAGAGTCACTTGGTGCTGGCAGTTCCTAATCCTTTTGAAGATTCAAACTGTAAAATGGGTTAGTTCTCAGCTTTACCCACTGTCTGGTATTGTTTTCTTGGGTCTGCAAAGTCCTTTACAACTTATTTATATGTTTTTCAGTATTTAGAATTTTGTTGCTATTGTTAACTCTTCTGTTTTCCCTTGTTAATTTTTCTTTAAGGACTTATTGTATTTGTCATGTTGCAAATGTTCCCCTTCTCTAGTCTTTTCTGCTTTCTTACCTATATTAACAAAATACATTTATTTCTATTTTGTAGATTTTATTGTTGATAGATGTTTCTTTAAATTATTTCTTTTTTTAGTTCTTTTTTTCTGATTGGAATTCAATTTCCTTGAAGTATTTACTTAATACTTTTTTTTTTTTCCCAGAAAGAGCTATATGTAGTATATTCTCTGAATTTTTGCATATCTAAATTTGTATTTTCCCCACACACATGAGAGTTTACCTGGGCATAGGGTTAATTTTTTGGGTTAATTCTTTTCTCTTAGAACTCTATAAATGTTATTTCATTGTTTCTAGCATATAGAATTGTGCGTAAAATATTTGATAAATATTGTTGTCTGATTAAAGTTGGCATTGTGAATTAAAAAAAATAAATAAAGTTGGCATTGTGGATAAAAATTTGAATACCTTTTTAGGTAATTGTTTCTTTCCACCTTTTATTTTTATAACATTTTATTTTTATCTTTTAAACTAAAAAAAATTTTTTTTAATATATTTTATTGATTTTTTACAGAGAGGAAGGGAGAGGGATAGAGAGTTAGAAACATCGATGAGAGAGAAACATCAACCAGCTGCCTCCTGCACACCTCCCACCGGGGATGTGCCCGCAACCAAGGTACATGCCCTTGACCGGAATTGAACCTGGGACCCTTTAGTCCACAGGCCAACGCTCTATCCACTGAGCCAAACCAGTTTGGCTAAACTAAAAAAATTTTACTAAGATAAGTTGTAGATACCAAGTTTTATATTCTCCTTCCACTAGTAATCTTGCCAGACATTTGGGGAGCCTTTGATTTTGAAAATTCAAGTCTTAAAAATAACCAAAACCTCAGTGTAATTTTTTTTCTTTTTGTTTTCAAAATCATTATTTTTCCTCCATCTTATTTGTACTCTCATGGCAGTATTTCCCCCCCCCCCCCATATTATTATTATCTTAGGTCTTAATGAGATTGCTAGTTATTACTTGATTTCTTTTTTTTTTAAAAAAAAGCTCTCTCCTTTTTCCTATAGTAACTTTCATTGTAGGTACTGTTTTCACTGCTGGAATGGGAGAATAGAAGATAAGTTTTGATGAGTGTTCAGTTTATTTGCCCTTTGTTGAACAGCTGCATCCAATGATGTTTCTGCCTACTTAATCTTTTTTGATGGCATTGATAGTTGAGATGAATTCAGTAAACCAAGATACTCCTTTTTCTTTTTGGTTAGATGGAGGGTGGAGGAAAATTAATGTAATGATTTTTCTAACAGCTTAGAGATAACTATTTACTTATGTGGAGGAAGAACAGAAGTCTTAAGCAGAAGGAGATAGCCAGGAATATAGGAAGATGTATCTTGTTCAGAAATAATTTCCTCTTCTTCTTTCTCTCTTAATAGCTGGTGCTAGCAATCCCCAATTTCTGCGTGGCCTCTGGACCCAGATCAAAGCTTTGGATTCATCCTTTCCTCCCCATACCTCAGCAGAGACTTCTGTTACCCCAGGGGACTCCATATAATCTTCCTCTCAAGCCCTTGCTTTCTCTCCCAAGGTATGTTGAGGGGAGGGAATGGGCAGAATTATGTTACTCATTTTTTAAATTAAGGGCTTAATAGATACTCATTAAATATTTGTTGAATGAATGCTCCCTAGTAAGCCTCTTCTTTAAAAGTGGTGCTTGACAGTTGGTCAACATTCATTTTCACTCTTCTTTCTCTGGACCATTTCTTACCCAAACACCTTGCTGTATATGTATGGAATGTTTTCTAATTTCTAGCCATTTTGTAGGATTTTCTTAAGTATTCTTTAATTTTTGGTTTGTGTTTCGGTGGGCAATTGGGAAAGGAAGGAAATCAAATTGCTTAAGCTTCCATCTTGGTGTAGGAAGCTCTTCAGGTTACTTGCAAGAAATATTTTATACAAATTGTGGTATTTCAAGGTTTGATAAGATACATGTTGGTCAAGTCTTACGAGGAAATAATCCTATGTAATAAAAACCCAGTGACTGAATGGTGGAACGACCAGAACGACTGGCCAGCCAGTCGCTATGATGCGCACTGACCACCAGGGGTTAGACGCTCAATGCAGGAGCTGCCCCCTGGTGGTCAGTGCACTCTCATAGTGGGAGCGCTGCTTGGCTGACCAGGATGAGCGTTGTTCCCACAGCAGGCTGATACCTGCAGGCCACACGCCCCCACCAGTGCACGAATCCCATGCACTGGGCCTCTAGTACATATATAGAAGGCAGGAGTTCAAAGAGAAGATTTAAGCTCTAGCTGGGTTTTCTCAGTGGTTAGAACATCAGCCTGTGGCCCAAAGGGTCACAAATTTGATTCCAGGTCAAGGGTGCAAACCTCAGTTACAGGCTCCATCCCCAGCTCAGGTTGGGGTGGGTATGGGAGGCAACCAATTGATGTGTCTCTTCTCTCTTGCTCGCTCTCTCTCCCTCTCCCTCTCTCTCTCCCTCTCCCTCTCCTTCTCCCTCTCCCTCTCCCTCTCCCTCTCCTTCTCCCTCTCCTTCTCCTCTCTCTCTCTCTCTCTCTCTCTCTCTCTCTCTCTCTCCCCCCCCCCCCCGCTTCCACTGTCTAAAAATAAATGGAAAAATACCCACTGTTATTGATTAAAAAAAATAATAGGTAGATAGATATATTTTTGGGTGAGGATTAAATAAATAAATAAATAAATACTTTAAAATCAGTGATCCTTATTGATGGAGTAGAGATTAGATTATAGTGAAAAGAACATTAGCTAATAAATTGAAAGACTAAAATTATATTTCTCTTTTATTATGTTATATGAAATGTCCCCAACATGCTATGTATTTTTCCTCATAGGTGGCAATCCTTAGTATAATTTGCTACCAGGGCTTCATCTTTGATTGCTTCCATGTACTACTATAGGTAGAACGTAGTTGAAGACAGAATAGATTCTCCAGATTTAAAATTGGAGGGCAAATAAACCCAGAACTACCTAAAATATACAAACTCCCCCAATACTGTATTATATATGATACGTTAACTATAAAAAAATTGACATTGAATATTATTTAGCAGTTATCAAACTTAAAAGCTAAGTAGATTTCTTAATAAGTTGGTTCCTTTTATCAGCTTTGTTTTGTCTGTAAGGAAAGGGCATGCACTCATTAATGGGTAAACTTTGTGGCATCTGACTTGGCTACCATGTAGCCTACTTAACTATTTTCTATTTGTGTAATGAAAGGGTGAGGTTCCTGGATGGTCAACTCTGAATAAACAGTGTATTAATGTATATGTCCTGCCTCCTCCTTTAGATTGTAAGCTGGGATAGGAGAAGGACCAAATTTGTTTTGTTTTGTTTTTAATCCTCGTCCAAGGATATTTTTTCCATTGATTTTTTTACCGAGAGTGGAAGAGAGGGAAGAGTAGAAGAGAGAAACATGGATGTGAGAGAGACACATCAATTAGTTGCCTCCTGCACGTGACTACACTGGATGTGGGATTGAACCTTTGACCCAGGTACGTACCCTTGACTGGGAATTGAACCTGAGACCCTCTGGTGCACAGGCTGATCCTCTAACCAGCCAGGGCATGGGACTACATTTTTTAATCTCTCCATGATAGATTAAATGCTTCACATTTATAGTAGATATTTATTAGTGAATGTTAGTTGATTGAGTTATTTAAAATCATACTTTTACACTGGTTGTCAGATTTTGGCCTATGTGTTTTCTTATAAGAAAAATTTAAAATTGTGTAGATATTTTGAAATGGAATTAATGGTATTTAGAAATATCAACATCTGTTCTTTTTTAGCATTACCCATATTTTTGGACACATGAACTATTACTGTATAAACAATTTGCCTTTTGTAATGAAACTCATGATATGGTTTCCTTTTAATTATATGTAATAATAGAAATGCTTGGGTATGGATAATCCAGAATGAACACAATATGATATTCTGGCAAATAAAGAAGAACCATTACTAGTTGTGCTTAAAAAATTTTATATGTTTGCCCTAGCCAGTTTTGCTCAGTGGATAGAGTGTTGGCTAGTGGATTGAAGGGTCTGGGTTCAGTTCCTGTCAAGGGCATATACTTGGCTTACAGGTTTAATCACTGTCCCGGTCCTGGCATGTGTGGAAGCAACTAATCGTTGTCTCTCTCTCTCTCATATCTACGTTTCTCTCTCTGTGTGTCTCCCCCTCCCTATCACTCACTTTAAAAAAGTTAATGGAAAATATATTTGGGTGAGGATTAACAACAAAATAAGTTTCATATGTTTGAATGCCACCCTCAGATTCTGGTATGGTGAAAACAACATACGTGATTATGATACTTGCCACTGTTGAGACTGTGATAATCTTAGGGAATCTTCTCCATTGGTGTGTATTAACTGCCAGATATCATTAAACTTTTCTCTAGCCATTTATTATTTTTCTTACTTTTCAAATTTATTTTTATTATTTTTTTAATTCTCAGCCAAGTATATGTTTTCATTGATTCTAGAGAGAGGAAAGGGGGGTGGGGAGAGATAAAGAGAGAAAAATAAGATAATGTAATTTTTCTAAAACACAGTTTGATATTTTACTACTGAACCTTAGGTACTCAGATTCCAATCTTAGCAATAAATTATTGTTACATATATTATTCTTTTCTCCTCTGAAATTTGAATCATATTTTCTTGTACATGGTAGTTACATAGAGTAATGATAGTGTCATTTATTTAGAACTTTACAGGATACTGTTACATATGTTTTCTTACTTAATCTCACAACAATTCCATGAAAGAGGTAGGGAAAGTACTAATTTCTTTTATTTTTTATTTTATAGATGAAGAAACTGAGACACAGAGATTGACACTTATCTAAAGTAACATAAACCAGTAAGTGTTTGAATTAATGGAGGCAGGTAGCAATGGGTGCGTTCTAATCCGCCAAGGGCTTTCCTCGCTGTCATCTGAATTCTAGGGACAAAAAGCCAAATAGTAGATACCCTTTAGGAGTACCTCAGGGGAATGTGCTATTGCTATTCTTTTTCATTTCTTCCGTTTTGTCCTTTTTTTTTTTTTCATGTTAATAATGATAACTTGAGAGAGCAGATAATGTCATTTTCTTGTTTTTAGATTAACGAAACTTTTATTTTAAACATAAATTATCCTTGAGGCACTTAAGGAAGTAGAAAATATGGAGAGAAGTTTATTGAAATTTTTACAAACTAGTACTAGCTATAGAGTTAATAAGCAAGTGAGAAAGTTAATGGTACTAGTATCTGATCTAATAAAAGACAAACATGCAAATTGACCATACCTTTGCTATGCCTTAAGCCACGCTCACCAGCCAATCAGAGAGACTATATGCAAATTAACCCAACCAAGATGACGGCCGGCAGCCATGGAGCTGGAGTGAGCAGGAGGCTTGGTTTCCCCAGTGATGGAGGAAGCCAAGCTTCCCGCCTGCCGCAGCCGGCTCTGAGCTCCACTGAAGGCAACAAACTTTCAATTATAGAAGGTAGATAAATCCCAGAATAAAAAAAGGAGAGGCTGGGAGCTTCTGTTGCCGGAGGACTTGGCCAGCCTGAAAATGACCCTCAGCCCCTCACCCAGACTGGCTGGGCACCCCAGTGGGGACCTCCCCCAACCCTAAAGGGGGTGTGGCCAGCCTGAAACCAGCCATTAGCCCCTCACCCAGGCTGGCCAAACCTCCATGGGGTGAAGGTTCCCACTGGGGGTGGGGGGGAGGGTTCTTGACCAGTCTGCAAACAGCCATCAGCCTCTCACTAATGCTGGCCAGGCACCCCAGTGGGGACCCCCACCCTGAAGGGGGTGTGACCAGCTGCAAACAGCCATCAGCCCCTCACCCAGGCTGGCCAGGCACCCCAGCAGGACCCCCACCCTGAAGGGGGTGTGACCAGCCTGCAAACACCCATCAGCCCCTCACCCAGGCTGGCCAGGCACCCCAGCAGGACTCCCACCCTGAAGGGGGTGTGACCAGCCTGCAAACACCCATCAGCCCCTCACCCAGGCTGGCCAGGCACCCCAGCAGGACTCCCACCCTGATCCAGGACACCCTTCAGGGCAAACCAGCTGGCCCCCACCCATGCACCAGGCCTCTATCCTATATAATAAAAGGGTAATATGCAAACTGACCCTAACAGCAGAAAGACTGGGAATGACTGGTCACTGTGATACACACTGACCACCAGGGGGCAGACACTCAATGCAGGAGCTGCCCCCTGGTGGTCAGTGCGCTCCCACAGCGGGAGCTCTGCTCAGCCACAAGCCAGGCTGACGGCTGCCAGTAAAGTGGTGGTGGTGGGAGCCTCTCCTGCCTACTCAGCAGCGCTAAGGATGTCTGACTGCAGCTTAGGCCTGCTCCCCGCTGGCAAGTGGACATCCCCCGAGGCTTCCTGGGCTGCCAGAGGGATGTCTGATTGCCAGCTTAGGCCCAATCCCCTGGGGAACAGGCCTAAGCCAGCAGGTGGTCATCCCCCGAGGGGTCCCAGACTGAGAGGGCACAGGCCGGGCTGAGGGACCCCCCCCCTCACCCTCCCGAGTGCACAAATTTTTGTGTACTTCGCCTCTAGTATGTATATAATTGGAATATAAGGTTTTAAGGGCTCTCTTTTTAAGATTTTAAAAATCCTGTTTAAAAGGAACAATATCAACTTAATATAAAATTCTTAGAGCTTAAGGGTGCTTTTCCAGTTGTGGTTTTCTTTAGATGAAGTACAGAGAAGTTGAAATTTGCCCAGTGCAACACAGCAAAGTTGGAAGTAAAGCTTGTATGCCCTGACTTCCGTGTTAGAATTATTTCTACTTCAAACTATTGCTTCTTGGTAAGCTGGTTTTAAAATAATTAACAGGTATTTTATTCATTTTTTATTTATGTATTTGAGCAACATTCCTATATTGTGTCAAAATGAACTTAAAAATATGAAATTTAATGATAACTTTTGTGATGAAAATTTCAACTCTTTGTTTGGTTTTAGGTGAGTTAATGTGGGAAAAATCCTGGTATTGTGAAGATGTCTCGGCATAATATTGTTTCCTGTTTAAATTACAAGTAATATCAAGAGTTTTCAGAAAAAAAAATTGGGATTTTTTGTTTTTGTTAAGTCATGCCATCTGAACAGAAACAGTTATTTTTTGATGAAAATGAAGCTGCTTTAAAAACAGATTATAATGTGAAAAATGACATAGTTGATACTATCAGATCAATAATTAAGCCAAAAATTTTGGAAAGTAGTTTTCATTATAAACTGAAAAATGTGAAAATTGATTTGCCGAAGATAAATATTCCAAATGAAGTCCTATTGAAACATGAAGTTGACAAATACAGAAAATTATTTCAGCATAAACCACAGACTGCAAGGAAATCTATCAATATGAAGACTGGAAGCTGTGTAGAGGAGAGTGTGTTGCTACATAAGTCTGAGAAAGTTGAAGAAACGGGTATAAAAATGTCTGCAAAAGTACTCAGTTTCAACTGTTTAAAATGCCAAGATAGCACTCGATATAGCCCAAATGATTTGCAAAAACACTTTCAAATGTGGCACCAGGGTGAATTACCTTCCTATCCTTGTGAAATGTGTAGTTTTTCAGCAAATGACTTCCAGGTATTTAAACTACACAGACGAATCCATAGAGGCACTTTAGTAAAATGTGACATTTGTAACGATGAAAAAATATACACTTTATTAGACTTGACAAAACATTTCATATCCACACATTGTGTCAATGGTAGTTTTCAATGTGAAAAGTGCACATTCTCCACCCTGGATGTTGGCACATTTGTTCAGCACATTCATAGACACAATGATGTCCATTATAAAAGTGACAAATACCACCATATATATTTTACCAGAGGAGAGATTCAGAAGCACCTTCATGTTAATTCTGTTACATTTCCCTTCAATTGTAAATATTGTAGGTTTGGTACCTCAAAGAGAGAGTACCTTGTAAGACATGTTTTAACTTTACACAAAGAACATTTATATGCGAAAGAAAAACTGGAAAAAGACAAATATGAGAAAAGGATGGCACAGACTTCAGTAGGACTTAAGCTAATACTTAAAAGATACAAAATAGGTACATCTAGGAAGATATTCTGGAAACGTAAGAAAATCAATGGAAGTGATGAAAGTATAGAACAAAATACTGAAGTGCTTAAAAACGTGAACAACACACAGGCTAAATCTGAAGACCAGAGCCATCTTACTCAAGAACATTTAAATGAAGAAAAGGATGAACGACTACACTGTGAGAATAATGATAAAACTGCTGAGTCAGAGTTGGAAAAGCCAACTCTTCTCTCCACTGGACAGTATAATAGAGCTGGAGAGCTATCAAATTCTACTTCTGGTTCCTCAAAAACTGCTGTACAAGGACCTACAATGGTAACAGTGAAAAATAATAGAATAACAGTTCCAGCTAACTATAGTGCTAAGTTTATGGGCTTCAAGATGGTGGATGGAAAACAACATATTGTAATAAAATTGTTGCCTACCATTAAACAGAATTTATGTTCACCAGGCTCACAGTCAGATACTGCAAAGGACAGTACTGCTAATTTGCAGCTGCAGAGTTTGGACACCACTGGATTTATAACAAGAGTAAAAACTGAGGTAAGTGACACAGTTTACATGAAAGCACCTACATTTTCATGTTCATCTCCTATACCTGCCGGGAAAGTAACTTCAGAAAAAGAAATAGCCTTGCTATCTCAAATGAGTAATACACTTCAAACAGTGGATGATGAAAAAAGTGTATCTTCTTTGCCAACGTCATCAGAATTAGTTACATCATCAGTGAATTTGACCACAAAAGTTGAAACAAGAGATAATGTTAACTTATTGGGAAGTCATATTACTCATAGTCGCCCTAAGGTATCAGATACTGCCATTAAAAGTCCAGATAAAGTCAACTCTACTATCAAACCAAATGCATACAACAGAGGAGATATGCATAACTATTGCATTAATTATGTCAACTCTGAATTACCCATTGAATCTTCCAACCAAGGATCATTACCTTTTCATAATTACTCAAAAGTGAATAATTCTAATAAACGCCGTAGGTCTTTAGGAATAGCAATGTGTGAAATCCCTCAAAGAGAATCTTCATCAAGCAAGACAGTTTTTCAACAACCAGTAAGTGAATCAGTTTTATCACTAGTGAAAAAGGAGAGCTCAAACACAGATAGTATGTTAACACCTGTTAGCCTTTTAAATACTAAAGATGAAACTTTAAAAACTCAAACTGAAATAGAAGAACAGTGTGTTTTAGAAAAAGAACAAGACATTGATGAACAGAGCCTATATATAAATGAAAATCAAAATTTAGAGAGCATGACTAAAAAATCTAATGATGACATTTCCATTGTTGAGTCACCTATGATGCCTAGAATCACATCTGTGTTCTCTCTTCAGAGTGAACAGGCATCAGAATTTTTGCCACCTGAAATAAACCAGTTGCTTCAAGATGTATTAAAGACAAAATCTGATGTAAAACAAGACTCCAGTAACACTCCAGATAAAGGCCTGTCACTTCACTGTGACCAGTCATTTCAGAAACATGAAGGAGAAGGCAAAATTATTGAATCGTCAAAGGACTTCAAAGTACAAGGCATCTTCCCAATTCCATCTTGTAGTATGGGGATTAATGTGCCACCAAATTATCTGAATTTAAAATGTCAAGAAGCACAGATGCTGTCAGTGTCACAAGATGTGAGAGATTCAGAGAAGACACCTAGAATTTCAGGTATTGGCACATTACTTAAGACTCAGTCAGATGCCATAATAACGCAGCAGCTTGTAAAAGACAAACTACGTGCCACTACACAAAACTTAGGTTCTTTATATATGCAGAGTCCACTTGTAAATTCAGAACCAAAAAAAGCTCTATTTGTTCAGACTACAAAAGGCTTTTTTGTACCATTGCACATTGCTAACAAACCTGGACTACATGTTGTTTCAGGAAGACCACAGGTTAATACGCAAGGTGTACCTGCTACTCTTCTTTTAAACAAGAAACCTGGGATGATTTTAACATTTAATAATGGAAAATTTGAAGGTGTTAACACTGTAAAAAGTGAGAGTGCTCAAGCTTGTGGAACTACAACAAAAGAGCCTTGCAGAACACCTTTTTTAAAGGTAGAACCAAACAATAATTGTCTAACACCTACACTTTGTTCCAGCATTGGCAGTTGTTTGAGCACGAAAAGTAGCTCAGAAAATACTTTGCCATTAAAAGGCCCTTACATTATTAAAACGCCAGCAAGTTCTTCAGGGAAACCTGTGCCTCCTCCTAATATAATAATAACTGAGCATCCGAGCACTAAGTCAAATATCTTGGATCCAGCAAAACAGCAGAACGAGGTTTTTCCAAAACCACCTCTATTTACCCTCTTGCCTGATGGCAAACAAGCTGTTTTTTTGAAGTGTGTGATGCCAAATAAAACTGAGCTGCTTAAGCCTAAATTAGTCCAAAATAGTACTTCTTATCAAAATATACAGCCAAAGATCCCTGAAGGGACACCACAAAAAATATTGCTGAAAATCTTTAACCCTGTTTTAAATGTGACTGCTGCTAATAATCTGTCCGTAAGCAACTCTGTATTCTCATCGCAGAAAGACAATGTATCATCTAATCAGACTGCAGGAGGAGAGCAAAAAGAGCCAGACTCTTCTAGAGATGCCTTACCCTTCTTAATAGATGATACGATGCCAGCAAATGAAATTGTGGTAACTTCTACTGCAACATCTGAATCTTCTGAGGAACCAGTACATGCCAGTGACCATTCAGAGGCCAGGGTATTGAGGTGTAAAACAAATTGTGCAATTGGGAGAAGCTTTAATAAACAAAAGACTTCACCCCAAAATTTTTCAAGAATAAAAACTCATGTAAGAAGTAAAGACTCTGAAACTGTCAGTGTATCTAGAAACAGAAACTGTAAACGAAAGTGTAAGGATAGTTACCAAGAACCTCCAAGAAAAACATCATTACATAGAAAGTGTAAAGAAAAGATTAAACCTGAAGATGTCCACGAATCATTTGGATTCAGCAGACCTAGGCTTTCAAAAGATTCAGTCAGAACATTGCGACTTTTCCCCTTTAGTTCCAAACAGCTTGTGAAATGTCCTAGGAGAAATCAACCAGTTGTAGTGTTGAATCATCCGGATGCAGATGCACCAGAAGTAGTAAATGTAATGAAAACGATTTCCAAATTTAATGGACATGTTCTTAAGGTTTCATTGTCAGAAAGAACTATCAGTGCTTTACTGAAACCAGTTTGTTGTAAGCCTTCTAAAACAACTTGTGATTTTTCCAAGAGGCACAAAACATTTAAACCTATTAGTTCTGTGAAAGAAAGATTTGTATTAAAACTAACACTCAAAAAGACAAGCAAAAACAATTACCGGATTGTGAAAACTACCTCTGAAAATGTTCTGAAGGCTAAATTTAACTGCTGGTATTGTGGAAGAGTATTTGACAATCAGGATGCTTGGGCTGGTCATGGGCAGAGACATTTAATGGAAGCTACTCGTGATTGGAATATGTTAGAGTAGTTTAAATTACCAAGGAAAGGAAAAATTATCTTAGGAGAAAACGATGGATTTAATTACCTTAATTTGGACATTTTCTACTTCAATATTGTTCCTGAAGCTAAACATTTCAAAAGTGACTATTCCATAGAGGAGAAAAGGTTTTATGTGTGATGTTTGAAAATGCTATTAGTGCGCACATAAGTTTTGAAAGAAATTCATCACAGCACTGATGTATCTTGATTTGATTTAAAAAAAAAAATGTGTTCTTGGGAAGTTAAGGCTAAAGGAAATTTTGATAAAAATGTTTTCCCCATTTAGTTCTTCAGTGACTTGGTAATGGCTGACAGCCCCATCCATTCCTTCTCTTCCACCAGCCTTAGGAATCTGATAAGTATGGTTTCTCTGTAGAGCTCTTTCACCATGGAACTGAAGTAGTTTCACATCATTTGTGAGGATATATTAAGAGAGCTTGGGTAAAGAACTTACTCTACATCTACTAAACGTATAATTCTTTTGAAGGGTATAGGTTTTTTTGAGAGTATATTTAATTCAGTACAGAACAATTCATAACATTTGAAGGTAGTTTTTGATAAGTAAAATTTTTCTCTCATAAGCCTGTATCAGAGATTGTAACACTCTTCCTTGCAAGGTGATTTTCTAAATGGCAATCTGATACATTGCAGTAGATGGGTAGCCTTGAAAGAATTAAACTCTCTAGGTCTAGGATGAAGTTCAGTTAAAGAACTTGAACACTTCTGTTGTTTAAATTCTCCAGTGGTCCCCTTACCTAGAATTATGATTATTTGACTTAAATTGTTTATCCCCCATAAACCAAATTGCCAATTTTTTTTTTTTTTTTTTTTTGGTTAACATCCCTTTAAAAAGAGTGGAACATAGAAATACTTTCAAGGGAATGGTTTTTCTCAAAACCTAAAAATTCTACAGAAATAATATTTTGAAGCAAAATTAGTAAAGTGAGAAATATTTTTGTATTTAATTAGTGTCTGAACATCTCCACATTGAGACAAACCATTTTTGTTAGCATCTTTTCAGTATGACATAACCCAAAGCAGATTAATTACTTTCAGTTGGCAGTTGAAAATAAGCATTAATAATGTATTCAGTGGCGGTGCATAAAACTTCAGGATGGATTCCTAAGGGACATATCCAACAGAGGTAAAAGTTTTAAAATGGATATATTCATGGCGAGGACAGAATCATCAGTTTAAACTTATCACTTTGTATGTTTGGATCAAGTTTTGTTGGTTAATTGGATAATGGAGTCCTTTTATTGCAAAATTATATACTATATAATTTTTTGTTACATTGTTACTACAAGTATTATGACATTTTCATTGGTTGAATGAAAACATCAGGGCTTCTTTTCTGTACATAACAAAGAATTTAAACCTTGTACATATTTTTGTAATTTTCAGTTGTGTAAATTTTGCACAGAAAGTTTTAGATATAAAAGTTTATTTTTTTTTCCAATTTAGTTCTGTGCATGCACTAATAAAACTGGTTGTTTAATTTAAAAGGAATATATAAGACTTTACCCATGTTATTTTCTTGGTTTTTATTTCAGAAGTAGAATTTTCTTTTTTCATGTAAATTCATTTTTTTCAGGGATTGAACACTATTATTAGCAAGTGCCTAAAAGATGTGAAACAGTTTACATATTTCAACTGTAACAGTAGGTCCCAAATGGGCCCATTCCCCAAATAATTTTATTTTAAAGAAAGCCATATAGATGCTTTAAGCTAATCTTGCTATGCACATTATACATGTACTGTTTTTGTGCATTTTGTCTACTTTCTTAGTGAAGTATTTTTTGTATAAAACCTGTTAAAAGTGTGTTTCTTAAATTGAGCCTAAGAATGGAGTTGATTGGAAATACACAGTGTATATTAATAATGTGTATGGTGTTTAAAGGATGGTAAGCATTGTTAATTTCATTGTTAATGGATGTTTTCAATTAAATTTGTGTTTATACAATTTTTCTGCTGTGCTAAAATTAAATGGGAATTTCATTCTATTAGGAAATAATTTAGATTTTAAAGGTTTGTTTTTTAGTGGACTATGCAAAATAAAGTATGGGCTTCTCCTCCCCCCCAAATCACAGGGGAAATTTGAAATTTTGTTTGAGAAGGGCAACACCATAATTTTACTATGGTTGTGCTTATAAGGAAACCAATAGAGGGGTTTATGCCCTTCAGTAACCTAACAGGAATAAAATTGAAATACTCTGTTATGAATAGATCTTTTACGATGCATCACCCTCTGTGACTAGAGAAGAGAAAGAACAATCTTGCCAATGTTTGCAGCACTATAAAAATACATTTCAAATACCATATGGTCTCTCACTTATATGTGGAATCTAATGAATAACATTACCTGAGGAACAAAATAGAAATAGAGGCATGGTTACATGGGACAGACTGACAGCTGTCAGAGGGGAAGGTGGTTGGGGGACTGGATGACAGAAGGTGAAGGGTTAACCCCCCCCACACACACACGCACCTCCCCAAAAAACTATACACACACACACACACACACACACACACACACACACACACACACCACATAGACAAAAGTGTGGTGATAGCCAGAGCTGGAAAGGGAGGTAGGTGGCGGTGGGCAAGGGGGGATAAGTGAGGATGGAAAGAGACTGCTTTGGACAATGTTCACATGATGCGATGTGAGGATGATGTTTTGTTGAGTTGTACACTTGAAACCTGTATGGTATTGTGAATCACTGTCACCCCAGTAAATTTTTATTTTTATTTATTTATTTTTTAAAAATATATTTTATTGATTTTTTACAGAGAGGAAGGGAGAGGGATAGAGAGTTAGAAACACCGACCAGCTGCCTCCTGCACATTTCCTACTGGGGATGTGCTCGCAACCAAGGAACATGCCCTTGACCGGAATCGAACCTGGGACCCTTCAGTCCGCAGGCCGATACTCTATCCACTGAGCCAAACCGGTTAGGGCCCCAGTAAATTTTTAAAAATACATCTCAGAACAGCCAAACCAGTAAAAATAAATAAAGAAATCTAATGTTGAGGTACATACTTTTTACTTAAAGTTTTAAAAGCCATTTAAAAACACTTCATGCCCCAGGTACTCTAGGTAGTCACTTTTTCGGACTTTGTTAGCATGGATTATTCTGAAGGAGCCAAACCTTTTTGGAGCTACTTTATTGCCAGAGGAGATAATTCAGAAACAAAACCCTCTATCCTTTTCTCTCTGCTGAAACTGAGCTAAAGATGCCTTTACAAAATATGATATTCAGTAGTTTGAGGTACTTATCTACACTAATAAAAGACAAACATGCAAATTGACCATACCTTCACGATGCCTTAAGCCATGGCCACCAGCCAATCAGAATGATTATATGCAAGTTAACCCGACCAAGATGACAGCCGGCAGCCATGGAGCTGGAGTGAGCAGGAGGCTTGGTTGCCCCAATGATGGAGGAAGCCAAGCTTCCCGGCCGGCTCTGAGCTCCATTCAAAGCAACAAAGTTTTAATTATAGAAGGTAAATAATCACCAGATACAGCTTTCAGCCCGCCGTGGCCACGGAGATGGAGCGAGCAGGTGGCTTTCCCTCCCGCCTGCCCTGGCTGGCTCTCAGCTCCTCTCAAGGCTACAAAGTTTCAATTACAGAAGGTAAATCCCAGAAAAAAAAAAGAGAGACTGGGAGCTTCAGTTGCCGGAGGGCTTGGCCAGCCTGCAAACGACCATCAGCCCCTCACCCAGGCTGGCCAGGCACCCCAGTGGGGACCCCCACTCTGAAGGGGGTGTGACCAGCTGCAAACATCCATCAGCACCTCACCCAGGCTGGCCAGGCACCCTAGCGGGACCCCCACCCTGATCCAGGACACCCTTCAGGGCAAACCAGCCGGCCCCCACCCATGCACCAGGCCTCTATCCTATATAATAAAAGGGTAATATGCAAACTGACCCTAACAGCAGAAAGACTGGGAATGACTGGTCACTATGATACACACTGGCCACCAGGGGGCAGACACTCAATGCAGGAGCTGCCCCCTGGTGGTCAGTGCTCTCCCACAAGGGGAGCTCTGCTCAGCCACAAGCCAGGCTGCCAGCTGCCAGTACAGCGGTGGTAGTGGGAGCCTCTCCCACCTACTCAGCAGCACTAAGGGTGTCCGACTGCAGCTTAGGCCTGCTCCGTGCTGGCAAGTGGACATCCCCTAGGTGCTCCCGGGGTGCCAGAGTAATGTCTAACTGCTAACAGGCCCAATTCCCCAGGGAGTGGGCCTAAACCAGCAGGTGGTCATCCCCCAAGGGGTCCCAGACTGCGAAAGGGCACAGGCCCGGCTGAGGAACCCTCCCCACCCCCTGAGTGCACAAATTTTTGTGCACCAGGCCTCTAGTTATAACTAGAAGAGTAAGTTTTATTTTTGCAATCTAAAATGAATCAGGAATTTGTTTTATTTTCCTCCCTATTTATCCATCTCCATTGAAATATGGGCCTCACTATTTGGCACTAATTTCAAAAAAGTTTTAAATTTTTTTAAAAAATATTTTTATTGATTTCAGAGAGGAAGGAGAGAGAGAGAGAGAGAGAGAGAGAGAGAGAGAGAGAGAGAGAGAGAGAGAGAGAGAGAGAGAGGAGAGAGAGAGAGAGCGCAACATCAATGGTGAGAGAGATTTCATTGATTGGCTGCCTCCTGCACGCCTCACACTGGGGATCAAGCCCACAACGTGGACATATGCCCTGATTGGGAATCGAACCGTGACCTGGTTCATAGGTCAACACTCAACTTCTGAGCCATGCCGGCAGGACAAAAAAAGTTTAATTTTTAAAGAGTTTACCATCTTCTAAGCATTCAGTAGTACAGAGTCAAATGTAATAATTTTTTAGTGAAATACTAGTGGCCTGGTGCACATTGAAAGGCAATTATTAGAAGAAAGATTTGTGCGGTAATTATGTTACTGTGAAAAATTACATGTCAAAATAGTATATATAATATAGTATAAAATTAAAATACAAAATATTTTAATATTGCAATTCGCCCTTTATAATAGAAGTGTCAGATGAAAGAAAAGTAGTAAAATGTATGTGAAAATAATATATAAATTGATTAATAAGTAAACAACAGTATAAAAACAAACGACAAAAATGATAGCAATGATTGATAAATTGAGTAACATGATGCAACAACAAAGACATGATATAAAAACAACAAAAGTGATATAAAAACAAAAACATAAAAAACATGATATAACAACTGGTAAAAACGACTGATAAATTGATTACACAATATTTGGTCTTCTGATACATTCTATCAATGACGCCAGCTTCTTTTGTCTTCAGAGATATGTTGTACCAATAGTTGATCTTAAAAGACATATTCTGTTGACGATGTTGCTTTCTTTCGGCTTCAGAAGTACATTGTGCTAATAGTTGGTCTTCAGATATATTCTGGTGTCACATGTGATTGACACCAGTAGAGCTTTATATGTATTGCGCATGCATGAGTCAATGTTTATTTTTAAACTAGTGGCCTGGTGCATGGATTTGTGCACATTGAAAGGCAATTAGAAGTAAGATTTGTGCGGTAATTATGTTACTGCAAAAAATTACATATCGAAATAGTACATAAATCTACACTAATAAAAGAGAAACATGGTAATTGGCGTACAACTGCTACCCTTCCCATTGGCTAATCAGCGAGATATGCAAATTAACTGGCAGCCAAGATGGCGGCCGGCAGCCAGGCAGCTGATGCGAACAGGGAGGCTTGCTTGCCCCAGCATGAGGAAGCCAAGGTTCCCCGTCTGCAGCTGGGGGGCTCTGAGCTCCTGAAGCAACAACTCCAAAAGATACAATGTTTCAATTATAGAAGCTAAAGGATGGCGATTAATTTGCATACTCAGGCTCTAAGCAGAGTGAAGCCAAACAGCCCTGAAGTGGCAGGGCAGAGAGGCCTCCCGGCCCGGGATCAGCTGAGCCGCGAGGCCTCAGGACCCCGGGATCAGCTGAGCCAAGAGGCGTCCCGGCCCCCGGAGCAGCGGAGCCAAGAGGCCTTCCAGCCCCCGGAGCAGCGGAGCCGAGAGGCCTCCCGGCCCCGGGATCAGCAGAGCTGCGAGGCCTCAGGACCCCGGGATCAGCGGAGCCGAGAGGCCTCAGGACCCCGGGATCAGCGGAGCCGAGAGGCCTCCCGGCCCCGGGATCAGCAGAGCTGCGAGGCCTCAGGACCCCGGGATCAGCGGAGCCGCGAGGCATCAGGACCCTGGGATCAACGGAGCCGAGAGGCATCAGGACCCTGGGATCAGCGGAGCCGAGAGGCCTCAGGACCCCGAGATCAGCAGAGCTGCGAGGCCTCAGGACCCCGGGATCAGCGGAGCCGAGAGGCCTCAGGACCCCGGGATCAGCGGAGCCGAGAGGCATCAGGACCCCGGGATCAGCAGAGCCGCGAGGCCTCAGGACCCCGGGATCAGCGGAGCCGCGAGGCATCAGGACCCTGGGATCAACGGAGCCGAGAGGCATCAGGACCCTGGGATCAGCGGAGCCGAGAGGCCTCAGGACCCCGGGATCAGCGGAGCCGAGAGGCCTCCCAGCCCGGGATCAGCAGAGCTGCGAGGCCTCAGGACCCCGGGATCAGCGGAGCCGCGAGGCATCAGGACCCCGGGATCAGCAGAGCCGCGAGGCATCAGGACCCTGGGATCAACGGAGCCGAGAGGCATCAGGACCCTGGGATCAGCGGAGCTGCGAGGCCTCAGGACCCCGGGATCAGCGGAGCCGAGAGGCCTCCCGGCCCGGGATCAGCGGAGCTGAGAGGCCTCAGGACCCCGGGATCAGCGGAGCTGAGAGGCCTCAGGACCCCGGGATCAGCGGAGCCGAGAGGCCTCCCGGCCCGGGATCAGCGGAGCCGAGAGGCCTCAGGACCCCGGGATCAGCGGAGCCGAGAGGCCTCCCGGCCCGGGATCAGCGGAGCAAGAGGGGTCCTGGCACTGGGATCAGCAGAGCAAGGAGACCGCCCAGCACCGGGATCAGCGTGACAGGGGGCATCGACCACACCCCTGATCGCCCTGCAGCTCTGTGCACGACAGGGCGGCGCCCCAACTCCCCAATCGGCCCTGCTCTGAGCCCAACAAGGGCTGCACCTAGGGATTGGGCCTGCCCTCTGCCACCCGGGAGCAGGCCTAAGCCAGCAGGTTGTTATCTCCCGAGGGGTCCCAGACTGCGAGAGGGCACAGGCCAGGCTGAGGGACCCCCCTTCCCCCCCTCCCCCAGTGCACAAATTTTTGTGCACCGGGCCTCTAGTCAACACTAATAAAAGAGAAAAATGGTAATTGGCATACGAGCTACCCTTTTCATTGGCTAATCAGGGCTATATGCAAATTAACTGCCAACAAGATGGCGGTTAATTTGCATATGTAGGCACAATGCAGGGAGGCGAAAGGGAAAGCAGGAAGAAGCCCCCTGCCACTGACAGTGATCGGAAACCCAGCCATTGGAAATACAAGCCCCCCAGCCATGATCGGAGAATCAGGTGCCTTTTCCGCCCTGGCCAGTGATAGCAGGAAGTAGGGGTGGAGCCAGCGATGGGAGCTGGGCACGGTCGAAGCTGGCAGTCCCAGGAGCTAGGGGTCCCTTGCCTGGGCCTAAAGCGAAGCCCACGATCGTGGGGCCGCTGCAGCTGCGGGTCCCCGCTGCCCGGGCCGGACGCCTCAGCCAGAGGTGTCAGGCCTGGGCAAGGGGCCGATCCTGCGATTGGAGGGTGATGGGGGTCAACGCCTGAGGGCTCCCAGTATGTGAGAGGGGGCAGGCTGGGCTGAGGGACACTCCCCCCGACACACACCCAGTGCACGAATTTCGTGCACCGGGCCCCTAGTATAGTATAAAATTAAAACATGTGTGATTGGTGCCAGCAAGCGCTTTATATGTATCATGCATATGTGAGTTAATGTTTGTTTTTAAATTGCCAGTGAATGTCATGTACTGGCTGGTCAGTCAGTTGGACAGTCAATGAATAAATCGTGATGTGGTTCATGTTGAATGTCAACAAAAACAACCAAATTCACGATCAACAATGACAGATTGAAACATGCGTGCGATTGGTGCCAGCAAGAGCTTTATAGGTATTGCGCATGCACTAGTCAACATTTATGTTTAAATTGCCAGTGCGCATCATATGTACCAGTTGGTTGGATGGATGGTTGGTCACTTAGCCTTTTATATATATAGCAGATTGTGGTTTTAAGGGATCAGTGAGGTTTTCCAGTAAGGTGTCCAATAGTAAATAAGTTGGGCTTTTGTAGGCTATTTAGTCTCTGTCATGACTACTTAGCTGTCATAATGCAGAAGCAGCCATAGATAATACATTAGTGAATGACTGTGCCTGTGTTTTAATATTTTTTTAAAATAGGCACTGGGCCAAATTTAGCCCACCAAATAGTTGACCAGACTTTGCTATCTCTCAAAATTTTGCTCTTTAGGTACGATTTTTTATTAAAAACAGAATGTTTGATATAGTTTCTTGTGATATACATCACCTATATAAAAGTTACAAACTATAAAAACTAAAATGTGTGTAAAGTTACCAATTTCGATGTGTTTGTTTAAAAGTGAAGAACTAAATGTAATGAAAATAATGACGGGTAAAGTAGATAGGTCATTTGTGTGCTGAGGGCAATGCAACTTAGGGATATTAATTTCATACAGCCAATTTCTGATTTTTAAGTAAAGTGATCCCTTTTCACCACTGACAACTGCTTGCTTAACTTGGAATATGTCCCATTTGTGTTAGGGTATTGGCTCTGTTCCTTGCCATAGCAATTTTCTAGGATCCTAGTTTTCAGCAAAATCCTTGACTCATTATCTAGCAAAACGTGTTGGAGAGATTTTCAGGGCATTATTTGTCTCTGGTTAGGAGTTTGGCATTAGCAGAAAATTTTCCCTATAATGGAGAGTTGAAATAGCATCAGTTTGATTATTTTGGTGCTTATTAATTCAAGTATGCTTTCCTTAACAATAGGACAATTGAGAAATAATCAGTATCCTTGGAGCGGTGTTTGACAGTCTTCTTTGAATTATTGTTTGACTAGTTTGGTGTCTAAAAGAGCTCTATAATAAATGCCCCAAAGTTAAGAATCTGCTTTCTTTAAAAAATGAATATCACTATTATGACTGTAAACTTTTGGGTGAATAGTGTAGGAAGAGTGTTAGTATAATGTACATCAATTTTTAAAATCATGATTTTGGTCAATATCAAGAATGTACTTACAAAAGAACAAAAAACAAAACCCACCTCATTCTTAGTAAAGACAGGTATAATATGTTAAAAGAGAAATTCCTTCTTAATACTTTAGAGTCCTTCAACCAAAAGTCAGGTTAAGTTCAGATTGCAACTCCAGTTGCTTCTTTCAATTAAGGAGTGCAACATAGATACCTGCTATCATCAATTATTTCATACTAATATAAAAGGATAGGAAAGCAAAATGAAAAACTTGGAGATTAAATTACTCTGCAAATGACTTGATTTCAATATTTTAAAAATCTAAAGGAGTACACTGAAAATTAGCTTTCCTGAACACTTAGCAGGAATCATTTGGGAAAAAATAAAAGAAGACCCACTTATAATAAAAGTATGGAACTGTCAAAAGGAAAAAGCCACAAAACCTAACAGTGATATACAGTGTTTCTGAGTGTGAGATTAAATATACTCCTTTTTGGTAGACCTCACTTTTCACACCTGTGTTCCACAGAAGGCTTATATTGATCAGGTGGTGGCATCTGGTAGAGGAATCAGCAAGCCTGCAGATAGATTGGTAGGGATTATGAAATCTAAAGCACAGACAGAAAAAAGAATGTAGAAAAAAATCTTCACAATGCATTCACAAAAATTAACTCAAAGTTGAACATAAACTAAAATATAAGTAGAAATGATAAAATTGATACTGTAGCAATAAATAGTTGTGACCTTTCTTTAGGCAAAGTTGTCTTAGATATGACACCAAATTCACAAAAACATTAAGAGCAATGGAAAGATACATAGAATTTTTATTAGAAGAGATTAGAACTGATCTATTTCATCTAGTTTGAATTAATATTAATTTAATTTCAATAATAAAACTTTACTCTTATATACCTTCATTTCTTTTTTTTTAAATTAAATCTTTATTGTTCAGATTATTACACTTGTTCCTCTTTTTCCCCCCATAGCTCCCCTCCACCCAGTTCCTATCCCACCCTCTGCCCTTAACCCCCCCCCCCGCCACTGTCCTCATCCATAGGTGTACGATTTTGTCCAGTCTCTTCCTGCACCCCCACACCCCTTTCCCCCCAAGAATTGTCAGTCCACTCCCTTTCTATGCCCCTGATTCTATTATATTCACCAGTTTATTCTGTTCATCAGATTATTTATTCACTTGATTTTTAGATTCACTTGTTGATAGATGTGTATTTGTTGTTCATACTTTGTATCTTTACCTTTTTCTTCTTCTTCCTCTTCTTAAAGGATACCTTTCAGCATTTCATATAATACTGGTTTGGTGGTGATGAACTCCTTTAGCTTTTTCTTATCTGTGAAGCTCTTTATCTGACCTTCAATTCTGAATGATAGCTTTGCTGGGTAAAGTAATCTTGGTTGTAGGTTCTTGCTATTCATCACTTTGAATATTTCTTGCCACTCACTTCTGGCGTGCATAGTTTCTGTTGAGAAATCAGCTGACAGTCGTATGGGTACTCCCTTGTAGGTAACTGAGTTTCTTTCTCTTGCTGCTTTTAAGATTCTCTCTTTGTCTTTTGCGCTTGGCATTTTAATTATGATGTGTCTTGGTGTGGTCCTCTTTGGATTCCTTTTGTTTGGGGTTCTCTGCGCTTCCTGGACTTGTAAGTCTATTTCTTTCACCAGGTAGGGGAAGTTTTCTGTCATTATTTCTTCAAATAGGTTTTCAATATCTTGCTCTCTCTCTTCTTCTGGCACCCCATAATTCGGATGTTGGTACGTTTGAAGTTGTCCCAGAGGCTCCTTACACTATCTTCATATTTTTGGATTCTTTTTTCATTTTGCTTTTCTGGTTGGGTGTTTTATGCTTCTTCGTATTTCAAATCTTTGACTTGATTCTTGCAATCCTCTAGTCTGCTGTTGGAACTCTGTATAATATCCTTTATTTCAGTTAGTGTATGCTTAATTTCTAGTTGGTCCTTTTTCATAACCTCGAGGGTCTCACTAGATTTTTCGAGGGTCTCACTAAATTTATTGGTGGTTTCACTAGACTTATTCAGGTTCTCACTAAATTTATCAGCGCTTTCTAGAAAATTCTTGAAAAATCTTAAAAGTGTGGTTTTGAACTCTATATCCAGTCGTTTGCTTTCCTCCATTTCTGTCGTTTGTCATCTGTTTCTTTGTCTCTGCATTTTTTATGCTTCCCTTTGTTGGTTGAGTGGCTTTCTGTGCTAGGTGTCCTACAGGGCCCAGTGGCTCAGCCTCCCCAATTACCTGAGGTGGGCACTCTTGGTGCACCCCTTTGTGGGCTTTGTGCATAGTCTTGTTATAGTTAAGCCTTGATTGTTGTAGGTATCACTGGGAGGAATTTACCTCCAGGCCAATTGGCTGTGAGAATCAGCTGTGTCTGCAGTGGGAGAACTTCTGTGCTGGAGACACCCTTCTGGGGCAAGACTTGCTTCAGTGGGGCTTTGGTGCTCACTGAGTCTGCCCCCTGAGTGTGTCCCTTATGGATCTGAGGAGTTGTAATCTGGATGGTCCCACTCTGACCACTGGGTACACTGGATCTTGGATCTCTAAGGAGATGCTAATTTAGCCTCTGCCTGAGGCTACCCAGCAGGAGCTATGGAGAGATTCCTCTTCTTTGTTTGGGGTTTGGACGTGCCCAGTTGAGGCCCAGCTGTGAAGCAATGCAAGCTGCTGTGGGGTCTTGGGCCTTTAGGAAGTTCTGGGTCTCTCTGACCCAGCTGCAATTTGTTAGGTAATTTTCAGATTGCAAAGGGCCAGGCCTTTCATATGTAAAAGCCTCTACGCACAGCTTGGGTTGGGGGGAGCGTCTCAAGGGATCAACAGGGCAGAGCAAGCAGCTATTGCTGATCCTCAGTCCTACCCTAAGAGGCCCTGGGTCTTAGTGTCCCAGCAATCGCTGCAAGCACCTCTGAGAGAAAGCCGCCCTCGAGTTCTGCCCAATGCCAAACAGTCCAGTTTCTCCCCGCATGAGTCTGGGTCCTCAGAGACTCACCCAGAACTGGTGTTCAGAGCAGTCGGGAGCTTGAGACTCCCTCCCGATTGAAAAAGACAACCATGTCCTCAGTTGCCAGCCCTTTCCACGTGCGCCGCGTCCTCAGCTGCCAGCCCTTTCGGTGTGCACCTCTGTACCTCTGCACTTTACTTCCGCACCTCCTCTGAGTCTGTGTGCTTTTCTCTTTCCTTCTAGTTGTAGAATTTCCACTCAGCCAGCCTTCCTATGGTTCTGGATGATGTCCGTTTTGTCTTTTAGTTGTATTTTTGAAGTGGTTGTGCGAGGCAGCAATTTCCAGTGTTTACCTATGTCGCCATCTTGGTTTCTCCTAAAAGGTTTTTGTATACCTTCATTTCTTTCCTCCCTGCTGTTATTGTCACAAATATCTTTACAAATTGTGTGCCCATCAACATAGATTTATAATTATTTATGTATTTGTCTTTTAAATTAGGAGGGGGAAGTTACAAATAATACATTTACTCTGTCTTTTATGTTTACCTGTGCTGGTATTTATATTTATCTTTATTCTATATTCTTTGTGTGGGGTTTAAATTACTATCTAGTGTCCTTTCATCCAGAAGGACTCCTGTAGCTGTTTTTCTTTTTTGTAGGACAGGTCTACTAGCAATGGGAATTATCTGACAATTTCTTAAATTTTCCTTTCTGAAGGGTAGTTTTGCAGATATAACTTTGGTTGTTGTTCTCTTCTCTCCCCCCTCCCCCCCCCATTTAGCACTTTGACTCATCTCACTGCCCTCTGGCATCCATGGTTTATTTATTGATTGATTGATTGATTGATTGATTAAGATATTACATATGTGTCCTTGTCCCCACGTTACTCTCTACCCCCCCCCCCCCCGCTCATGCCCTCACCCCCCCGTTGTCCGTGTCCATTGGTTAGGCCTATATGCTTGCATATAAGTCCTTTGGTTGATCTTTCCCCCTTACCCCTCCCCTCCCCTACCTTCCCTCCAAGGCCCGACAGTCCAATCAATGCCTCTCCGTCTCTGGATCAGCCCTTGTTCATCAGTTTATGTTGTTCATTATATTCCACAAATGAGTGAGATCCTGTGGTATTTATCCGCTCTCCAGTTCCATCCATGCTGTGGCAAATGGTAAGAGTTCCTTTTTCTTCTTCCTCTTCTTAAAGAATACCTTTCAGCATTTCATATAATGCTGGTTTGATGGTGATGAACTCCTTTAGCTTTTTCTTATCCATGAAGCTCTTTATCTGACCTTCTATTCTGAATGATAGCTTTGCTGGGTAAAGTAATCTTGGTTGTAGGTTCTTGCTATTCATCACTTTGAATATTTCTTGCCACTCTCTTCTGGCCTGCATGGTTTCTGTTGAGAAATCAGCTGACAGTCGTATGGGTACTCCCTTGTAGGTAACTGAGTTTCTTTCTCTTGCTGCTTTTAAGATTCTCTCTTTATCTTTTGCTCTTGGCATTTTAATTATGATGTGTCTTGGTGTGGTCCTCTTTGGATTCCTTTTGTTTGGGGTTCTCTGCGCTTCCTGGACTTGTAAGTCTATTTCTTTCACCAGGTAGGGGAAGTTTTCTGTCATTATTTCTTCAAAAAGGTTTTCAATATCTTGCCCTCTCTCTCCTTCTGGTACCCCTATAATTCGGATGTTGGTACGCTTGAAGTTGTCCCAGAGGTTCCTTACACTATCTTCATATTTTTGGAATCTCTTTTCTTTTTCCTTTTTCGGTTGGGTATTTTTTGTTTCTTTGTATTTCAAATCTTTGACTTGATTCTTGGGATCCTCTTGTCTGCTGTTGGATCTCTGTAAATTATTCTTTATTTCAGTCAGTGTATGCTTAATTTCTAGTTGGTCCTTTTTCATGTCCTCCATGGTCTCACTATACTTATTGAGGGATTCATTAAATTTATCGGCGGTTTCCATAAAATTCTTGAAAAACCTAAAAAATGTGGCCTTGAACTCTATATCCAGTTGTTTGCTTTCCTCCACTTCTGCCATTTGTGACCTGTTTCTTTGTCTCTGCATTTTGGCTGCTTCCCTGTGTTGATAGAGTGGCCCTGCGCGCCAGGTGTCCTGTAGGGCCCAGTGGCTCAGCCTCCCCAGTTACCTGAGGTGGACACTCTTGGTGCCTTGGTTGTTGTAGGAGCACTGGGAGGAATTGACCTCCAGGCCAATTGGGTGTGAGAATCAGCTGTGTCTGAAGTGGGAGAACTTCTGTGCTGAAGACACCCTTCTGGGGCAAGACTTGCTTCAGTGGGGCTTTGGTGCTCACTGAGTCTGCTCCCTGAGTGTGTCTCTTATGGATCTGAGGAGGTGCAATCTGGATGGTCCCCCTCTGACCACTGGGTACAGTGGCTCCTGGATCTAAGGAGGTGCTAATTCAGCCTCTGCCTGAGGCCACACAGCAGGAGCCACAAAGAGGCTCAGCTGTGAAGCAATGCAAGCCGCTGCGGGGCCTTGGGCCTTCTCTTGGAAGTTCCGGGTCTGCCTGGCTCGGCTGCAGTTAGGTACATTCACATGCAAAAGCCTCTGCCACAGCCTGGGTGGGGCGGGGTCTCAGGGAATCAAAGGGCGGAGCAAAGAGCTATGGCTGATTCTCAGCCCAGCCCTAAGGAGTCGCGGGTCTCAGTGACTGATAGTTGCTGCAAGCACCTCTGAGGGAAAGCCGCCCTCAAGTTCGCCCGCTGCCCGACAGTCCAGCTTCCCGTATGAGTCCTGGGTCCCCAGAGACTTCCCGGAACCGGAGTTCAGAGCAGTCGGGAGCTTGTGATTCAAAAAGACAGCCGAGTCCTCAGGTGCCACCCCCTTTCCGCGCGCGCGCTCGAGCCACCGTACCTCTGCACTTCACCTCCGCAGCTCCTCTGGCTCTCCGTGTGCTTTTCTTTCCTTCTAGTTGTAGAATTTACACTCAGCCAGCCTTCCTGTTTTTCTGGATGATGTCCGCTCTGTCCTTTGCGGTATTTTTCAATTGTTGTGGGAGGCGGCAATTTCCCGGTGTTTATCTATGCCGCCATCTTAGTTTCCAGCATCCATGGTTTTTGATGAGAAATCAGCTGTTAATCTTATTAATGTAATGTGTCACTTCTCTCTGGCTGCTTTCAGGGTTCTCTCTTTTTAAATTGATTTTTAGAGAGAGAAGATGGGAGAGAGAGAGAGAGAGAGAGAGAGGAGAGAAACATTGATTTGTTGATCCACTTATGCATTTATTGGTTAATTCTTTTAAAAATATTTTTATTGATTTCAGAGAGGGATAGGAAGAAAGAGAACACCAATGATGAGAGATAATCACTGATCGGCTGCCTCCTGCATGCCCCCAACTGGGGATTGAGCCTGCAACCCGGGTATGTGCCTTGACCGGAAATCAAACCATGACTTCCTGGTTCATAGTTGATGCTCAACCACTGAGCCACATCAGCCAGGCCATTGGTTGATTTTTGTATGTGCCCTGATCAGGGATTTAACCTGCAACCTTGGCTTATCTAGATGAGGCTTTAATCAACTGTACTACCGGCCAGGGTCTCTTTGTCTTTCAACAGTTTGATTATGATATGTCTGGTGTGCTTCTCTGAGTTTGTTGTAGTTGGAGTTCCTAGGACTTCATGGATTGTTAGATTAATGTTTATCATCAAATTCTTTCTGATGCATTCTTTTTCTTCTCCGAGTCTCACATTATGTATATGCTATTCTTTCTTTTTTTAAAAAATATATTTTATTGATTTTTTATAGAGAGGAGGGGAGAGGGATAGAGAGCTAGAAACATTGATGGGAGAGAAACATCAAGTAGCTGCTGTCTGCACTCCTCCTACTGGGGATGTGCCCGCAACCAAGGTACATGCCCTTGACCAGAATCGAACCTGGGACCTTTCAGTCCACAGGCTGATGCTCTATCCACTGAGCCAAACCAGTTAGGGCTGTATATGCTATTCTTGATGGTATTCCACAAATCTCTGAGGCTCTGTTCATTTCATGTTTGTTTTTTCCTTCTGTTTCTCACACTGGTGTTAGTTGACCTATCTTTAAGCTCATGGATTCTTTCTTCTGCCTTATCAAATCTGTTGGTGATCCCCTCTAGTGAATTTTTTTCATTTCAATTATTGTATTTTTTAACTCTATGTAGACAGTTTTAGAATTAAAAGTTTTTCCTTGCCCTGACTGGTTTGGCTCAGTGGATAGAGCGTCGGCCTGTGGACGAGAGGGTCCCGGGTTCGATTCCGGTCAAGGGCATGTACCTTGGTAGCAGGCACATCCCCAGTGGGGGGTGTGCAGGAGGCAGCTGATGGATGTTTCTCGCTCATTAATGTTTCTAAGTCTCTATCCCTCTCCCTTCCTCTCTGTAAAAAATCAATAAAATATATTTTTAAAAAAAGTTTTTCCATAACTTCTATTTTATATATTCTATTTGGTTGAGACATCATTCTCTTACTTTCCTTTTTGTCTTTAAACTGGTTAGTCTCCTTTAGCTCTTTGACTATATTTAAAACTAGAGGTCCACTGCATGGGATTTGTGCACTGGTGGGGGGCGTGGCCTGCAGGGATCAGCCGGCTGTGGGAGTAGCCACTCATCCCCATCAGCCAAGCAGTGCTCCCATTGTGGGAGTGCACTGACCACCAGGGGGCAGCTCCTGCATTGAGCATCTGCCCCCTGGTGGTCAGTGTGCATCATAGTGACTGGTTCACCAGTCGTTCTGGTCATTCTGCCATTTGATCACTGGACTTTTATTATATAGGATACATTAAAATTTTTGATAGAAAATCCAGAGGTTGGGCTTTCTCAGGATATTTATTTCTCTTGATTGCTTTTCCCTCTGTAGGGGCAATACTTTCCTTCCTTTGCAGCCTTGTAAATTTTTTGAAAACAGGTCATATAAGATGTTATAATGTAGCAACTCTGAAAATCAGGTACTCTACCTTTCTGCTCCCTTCCCCAGGGTTTGTTGTTGTTGCTTATTGTAGTCGTTTTTTGTTTGTTATTAACCTTTCTGAGTTAATTTTTAAAGTCTCTGTTCTTTGTCATGTGTGGCCCTTAACATTTCTCTTATGTTAGCTTAATGATCAGCTGCTAATTGGACAGAGATTTCCTTAAACACCCCAAATTAAAAAAAGTCACCCAGTGTTGGCCAAGACTCTCTAATTGTGCTTTTGTGGTGCATCTTTAAAACTCAGCCAGGGACTTTACAACTCTGCCTTAGCCTTCACTTCATATTTTGGCACAGTCTCCCGGTAAGAGATGACAGCTTGTGGCCTTCTCAGGTCTTTCCTTAGCACACACATGGCCCTGGCATCCATATAGCTTTCTAGATTCCCAGGAATATGTTGGAGCTTTGCAAAGCCCTTTTGGACATCTCATTCCCCGGTTTTTTAGTCTGTTGTTTGCCTGAACGGTTATCTATCACTTTAGGCAACAGCAACTAAAACATTTACCTGTTATACTTTTTAGAATTTCCACTATGTAGCATCTTTAGCTCTGGGCCAGCTTCAAGTCAGACTAAAGCCAGTCTTTTAGGAAGTTAGTACATTCTAAACGATTGTATTGTTTTTCTAGAAGGAAGAAAGAGCTTTCCAAACAAAATTTATAAAACCCATTTGTGTTTTATTTTATTGTCAAAAATGTATATGAATTATATTAGTTTCCTGGTGTTATCATAATGAAGTACTACAAGTGGGGTGACTTAAAAAACAAATTTATTGTCTTCCAGTTCTGGAGACTAGAAATCTGAAATCAAGGTGTCAGCAGGGCCATGTTCCTTTTGAATCCTGTAGAGAAATCCTTCCTTGCCTCTTCTTAGCTTCTGGTATTTACTGGCAATCTTCAGCACGCCTAAGCTTGTAAGTGCATCACTTGAATCCTCTGTCTTCACATGGCGTCTTCCCTGGGTATCTCTTCACTTTGTCTTCCCTCTGTGTATGTCTGTGACTGTGTCCGAATTTACCCTTTTTATAAGGAAACCTATCATATTCGATTAGGGCCCACCCTAATAACCTACATCTTAAAGACCCCATAAGGTCACATTCTGAGGTACTGGGGGTTAGGACTTCAACATATCTTTTTTGGGGAATACAGTTCAACTCATAACATGAATAGTCATCATGACAGTATATGACATTTAAAAATACAGTTACCTTTACAGGTGAGTCTGAGTTACTCATTACCTTCTAGCCTTTCAAAATCCTTTCAGAGATTGCTATATTATCCAGTGATCAAGTATATTCCTCATTTAATTATTAGATTTATCTTAGTTTATCATTTCAATGCTATCTAAAGTCAAAGTATATTCCATTTCTGGGATGAGCTACGATCTTGGATAGGGCTGCTCATAATGATATATCTTTTATTCCTTCGTGTTCATCAGTCTGCTTTCCTGCCCTTGTTCTGTGGGATGTTCCCTAGGCTTTTAGTCTAGTTTTGTCCTCATCTTACTTTGAACTGCATATCAAATTTAGGGTCCATATAATAGACATGCATATCAAAGAGGTATAATTATTTTAATAAGCAAAGTTAACAACATAATTATGGACAGAAACTTCTAGAAAGGTCATTTCTATATCTCCCACAGTTGGGAGTACTCACAAAAGAGAACCATCACACACCCCCCCCTTATCTGTACTTATAACTAAACATTGTATTTTATTTTCTACAAATAAAAATTATAACCAACACATAATTGTCGAGCATTGGCAAGTAGATGTCCTGGTTACATTAGTGCATCAGTGAGCAGTGTACTGGCCTAAATTTCCAGCTGCTTTGTTTTATCCAAGATTACTTTTTTCTTACTTTGAGAATGGAGTGTTATTTTCTTACATGATTGAAAATACTTTACACATGTTTCTTTTAAATAAAAACATTTATTGGGAGGATATTAATAGCACAATAACTCAGTCTCACCAGATATTAACAGTTCATCAGGTCAGGCAATAGAACAAGTCCATGTGAGCTTCTTCTAAGGAAATGGATGACCGCTCCAATAGCTACCTCCATCTTCTATTTTATTATGGGATGATTCATCATCCAAAATATGAAGCTTGGGGACCTTTTCTTAAAAGGAGAAGTAGAGCAAATATCCGAAGCAATGATGTTGACCTTTTAAAAAAAATTATGAAACTTTAACGGCATATTTCAGTCTTGTGGAATCCTTTGTGTTATTTTGACTGTCGATAAGAACCAGGGGACTATGTTGATGATTCTTGATAATTTCAGCAACACTTCCAAAATACTAGAGCAAGAAAACATAGATGAATTATAAATTGGTATTTATGTTAACTTTGAGCTTCACTCCCCCCATCTCCTTCCATTTCCTCAAATTAGTCAAAGTTATGGGGTCCCAGCTGACATACTACCAAAAAAATGTCTAATTTAACAAAGATTGTAACCTTCAAGGTGGCAGACGTTGGCCTTTCTTATATTTAATAATACTAAAAATACAGCCAACAGCTTCAGTTTATTGAGCTGTGATGTAATGTTTTAATATTACACTAAATAATGTCTTTATTTAGTGTAAAACTCATACAGTAAAATTTTCTACATTATTCACTGTTAAGTTGCACAGTCTTAGATACAAGGACTGATGTAATAAATTAATCTTAGAATTTAGTGTCAGGAAAGACTTATTTCCAAGATTCATGTTTTTGTTTTCCTTTTTTGAATGAATAAAGAAAGCTTTATAAACCATCATATTTCCCATTTTTGCTTCAGTGCCCAGTAAGGCTAGAGCTAAATTGGTGCCTAATTGACAATGGAATTTCATGTTAGGTTCTTACCATACATACTTATTTTTCTGCATACTAATTCCTAGTCTCTAGATCTTAAAGTTGTATTTTTCTGAAAAAATGATCAGTGCTCTTTTTGTCTATACTAATTCAGTATATTCGAGATATTCATGCATGTATGGTAACTGAAAATCTCATGATCAATAAAATACAGCAAACAGATGTTAGAGCTATAAAACTACTCAATACTGTATCTATACAATATTAAAACAGTTGCATAGCCCTGGCTGGTTTTGCTCAGTGGATAGAGCTTCAGCCTGGGGACTGAAAAGTCCCAGGTTCAATTCTGGTCAAGGGTACATGCCCGAGTTGTGGGCTTGATTCCCAGTAGGGGGCGTGCAAGAGGCAGCCAATCAATGATTCTCATCATTGATGTTTCTATCTCTCCCTCTCCCTCTTTCTCTCTGAAATCAATAAAAATATATATTAAAAAAACACACAAAACAAACAAACAAAAAACAGTTGCGTAAAAACCTTAAACAGTTAATCAATTGGTTACTTTTTCTACCCATATATATCCAAACACAAATACAGACAGACAGACTTTTCAAAGTATCCTCATGATTCACATCATGTAACTAAAGTTTTCACTTTCCATTCAGATGTTCGGTATATCGGAGAAATAATCTTTTTTTATTATAGATCATTTCAGTAAGAGTTTTAATGGACTCTGTTAATACTTCCAGATGACATTATAATAATACTAGAGGCCCGGTGTATGAAATTTGTGCACTGCGGGGGAGGGGGAGAAGAGGGGTCCCTCAGCCCGGCCTGCACCCTTTCACAGTCCAGGACCCCTTGGGGGATGTCCGCCTAAGCTGGCAGTTGAACATCCTTCTCCCAATCCAGGATCCCTTGCACCTTACTGCCTGCCTGCTCACTCCTTACTGCTTGGCTCACTGCTCCTTAGTGCTGTTGCAAAAGCGGGAGAGGTTCCTGCCACCACTGCTGTGCTTGCCAGCTGTGAGCCTGGCTTCTGGCTGAGCAGTGCTCCCCCTGTGGGAGTGCACTGACTGTCTGCTCCCTGCATTGAGTGTCTGCTCCCTGGTGGTCAGTGTGCATCATAGTAACCAGTCGTTCTGGTCATTCCGCTGTAACGGTTGCTTAGGCTTTTATTATATAGATACTACTTATTTTGGAATCCATAGGCTGGATATGTGGGGAGAAAGATAAAGCTCTGAACTATCCATTCTGAGGTAGGGATGAAGATTTTTTAGGGCAAGAGAAATTTCTGTTTACCAGAGTTTCCTAGCAGAACAGTAAGTCCAGAGCCCCTCTTAGAGCTTAGTTTTTATGAGAGAATTTCAGGACCTCTAAAGAAGACAGCTCCCTCACCCACCCTTAAGCCTCATAGAAGTACTGGACCCCTGAAGAGGCTTTAGAATGAAACCACCTGTCCAAAGACACTCTATTTTACTAGGGTCATCACCATTTCCTAGCACTGATTATTACTATGAGGAGCATTTATTTTAAAAGATTTGTCAGATAAAGTTGCAGTGAGAACAAAGGTTTTTTTGGGAGTAGGGAAAAAAAGCAGACAGTTCTGTTAGAGTGTAACCTAGGTTAATGATGATGCAATCTGCATTTCAAAACCCGACTTTAATCTCGATTAGTTTGTGTTTTCAGATTCAAGAGTTTTGCATTTTCTAACTCTCTGAGACTTTATTAAAAGCAAAATAAAATCCCAAACTATAAAAACGCCTAGAAGAAAACATAGGAGAAAATCTTCATGAGATTGTATTTGGCAATGATTTCTTGGACATGATACCAAAACACAGACAACAAAAGCAAACTTAAACTTAAAAACTTCTGTTCATCATAGATCACAATTAACAGAGTGAAAAATAACCTATGGAATGGAGGAAAATATTTGCAAATTGTCTATCTAGAAGGGGGTTAATATCCAGAATAAGGAAGAACTCCTACAAGTCAACAATAAAGACCAAATAACTTGATTTAAAAATTGGAAAAGCACTTGAATAGACATTTCCTCAAAGTTGACATACAAATGGCAAACGAACATGAAAAGATACTCAGATTCACTAACCATCAGAGAAATGTAAATTAAAACCACAAAGATCACTCATTTAGGATAGCTGCTGTTTAAAAACACACACCAAATAACAAGGGTTGGCAGGGATGTGGAAAATTTGGATTCCTTGTGCACTGTTAGTAGGATTAGGAAATGATGCAATCACTATGGAAAATAACATGGCAATCCCCGCCCCCCAAATTAAAAATAGAACTACTATATGACCCAGCAATCCCACTTCTGGATATATGTCCAGAAGAACTGAAAGCAGAATTTTGAAGAGATATCTGCACACCCATGTTCATAGG
The DNA here is from genome assembly GCF_963259705.1 of Myotis daubentonii. Lineage (NCBI taxonomy): Eukaryota > Metazoa > Chordata > Mammalia > Chiroptera > Vespertilionidae > Myotis > Myotis daubentonii. The sequence continues at coordinate 42,400,665 of NC_081852.1, forward strand.
AGCACTATTTACAATAGCCAAGAGGTAGAAGTGGCCCAAATGTTCATCAACAGATGAATGAGTAAACGGAATGTGGTATATAATACAGTGGAATACTATGTAGCCTCAAAAAGAAAAGAAATCCTATAAAAAAGAAAAGAAATCCTGTCACATGCTACAACATGGGTGAACCTTAAGGATATTATGCCACGTGGAATAAGGTAGTCACAAAAGAACAAACATTGTATGATCCCATTTATATGAGGTATCCAAAGTAGTCAAATTAATAGAAATAAAAAGTAAATGGTGGTTGTCAGGGACTGAGAAGAGTGGGAAAGGGGGGTTTTCAATGAGTATAGAGTTTCAGATATGCAAGATAAAAAATTGTAGAGATCTGTTTCACAACATTATAAATATAATTAACACTGCTAGACTGCACACTTAAACATTTTATTATATGTGTTGGGTGGGGTTTTTTTAAACCATATTTAAGGAAAAGCAAAATAAAGAATACACTCATTGACATATGACCCTATCAGTTCATTTTACAAATGCTATTCTCCTGCCTGTAATCACTCCATCCACACATCAGTTCATTCATTTAATAAGTAGTTATCAAGCATCCACTGAAGCTAACCTTGTGCTATGGTTCTAGAAATATAGAGATGAACAAGACATAGTGTAGTCCCTGGCCTCATCTAGTGGAGAAGAGACACTTGAGAAGTTATGATACTTTCTAACAATTACTATCTAACAAGTGCTGGGTTTGGAATGGGTGTAGTTATTTCTGAAGGAATACTGAAAATAAACATTTTTAAATTTTTAAAATACTATTTTCTCTGCTTAGATTGTTCTTTCCACTTCTCATCCATTCCAATTTTCATTCCATTTATTCAAATCGGTGCATCATTCAAGACCAGAACAAGTATCATTCCCTTTCTGACCCCTTATAGGAACAAACTGGCTAAACGGAGATATAGTAAGCATCGAGTTTGGTACAGATTAAAGAGGAGTTGAAGTTCATGTTTGGTTAGTATTCAAGAAAGACCTACTGTGATGCTTTTTTCTTACAGCAGGCTCAAAAGCTCATTCTGGCCCAAGGGTATAGTCTAATGCTTCAACTCAGGTTATTGCATCTCTTCTGATCCTTCCCTGGTCATCCACCTTGGTACGATATTTGAACTGAGATCCTAATTCTTGACTTAAGAGCTTTGGACATTGATCTTGATTTTTACAACATTAATTCTAGTTGACATTTCAACCTTGATTTTTATGTTTCCTGGACTAAAATACTGAATCAGACTGAATCCACTAAATAACAGGGTAAAAGGACCAAGATGTAGTCTTAACATCATATCAGTCTTTCCTCCTTTCTGTTCTCTCATAGGATATGCTGCCCCAATATAGTACTTTATCTATTTATAACATGTGTGCAAGCTTTGGACCAAGTACTCTGTATCCTTTCTCCTCATCTCTAGCATCTAATATATGATGCTAGTATGATGCCATTGAGTTCAATATGTAGTTATAGAGTTGTATTAAAAGAGAAATTACTGACCTCTTCACCAGTTTTTTTCCTGCCCAAAGCATACTGTTTTGTTGCTTCAATAAATCGCACAGGGATATTGTATACTCGCTTATTAAAAAATACAACTAATGTATATGGCTGTTTGGAATCATGACCAGAGCTTTTCCGAATGAGAAATGATCCATCCTGTTTATTAAATGAAAAGCATAATTATGGTTAGTATTACTTACACTTCCACACGTTAGAAATAAGTTTATGAAAAATAGCTATGTTATACTTAAAATACAAATATTTATAAGTTTTTCTATTGTTGATAAGTTTGTTTTATTATTTTCCAAGAAAACACTTCAGTAAACTACATACTTATACAAAAATAAACATATTTTATACTTATATATGTTTATATATACTTATAAAAAATCCTGAAATCCATGCACTAAATAAAGATATTATGTTTATAGAATTTAGAAATGTGTGAAGGGACACATTAAGATCAAACCTAGAGGGCACTCTTGAACTAGGAACTATGTCCACAAGTTGCCTATGAATAAAAAAACGTTATCAAACAAATTTTACTCAAAAGTACTTGTAAGAAGAAAGTAGAAATTGTGGGTAAAAATATTTCAGCTGATAAAAATTCTCTCCTTCAAAACTTATATTGAAGCAGATAAAACTGTAACACAACATTCCAAATTGAAATATTTTATAAAATATTCTAGAATCATAAATTCAAAAATTATGAACAAAAAGACAAAAAACAGGAAGAAAAAAGCAAAAACAGTTGAACGAATTCTGCAAAGAAAATAGCCGGCTGGTGTGGCTCAGTCGTTGAGCATAGACACATGAACCAGAAGGTCACAGTTTGATTCTGGGTTAGGGTATGTGCCCATGTTGTGGGCTCGATCACCAGTAGGAGGTGTGCAGGAGGCAGCCAATCAGTAATTATTTCTCATAATTGATAGTTCTATCTCGCTCTCCCTCTCCCTTTCTCCCTCTGAAATCAATAAAAAAACATTTTTTTTTAAAAAAGATTTTAAAAAAAGAAAATAAAGAGAAAGACAAACCTGTCTCAGAAATTAAGAAACAATTACAGGATGCCCAAGGGACAATAGCTTCTGAGTGAAGATATGGAAACCACCAAGACAGAGAGGGGTGGGGGAGATTTTTAAAAAGTACAACAACAGGAGTGGTTGGAATGAAAGAGACAAAAAAGGTCCAAATGCATGTTATTTGAGTCCTTGAAGAAGAAAAACAAAACAATGAAACAGAACTATTCTTTGATACTATAAGAAAACATACTGGAAATAAGAGAAAACTTAAATCTATTTATTGAAAGGGCTCCCCTCTACCTGAAAAAATTGACCTGGAAAGCAACTCTGAGACATATTCTGGTAAAACTATTAAACTTTAAAAACAAAAAATATACAGAGTTTTAGACTAAAATATCAAATTACAGATAAGGACAAGAAAATAACATTAGCATCAGGTAGAAAAAGGCAATCCAGTGGAGCAACACTTAAGCCAGGGCTTTTATATCCAGCCAAGATTTCCTCCATGTATCAGGCTATGAAAAACAGTTTTGAATGTGCAAGAATTCAGGAAATAATGTAAACACTGTCCTTCCTGAGAATACAAGGTGAGCTTCATCAAACAAAAGAGATAACTGGGAAAGCCAGCAAAGGGAATGATGGAAAGCATTTAATATATTTAATTGTAGAGATAAGACTAAAACAAAGGTGGCACAAACAGTATGTAAATATTATATATTCTGACAAAGGGTGCAAGTGGAAAAAATGGCAGGGGAAAAGAGAAAGAAAGGGAAACTGGCACTTTAATCTTGGATTGTTCAAACCGTCCCTAGTGTTCCTACATGATTGGGCTTGGATGCTCCCAAAATCTCTTTCCAAGTACTTTGTGCCATCTTGACCTCAGCTTTTATCCCATGCTCTGGTCCAAAGTAGCCTGTTACTTTGCACTCCTGGATGGATCTCATGTAGCACCAAGCCTTTTAGAGATCTCCCGTGGAGGCTTCTTCTCTCTCACTGTAGGGAGAGCAGAGGAGCCTATGGATCCTTGAGGCAATGAAAGGACAAGTATAGATGAGATGGAGGAACAAAGAGGGAGATGCTTGAAAGAGAGGAGGGAATGGCAGGTCCTTCTGAGTAAGTGAAGACAAAAGATCCCTGCATCCGTAACTGCTGCAGTTATTTAATTAGCATATTATTAGGATGACAACTGTGCCTATTACAGGCTGAGGGCAGGATATGAGATTTTAAATGGCCAAACCTTGTTTGATCTGTATAATGCCTCTTCAGCAGACTTTCGATCACAGGCACCAGCATACCATGGCTTACAGTGAATGTCAGCTTCCTGTGAAATAGAGGGAATTGTTAAGCAAGAGATGGTCCTTCAAAGACACCATACCTTCTGTGCATGAATGACAGTCACATTTTGCCTAACTACATGTGAACCAGTATTGTCATGAGTTTATGCTTCCTTTGATCAATCACAGAGTTATATAATTGATTTTTCCCCCCATTTGGCCTTAGCTGCTAACCTTAGAAATTGAACATAAGAACTAAGTCCTGCGAAATTCCTGAACCATTCATTCCTTTCTCCTAAATAAGTTATGATCTCCCTTTCCATTGTGATCTCACTATTTTTGCTTTGTGGAGTGCTTAACAATTTCAAAGTGTTCTCACAAATGTTATCTTATTTGATTCTTGCAACTACTTTGAAAGCAAGGAGGATAAATACTGTCATCCCCGATTTACATTTGAAAAAGCTTAGAGAGACTTGCCCAAGGACACAGAGATTCCCTGCTCTCTTTATAGACTATGCTGCTTCAGTGTTTTAGTATCATATGCCTCCACAGACCTTCCTGAGAAAATTACACAGTTTCAGTAGAAACTGTGAGAGGAAGAACAATAGAAGGCAACACATTTCTTTTCTAGTTTTGAAGAACCACAAATTGTTATTTAGGGTATCTAGAATACAAAATGGAACAACTGGAGAAAGGTCTTAATAACGGGAAAAAATGTATTCTGTACCCATCAGTAAATGACAATTTAAAATACTCAAGCTTTACTCCAAACCCTCTCTTCTAAGAAGACAGGCCCTTTCTGCAGTTTACCGGTAACAATAAGAGTTCATTTCATACCTGTTCTGACACACTGGGATTAGAGGAAAAGCTGGGTAATGGGACATCCACAGTTGGGCTACCCGCTTCTGGAAACCCTAAAAGGGATTTGGAAAATCAATGGATCTCTGTTATTTCTTGAGCAGTTACTAAACCTATACTTCAACACTATGGTGGTTGCTGCAGGGTACACACACACTGAAAAGTCACACACACACCCAAAAGCCTTAAGAGCAATGGTTCTGAAAGCATAGTCTGAGGCTGCAGGGAATCCCCAAGATCCTTTCAGGGGGTTTTCCATGTCTTTTTCAAATACAAAGCTCTGTGAAGCCCAGTTTTCTTCATATACTTCAACCAGAAAAGCATAGTGCAGTAGATTGAATGTAGAGGCAGATAGGAGAGTCCAGTTATCTCTATTATTCCAGACATTAGAGAGATTTAAACACATGTAAAACAATGCCACTCTCTCCATGAATTGCTTTTGTTTGGAAGATATAGTTATTTTTCATAAAAATATGTTATTTATGTTAACATGCAATGAGTTTAATGGATTATTAAATGTGTTTTAAATGTCTTAATGAATACATTCAATATCAATAGGAAGACATAAACTAAAGTTTTGGGGTCTGATTTTAAGAGTGTTAAATGGTGCCAAGGCCAAAATGTTTGAGAATTGCTGCCTTAGGCATAAATTCAGTCTAAGAGTGAAGACACATGAAATAGAGAAAATTCTTAGCTGGTGTTCGTTCGTTCATTCATTCATTCATTCATTCATGATTATGTGCATGATCAAGGCATCGGGATTATACAAGTCAACAAAACAGCAAAATGCCCTGCCCTCCTGGAGCTTAGTCATAAGTGCTATGGAGAAAAATAAGCAGGGAAGGGGGTTGGAGGAAGCCTCTGACCAGTAGTATGTTTAAATACGCTGGTCAGGGAAGGAAGGCCTCACCGAGGTGACACTTGGGTAAGATCTGCAAATGGAGAGGGAGGAGGCATGTCCTATCCCAGGAAAGAATGTTTTAGGCAGAAGGAGCAGTAAGTGCAAGGCCTGGCATGTGTGAGGAAGAGAGAGGGGGCACTGTGCCCAGAGTGCAGGGAGGAAAGGAGAGAGCAATACGGGGTAAAGTCAGGCAGGAGGTGATAAAGGAACCAGGGTTGTGGGACCTGGTGGACCCCTGACATGCCTTGAGCGTTCACAAGCATGGTATGGGAAGCTTTTGGAGGTTTTTGAACAAGGCAGTAATGGGATCTGCTTGTCTTTGAACAAGATCACGCTGGCTGCAGGGCTGGAAATAGAAGAGGGAAAGAGCCGAGAGAGGAAGCCAGCTCAGTATTCTGCACCCCCAGGCAGGAGATGATGGTGGCTTGGAACAAATGGCATCAATGGAAGTAGTGAGAGTTGGATTCCAGATGTCATTTGAAGAAATAGCTGGAATGTCTTTAAACAAAGCAGGTGAGGAGGTCAGGGTGACCAGAGAAACCAGAGCTGTCCTTAATTAAAAGGCAACGTCTGCAGGAGAAACGGGTTTAGATACAATGAGTGCTTCTGATAAAAGTGTCCAAACGTTCACAGGAGACAGCAGGATGTTCAAAGTAACAGGAGGCAGCAGGAGGGGCTTGCAGGCCCAGCAAGGTTGGGTCTGAAGGAGGGGCCTGCTCTAGGGGTTGGGGAGGAGCCAAGGATGGTGGGCTCTCCCAAGACATAGTACAAGATGTGTGGTGGTTCCTGCGGTCTGGGCATTTGGAGTTCTAGGCTGACATTTTCAGAACTATAAATATGTGCCAGTTCTGTTCCGTTTTCCACATCTTAGCTCATTTTGTCCTCACATCAGCCTTTTGTGGGAGGAGCTATTAGACCCATTTTGCAGAGGAGGCCCATCTAAAAAGAGGTTCTCATTGCCACCATTACTCTCTTCCCCCATACTCTGCTACCTTGCTATGTTTTTCTTTATAGCCCGTTAGCATTTATTTGATGTTATATAATTTATCTGGTTGTTTATTTTGTCCTGTCTGTCGCCTCCAGTAGACTAGAAGCTCCATAAGGGCAGGGACTCCGTTTTATTCGCTACTGTTATTCCCTGTGTCCAGAACAGTGCTTGGTACATGGCAGATGGCCAATAAATACTAGCATTTACCAATTGAAATAATGACTTTGGGATGGAAACAATAAAAGGTATAATAAAGCTTTACACAGTAAAACATAGAATTTCTATAGCCCAACTATTTTCACTTTGTGTTCAGAATTTTAAAAAAATTATATTTAGTATAAGTTTCATGTAAGATGAATACAAAATTAAATTACAAGCTAAAGATCTGATTTCTATTCAGTATAAATCCACAAAATTTTTTGGTATATAACAATTATTTTTTGTATTTAAATTTATTGAATCTTAATTATTTTGGAATATTTTCCAAATTACCCATGTAAGGTAGGATTTGTTGTTTTTGTTTTTTCCCCCCTACATTAAATAGAAAGCAAATCAAGGTTTGGGCAGTAATGTTCTACAGGCCTAACTTACCTGATTCATATATTTTTAGGGTGATGTAATGTTTGCCTTGGGAAAATTATCCAGATATTTTCCAAATCTTTTCAGGGTACCTTTTGTAGATCGATTTTGTGATCATTAAAATGTATGTTAGATTTAATTTAAATAGCTATTATTTATTGAGGACCTTCCATGTACCAAGCACTATACCAAGTACTTTCTATAAATTGTTTTAATCTTCTTTTTCATCTACAAATGAAAAAGTAAAAATTATCTCAAATCTATCTACTTTTCAAAACAACTCCATGAAAAATATTCTTGGCCTCATTTTACAGATGAAACAAGCTGAAGGGGAGACCAGGATACTAAGATCCTCTAGTTGGAGGTGGCAATGTTGTGTTAGAATCCAGGTGACTCAGACAGGAAGATCCAGCCTGAACTATTACCTGATATTACTCTTCATGACTCCATAGTACTTACTTGGCAGAGGTATGGGTTTTTGGTGGACTTGTCTGAAAGGAAGAATTTAAAAATTAATTAAAGGGCAAAGCACAGGTGAATAAGTTTGACTTTCTGTTTACAGTGAATTCTCTATGAACACTCCCATCACCAAGGAATCAACAGGAATTGCCAGTGAAACAGATCTAAAGGTAGGAGAGGCACCAAAACCTTCAAGATAAGAAAAATTGTTCCCTTTACTTTTGAAAAAGGAGGAGCCTTGACTAAGGCATTATATTTTAGTTAATTCCAATAGTTAAGCTGAAAATTAGGTCTCTGAGATTCTAAGCTGTTCTTTTAACGTTGCCTACTTAAAAGCTGAACACCCTTTAAACCTTAATTGCAAAGCAATGACATGTCAGATCTTTACCAAGCGCCACAAGCGTGGGCCACTGTGTGGTGTAACCCTGTGGGCATTAATGCCTGCAGCGACAAGTGGAAGCTCGTTTTTAAAGGAAAGGATTCTTACTTCTGGGCAGGAGGAAGCACTGGTGACTGCATAGCTTCTTGTCTGTGACTAGACCCTCGGTGGCGTTCAGCAGGTACAGGTTTTTCTGTATCAAGAAAGTGCTCATATTAGAATTAGAGGGAAATGTCCGTCCCCGTGCCCAAACCTAGCAGTATCAACCGATAAGCACTGGATGTGGTCAGATGTCTTCCGATGAACATATTTTTACCAGGATGCTATCTGTGTGTGCACCTGTCAGTTTGGTGATGTGTTTGTGCTATTCGACCAGGACTTTCCCGCTCCCCAGTGTTACAGGCATACCCTACTGCCTCTATTTTTATCTCTTAGCAAGGAACATGGGGGCTGAACCCATGGATTTGGACCTTTCAGTGTGTGAGTTCAGGCAGGAGACAGAGATGAGCAAGTTTTAGCTACCTACCTCCTGCTTTCTATGTGGCCCACACAAAGGTGTTACCACACCCTGGGTGTGTCTTCATTAGTCATAAGATGCGACTATAAGGAATTTCTTAATGATAAGTGGTAAAATATGACATTTTAAAAATGATCTACTCTTTTTGAAAAATTAATACAGCAAATTCAAGGTTATCTCGATAGCAATGTTCATCTCTTGTACATTTCACCATGCTTTCTTGAGGGGGAGAGGAAGAGGAGGAGTTATAACTAGTACACAGGGAAATGGGCACCACCCAAAATGTAAGAAATTTATGTTGATGTCCATTGTGAACTTGCAGCTGAGCCATTAATAGGTGTGATTATAAATTATGTGATGCTTTATCCTCCCTCGAGTTTGGTCTAGGGCAGTGATGGCGAACCTATGACACGCGTGTCAGAGGTGACACGCGAACTCATTTTTTTGGTTGATTTTTCTTTGTTAAATGGCATTTAAATATATAAAATAAATATCAAAAATATAAATCTTCGTTTTACTATGGTTGAAAATATCAAAAAATTTCTATATGTGTCACGGCACCAGAGTTAGGGTTTTTCAAAATGCTGACACGCCGAGCTCAAAAGGTTCGCCATCACTGGTCTAGGGTGTGTTAAAATCTGGGTATGTCCATGGTGTGTCCCCTGCTTGGAAGAAGGTTGAGAAGTATGGCTCTCTTGTTATAGGAACCCACAAGGAATAAAAGTAGTAAGATTCTAAGCAGTCCCGGGTTTTGTGCGGTGCACTGAGACTCAGAAGCCTTGGACCTCTGACGACCGTGCTTCAGGTTTGTGGCACATCACTCTGAGCTTCCATGGAGGCGTTTTGTTCACAACCTAACAACTTGGTAGTTTCAGAAGGAGAAACAATGAACCCATTAGGTCCCCACAGCCTTTGATCACATCTTCTTGGCCCTGCTGTCCTGGAGGCTGCTCCCCATTTTGGGTTTGGATGGCCATTGCTATGGTCTTGAAATGAGTCACTAAGGAGATGGCATGCCAACCTCCTGCACTGGGAACCCTTTGGGAATGAGGACATCTGAGCTGCACAGAACATGCCATGAGCCCTTGCTGAGGACAGCAAGGAATGGAAGGACCGCAAGGCGAAAGTATCAATGGAAAGGCAGACGAAAGCAAAACATCAGAAAGAGAGTGATACTTGGAAATAGCTCTTCGGGGAGAAAAGCTGTGTGAGCCAATGTAAAAGCCTATTGAAGAAATTAATGATGAGAACAACTAAACAGACAGGGGAGTTGTAATGGACATTCAGAAAATGTCCACTGCCCATCCTCAAAGAAACCAGAACACTTTATGTAGATCTGCCCATATTAACTCAGGAAGTGGTGAGAAGAGCACTCCCTAAGCTTTTAACAATAGTTAAAAGTGTGGAATCAGATGGGTGCAGGAATTTAACACTTATGTAGTATTTTAAATGTTGAGATTATGGATGATTCTTACTTCTTTCTGTTTTTCCCCCTAGGATTTTGCAAATACAATTTTTTAAGTGGTAATGTTCTAGTAAAAAGTAAATGTAAGGTTCGAGGGTTAGGATAGAACAAAAAAGGGAAAGCATTTGAAGATGTATTAAGACAAACATTTGAACTCTGAAAACATTATTTTGAAAACTTAGCAAAAGGACTGGTTCACATCAACAGGTTTTTAAAAGTTTCATTCCTTAACCAAACAATTAGTCTAAGATACACGAGTGGCCCTGAGTTAGTCTTCCCACCAATGGAAGGCGATGGCCCTGCTTCTGGCAAGCATACCTGTCAGCAAGCAGGCAGGTTTGAGGTGTGTAGTCTGTAAGCCACCCCACAGATGCTTCCCAGGCAAGCTGAGGTCCTGACCACTGCTACTCACTAGTCATTGCAACAGGAGGCTACTTTGTTTAGAAAATTGAGTTGTGCCCTGACTGGTTTGGTTAGGTGGATAGAGTGTTGGCCTGTGGACTGAGGAGTCCCAGGTTCAATTCCAGTCAAGGGCATGTGCCTTGGTTGTGGGCACATCCCCAGTGTGGGGTGTGCAGGAGGCAGCTGATCCATGTTTCTAACTCTCTATCCCTCTCACTTCCTCTCTGTAAAAAATCAATAAAATATATTTTTTTTAAAAAGAAAAAAGAAAATTGAGTTGCATAGTTACAGTTACCTTAAAAATAATGACAGAATTTAGAAAGACATTTATATAGAAATCCTCAATTAAAAAGACTTTTAGGGCCACACTCCTCCTTTAAAATAAGATAGATTTACCTTCACAAACACTTGAGGCATTCTGTTGAGAGGCAAGAGGAGTCTATTAAAAAAAAAAAAAAAGCGAAGATATTCAATACAGTTGAAGGTGGAAATAAAAGTCAAAGCAATATTATTGAAACAAGTATTTGAGGAGAACATTTCTCTGATGCAAAGCCATTCTTTTAGTCATAAAAACAACAATTAGAATGCAGTCTCCAGTCTAAGCTTTGCATTAAGTGACAACTCACTGGAGGTGTCTCATGGGAGGAGCAACGTGGTCTTGGTGTTGGGCCTTCCCTGCTCTGTCAGTGGGGTTGATGGATAGCAGGACCCCCAGCAGCTGCTGGGCAGTAGCACTTGTGCAGTGGGAATCCAGCATATGGCTTTGTCTCAGGGTTTGGTGGCTGATTATAAATGTCAGGCTACAGAGTGGATACCAGGTCAAGGTGGGCTTCCTTGAGTAGTGGACTGCTCCAGGTTCCCTTTGTTCTGGCCAGAATTTGAATTTAGTCAGGCCTGCTTGTGCCTGCTACGCAATTGCCAGGTCCCAGCCAGAGGGTTGGAAATGGACACAGGGGAACCCCAAGGGGAAGACAGATGTTAGGGGAGGCCGACCCTGGCGGCTGATCTGCCAGGGCTACTCAGTAAAGCTGCCGGGGTCAATGAGGATGAACTCCCAGGCAGCATCTTCCCAGGCTCACTGAGGATTCCGAGTTTTTCTAGGACTGCCCAGACAACACCTTCAGGGCTAATATTTCTGTGTTCACCTTTGCTGGGAGCATTGTCAACTTTAAATAAGTGGGTACCAATAAATACTGGGAAATAGGAAGTGTGTTTCACTGCAACAGTAACTTACCGTCTTCAGTGTTGTAGCTGGCTTTTTCCTGGGGGATTAAAAAAAAAAAAAAGATTGGCTTTGTTGCAACATGAAAAGATAAAGTAGAACTACCTGCTTATCATTTTCTTCTCAAATTTAAATTAGAGCAATGAAAGTGGTACGAGTGTGTAGGAAGGTCTCCTGGAAGGGCGGAGAGGGAGGAAGCAGGATTCAGTAGTGCCACGCCCTCCCCCCCAACCCCCCACATAGGATCCACTGGCAGATGGCAAAGGGGTTAATTGGGGATAAACAGGAGCACCAGTAGCCAGGGAGTCGGCATAACTGAGCTCCTATTCCAGTTCTGTTACGAATTACGCTGTGACTCAGGCCTCTCTGTCAGCTGTGAGGCCACTGTCAGCTGTGAGGCAAGTCGGAGATTTAGTTTCTTCATCTGTAAAATGAGGACCAGACTCAGTGTTTTCAATGTGCACACAGAGTCCTCCCCTCCACCAACAGCACCCCAGGCTACTGCTTGGGGATGGAGACTGGAGATATGAGGGTGGCCATGCAGGTGAGGTTGCAGCTGGCACCCCCTCATGCCAACTTCCGCCTGCTTCTAGGTGTCTGTTCTTTACTAAACTTCTGCCCAGGGTTTCATTCCGAACAGAGAAATCCAAGACCAACACAAGTTTGATCATCACTGTGGTCTGTGGTCCTGCAGGTGTGCTCTTCTGGACGGAAACAGTGGAAAAGCACCCTCCACCCCGATTCCCTTTGTGGCTCCATGCAGGCCCTGCTCACAGCAGTGGTGGCACCATCCACTCCCATCTCACAGAGCTGCTTGTCTGTGGCAGGTACTCACCCGGCCCTGGGCAGTGGGGACGGCACAGCCGGTAACGAAGACGACTTAGTGTCCCAGGCCCCGCTGCTTCGACCTGCACAAACATGTACACAGGTCAGTCTCAAGTTCTGAATCTGGGGCTGATGGTCACAGGGAGGCTGGCCTTAGGGCAGGCTCAGAAGTACACATATTTATTCTTTTCAGTAAAGCATGTATTGAAGCTACTGGGGAAAACCTTTTAGGCCTGCGGTTCTCAACCTGTGGGTCGCGACCCCTTTGGGGGTCGAACGACCCTTTCACAGGGGTCGCCTAAGACCATCGGAAAACACATATATAATTACATATTGTTTTTGTGATTAATCACTATGCTTTAATTATGTTCAATTTGTAACAATGAAAATACATCCTGCATATCAGATATTTACATTATGATTCATAACAGTAGCAAAATTACAGTTATGAAATAGCAACAAAAATAATTTTATGGTTGGGGGTCACCACAACATGAGGAACCGTATTAAAGGATCGTGGCATTAGGAAGGTTGAGAACCACTGTTTTAGGCAAAGGTGATGAAACATTTTAATAAATATCCACTTATTGGCTCAGAACTAGGATGTAAATTAGGGACTTGGTCATAGATACAGAGAACAGACTGATGGTTGCCAAAGGGAAGGGGTTTGGGGGAATGGGTGAAAAGAGTGAAGGGATTGAAAAGTGCAAATTGGTAGTGAAAAAATAGTCATGGGGATGTAAAGTACAGCCTAGAGAATATGGTCAATAACATTAACGTTTCTAAGTAACTTCTCTTTTCCCCCATGGGACAAACCCAGAGTCTCTGATTCTGTGGGCTCAGTGAGAGCCACACAAGGAGTCCTATGGGAGGGAGCCAGGAGCTCACACTTGCAATACATGCACACCAGAGGTGCCTAGAGATGAGGCACAGACCTGCCACTCCTGATACACACTGGTGGATATCGCTCATTCATAATCACACAAGCACTGACACCTGCACCTAACTTCACATTCTTAGATACTCATTCATTCACCTGACTTCTCAGGGCTTTTGCTCATTGCACAAACAGACAAATTGAGACAAGTTAAGCTACTGTCCTGATCTAATTTCTGAGGTCACAGAAGGGACCCAAAGGGCCTTGTCCACTGCATCCCATTTCCCCCTGCCCAATCCTAAAGATAGAAGCCAGACAATCACTATGAGGGAAAACTACGAGACAGGCAGCGCTTCATCACTGGGGCAGAGAGCAGGCCTGGAGGCGGAGAGGCCAGAAGCTAAGCCAGCTCCCCTCAGCATATCCCGGGCCTCCTCTTAGGCCCATGCTCGCCTGCCTGCACATTACTGCTCAGTGAGACAAAGCCTATTTATTGAATTAAATTGAACTGGAAAAGTATTTTATGAAGAACCTACATTTATAAGTCCAGAATTCCTATTGGACTTAAAGAGGATACTCTGCAAATGCAGGTTGGACTTACCCTTAGTCTATGTTATTTTGGTTTGCGAGACAAAGCACACATAAGTAAACACTGAAGTAATAATCAACTACCAAGAATTCCTGAGGAGCTGGTGTGCAGGAAGCTCTATGTTAGGGGCTGGGGAAGAGGGAAGAAGTAACGCTAGGCCGCTGCCCTCTCAGAAGTTACAACAGGAGAAAACGTGTACCTCATGCCACCTCATCTGATAGAACCACCTATTCTAAACACAGAAAAGAAAGGCCTCAAAAAGTATTAAAAATAGAGATCTTTATGTTTATTCTCATGCACTTGACCAGAGACCTTCAGGCTTTCCCACAGAATCCACCTGCTCTTTCTCCACACACAATTGTTTTTTTTCTCTCTCAATTATAGTTTACATTCCATATTATTCTGTATTAGTTTCAGATGCACAGCACAGTGGCTAGACAGTCACACACTCTAAGAGTAGTCCCTCCCCTGCCCCAAGCACCAGCTGGCCCCATACAGAGCCTGGAAGATAGTATTGTCCATATTCCCCACGCTGCAATCCGCATCTCTGTGACTGCTCTGCAACAGCCAACGTGTACCTCCCAGTGCCGTCTTCTACACACCATTCTTATGTAGGGCCCATTTCCATAACGCTTAGCGGCACAGAGTGGGTGGTGTTGATTTCATGAGCTGCCTCCCGACTCCCTATAAAGGAATGCCCCCTCCCAGGAGATTCCTACTTACATGTCACCTGACCTAGATGTGATTTTCAAAAAGAGACTACATCTGGAATTTGTAACATTGCGCGTGACAATAAACTGAAATATCATCTGAGTATGTAGTATGAGTCCCACTATGTTCCCTTAGCTACTGTATCAAATTGATAGTGTTCTTCAGTTCTTCATAGCTGAGATGGACCTTAAAATACATTTGGTTAGGCCATGGCAGAGCAGCTCCGTTGGTTGGAGCATAGTCCCAATACACCAAGGTTTTGGGTTCAATCCTCGGTCAGGGCACATACAAGAATCAACCAATGAATGCAGATAAGGAAACAACAAATAGATCTCTTTCTCTCTAAAAATCAACCAATCAATAAAAATACACTTGGCTACTCATAGATTTTAATGAAGATTTCAGGGAAGAGGAACAAAAACCTTCCCTGAAAAATAAGGAAGTGTAAAGAAGGTCTAAGTCAGAATTTCCTCCCAGGGGTTCTCCTTAACTACCAAGGGCCCATGCGGCCTGGGTTCATTATCATTGTCACATCTGCTGCCTGGCTTTTCTACGCAGCTTCCCTCTTCATATCTCCAACAGCCTGCCAACGGCTTCCTTCCCCTTCCCTCCTTATAAATAACCTCTGCGATCAGATGGGAGGACAGGCCCATTCTCCTCTGGTGGTGCGGAGGACAGACTGGTGGAGACCTACGGTCTTGCATCAGGAAGACAAGGTTCTAGTTATTTCTCTGCCAGAAAACTGGCTGGGTGACCTCTTACAAGTCACTTTCCCAGTTTCCCCTCTGTGAAACGGGGACACCACCACCTACCTTACCTAACTCAGAGTTACTGTGGTAAGATAATAGGACAACTTTTTAAAAAGTATATATTTTTATTGATTTTTAGAGAGAGAGGAAGGGAGAAGGGGGGAGAGAAACATCAATAATGAGAATCATTGATCGGTTGCCTGCTGCACGCCCCCTACTAGGGATTGAGCCCACAATCCCGGGCATATACCCTTGACCAGAATCGAACCCAGGACCCTTTATTCCACAGGCTGACACACTACCCACTGAGCAAAACCAGCTAGGAGGATAATCAGACAACTTTAAACATGTAAAAAATTAGCCAAATATAAAGTAACATTGTTGGAAAGGGATTAAAAATATTTGAGGTTTAAAAACATTATGTTAAGTAAAAAGAGCCAGATGGAAAAGACTACATATTTTATAGCTCCATCTACATGAAATGTCCAGAAAAGACTAATCTATAGCAACAGAAAGCAGACTGGTGGTTGCTCAGGACTGGGGGTGGGAACAGCATTGGCCATGAACGGGCATAAGGGATCTTTTAGCTTTGAGGTGGGCACGAAACTTTCTAAAACTGGATTGCAGTTATGGTTACAAAACTCTGTAAATGCAATGATTTACAAAACTCATTGGATTGTATGTGAAAAATAAGTGAAAAATTGTAAGTCATAAAGAAACTCAGTAAATATTATTGCTGTTTCTGTGTTACCATCTTGTTATCCACCACCACAAGTACCTGAGCACCGTACCAGGTACTTTAAATGTGCCTTCTCTAAGCCTCACTTAATATCCAGTGGAGCAAACCGAGTCTCAGAAAGGCTACCAGGCAGGGCTGGGGTTGAACACCAAAGCCATTTGAGTTTAAAGCCCAGGCAGCACTTTCCTTTCCAGCCAGTGCCTCATAATGCTACTCGGGGGCATGATTTGGTGTGTGGAATCACTTGCTGCTTCTCCCTCCATTGGGGAAAGATTGGTGAAACAGAGGTCTGTTTAAAAATAAAAATAATTAATAACAAAGAAACAGATCTGCTTTTGTGGATGCTCATGGAGGATGGAGCATGACTCTTCTATTTAAGGGCCAGTGACCCTTTCTGCTGTGCTGGGCCTGAAGTCAGACCCAGGACCACGAAGGGATAGGACAACCTAGTACCCTCCTCATGGCCAGTAGCTCCCCTTCCCCAGTCCTGACAAGCAAAGAAGTATTCAAATGTTGCCAAGTGTCCATGGGGGGTGGTGAGGGGAGGGGGGGCAGGCAAAATCACTCTCAGTTAAGAACCAAATTCTTGGTTGGAATACTCTGAGGAAGAATTTGGGAATGTGCTAGAAGGAGACATGTCCAAAAGCATAATGACAAAAGTGAAAAATAAGTTTTGTTTTAATTGTGTTGAGGAAAATATTATGTTAATAATGATACAACATTGCAGGCTTTGGACGAGCTGGTACTTACCCCAGTTTCTCAACTAAGAAAGTAATGTACCCTTAGTTTTTCCTTATACTACATATGTTTTATGCATCATTCTCTTTTTAGTTTTACATATGACGTTGGTAAGTTTCCATAATTCTTTTCTTTTTAGATGTTTTTTTAAATTGAATTGATTAGGGTGACATTGGCTAATAAAATTATATATGTTTCAGGGGTACAATTCTATAATATCATCTGATTTTCCCTAATTCTTAATGACTCCAATGTTGGCATTCTAAGCCCTCGGGATTTAACTGCCTTTTAGCTGTTATAGAAAACACATTATCATTAGGGGCTTGCACACCAGCTGGAGCCGCCCTTACTACTCTCAGGCGCTGCATGGACTCTTGCAAAATAAAGAGATTTAATTGAACAGCTTCAGGACAATTTTGGCGATAGTTAACATTTAGCTTACATATTAGCAGGGAATTGTAAACTCCCAAACTCCTCCCGTTTTAGGAAATAAGAACATAGACTGCTTTTTAATGCTATTTACTTAGAGACGAAGTTCAGAAATACAAGCCCTGTTTACCCTCTTCTGACAAAAATTACAAATCAGTCAGAGGTTGCAGCACCTCCTTCTAAATGCTCATTTAGAGATAAATCACCGTGGGTGTGAGCCTTTCAGTTTGTTTAGAGCAGTGGTTCTTAACTGGGAGTGATTTTGCACCCCCCACCCCCTAAACACACACACACACACACACACACACACACACACACACACACACACACACGGCAACGTCTGAAGACTTCTTTGTTTGTCAGGACTGGGGAAGAGGAGCTACTGGCATCTAGTGGGCAGAGGCCAGGGATGCTGCTAAATATCCCACAGTGTACGGACAGCCCCCAGAGCAAAGAATTATCCAGCCCCAAATGCCATACTACTGAGGCTGAGAAACCCTGATTTGGAGGAAAACTTTATATGAAGAGGAAGATACACAACTGTTTCCTGAGATATGTACAGGATGCTCTGCCAAGACTGTTCATGGATTTAGGCAGGTTAAACTAGGGGATCTGAATAATAACAGTGATAAGTAACACATTTTAGGAATCATTTTAGGAATGTGATTCATATGTCTTTACCCATTTAATTCTCACAATACCTCTAGGTGCAAGTGGCATTTTCTCCTCCATTTTTCAGAGGAGGACACTGAAAACCAGCAAGGTTACTTAGCTTGTTTGAAGTCTGGTATATTGTAAGGGTCAGAGCCAGGACCTGAGCCTCTGGCTTTGGAGTGTGTGGTCAGTCCTGCTCAGGGCTTCTCAGTCTGGAACACACAGGGCAGGGAGAGCCTGCCACTGTACCTAACTCACTATGTAACCCCCAGCAAGCACCTTCACAGCCATCAAAGAGCCAAAAGCAACATTAACCAGAGGCAGCAACATGGTGTGGTACTTGGACAGAAACACCAAGCTGAAACCTTAGCCCTTTCATGATGTCTATCGGGGCACTGTCGGAAGCTTTGAAAGGATCACAGAGGGTAGGTTATTCAAAGACACACACAAGTAGTCTAATCATTCAAATGATCTCGCTTCCTCCTTCTCCTGTACTTTCTCCTGTCTGTATCCAACAATCATATAATCAGGACGTTATTTTCTTGTTCAGGCTTAGTTTCTTCATCTGATACCTCTAGCATTAAATACACCTATACTAGATTAATAGAAAATGAACGAACAAGTCCAGTGGGCCAATGCCCTCATGATGGTGCCATGTGATTCTTTAAATATTATCGCCAGTGTTGGGGACTCAGCCACTCTCACCACCAACTGACCCATCCACATTTCAGCACCTACTCTGAGCCAGTTGTGTGTAGGCCCTGGAAACACAGCTGTGAGCAAGACGTGACACTGATGTTTTTATAGGAGAGAGAGAGAGAGAGAGAGAGAGAGAGAGAGAGAGAGAGAACTCAGGAGGGATCGGGAGTTAAAGGGGGAGTGTAGAGAACTAGAGGAGTGCACACCAAGGGGGATCTAGCCCAAAGTGGGGTCAAGAAAGGCCTCCTGAGCAAGTGACATTCAAGTCAATGTATTTAAGGAGCTTTCAATGTAGTTATGGAGATTAGACTAAGACACAAAGTAATTAGAGGACAGGTATGGGGCCAGTGTAAGTGGGATGAGAGGACAAAGGAAAGCTCTCTCAGGGCTACAGAAACCATAGGAGGCTTCCTGGAGCGGGAGACCTCAGGCTGGGCCGTGAAGGATAGTTAGAATTTGATGTCATAAAGGTGAGAACACAAAGACCAAAAGGTAGGACCCATGAAATACAGAATGATTGGAGTATTGGGTGTGTTTTAGGAAGAAAAAGTCCTTGTTTGGTAAGAGCATTTTAAGATGCAAACACCACAGATGATTAAACTGTTCTTCCAAAGGAGGGTGCAGGCCTTCATTTATCTATTTCAATAAAAGATTTTCTGTTCCAGTCATAGCAGCCCTTCTCCTCAGTAATGAGTCAGGAGTATCCATTTCAGCTGGGATCAAAGCAGTCATCACCGATTAGATGATATTGACATTTGATCCTAGGAGTTCAATGAGCTGGACAAGATGGCCCTGACTGTTACTCCCGAAATATAAAGAGCCCGTGACTTTTGAGGGAGAGGAGAAATAAGACAAGAACTTGTGAAGAGGTTGAACAATTGCACAAGAAATGAATCTAGGAAAAGGTTGAAAAACATAATCTTCTTTCATGTTTTCTCAAGGATCATGGTTCAGGAAGCAGAGCTCCATCTGCCAATCTCTTGTGTTCAGCCTTTAGCTCTGGAGGGGAGGAGCGGGGGGGGGGAGAGAGAGAGAGAGAGAGAGAGAGAGAGAGAGAGAGAGAGAGAGAGAGAGAGAGAGAGAGAGAGGATGAAGGGGAGAGGGAGAAGGAGGGAGGACTGGAGAGGAGGCTCCTGAACCTCTCTGTGCTGTAATAGGGTGGATGTGTAGGTACCACTCAGCTTCGTGGGCTTCAGTTTGGGGGTTGCCAAACCCTACGAGAACCACTGGGAGTTCATGGTTCAGGTAGTGGTTACATGGTAAAAACCAACTTTGTAATGGAATAAAACTGGCAACATATGGAGGCATTCAGAAGCTTAGTCTAGTGACCAAGAAGAGAGCCTAGAGCAAGGGTGTGGCTAGTGACACTCACAGGCAGAAGGTGTGAGGTGATTAAGTAAAGGAAGCCTGGACTAGGGTGGTGACAACTAAAATAGTAGAAAATTTCCAGGAAAAATAACCAGCAGCCTTTGGAAAGAACACAGGCATGCCGAGACACTCAGGCTGGAGGCCGACAGGCAAAGAGCAGTAGGGATGCCCAAAGGGTGATGGGTGCACTGGGAGGTAGTGGGAATGTCAAGGTGTTCAGAAGGAAAAGCAGGTCAGCATTGGACACCAGAGCTATCACCAGAGACAAGAGAAATAAAACCAGAAGAATTAATGAACCCTAAAGAAAACACATACCATTTCTTTTGTATTTTGCAGGATTTATTTGGGTGGAGATGTTTAATGTAAAAAATAATACCCTTACTGAGCACCTACTGTGGGTTGAAAGTTTCACACTCACAATTTCAGAATTCTCCTGCCTCAGTGCACTAACCCCATTTACAGGCCCAAAGTGGTACATCTGGTAACTGGGATTCCAACCCAGATCTGTCTGGCTCAAAACCACGCTCTTAACCACCACCATATTCTGAAAGAAGAGCAAGGGCTGAGGACTGAATGAGGCAGACATCCTCAGTCAGGGACAGAAGAAGAAACCAACCAAGTGCCCATGAGGTAGGATGAAAACTAGGGCTTGTCTAGTAGAGGTCCAGGTACATCAGAGGGAGCGGGGAGGGCTCCTTCAACATGGGTGCCACCAGACAGTACATGAGGATGAGGGCTTCTGCTATCATTTATTTAAATATACAAGCAATTATTTCTTAATATTTGATCTCAGTTGTTTATCTTATTTGCAATAGATTAAAAACCAACCCCCCAAATGTAATCATTCCATTATTTCAAAAAAAACAGCACATCACACATATACTTTACCTGAAGCCATCACTGGAGGAGGGGCTGGCTTCAAGGAGTTACTTGGCTTGGTTGATCTATTCACCATGGGAGCTTAAACACACAAATATGCACAGAATGATTATAGATACAGTCCACTGAAGGGGATTCCCACTTACGGGAAAATGCATTGTGGAAATGATGGGTCAGACTGGAGAGTTTGGAGGGAATAGGAAACATACTCATTAAACCTATAAGCCATTAAAAAGCCTCCTCAGAAAACAACAACAACACACTGTTAGAATGAATATATTAATGATTAAAGGAACAATGAAATATTTTATTATAGGAATTTTGTTAACGTGAATACTGGCTTGGAATTCCCTTTGCCAAACTGGAGGTGTAGGAGGTGAATACTTTTTTTTATAAATTAGAAGTGTATTGAACCTAATAGTGAAGGGGCCAAATTAGCAGCCCTACCCTCCCTGCCACAGCAACTCATACCATTTCTTTTGTATTTTCAGGATTTGTTTGGGTGGAGATGTGTAATATGTGTTTATTTTCATGGTGATGGGTGGCCAGGAATTCAGGTGGGTCTTCAAGCCGTTGGTGATGTGTAGGGAATGCAGGAGAGGGTTGCGACATAGTGGCAGTGTGAAAACTGAGCACTGCTACTCTAGAGTTTATTAGCTGAATAATGTTCCTTGAAGAGATATCCCTCACACGGGAGTATATTCCTCATAGTGACTATATCCAGAGTAAGCAGGCGCTGTTCCACGGAGGATACGCGGCACTGGCTTTTCAACATAATTTGTTTGTAATTGCATTTGTTATTTTCTGGAGCATTTACAAACAAAATGTTCCTGAAATAGCACTAAATTTAAAGACTCAGGATACAGAGCATATTTTACTCTTTCATATTTTTCAGGCCTCTGCAGAAATTGTGCCTGGTGCAATATTTGTAAGGCCGGCATGGTGGCTTGTGACTTTGTATTAGGTTTTGTGAGATATCCATTCCAGTTGAGGACAGCTAACGATAAGCACCTAGGTGCTTTCATAATTTAAGATGGGAAGAGGACAGAAGAAGAAGGGAAAGACTATGAAATTCAGAGATGGCTCACTCAACCTGTCAAAGCAAGCAAATGCTGTGGACACAGACGAGAGAGGCCTGAGCACCATCACTTCTGAGCCCCTTAGTGCTTGCTCCCAAATAATCTCATATACCCCCCATCAACTGGTAGAAATGTTCAGGTGCTTAAGACTACAAACGCTTGCCTTTTTCAGACGGGAGTGAGCTGCTTTCTGTGGGATGAATATAGTTTTCATCTTCATCTTCTACAGGGACCACATAATCAGCCTAAAAGAAATGCAGAAGTGAATGAGAAGAATGCTGTACTGTATGGCTACTGTATGGGAAGAAGTGATTAAAAAATATCTTTACTGAGATATAATTTATATACCATTAAATTTCCCTATGTAAAGTGCATAATTTAGTGGTGTTATTTTTCCTTTTTTTAAAATTTAGTGGTTTTTAGTATAGTTGCAGAGTGTGAAACCATCACTGTAATCTAATTTTAAAACATTTTCATCACCCCAAAAAGGAATGCTATGCCCATTAGTCACTACCCATCTCCCCGCTTCCCATGACCTAGTCAACCAATAATCCACTTTCTGTCTTTAATATTTGCCCATTCTGGACATTGGTGTAAATGAAATCATACAACATGTAGTCTTTTGTGACTTCTTTCACTTAGCATAATATTTTCAGGGTTCCACCATATATAGGATATATCATTGCTTCATTCCATTTTATGGCCAAATAACATCCATTGTATGACTATACCATGGTTTGTTTATTCATTCATCAGTTGATGGACATTTGAGTTGTTTTCACTTTTTGACTATTATGAATAATGTTGCTATGAACATCCATGTACAAGTTTTTATGTAGGTGTACATCTCTCTTGGGAATATGCCTAGAATTCCTGGGTCATGTTGTAGCTCTATGTTTAACTGTTTGAGGAGTTGCCAAACTCTTTCCCACTAGCAATTTCTCCACATGCTCATCAATACTTGTTGTCTGTCTGTCTTTTTTATTATAATTATCATCATGGATGTGAAGTGGTATTAACTATGGTTTTGATATGCATTTCCCTGATAGTTAATGATATTGAACATCTCAATTCCTTTGACCATTTTGAATTGGGTTGTATGTCTTTTTATTATTGTGTTGTAAGAGTTCTTTAAATGTTCTAAAAATAAGTCTCTTATCAGATATATAATTTTAAAAAATGTTCTCCCATTCTATAAGTTGTCTTTTTCCTTTCTTCGTGGCATCATTTGCAGCACAAAAGTTTTAAATTTTGAAGCTCATTTAATATATATGTTTTTTTGTTTCTTGTGCTTTTGGTGTTGTGTCTAAGAAATTATTGCCTAATCCTGTCATACCTGTTTTCTTGTAAAAGTTTTATAGTTTTAGCTCTTGCATTTAGGTCTAAGGTCCATTTTTAGTTAATTTTTTTATATAGTATGAGAGTTCCACTTTTATTCATTTGCATGTATCTGCACAGTCATTCTAGCATGGTTTTTTTTTTTTAAAAAAATGATCCTTTCCCCATTGAATTATCTTGGCACCTGTGTTAATAATCAATTGATCATAAATATAGGATATCAAAAAATGTATATACACACTTTGAATACAGGCAGTGTTTATTAAAATACATTTCATTTTAAAAATTGAGCTATCAGCTGTTAAATTGTGTATACATTTTTTTGGGCACTCTGTATAGGGAAGGAATGATTTTTAAAAAAATATATTTTATTGATTTTTTACAGAGAGGAAGGGAGAGGGATAGAGAGTTAGAAACATCGATGAGAGAGAAACATCGATCAGCTGCTTCCTGCACACTCCCTACTGGGAGTGCAACCAAGGTACGTGCCCTTGACTGGAATCGAACCCAGGACCCTTGAGTCCACAGGCCAATGCTCTATCCACTGAGCCAAACTGGTTAGGGCGGGAAAGAGTGATTTTTATATTGATATGAATCTAATGAGGTAATCAGATCTCAAAAGTCATTTTACAACCTGCCTTGGTGGGTAGCCAAGATGAGTACCGAGAGAAAAATAAACTAAACCTTTATTGAGCACTTGTTGCCAGGTGTTCATCTGAGTACTTTATATGTGTTGTGTCATTTAATCGTTATAACAACTTAATAAAGCAGATACTACTATCAGCTCTCCCTGCCCACTAGGGGTTTCCTTTATACATTCCACCCCTCTGCATCTTACAGGAGGACTGTGGAGGAGCAGAGAGAAAAGGTGGAGGAATGAAAGCTAGGTGGGGTGGGGCAGGGCAGAGAGGCAAAGGAGAATAAAGGCAGGAAACGATCTTACAGAGGAAAGAGAAGATCTCAGGAAACCAGGGGAAGAGAAAGAGGATAATAAGAGGGGCATGGAACCAGTATTGATATTGTATCATGTGCCTCCAGGGATTGAAAATGCAGCCCTAGCCAGTTTGGCTCAGTGGATAGAGCGTCGGCCTGCAGACTGAAAGGTCCCGGGTTCAATTCTGGTCAAGGGCACATGCCTGTGGTTGTGGGCTCGATCCCCAGTGAGGGGTGTGCAGGTGGCAGCCTATCAATGATTCTCTCTCATCATTGATGTTTCTATCTCTCTCTCCCTCTCCCTTCCTCTCTGAAAGCATAAAAATATATTTTAAAAAAAGAAATGCTTACAATAGGTCATATATGCCATTTTTTAGAGAAATAAAACCACACCCTTTCAGCATAACATTGGAGAGTTAGAGGGTGGCAGTGAAGGCACAAAGTGGCTAGTGCTGGCCAGAGAGCAGGGATGGAAGGAGGAAGACATGCCCGGTCCAGACTGTCCTGATGCCTCCCTCCCATCCCACACCATATCCTGCCTTCCACTAGGTTTGGGAAGCCATCAGATGGGATTTACTTTACCTCATCCTCAAGATCCTTGGGTTTTGGTGGGACTTGAGGTTTCTGCAGAGACATCGAGGTAGGCATAGTGGAGGCCAGCCTCGCCTTAGCTGAAGGCCAGCTGGGTTTACTGGGAAGGGTCTTGTTCAAGGGTGGAGACTGCCTCTGGCTTGATCGGTTGTCTTGAAAGGAAAAACAAAGCATGAAATGAAAGGGGCTCTGGGTCATTCCCTGGAAGGAAACCACTGAGCTCTAGAAAGTATAGAACCTCCAGCACCTAAGTAGCCACAAATGAATCAGGGCATTCCTTAAAAGAGTGAAATGACATGTTAGGTAAAAAGTTTCAACTGCCCATTGACTTACATTATAAAAGGTAGAAGAAGGTCCTCATAAAGAACATCCTCCCAGGGGAGAGAGAGAGACCCATGGGCTCAAGAGAGCTGAGAGCCCAGGACCTGCCCACCAGGGGACCTGAGGCCCTCAGCAGCATGAGGGTCTAAGAGGGGTGCTCCCTCATGGTTTCACACGCTCCATGAACCTTAAGGGCAGAAATTCTCACTCCCACTTACACACAAGAACCACATGAGAGCTTTAAAAAATGCCAAGGCCCAGAACCCACCCCAGACATAACTGATCCTACTCTACATGTTTGACCTTCTGGAGTAGGATCTAGCATTACAGATTTTTAAAGGTGCCCCAGGTTATTCTAAGGAGTATTCAGGGTGGCAATTGTTCATCTGGGTGAACCTACATGTCCCCCCCTCCCCTCAATGATTTCTCTCAAATCATGGAGAACTCATGAGTTCCCCCGTCCAGGACTGTCCTCACGCAGGTATCAGGGAAGCAGTGTAAGCTCTGAAGCCAAATGGCCCTGAGTTTGGTCCCCTGCTCTGCTGCTGACTAGCTGCACTCCTCTGGGCTAGTTGTTATTCAATTTCTTTGGGACTCATTTAAAAAAAAAATCTTTATTGTTGAGATTATTACAGATGTCCCCCCCCCCATTGTCTCCTTCCACCCACTTCCCGCCCCTTCCCAGGCCTTCACTACCCTATTGTATGTGTCCATAGATAATGCATATCTGTATATAAGATATTTGTTTAATTTCTTCCACCCCCAACCACCTACCCTCTGAGAATCGTCAGTCTGTTCCATTTCCATGCCTCTGATTTGATTTTATTTACCAGTTTATTCTGGTCATTAATTTCTTGTTCATTTATTTTGATTCAATTGTTGATAGGTATGTATTAGTTGCCATTTTGTTGTTCATATTTTTTATCTTTTTCTTTTTCTTCTTTAAGAATACCCTTCAACATTTCATATAATACTGGTTTGGTGGTGATGAACCCCTTTAGCTTTTTCTTATCTGTGAAGCTCTTTATCTGACCTTCAATTCTAAAGGATAGCTTTGCTGTGTAGAGTCATCTTGTTTGTAGATCCTTACTATTCATCACTTTAAATATTCCCTGCAAGGATCTCATAGTTTCTGTTGAGAAATCAGCTGACAGGCCTATGGGCATTCCCTTGTAGGTAACTAACTGTTTTTCTTTTGCTGCTTTTAAGATTCTCTTTTTGTCTTTAGCCCTTGGCATTTTAATTATGATGTGTCTTGGTGTGGGCCTCTTTGGGTTCCTCTTGTTTAGGACTCTGTGCTTCCTGGACTTGTAAGTCAATTTCTTTCACCAGGTAGGGGAAGTTTTCTGTCATTATTTCTGTCAAATAGGTTTTCAGTATCTTGTTCTCTCTCTTCTTCTGGCACCCCCCCTATAATGAAATGTTGGTACGCTTGAAGTTGTCCCAGAGGCTCCTTACACTATCTTCATATTTTTGGATTCTTTTTTCTTTTTGCTCTTCTGGGTTGGGTGTTTTTTGCTTCCTCATATTTCAAATCATTGATTTAATTCTCAGAATCCTCTACTCTACTGTTGAATCCCTGTATATTATTCTTTTTTTCAGTCAGTGTATGCTTAATTTCTGACAGGTCCTTTTCCATTTTTTTAAAGGTTTCTAGAAAATTCTTGAGTAACCTTATAACTGTGGTTTTGAACTCTATATCCAGTAGTTTGCTTCTTCCATTTCTTTCATTTGTGACATGTTTTTTGTCTCTCCATTTTTGTCTGTTTCCCTGCGTTTGTTTCTATGTATTGGGTAGAGCTGCTAGGTCTCCTTGAGTTGGTAGAGTGGCCTTCTGTAGTAGGTATTCTATAGGGCCCAGTGGCTCAGCTTCCCCAGTCACCTGAGCTGGGCACTCTAGGTGCACCCCTTTGTGGGCTGTGAACACAGTCTTATTGTAGTTGAGACTTGATTGCTGTTGGTGTCACTGGGAGGAATTGACCTCCAGACCAATTTGCTGTGAGAACCAGCTGTGACTACAGTAGGAGAGCTGCTGTGCTGGAGACACCCCTATGGAGCAGGACTTGCTTAAGAGGGACTTTGGTGCTCACTGAGTCTGCCCCTTGAGTGTGTCGCTTATGGATGTGTAGTTGTAATCTGGTATGGCCTGACATTGACCAGTGGGTACACTGGCTCTTGGGTGTCCAGGGAGGTGTGAAGTTAGCCACTGCCTGGGGCCACACAGCAGGAGCTACAGAGAGATCTGAAGATTCCTTCTCTTTGTATCAGGTTTGGAAGTGCCCAGATGAGGCCCAGCTGTGAAGCAAGGCAGGCTGGTGCAGGTGCCAGGTCTTGGGCCTTTTATTGATAGGTTTAGGGCTCCCTGACCCAGCTGCAGCTTGTTTGAGAGCAAGGTCAGGTCATTTA
This sequence comes from Myotis daubentonii, assembly GCF_963259705.1. Taxonomy (NCBI): domain Eukaryota; kingdom Metazoa; phylum Chordata; class Mammalia; order Chiroptera; family Vespertilionidae; genus Myotis; species Myotis daubentonii. Next base: position 42,428,190 of record NC_081852.1, read on the forward strand.
TATGCAAAAGCCATTGCACACAGCTTGGATGGGGTTGTAAATTGGATGAGGTGAGGTTTTAGGGAATCACCAGGGTGGAGCAAACAGAAATGGCTGCCAGCATAAGAACAATGATCCCTGCGAGCACCTCCGTCTGGAAGAAAGCTCCCCCAAATTTCTGCCCCAATGCCAGACAATCCAGTTCCTCCTCGTATGTGTCTGTGTCCCCCAAAGCCTCACCCTGGTGCTGGAGCTCAGAGGAAGCAGGACCTTGTAAGTTCAGTTGTGCCTTTTAAGAGGAACAGCTGGGTATCCAGCGGCCTCTGTGTCAATGAGCCCCAATCCCCACTGGTTTTTACAGCCTATAGGGAATTCTTTTCCCAGCTCTGGGACCCTGGGTTGGGGGTCTGGTGTGTGGCTGGGGTCCCTTGCTCCTCCCGGCAGCCTCTGCCGAGATGATCTCCCTCCTGATTAAAAGAGCCGTGCACACGGGTGCCGGACCAGCCCCTTCCATGCCTCTGCACCTCCTACCAGTCTCCAGTTGTAGGACTTCCACTCAGACAACTTCCCAGTGGTTCTAGATGATGATTGTTCTGTATTTTAGTTGTAATTATGATGTGGTTGTGGGAGGCAGCGAGTACAGACGTTTACCTATGCCACCATCTCCCTTTCTCACATTCCTCATTTTTAAAATGAGGATCATCATATCCACCTCAGAGAAAAATTGTTTGATTTGTCATCTCTTCTGCCTGCCTCAGAAAACCATGTGGGAGCCCAGCCAGTATGGCTCAGTGTTTGAGCGTCAACCCGTGAACCAGGAGGTCATGGTTCGATTCCCAGTCAGGGCAGATGTCTGGGTTGCAGGCTTAATCCCCAGTGTGGGACATGCAGGAGGCAGCCTATCAATGATTCTCTCTCATTATTGATGTTTCTCTCTCTCTCTCCCTCTCCCTTCCTCTCTTGAAATCAATAAAAAAAATACATTTTTTAAAAAGCCACATTCAGGCCTGGAGGCCAGACCTGAGCTTTTGTCCATTTAACCTACGAGGCTAATTCCAGGCTTAGAGCTCCTCACCCCCACCCCAGTTAAAAGTCTGCGGTCTAGACCCAGTGTGCACAGCAGCCAGTGTGGGGGTGGGAGTGGAAGGAGTGGCCGTAGCAGACACTGGAATCCTTGATGGCCATCCCTGTTCAGTATAGACCTCTCAAGAGAAATGTGGAACCTTGTGCACAGGAAGCCTGAAGAGAAGTAGGGACTAATCTCGGGGTGGATTTCTCAGACTGTTGTGAGTTGGGAGCAACCATCAGGGTGTTTTCATTGATGCTTTGTCTGTTTCCAATATTCCTGATTTAGGAAGGATAGTTTCCCCCATCAAATGGACAGGTTTGCCAGCTGGGGCTCCATTACCTGAGTGACCAGATGACCCACCTGGAGGTGGTGGGAATGGGAGGTTTCCCCACCAACTTGGCCTGTCCCCACCTCCCCGCTAAACACCCAGGGTCTGGGGGGCCGCCTCACCTACGTACTCGCCCCTGGTGAAGGGCAGGGCTGGGTGAACTGTCCTCGTCTCCTGCTCGACAGGCGGTGGCTCATAACTGTCATCGCCAGTATCCTCAGCGGGCAGCACGTACATCTCGGAGTCGGAGTGCTCGTCGGGGTTTTCATAGTCGCTGTCCTGCAAGTGCAGACACTGTGCTCAGGGCCCAGCTGTGCCTGGTCATCAGGACAGACCTGATCTGGAGGGCCAAGCTGCCCCCCCGGTGTTGGGATGAGGAAGCAAGGCCTGGACGGGCTGGCTCAGATGGGGTGGGAGCGGGGGTGGGGAGTGGGGGCGGGAAACCAGGTGGCTGACCGTGGGAGAGAAAATATATTTTAAGAAGACAGAAAGACAGAATAACCATAGGTTTTATTATTATGAAGGCTGACAGTTGAGAGAAAAATAAGTTTAATAAGGATAGGGGAAGGGGACACACAGGAAAACATAAATACCTTTGAGAAGAAGAAGTTAAAAGAAAAAAATATATACATTTTAAAAACAGAGCTGGTAAGCTAGAGGGGCTGGGCTTCACACAGACTCAGAGTCCACTCTCTATTCTTTTACTAAATATAAATTATATTTAAGTTAAGATTGAAAAATACATTGACATGTTTGTCCTAAAGTTCAAGCAGTTGGGAAGGATGTAATGAAGCCTCCTTTCCAGCCACTCAGTTCCTCTCTCCAGAGGCAAACAGAACCACTAGCTTCTCGTGCATTTTGTCCAGAGCTAGCTTATGTGTATAGCACGCACGTGTATGTTTGTGTAGAAGAAATATTTGGTTCAGGAGTTAAGAGGTCCTCCAACCTCTGTGTCCATTGCCCTCTCCCCACTGCTGCCTGGCAATGCATGACCCACACATGATTTTCCAGTGAGTGGGTGATGCATCCACCCTTTGGCCCGTTTCATTTACTTGCAGTTGTATAACACTGATGCAGGGGTAGCGTTTCCTTCATGGCTGTATCCTCAGGGCCTGTAACAGGGCTGGCACATGATAGGAGCTCAGTATGTTTGGAATGAATGAATTAATAAATACATGAGTGAGGCCTATGCTTTCTTCCTCAGTCTGTAGGGGGATGGGGAGAGGAGAGGAATAGGGTGAAGAGTGGGATAAGAAATGAGAAAGGAGGCTGAAAAGAAGGTGTGGTTGTTCTTGTCCTAGAGTGGGAGAGAAGGTGGATGGAGTGAGATAAGAAAATTCCTGTAGGGGGATTTTCCCACACCCCAATCCCAGTAATAGCAGATTGGGGGCGAGGGTGCGGGCTCAGTAATCCTTCCTGAACAGGAACTTAGGAGGAATAGAATAATGATAGTAATGATATTATTCTTATAACTGACATTTCTATGTGCTGTATACCTCACTTACTCCTCACCACAATCATGAGATAGTGTTTTAAAACTCTCCCATTTTATAGTAGAGGAAACTGAGGCACAGAGAGTTGAGTAATTTGAGTCTGCAATCTGTGTTCTGAGAAGTCAATGACTATTCTCAGACGGGGGATCTAGGAGGTGATCTGAGAGTGAAAGAGTGGCTGAGGGAGGCTTATCAGGCAAGAGCCTGGCTTCCCAAGGCCAGCGTAGGCCAGCATGAGGTGGTTTGAGCCCTGCTCATCCAGGCCAAGGGCCCAGTCACTGCTGTGGCAGCCTCTCCGGGAAGCATCAATGCAAGTACTGAGAAGCAGCTGCTTTAATTAACATCTGGAAAGTGAAAGAATCAGCAGGGACCTGGACCCATGTGCCTGAGAAGGAGACGGTTTGGGCATCGTCTCAGTTCTAATGGACCAGGGATGGGACTTCTGAGACTTAATTACTTGGCGGCTGAGGAGCACTGTGTGTCCTGGGGAGGACTCTGGGGTCCGCAGCCCCTCAGGCTGGGCAGCCTGAAAGGGAGGATCCCATTGGCAGAGGAGGCAGAAGGAAGGGGAAGAGGGACTCCATGTCAGCTGTTCCTCTGACACTGGGCTGCCCACCAGATGGAGGCAGGAGGACAGGACTGAGACTATATGTCCAGGACCCAGCATAGGACCTGCAATAAGGCAGGTGCCCACCACACAGCTATGGAATGAATGACTGAGCTGCTGCCGGGGCTCTGCAGGGACTGAGGAGGCAGGAATGGCTCTCAGAAGTGCTGGGCTGGAAAATCGATTCTCTGGGCGATGCACCAGGAGCCCCTTCTGCTTCAAACACAGCAGAATACATCGAATGCCTTTTTATTTCTTTTTTAAAACTATGGCACGCTTCATGAATTTGTGTGTCATCCTTGCACAGGGACCATGCTAATCTTCTCTGTATCATTCCAATTTGAGTATATATACTGCTGAAGTGAGCACATGAATGCCTTTTTATCAAGAGAATAAAAAAAGGCTATGTTCAAACTTATGAGAGTTTTAAAAAAATCCTCTTCCCCTAAATTATTATAAATTCTGGCAAATGAAATTTAGTCATTCATTCAATATTCAACAAGTGTAATATGTTGGATAATCTGATGGAAACTTGAAGAAGGGAATGTGTAATAAGATAAAAGTTCAAGTTGTGCATTTATTCATTTAATCAGTTATTAATTATTGATTACCTAGTATGTGCCAGGCACTGTGCTTAACTCCCTCACAGAAATTATATTCTAGCAAGGGAACCTGATGACACACAAATAGTGAATAATAAATAATAAGTAGACCTTTAACCATATACTAGTAAAATGTCTATCACTAGTGATAGATGCACTTAGGGCAGTGGTTCTCAACCTTCTGGCCCTTTAAATACAGTTCCTCATGTTGTGACCCAACCATAAAATTATTTTCGTTGCTACTTCATAACTGTAATGTTGCTACTGCTATGAACCGTCATGTAAATATCTGATATGCAGGATGGTCTTAGGCGACCCCTGTGAAAGGGTCGTTCAACCGCTAAAGGGGTCACGACCCACAGGTTGAGAAATGCTGACTTAGGGGAATGGTCAGGGGCCTGAGACCATGCTGTGGGGGGCGCGATTCTACCTTGGATGGAGAACCTAAAAGGCCTGCCTGAGGAGACATTTAAACCAAGCCTGGAGGACAAGAAGGAGCTGACCAAGCAAGGAAGAAGGGAAGGCTGCTCTTTGGTTTCTCCTCTTTTGTCTTCTTTTTTTCTGCCTAAGGGCCACGAGTCTGAAGTCACTGAGGCTGGCAGGGCCTTGGCTTTTGTGGGAACTAAGGGCAGGCTGTGCGCCTGGGCTATGATGAGGCCTTGGCAGGGGGTGCACTGGGGGTGGGGAAGGCGGGACAGGTCCACAGGGACCAGATTTCACAGAGCCTAGAGGTGTTACAACAAGTCTGGATTTCGTCCATTAATGTCAAAATAATTGTGAGTGAATGTTTCTCAATCCTTATTCCAATTGGTGCCTTGATTTTGGTGGTTTGACTTTGAGATACGTCTTTTCCTCATCTTCAGGGTGATTTTATTTTGTGCTTCCTAATTTCCCACTGTGTGCTTTTCCTATTCAGCCAGCAAGCTAAATTTCCTTGGCTTCCCTCAGCATGAGGACCAGCTTCTTAACTTTACTAAGATGTGGCTCAGTGCGTGCAGCCAGCAGGGGGCGCAGTTGCAGTGCTTCTAAGGGATCAATGACAGCTGGGCTCTGGGAAATAACTCCATGCCCAAGTGACTTGCCTTTAGAGAAGCCATTTATCCTCTCTTAAAAAAATATTTTCTCTGCAGTCGAAAAGGGAGGAACTTCTGTCTCCTTATACTCAGAGTAAACTCCAGGTGGTTTACACAACATGAGCCCCGGCTCAATTCTGGGCACTGGACAGGGGTCCCCAGTTCTCATTCTGGCTGATGAGTAACTGAACAACAGTGGGCAAGTCATTTTCATTCTTTTGGCCTTCGTTTCCTTATATGATATGTTGTCGTGTAGAGACCTTCTTGGATCCATTCCAGATTGGATTCACAGGCATGAATTTGACATATGAGAAATAATTATTGGGAAGAAAAATTTCTTGGGCTGTCTTGTCCCTATAAGACTCAGCCTAAGGGAAAAGTGGCTGCTGGGGTTTTGTGGGTTGTAAAGACACCTTGAAGAGGTTTATAGTTAATTTGGACATGTTACCCCCACGGACCCCCCCTCCTCCCCCGCCCAATGTCATCATGGCCAGGGCCCCTCTCTCAGTCTGGCCTCCGATGCTCTGCTAGCCTGCTCGGTCACAGCAAGCACCTTGGAGCCTGGGTTTGAGATCTGAGTGTCTGAGTGAGAATTTTGGAACTGCAAGTTAAATTTTTCATGCCTTCGTTTCTTCAGTTGTAAAATTGGTGGGGCTAATATTCAAAATGTTTAACAATGGCCCTGAAGAATGTCCCAATGCCCCTAATGTGCCAGCATTTACTCTTTGGTTATTGGTTTGTTTGAGCTTGTGTGCAGGGGCCAGGAAGTGATGGGCACTGGGGAATTCAGGAGGGAGGCATTTGCTAACTGACATGGAAATATTTAAACAGTTTACCATCTATTTTGGCCATGCTGGTGAGTACTCTGGATATCAGCAGAAAATTGGGATAAGAATGCCTACAGAGGGCTGTAGTGGGGCTTAGGTGAGGCAATGCACATAAAGCTCTTCGCCTGGCATGGCGCAGCTCAAAGCAGCCTGTCGGAGGTTATTGCTGCCATGTCTGCAGGTGGCCCGGCCACCTCCTCTCTGTGATGTGCAGCTGACCACTAGTGTGTGACTCAGAAATAAACCCTTAGAAAAGCCCTGGTGGAAACAGTACCCTCCTCATCCCAGGAGCAATACTTACAAAGTCATCTGACCACTGCTCCTCTTCGTCAGCAGGGCTCTCTGAAATGACACGGAGGAGGCAGAATGCATAAACATAAATCTCAGCTGGCAGCTCCACCCTGTCCACAGCACCTGCACCTGCCTTCCCTGCCTTGGGGCTTCCTGGTCCCCTTTACTTGACCTTGAACGGTTATTACAGTCATCTGATATTCATTCACTTTCAAATCCTTTTTTTTAAAAAGTCAGTTCTCACAGCATTAAGAGAAGTCTCGCTGGGAGCAGAGAAATGGTGCATTTGACCCATGTCTATCTTTGTCAAGGGACATTTTGGGGACCTTAGAGTAACCCAGTAGGAACCTGTAGTTCATACTGGGTTGCTCCCAAGGATTTCTTTGAATCAATATGTGGATGGTGCAGTAAGAAGAGCACTGGACCTGGAGTCAGACCTAAATTCTCATCCAGGCTCTGTTCCTAATCAGATGGAGAGTGGGCAAGAACAACTAACACCCAAGATCAGATAGTGAATAGTTGAGCCCTATGGGCTGACTTCCAAGTGCAAGCTCTGAACCCCAGTGCCATGCTGCCTCACTGTATTTGAGCTCCAGGGTGCAGGCACCATCCTAGACTCTGCAGGGGTATAAAAATGGATGTGACAGCCCAGCTGGCATGGTTCAGTATTTGAGTGTTGACCTATGAACCAGGAGGTCACAGTTTGATTCCTGGTCAGGACACATGCCTGGGATTGTGGTCTTGATCCCCAGAGTGGGGAGTGCAGGAGGCAGCCAATCAATGACTCTCATCATTGATGTTTCTATCTTTCTCTCCATCTCCATTCCTCTCTGAAATCAATAAAAAAATACTTTTTAAAAATTGATGTGGCTAGCTAGTGTAGGGGGTGGAGTTGGAGGCCTGGCTATCTGTTGGCTCCTGCAGAAATCTCTTGTGAACCACCTGGCCCTCCACTGTGCATTCAGGTAAAATCTAGGAAAAACCAGAATGGCCCCCCTCTGGGCATCATGACACACCGAGGCAGTAAAGAGACAAAAGTATCATGTGGTAGAGGTTATTTGATGGTGCCCCTCCTCTCCAGCTACACCCGTCTTCCGGTTCCACAAGCAGCTCACAGCATCATCTGGTTAAATGGCCTTAGAGGTTAAATGCAGAGTCACAACCTTGCAGGCCATTGTCCAGACTAGAAAGCATGACAAGCCAACGTACTAGATCTAGAGTAGTGGGTAGTTTTCCAGCACGTCAGGGAGCCTCCACGGTTTGCAGGTGTTTTAGAACCAGGCTCCCTGGGTTCCAATCCTGGCTCTGGTTTTTGCCACCTGCTTGGCAGTGGACCAGTACTTTAGTGTTTAAAGTTCCATTTCCCCACCTTAAAACAAAGATAAGAATAGTGCCTGCCCATGTTTTTATGAGAGTCAAGTAATATAATACATGTGCTTTGGCACACAGTAAATGCTGTATCGGTATTACTTGTTGTTGTCTTGGGTATTGATAATTCTCAATAAACCCTCAAAACAATTTCAATTCTATTTCATTCTAATGGCAACCATGTGGTATGGCTACCACAAAGACGTGGAGCTAAGATGGCCTCTAGTGTAGTGGGTGAACTTTTCAGGAGGGTAAGTTCAAGTTTAATATGGGCCAGGTGGCTCAATTTGGGGTGTGGGATTTCCTGCCCTTGTCAAGAAGCTGAGAAGCTGGTTGGGCCTCCTTTTTGGGGAAAGCCTCTCCTCCTGTGTCCTGGACCTGTTTGGGGGCTTAGGCTCCATTGACTGTGTCATAACTTCCTGCCACACAATAAAGGGACTTGTCCCCTTGCCTCACCCAGGCTTTGCAATTCACATGGCCCTCCCAAGCCTGTGGACACAGCACCTGGCACTTACACGCTACAATGGCCACAGTGGCCCCCATCTCAGTGTCTGCTCCAAGCTAAGACATGTAGGGTCCAGTGTCTTGCTTAAAAGCCTGATTCTGTGATTTGTTAGCAGTGTGACCTTAGGTGAATTGCTTACCCTCCAGGCCTCAGTTTTCTCATCACTAAAATGGACATGATTAGTAGTACTTATATCATATGGTTTTGAGAGAATGAAAGTGAAAGGACACATGGAAAGTGCTTAGAGGCGTACCTGACATAGAGTTAGGGCCCAGTTATTACTATTGATGGACTTTATCCCTAATTCTCACAATAACCTGAAGGATAGGTAATCTTATCTCTAGATCGGGGAGCTGAGGCCTGGGGAAGTTACAAAAGTTTTCTTGGTTCACGCAGTGCTTAAGGGACAAAGCCAGGATGCCACCCCAAGTCAAAAGGACCCCAAAGTTCCAGGTATTCTCACTGAGCCACCCAGTACAACAGTAATAAAAGACCTGGAGTTGAGGAGAACAATTGTGTATCAGACAGTCCAGGTGGTGTAAAATTTCCTGATAAGTGTCTCAGCACCGAGAGTCATGGCCAGTGCTGGGAAAGATCGAGAAAGGTGTGGTCAGTGAAGGCATGAAGCTTTGTGTCAAAGATGGAATTGGACTGGGCCCTGAAGGACCAGTGGGACTTGAGCAAGAGAATGAAGATGAAGGAGGGCATCTCCCTCTCATCCCCTAAGACAGGCTTGTGTGCCAGGCCCAGAAGTAGGACTTAGAGCTGAGGGATGGAAGGGGCATCCATAAGACACTGATGTGCACAGAATGAATGAGCCCCACTGGAGAGTCACAGGAGAATTTGCCAGGAGGAAAACAAAGCTAGAGTCACTGCCAGCCAAGGGACACTGTGGTCCTAGTTACAAGCTGGAGATGGGGAGGCTAATGAGTATGGTGTTTGAGTAACTCAGCCATGAAGACATGAAGGCTGAAATAGACTGGGGGTCTTGGGGAGGGGAGGGATGGCTGGAAGGACAGCAAAGGGCTCTGTGGAGTGATCTTGATTGAAGGGGTGAAGGCAAGGGGATGAAGTCAGCCTTTCGGTTCTGAGTCCTCAGGAGCCTCAGAGACTGCGGGGCTGTGCTGGTGGCATCTCGGCCATGGACTTTCAGGGTGCATTCCACAGCTGGTGTCTGACACATAGCCTCAGCTGTGGCTCTGACTCCACTCTGGCTGTGCCCTGGACCAGGAGTCCTCCCATTTCTCCTCCTACAGAGCTGGTGGTGGGACGCAGGGACCAATGGGAAGACTGCAGTGGGACGCAGGAAGGGAAGAGGGAAGGCAGGTGGACCAGCTTCGGTGGTGGGGACAGATTCAGGGCAGGAATATAAAACAGAACTGTAAGGCAGGGGAGGCTGTGAGTGGACAGTCCCACTAGGTACACCCTGAAAAGATAAAGGAATGTGACTTAGTGTGGAAACTGAGGCCAAGGCCAGATCCAGCCTGGCTAGGAGAGGTGATTTGAGTCTAAATGCATCTTTGAAATTCCCTTTTTTTGGTATGTTTATTCATCCCTACCCAGGGCCCTATTAACAGGGTGGTGAGTGTGCATAAGAGGGGGACATAGTTGTGGCTTAGCCATCACCTGACCGTGTGACCTTGGCAGTCACTTTGCCTCTGTGGTTTCCAGTTATTCCTAACACGAAAAGCTTGAATTGGATGATCGTCTCTAGGCTATAAAATACCTTTGAGTCCAAATTTCATTCCTTTATTCTTAGTTCCATGAGGCAGGACTGATGTGGAATCAGCTCTCTCCATGTGAACTTTGTTGGCAGCACCAGTTAGAGTATAAATGAGGAGACGGAAAACCAAGTGAATGCTGGCTTCACCGAGGACATGGAAGAAAAAGCTGTGCTATATTTCACTTCCTTTGTGGACAAAGGGTTGTTATGCGTATCCCATTCTTCTGTGGCAGACATTTACCCAGAAATCCCTGTGCAGGTAACTTCCTCTGCCCACCCCCATCACTTCTCTGATGTCTTCCCTGCATGACATCAATGGTGGGAGCAGAGGGTGGGCCTCCTAGGGACAGCACAGCAGCCTCTGGATAGCAGAGCCCAAGTACACAAGGAGAGAGGCCTTATTCAGTTCTGACCTCTCGGGGCTTGTGCAGGGATCACGGGAGCTTCTGCAATGACCTCAGCAGGCTCTGGGGTCACCACGACTGGTTCTCTACACACATACACACCCGCCAGCTCCTGAGCCAGACAAAGACACTAGAGGTTGTTTAACTATGAAAGCACAGGAACTGGAAAGCAGGTTCTGGTGTTATTGTCAAAGGCTCTGGGGGTTCAAAATAGTAAGAAATTACCCAGAAAAGTGTAACCATCTCAGCTTGGGTCAAAGGGAGGAACAGCAGGATGGGAGCTGGGGTGGGTTTCCTGTAGTGGCTGCAGTAACCTTGGGCATGTTACTTAACATTCCTGAGGTGCATTTTCTTCATCTGGGAAACAGGTTTGACCAAGTATAAGAGGCTAATTTTTAATGATAATTTTGTGTGGCCCATGAATGATGTCATAAATATCCAAATGGCCCTTGGCAGAAAAAGGTTCCTCACCCCTGTAAGGAGAGGAGGGACTGTGGTGACTCTTCTGCTGACCACTGTGGGCATTGGCCCTTTCCATCCTCTGCTTCCTGAAGGTCTCTATCACCAAGGTCAACACATTTTCCTGGGTAGAGGGTGGGGAAGCCATTTGCTTCCGGGACTGGAAAAAGGACATAATTCCCATATCTGGGGGAGAGAGGTGGGGCTGTTTCAGGAGTCTTTGGTGGACTCAAGGCCTCCAGAGAGTGCCTGACTGGGCTCTGGGGCTCTGGAGGTCTGGTGGGCTAAGGTCTCCAAGCACTGGCACGTTCAGGGACCTTGCAGACCCCCTACGTTCAGGAGGAGCTGTCAGGGTTGTTTTCCAAGGCCCCGGGCTTGTAACTGTTTAGGGTCCCCAAGGCTCAGAGGAAGCAGCTGGAAATGCTTCTAGAACATGAGTTGGGGGCGGGGAGGAGGGGGGCAGAGGGAAATGGCAAGGGAGGTACTCACTGCAGGTGGTGATGGTGGTTTTGCCAAAAGGACCTTTTTGGGGACTGGGTGTCAGAGCAGAGGAGAGTAGGCAAGGCCTGGGTGAGGGGATCTCAGCAATAGGATGAATTTCTGAGATCCAGGAACTACCATGGATTTGACAGTTCAGGAGCCGCAGTAAGGACAGAGTTGGTGGATTATAGCAGGGTTTCTCAAATTTAATATACAAACATTCAGATCCCCTGGAGCTCTAGTTAACATACAAAATTCTGATCCCTGAGTTCTCAGTGGGGCAGAGTCTACATTTCTAATCAGCTCCCAGGCAATGCTGATGCTGCATGCTAGGGATTGCACTTCAAGCAGCAAAGGCTTAGAAGACCCAGCTGAGACCCAGAGAGATTAAGTACAACCTGGAAGAGGCAACTTCCTAAAGCCAGGGGAGTTTAGGAGAAGCTTTGGTCACCCTGGGCCCGGGGCTCCAGAGGCTTGTGTTGCTGTGCGTGTGCAGTATTAGCGTTGGGGGAAGCTGACAGAGCTTCTTGTTCAGTCCTGTGTGATATAGAAAAGGAGAGGAGAGTGCTTGGTCCAGGGTTACACAGCCTGTGGCTAGGCACTGAAGGACCTTGTATGCAGGCTCAGTGGTTGGCAATTCCTCCTGCTGCTGATGTAAAGCCATGAGAATATAATGCAAAGGCATTTCAGAACAACTCTTGGTGAAGGTTGAGAGGACCACATGGGATTAGGAATTAACAAGACTATTTGGAAGCTTCTGTACTGGGACACGCAGCCTGTAACAGGGCTCTGAGCTGTAGCTATGTGAACAGAGAGGGACAAACATATTTGAGAGACACTTAAAAGCTAATAGGATTTAGAGATTATTATTATTATTATTATTATTATTATTATTATTATTATTTTGGTAGAGGGGGAAGGAAGAGAAGAAATCAGTGATGATCTCTAGTGTGTGGGGGTTAGGCAAAAGGATGAATAAATGATGAATGTTACCTGGCTTTTGCCCAAGTAAAAAATACAAGAGAAGGAGGGGTTCGTGTGGCCATCAGGACAGACTATGAAGCCACAAGAAAATGGGTCTCATTTATATCCTGCCAAGGCTGCCTGTCCCTGACTGGCCCGGACAGGTTTGGGAGGTCATCCCAGGAGATGTCCCAGCAGAAAGTGGGTCTTGTTTGTGGTACACTGTGGTGGGGTAGGTCTAAGCATTGGATTGGATGTTAGACTGTTTGACCTCTGGGGCTCCTATTAAACCTGACACTCCATGATTTCATATTTTCCCATCAAAGCTTTGGGTACTTAACAGGTATAGCCTGCTTGGTTTTCTTTTCATTTTTAGAACTTGGAGAGAAGAATAAGGGTTTTTTGTTGTTGTTGTTTTACTGAGGGCTATATAGATCTGTCCACATCTAAGAAATCTTTACATTTAAGCCATTAAAAACATATTTTAGACCATAAAAACTACCAACCTCAAGAGTAACTATTCTCCCCTGATGAAGTTGATCCTACTTGGAATGGGAAAGAATCGAGTAACCATGTGCCACCAATAATTTATCCCCACCCCCTTCAAATATCCATTTTAAGTTCTTTATCCAGGAAGCCTTCCTTTCCCCACTTCCCCCACATCCTCCACATCGGATTAGATTAGATACTTTTGTAGAACTTTGTGCTTCCCGATCACACTGAAATGTAATTGCTTTTAACACCATCTGTCTTCCCTTCTAGATGATAAATTCTGTGAGTGTTGCGCTATCTTGTTTAGTACTGTGTTTCTACCTGAGACCTTGCATGTGCCTGGCACATGGAGGATGCTTAATAAAAGTTTGATAAATAAATGACAGGATGGATGGATGGTTGGTCAGATGGATGGATAGGATTCGGTCATTCTTAAAATTAAGATGGACACCTTTTGCCCTATCTGGTTTGGCTCAGTGGTTAGAGCAGGGGTGGGCAAACTTTTTGACTCGAGGGCCACAATGGGTTCTTAAACTGGACCGGAGGGGCGGAACAAAAGCATGGATGGAGTGTTTTTGTGAACTAATATAAATTCAAAGTAAACATCAACACTAATAAAAGAGAAAAATGGTAATTGGCGTACGACGATACCCTTTTCATTGGCTAATCAGGGCTATATGCAAATTAACTGCCAACAAGATGGCGGTTAATTTGCATATGTAGGCACAATGCAGGGAGGCAAAGGGAAAGCAGGAAGAAGCCCCCTGCCACTGACAGTGATCGGAAACCCAGGGGGGAGCTAAGAACTGGGGGCAGGGCAAAGGTGGCCCTGGGGCCGCCTTTGCCCTGCCCCCCAGCCGTGATTGGAGAATCAGGTGCCTTTTCCGCCCTGGCCAGTGATAGCAGGAAGTAGGGGTGGAGCCAGCGATGGGAGCTGGGCATGGTCGAAGCTGGCAGTCCCGGGAGCTAGGGGTCCCTTGCCTGGGCCTAAAGTGGAGCCCACGATCGCGGGGCCACTGCAGCTGCAGGTCCCCGCTGCCCGGGCCAGACGCCTCAGCCAGAGGCGTCAGGCCTGGGCAAGGGGCCGATCCTGCGATTGGAGGGTGATGGGGGTCAACTCCTGAGGGCTCCCAGTATGTGAGAGGGGGCAGGCTGGGCTGAGGGACACTCCCCCGACCCACACACCCAGTGCACGAATTTCGTGCACTGGGCCCCTAGTCATTACATAAAAGGGTACGGTCTTTTTTTTTTTTTTAGTTTTATTCATTTCAAACGGGCCGGATCCGGCCCGTGGGCCGTAGTTTGCCCACGGCTGGGTTAGAGCCTTGGCTTGTGGACTGAAGGGTCCCGGGTTCAATTATGGTCAAGGGCACATGGCCAGGTTGTGGGCCAGTAGAGGGTGTGTAGGAGGCAGTCAATCAAAGATTCTCTCTCATCATTGATGTTTCAATTTTTCCTTCTCCCTTCCTCTCTGAAATCAATAAAAAAATATTTTTGAAAAATGAGCACCTTTTGTTTCCATGTGAATAGAACATAGTTCTCTTTTCAAGAAGTAAATATACACCTTAAATTAGTCAAGAATCCAAGTATTTTAGAAATACTCTTACCAGAAGCATAATCCCTTCGAGGAACACTTGGAGGTGCTTTGACTTTCAGCCTGTGGGAAACAACCATTAGACAAAAGGTCAGTGGGTAGGACATCTGTTGTCAAGGCCCACAATATAAGCAGATATAGAGAGAAGAGATAACGAATAGAATAATGGCTTTTTTTGGACCCATTACTTCGAAAGACCAAATATATTGAAAATGTAGCCAAGCCATTAATCAGAGGTTTTCCAGCTCTCCCCTTGTCCCCAGAGCAGAATGTGGCTGTGACTTGGCAAAGGTGAAGCCAAGCAGAGAAAGGGCTTTGAGAGGTCAGAGTATAAGCACTGAGTCCAGAGGTTTAAGGAAGATAAGTGATGAATGTTGATTGGTTGATAGGAAGGTAAGGGAAGATGTACTCTATTTTAATAAATAATTAATGAACACTTTAATAGGAAAAATTAGTTCTCATGAGCACTTTAATTGTAGGTTGGACTGAAATTATTTTTGTGCTATTGAAAAACTGACAAATAAGTGAGCAGTGAGTATCTCTAGGTTGGGGATTGTGACATTTCGCTTAGTTAGAAGTTGAACTGCTTCAAGCTCTTTCAAAACTTCTGTGGTATCTTTATACACATATAAAACATTCTGAATATTCACAATCCTTTCCCACTTATTAAAAGAAGGAAGTTAAAATTACATTTTAAAAATGCATCCCAATTTTTAGGCTCTTTATGAGTATTGGCAACACCTTCCCTTCCATTACAGGTATTTGAAATGGTAACAGTTTATGGTGAATTATTACTTTTAAAAACAGTTACCAATTTTATTTGAGAATGATTTACTTAATTAAAAATTTTAAATATATAAGTAAAACCTATATCCAGTAGACTTTGTTTACTAAAATATCACATCCTTTAGACGCAGCATACAGTATAAGGTAATCATCATACACAAAGCATATTTCATTGCTTGGAGAAAAAAACAGAAGTTCAGAAATTCATGTTTGATTACAAAAAAACAAGACTTATAAACCAGAATTGTAATGATGCAAAAATAACAATATTTATATTTGTGTCGAAATCCTGCTTTTCGTTTTCCCAAAGACTCTCACATCTATTATTTCATTCAATTCTCATAGCAAACCTACTAGCAGGGTGTGCTGGGGAAGATACGATCATTAGACCTGTGATGAGGTCGAGAAGAGAGAGAGAGAGAGAGAGAGAGAGAGAGAGAGAGAGAGAGAGATTACCAAAGGTGTTGTAGGGAAGAAAAACAAAGCAAAACTGGATCTGGGCCATGTCTATTCATGGACCAGTAAAATTTCAAAAAGCACAAACCAACTATTACCCACTTTTGTAATCATTTCCTAAAAGAAAAGGAAGGTTATTTTAATTCTACCCCCACCCCCGACAAATATATGAGGATCATCATCTCAGAATAAAGGACAGACTCAAGAAAGGACTGGGTCACTGAACACAGGCCAGGAATAAAAGGTGTGGCTTGGGCCCCACTTAGCAGCCAGCAGCTACACACCAGCCCCCAGCACCTCAAGGTCCTTACTTTCTCATTCGGCCGTGACCAGTGACGACTCTGTCACAGTTTTGGGTTAGGAAACCAGTGTATTCAACCATGCTTCCTCCTTTCAAGGTGGCACCTGTTGCCTGGCAACGAGTGAGAGCTAAGAACTACAAGTCACTTCAAACCAAAGGGCCACTGACTTCACCAGGGGTAATGACTATGGCAGCCATATTTTCCAAGCTGAGAACAAACACAGCTTGTCAAGTGAAAACAAAAAGTGCAATGGGTATACTGCAATGGAAACTGCCTGGAAAAATTTGAGCCCTGTGGCTGCTGTAAGTATGACTGACCATGGAATGGCCATTTTATATAGAGGCTTCATACTATTGAGAAAACTGCTGCATTGTGAAACTGGCAGCTGTGAGATAATCTAGAATTGCTAGTGATTAAAACAGTGATAGTGGGGCTCTCTCATTTCAATGAAATTCTGAAACAAATGAAAACAATCACACTCCTCTCCTCTCCCAGTCACAGGACAGACAGGAAGAGGAATTCTCCTCCTCCATGATGACTATTGCCCCACAAGCAGACCATTTTAACTATTTTACGACGATCACTTATACACATTGAGGCCCATTTACATTTTATAGTGTGAAAAAACCACAAAAGTGATTTCTTACTTTTAAGTTTTGCAACGACCAAAAAGAATGAAGATACTCTGTTCTGAAGGCAATGTACTTTCATACACCATTGGTGGTACAAAATTTTGGGAAAGCAAATTGCTAACATCCATAAAGACTTCAAGGGCACATATCCTTCAACCCAGAATTTCATTTCAGGAATTTAGCTTTCTGGTATACTCAGAGTCTGCAAAGGATATTTATTAAAATATTATTTGTGGCAGTTAAACTGAAAGAAGTGCTCACAAAATTTTGATCTTATCTAAATTGATATTATCAAATTGCCCTCCAAAAATGTTCTAGTTTAAATTCCCAACCTTTCCCCCCATCTTTAAAAAATATCCAACAATATATGCTTGGTGAAATGAACAATAATACATTTCTAGTAGATTATTAATCAGCTTTTTAAAAGGGAATATGGTTTATTTTCACATACCAACCAAAAAAGATGTGCATGATATGCTATTAAGTAAAATCACCAAACAAAGCAAGTTGGTAGAATGGATTATAAATATGATACCATTCATGATGAAAATGTTTGTGTGTATAGGCATGCATTGTATCCATGTCATTGTATGTACATGTCTGTATAAGCTTATACATATAGATTTATATACCAAACTCACACATGACAATGTCCATGGGGAGTAGGTTAAAGTGGGGATATGAAGAAGTAGAAACTTTTGACTATACAACTCTGAACTCTGGTTATTTCTTCCCTCCTGGTGAATCTGTATTACTTTCTTAAAAAAAACACAACACAACTTAAAAACTTAACAAATAACAGTTCCCCTTTCTGCTTGATTTAGATTTTGAGTGTCAAATGCGAGTATGTACAATATTATATACAATTTCTCTTCTCTTAACAAAAGCTTAAGAGTTTGGGGTGTACAGGAAGATGGAGAATTCTAGCTTTCCCTCTACAAGTGCCAATTGAAAACACCATTTAAGGCAATAACTGAAAAAGCAGAAATCAAAATATGGAAGAGAGGTATGGCATCCTAAAGGAGCTTGGGCTGTGTTCTTGTAACTTCTCTTTAGGATTTTTCCAACTGTGTCCTCGTGACCCTTAGCTGAATGGTTTTGGAAGCTGATGTCCTACTTCAGTAAACGTCATTTTGACATTTGCTCAGCACCTCAAATGGCGTTGCTCACCCTTTGAGCAGTGAGGGGGGAAGTGAAGTGCCCCGAGAACCACCGCGTTCACTCAGCAGGGTTCCTGAATGTGGCTCTGAGCGCTGTGGACTCCGCCAGGAGTAGGAAAGGGTTACATGCTAAAGAGGTTGCAACTCCTCACTCGGAACCAGAGAAGTTTGTTTTTTCCCTTTCGCAGGCTGGCATAACATGTTCAGATAAGTGCTCATATAGTGCTCTGGAGTCTAACTTACTTTTTTATTTTGTTCATTATTCCACCTTCATTGTTTTTAATATCATGGACCATCTTTTGAAGCTGCCTGTAAGAGACAAAAATTAAACATAAAATATTAATAACTACGTTGATTTAAAAAAAAATCTTCTATCCTATTGAAAAGAGAGACAGAACCCTACAATAAAATCCCAAATAGCATGAATTATATTGTATTTCTTTAAGTTTAATTAACCATATTTAATTGAATTGACCATCTGCTACTAGAGTAGAGGGAAAGGGTGACTGATTCTATGGTTCTATAAGGAATGTGGTCATTGGGCCGTGGCCCCATCAGGCATCTGTGAAGGGGAATTCTGATTCCAGGGGTGTCTGTTCTGAGGAGACATGTGAGGTCCAAGCCCTCTGATCCCATCATAAGCCTCATTGTTCATCACTTACTGTCCTCTCAGCCCCTATATTGCAAGAATGGGGCTATTTTGAAGCTCATAGGATAGGCTGAAATCAGGTCCAAATTTTTTTTCATTAACTTTACTAGGTAGAATTTGGAAAAATTCTACCTAGTAATTTTAATTGTCATTTAAAAGTTACACACATAGAAAATCCATAAAGAAAATGATTAGTGAATTTGGTTGCACAGGTATTTGAAACTTCTGTAGAACAAAAAGTAACATGCACAAAAATCAAAAGATAAATGACATGTGGAAGAAATATCTGTAACACATAACAATAATGGTAATAATTACAATAATGACTACAATTTTTGATTTACAAAGAAATCTTACAACGAAGTAAAAAATGATTAACGATTCAATAAAAAATGAGCAAAGGATGTGAACATATCGCTAACAGAAAAACATAAGTGGGCAATAGACCAATGAAAAGATATATATGTATTTTTAAATATGTTTTTATTTCAGAGAGAGTAAGGGAAAGGGAGAGAAAGATAGAAACATCAATTTGCTGCCTCCTGCGCCCTCTTTACCGCCCCAACCCCCACTGGGGATAAAGCCTGCAATGTGACCCCAGCAAGTGCCCTGACCAGGAATTGAACTGGTGACCTCCTGGTGCATGGGACGATGCTCAACCAACAGAACCACACTGGCTGGGCCCAATGAAAACATATCATTTATATTTAAAGAAATCTAAATCAAACAACAGTGAGATATGCTCTGCTTATCAGACTGGCCAAACTTAACTCGTGTGATAATACCCATGGTTAATGAGGGTATGAAAACACAGATATTCTTGGGAATGTAAATTGTTACAGTCATTATCTGTCAAAATTTAAAATGTCCATGCCTTTTGACCCAGAAATTCCACTGTTAGGAATTGTCTTCTGAACATGGTCATAAAATTATACTATTATATAGATATCCACATTGTACACATATAAGCATTATCTATAATAACCCTCATCCTTTCTGCCTTCCCCTGAAAAAACCTGGAAACAACCTAAACACCCATCAATCACTAAAAGGGAACTACTTAAATAAACTTTGATAAAGCTATATGACAGAATACCACAAACCCCTTTTTTAAAAACAAACATCTGTATTGCTGGTGTATAAAAATCCCCAAGAAATATTAAGTTAAATAAAAATGGAAAAGGAGGAAGAGGAAAAAAGAAGGAAGGGCAGTTCAGAATAGTGTGTAGTATGTGCCATCTTTGTCGGGGGGGGGGGGGGAAAGGCCATATACATGCATATGTGCTGGTATGTGCATAATTTTCTAGAAAGATACACAAGAGGTCATTAAAAGGTGGTTTTCAGAGCCAATGGAGTGCTTTTACACAGATTAGAAAAGGGAACCCCTTGTCTCTGGATGGACACTGCCCAGTAGCAGGGCACACAGCTTGGCAAACAGACAAGGGGATTTCAGGCCCTACCAGTCCTTATATCTGGACAGTGAGGACTGGTGGCTTGGAGTGGGGAAGGGGGCTCCTACTTTATAAAAAGGAGACTTTTACTTTACAATGAAAACTTTTCTATAGTATTTGACTCTTGATAGCATGACCTTAGTGTATGCCTTTTAATCTGTTTTACATACATATATACAGAAGCATGTTGACAGGATTGGAGGATCAGGCCATGTTTTATTTTTTTTCCTAATAACGTGGCTCTGCCCTGAGAGTGTAGGATATCTGAATTCACCTTTCAGGCAAGCCTTTCCTTTGTTCTGCAAAAACTGTTTGACTGGGTTTTAGTTAACAAAATGGAAAGATTATACACAATCATTGTACCCAGAGAAAATCGTGATTTCCCATAAACCTGCATGCAGATGTCTCTGATTCTGGAAGCTGGGCCTTCTGTTGGGTAATACGAATAGTGGTGCACAATTAAGCTTAGCATAGGTCTGTAAAACCCTGTGGGTTGAGGGGTGCCTGGGAGGAATGTTTTCTGGTTAGGTAAGGATTTAGAACCCATATGCTACGAAGCTTTTCGGTGTGGATGGAGCCATTCAGAGCAGTGGTTCTCAACCTTCCTAATGCCGCGACCCTTTAATATAGTTCCTCATGTTGTGGTGACCCCCAACCATAAAATTATTTTCATTGCTACTTCATAACTGTAATTTTGCTACTGTTATGAATCATAATGTAAATATCTGATATGCAGGATGTATTTTCCTTGTTACAAATTGAACATAATTAAAGCATAGTGATTAATCACAAAACAATATGTAATTATATATGTGTTTTCTGATAGGCAACCCCTGTGAAAGGGTCGTTCGACCCCCAAAGGGGTCGTGACCCACAGGTTGAGAATTGCTGGGTTAGACAATCATATACTTTACAAAGCATTTCCCCCAAAATTCCAGTACCCACATGGAACTATTGGGAGATAGTACATAGTTGTTACAGAGTAACTTCCCACCTGCCAGCTATTAGTAGTTATTACAATAAGAAAATCTCTGTTTAATCTGGATTTAGGATTAAAGAAGGTCTCATATTAAAGCAACTCTTTGCAAACAAAAAGAGCAGGGAACTTCCTCCTCCTTCTTTATCCCTGAATCTTAACCTCGGGTCTTTTGCAGCTTTAAGTTTATTTTATGTACCCTAAATTAGTAGCACTAGTTATTGGTCATTGAATCTCCAGTCTAATAGCAATTTGTGAAATATTATTTGGTTCATGTGACATCTTTTGTATCTTATATCTTAAACTGTTTTGGGGGGTCCTAAACTGAAACTAGTTCTAATGCTTTCGTTTGTGAAAGTAATACAAGCTAATTTTTTTTAATATATTTCTTTATTGATTTCAGAGAGGAAGGGAGAAGGAGAGAGAGATAGAAACATCAATGATGAGAGAGAATCATTGATTGGCTGCCTCCTGCACACCCCCCACTGGGGAACGAGCCCGCAACCCAGGCATGTGCCCTTGGCCGGAATCGAACCTGGGACCCTTCAGTCCGCAGGCTGACGCTCTATCCACTGAGCCGAGCCAGCTAGGGCATAAGCTAATTTTTAAAAATTCATATGATCCAGATAGGTAACAAGTGAAAACTACTCATAATTCTTTGCTGGGAACAGGGAAGATCAGAGAGCTGGGAGGATCCTAAGAAGGGGATAACTGATTTAAAGTTTTAAGATGAAGAGACCTAGGAGCTGGATTCTCATGCAAAATAGAAATTCACCAGGCAAAAAGAGTGAGGAACAGCAGCCTGGTAGTGGAACAGCAAGTACAAAGGCTCACAGGTGAAATTGTCTGGGGTGTTGGGGTCTAGGGAGAAGTTGAGAGTGGCAAGAATTGGGGTATTGGAGGGAGGGGTATAGTAAATATTTAAGCTTGGGGTGCAAGGAGTTAAGGTCCAAGGAGATGGGGTTTATACGTGGTGGGAAGCCCTTTCAGAGACCTTTGCTCAGGGGTGTGTCCTGACTGGGGAGAAGAATGGATTAGGGGGAGGCCTGGGCATGGGGACACTGCTGGCTGGGAGATCAGTATGAAGGCAATTCTCCTGGGCCCCAGCCCAAGCCATGGCCATGGGATAGCAAAAGCACTGGGGTAATGTTAGGAGTGTCCTTTCAGGCCTCATCTGGGCAGAAGAAACACTTGGTGGCCACAAGGCCAACAGCTCGCAAAGAGAAATTTGCCTGGACACAGTGCGCTGCCCCACCATATTGGGGCCTAAGGCAAAATAAATCAGCAGTACTAGTCCCATCTTCAGTTTTGTTTAAATCCTCACCCAAGGATATGTTTTTATTGATTTTTAGTGAGAGATAAGGAGAGAGAGAGAGAGAGAGAGGGAGAGAGAGAGAGAGAGAGAGAGAGAAACATCAATTTATACATTCATTGGTTGATTCCTGTATGTGCCCTGTCCAGGGATTGAACCTGCAACCTTGGCATACTGGGATGACACTCTAACCAACTGAGCTACCCAGCCAGGACTAGTCCTGTCTTCATTTAAAATGTCAATATTTTCTTCAAGAGGGATTTTTTTTGTATTAATTTTGATTTTTAAAATATTATACTAAATACAGTAAAATATTATACTAAATTATTTTTAAAATATTATACTTAATACTGAATTCGTGATAATTCAATTGATGTTTCTTCCTTTTCAGGTTTAACTCATTGGAATTAAAAATTATACGAAGTTTATATACATTTTTTGGGACACCCTATATTGTTTATCTTGATTTACTGATTTTGGGGGGCTCCCTTAAAGTTTAAGGTTATTATTTGTTTTACACAAGACATGTGTTTGTTATTTATTCCAACACTCTGTGAATGCACACTGAGCAAGGCATATGCAGGGCACAGAGCTAAGCTCAACAGATCTTGCCCTCTTGGACTGTAATGCAGGAGAGAGGTCCCAGACTAAAATTTTGTGACTTGTGTGAAACCTGGGGACAGGTATAGACAGAGAAGGGTGATTCACACAAAATATCTCCCTTTGGGTAATTTCTGTCTCAAAGCTGAAGTCTCTGGCCACCATCCGTCATTTTGAAACAGAATGGCACTTTTTAGTGACTAAGCTGGTATTTGCATGCAGCAGAACTTGCCCCCAGTTCCCCCTCTGTCCCTTTCATAGCCTCCGGCCCAACTTCCTCGTGCCCCACTTCCCCCAGCCTGGCCTTGCTGTGACTTTACTGATGTTATATTTAGCTTTTCAAAGTAGGCAGCCAAGTCTGCTTCCATCTGGACAGTGAGTCCACGGTAGAGCCGGCACAGGAGTTTCGACAGTCCCTTCCATGGGTGATAATCTGAGGCAGCCTCCCAAGGCTGAGTTGGCACCCCCAATGCCATTCACAGATGCAGGTGCTGAGGCCCAGAGAGGTCATCCTGCTTGTCTCAGATCACACAGCTTTGAGAGCCTGCTCCTAATTTTGCCTGTCATTAAGGTAGTCACAGAAATTTGGCAGTGTGGCAGCCTTAAGGAATGTCCTGGGTCAACCTCCTTTCTTGTAAGGGAGGAAACTGTACTGTAGGGAAATGTTGCCATTATACCCTGTTTTTTTCCCTTTCCAGACATGGCTGGAGTCTCCCGCTAGAGGATCAGCTTTTCCGTGGCAGGGATTTCTTCCACAGCCCAGAGCCACAGTCACAGGCAGAGCCCAAGAAGCCACACCAGTCAAACTCAGTTAATCAACAGCAGCAATGGTGAAAGCCAGCACTTACTGAGCATGGATTATGTGCCAGGTACTTTGCAGGCATTATCTCATTTAGCCCTTACAATTCTAGGTAGGCCCTATAATCATCCCCATTTAAGAAAATTGGGATAAAAAATAACCACATAAAAATTACCACCGTAGCTATTTTTATGTGTACAGTTCAGTAGTGTATTCACATACACATTGTATATGCACATTGCTGTGATTATCCCCGTTTTATAGATGAGAAGCTTTCTCCAGGAAGTTAAGTAATTTCCCCCAGGTCCTTCACCCAACAAACGACAGAGATGGGACTCAAAGTCAGGCTATCTGACATGAGAACTGTGGGGAGCCGATATAAGGTTAAGCCTCGGACTGACCTGTTGGCAAAGTCACAAACACGTCTTCTCCGAGTCTTAAACAACCCAATCCGAGAGGTGGCCACTGATTTACACGCGCTGTCATTTAAAAAGTAAAAATGGGGGAATTTGCCGGAAGCCGGTCCACCCTTGCTGCTTGACGCAGTCGCTGCAGGGAAGAAACATCTGCACAGCTTATGTTTCAAGGGACCTGGCGTATATGGCATATGTTTGCTCCCCCTCTTAGCACTATGTGCTTTAAACAGACCCACCTCCCCGAGAAAGGTTGTTTCCCCAGGTGGGGATTTTTTTCCCCCTGGAGTTAGGGATTAACAAGACTAAGGAAGGGAATAAATCTGTAAAACCCCTTAACTAAGTGCCAGTCGGGTAGTTAATCACTTTAACTACGAACAATCATGCTTAAACTACATAATCTTTACTTAGGATAATCTCCTTCAGTTACTTCCTTGTAGCTTAATAGAACAATAGAGTAACCTTGGAATGGAGATAAGAAACGCCCTAACCTTTGGGATAGAATGGATAGGATTAAAAATCAACTGGTATAAATACAGATGTAACAGGACAATAAAGACAGACCTGGCTGTGATGATCAACTGAATGCTGCCTCCATGTCATTCCTTCTTCGCCGACTCCATCCACACCTTTGGGAACCCCTGGACCTGCTGGCCTTGATAGGGGATCGGAGGTGGCGGTAGCTGGGCCTTGGTTGTCTTCCAGTCTTCTCGGCTCGCCCTCTAGCCCACATCTCTCCCCTTCCCTCCCCGTCCCTCTTTCCCTTCCCTGTCTGTGATCGGCGGTGGCGGCTCCAGCAACGGCTGGGCCCCATCTGTGAAGAGGCCTTGGCCAACGATAACGGGGACACCTCGGAGCTCGCAGGGCGGGGGGAAGGCCCGGGCCTTGGAGATGGAGAATTCCCAGTTGTGTAAGCTGTTCATCGGCGGCCTCAAGGTGCAGACGAGTGAGTCGGGCCTGCGCGGCCACTTTGAGGCCTTTGGGACCCTGACGGACTGCGTGGTGGTGGTGAACCCCCAGACCAAGCGCTCCCGTGGCTTCGGCTTCGTGACCTACTCCAGCGTGGAGGAGGCCGATGCCGCCATGGCCGCCTCTCCCCATGCCGTAGACGGCAACACGGTGGAGCTGAAGCGGGCGGTGTCCCGGGAGGATTCGGCGCGGCCCGGTGCCCACGCCAAGGTGAAGAAGCTCTTTGTCGGGGGCCTGACAGGAGACGTGGCCGAGGGCGACCTGATGGAGCACTTCTCGCGGTTCGGCACCGTGGAGAAAGCCGAGATCATTGCCGACAGGCGGTCCGGCGAGCCGCGCGGCTTCGGCTTCGTGTACTTCCGGAATCACGACGCGGCGGACAAGGCCGCAGTGGTCAAGTTCCATCCGATCCAGGGCCATCGCGTGGAGGTGAAAAAGGCCGTCCCCAAGGAGGAGATCCACTCCGGCGGGGGCGGCTCCCGGTCGGGCCGAGGTGGCCGGGGCGGCGGCGGTCGCGATCAGAACGGCCTGTCGAAGGGCGGCGGCGGCGGCTACAACAGGTACGGTGGTTACGGCGGCGCCTACAACAGGTACGGTGGTTACGGCGGCGCCTACAACAGCTACGGTGGTTACGGCGGCGGCTACAACAGGTATGGTGGTTACGGCGGCGGCTACGATGCCTACGGAGGCGGCGGCGGCGGCGGTTCGTCCTACGGCGGAAGCGACTACGGTGGCGGCTTCGGCAGCTACAATCAGCACCAGTCCGCCTACGGGCCCATGGAGAGCGGTGGCCGAGGCAGCAGCTGGGGCGGTCGCAGTAACAGCGCACCTTACAGAGGTGGCTATGGCGGTGCGGGTGGTTATGGAGGCAGTTCCTTCTAAACAAAATGTTATTGTCCGTGTTGACTTTAGGGGTAGCTGTTTTCAACAACCCCAGGGTCAACTCCTGAGTTCCTTTCCCTCCCACCGCCTTCCCCGTTTGCCCTTGGGGGAGCCGCTTCTAAGGCTGCTTACCCTTAGGGGTATTGCCCTGTCTGCCTGCCACCTCTCCAAGATGGACTCTGCCCCACCTACACATTTTTGTGTTGGTTATTGATAGACTCTATTTTTTTATTATTACTTGGACCTTGGTCGTTTTTATACTAGCAAAATGTCTTGTTTTAATTTGTGTGTTTTTTGGGGGGGTGGGGGGAGTGAACTTGCTGATTCTGTAGCCAAAACCTGGGTGGGGGTTGTGGTGGGGGGTTAGTTTACTTTGTTGTAAGGACTTGATACCTGGCTACAGCGTTTTCTATGAAATCTACTTGGATCCCATGCCTGAAATTTGGGAGCATATGTACAAAAATCATTTTTACGTTTTATTTTTAATAAATCATTGTGTTTGACCGTAAAAAAAAAAAAAAAAGGAATAAATTCGTAAAACCCCTTAACTAAGTGCCAGGCAGGTAGTTAATCACTTTAACTATGAACAATAATGCTTAAGCTACATAATCTTTTTTTAAAATATATTTTATTGATTTTTTACAGAGAGGAAGAGAGAGGGACAGAGAGTCAGAAACATCGATGAGAGAGAAACATGGATCAGCTGCCTCCTGTATGCCCTCTATTGGGGATGTGCCTGCAACCAAGGTACATGCCCCTGACCGGAACTGAACCTGGAACCCTTCAGTCTGCAGGCCGATGCTCTATCCACTGAGCCAAACCAGTCAGGGCTAGCTACATAATCTTTACCTAGGATAATCTCCTTCAGTTACTTCCTTGTAGCTTAATAGAACAATAGGGTAACCTTGGAATGGAGATAAGGAACGCCCTAACCTTTGGGATAGAATGGATAGGATTAAAATCAACTGGGATAAATACAGATGTAACAGGACAGTAAAGACGGAACCTGGCTGTGATGATCAAGTGAACGCTGCCTCCGTGTCATTCCTTCTTCGCCGACTCCGTCCACACCTTTGGGAACCCCTGGACCTGCTGGGGATGAACCCCAACAGAGAACCTGTGCTCTCAACCACCCGTGGGTGTCACCTTCTAACTTGTTTAAACTTGGTCCCTAACCAGGGCAGGTGACCAGCTGCCTCTTTGGGACCTTCCTCTCTGTCCCTGCAGAAGGCATCCAGTCCCTCTGCCAGCCATGTACTTTTTACTGGGGACACACGTGCCCTTGCTTCGTCCCCAGGGTCAGACTTGTTGCTGGAGGGAAGCATGGAATCTTAGGGCTTGTTGCAGTCTTTAGGGAGGGGCAGAGAGAAAAGAGAAAGGGACCGATGACCGGAGGAGGGGGAAAGAGAGATGGCGATGTATGCAGGTGGCAGGAGGGACTGTGGCATGAGCTCTCTGGTGTCAAAACATGCTCAGAAGTAAAGGGGAGAGAGAATGAAGATGGTGGCATAAGGTATAAACCTATGCGTGCTGCCTCCCACAACAACATTGAAACTACAACTATAAGATGAAACAGCTATCATCCAGAACCACGGGAAAGCTGGCCGAGTGGAAGTTCTACAACTAGAAGGAAAGAAAGAAGGGCATTGAGACTGAGTAGGAGGTGCAGAGGCACCAAGAACAGATGTACAAAGGCGGGCGCCAGGCGGCTGCACCTGGGTGCGCCGTTTTTTTTTTCAATCAGAAGGGGATACAAGCTCTCAAATGCACTGAGCTCGTTTAAGGCGAGATTCTGAGGTCCCAGACTCCTACGGGGAGAAACTGGACTGTCTTGTAGTGGGTTAGAAAGCGAGGGTGGCCTTCTCGCAGAGCTGCTCGAAGGGATCATTGTTGCTGTGGGGGCGTGGCACTGGGGGACTCAGACACGCAGAGTCAGTCATGGAGACGCGAGGAGTCGCCGCTGATGACAACCATTGCTGTTTGCTCTGCCCTGGTGATTCTCTGAGACCCCACCCCACTCAATTTACATCCCTGCCCAAGCTGTGCCAGTGGCCAAAGGAATCACCTGTGCTTTTGCAGCCTAACCCAACATACTGCAGCTGGGTCAGAGAGCTCCAAAACTTCCAAATTCCAAACAAAGAAGAGAAATCTGTTGATATCGCTGTAGCTCCTGCTGGGTGGACCCACACAGTGGTTGACTTGGAGATCCAGGAGCCAGGGTACCCCTGGTCAGATATCAGATTTCAACTCCTCACATCTATAAGGGACACACTCAAGAAGCAGACTCAGTGAGCACAAAAGCCCCACTGAAGCAAGTCCTGCCCCATAAGGGTGTCTCCAACACAGCAGTTCTTCCACTATAGACACAACGGGTCCTCACAGTCAGCCAAAAATGCGGAGACAAAGAAACATGTCACAAATGAAAGAAATGGAGGAAAGCAAACTAATGGGGGGACATAGAGTTTAAAACCACAGTTATGAGGTTACTCAAGAATCTTCTACGAACCTCCGAGGAACTTAGTGAGACCTTCAAGGATCTTAATGAGAATGCCAAAAAAATGGAAAAGGACCAGTCAGAAATTAAGCATACACTGACTGAAGTTAAAAATAAAATACAGAGATCCAACAGCAGACTAGAGGATCCCAAGAATCAAGTCAAAGATTTGAAATACGAAGAAGCAAAAAACACCCATCCGGAAAAGCAAAATGAAAAAAGAATCCAAAAATATGAAGATAGTGTAAGGAGCCTCTGGGACAATTTCAAACCTACCAACATCCAAATTATCGGGGTGCCAGAAAAAGAGAGAGAGCAAGATACTGAAAGCATATTAGAAGAAATCATGACAGAAAACTTCCCCTATCTGATGAAAGAAATAAACTTACAAGTCCAGGAAGCAAAGAGAACCCCAAACAAAAGGAATCCAAAAAGGACCACACCAAGACACATCATAATTAAAATGCCAAGGGCTAAAGACAAAGAGAGAATCTTAAAAGTAGCAAGAGAAAAACAGTTACCTACAAAGGAGTACCTATGCGACTGTCAGCTGATTTCTCAACAGAAACCATGCAGGCCAGAAGGGAGTGGCAAGAAATATTCAAAGTGATGAATAGCAAGAACCTACAACCAAGATTACTCTACCCAGCAAAGCTATCATGTAGAATTGAAGGTTAGATAAAGAGCTTCACAGATAAGAAAAAGCTTAAGGAGTTCATCACTATCAAATCAAGAATATGTGAAATGCTAAAGGATATTCTTTAAGAAGAGGAAGAAGAAGAAAATGGTAAAGATAAAAATGATGAACAACAAAGTGACAACAAATAAATACCTATCAACAAGTGAACCTAAACATTAAATCAGAATAAACTGGTGAATATAATAGAAGCAGAGGCATAGAAAGGGAGTAGACTGACAATTCTTGGGGGGAAGGAGTTGTGGGGGGTGCGGGAAGAGATCGGACAAAAATCTTACACCTATGGATGAGGACAGTGGCAGGGGGTAAGGGCATGGGGTGGGATGGGAACCAGGTGGAGGGGAGATATGGGGGGAAAAAGAGGAACATCTGTAATAATCTGAACAATAAAGGTTTATTTAAAAAAAAAAAAAAGAAGTAGAGGCTGGAAGCTGGAAGGAGGCCTGAGCACCACAGCCTTGTGTGTCCTTTCTCAACACCCTGGTCAGAAAGACAACCGAGGAGTCCTTGGTGGAGTGAGTGCGTGCACGTTGCACGTGAGCATCTCACAGCCTGGGTTGTCTTACTAACCACGTATTAAATGGGGAACGTAATTTGCAAGTTTTTCCAGACACTCTGCCATTTTTTTTCTTTCCCCTACTGGGATTTGCAAATATTTTGTGGTAGTCTTTGGCACGTCCAAACTGCTGATCTGGGTTATAAGCAGACAGAAACTGGGCTGACTGGGCACAACCATGAGTAAGGATGATTATACTAAATCCCTGAATCCTTAAAAAAACCCAAAATCCTGGAATGCTTTACCCTATCAGAGGCAGCTAGGCATGGGGCCCATCACCCTGAACCAATGAGATGACAAGGAAACCATGCTATATTAGCTTTTAAATTTCTTAGAAGATTTCATTTGATGTGACACAAGTTGTCTGGCTTTCCCTGTCCCTGGTTTTATGGGCAGGAGCCACTGGGTCTTAAAGGGCTGCTGTGCGTTCCTTCCTCTTCACACTGAGTAAACCTATATAATTCTAGAAAATGAATGTGTTCAAAGACTTTGAGCATGTTCTTTTCAAAATTAACCTAAGGGGGGAAAATGAGTCGTAGCTGTGTGTACATGGTACACTACAATATTGATACCCACTTGTCTAGGCATCCATTTGCCCAGCTAAAGTACTTTCAGGGAGTAAATAGTATGGGATGGTATTTCCCATGTACTGGAAAAAATTGACTCAGTTAAGCTCATTTCACTGGGCTCTGCATAAAAGGATATTGGGGGCCTTGGCCGGTTCGGCTCAGTGGATAGAACATCGGCTTGTGGACTGAAGGGTCCTGGGTTCGATTCCAGTCAAGGGCATGTACCTTGGTTGCAGACTCCATCCCGGGGCCCTGGTCGGGGCGTGTGCGGAAAGCAACCAATTGATGTGTCTCTCTCACATCGATGTTTCTCTCTCTGTGTCTTTCCCTCTTATTTCCACTCTCTAAAAAATAAATGGAAAAATATCCTCAGGTGAGGATTAACAGCAACAAAAAGGATATTGGAGAACATGATGTGTAGGGATTGAAGTAGAAGCAACCTTTTAATTATTAAAAACCATTCAGAAATGTTTATTGATAATACATTTTTTAAACATTTGAAACAATATCTAATTGGTCAAATAAGAATATGATCATGGGTCTCTTAAATAAACTATTTTAAGTAAATATGGAAAGTTTCAATATCAATTTTTTTATTGTGGTAAAATACACACAATATAAAATTCACCATTTCAAAGTATACAATTCAGGGGCATTTAGTCATTCCCAGTGCTGTACAATCACTGCCACCACCTAGTCACAGAACACTCTCGTCACCCCGGAAGGAAACCTCATACACATAAAGCAGCCTTTAGCAATTTTGAAGCAGATTCTTTTTCAATCAACTGTTGGGGTATTTGCATGAATAGTTTTTGTTTTAATTCTGTTAAGAGGTTGTCTTCAGAATTCATCAGGCATGTTAGGCCCAATCATCTGGGATTGACTTGGCAACTGTAATGATCTTTGAATGTGGAAACAATGTGAAATCAAAAGTCTTTCCATTGTAAAAAGAGAGCTTTGCCCATGAACAAGCTAAAGAGGCCGTTTAAAGGGCAACATAATCACATATGGGTAAGAGGTTCAGTTTTCCAATGACTTAGTATTCCATTTTCCATCTTCCTTTTTTTTTTTTTGGAAGTACATTTCTCATGTTTGTATTTGATTCTCCAGTATTTATTTGCACTACAGTAAAATGACAATTTCTTTCCTGTTCAGTATTAAATATGGACATTAACATGCTTTATGTGCTTGAAAGATTATTCTTCCTTCTGCAACGTTTTACACTTTGAACAAAGTGAAGTTGTCAAGTAAACAACAACAACAAAAAATTGAACATGGGAGGACATTTCTTCTGACTTTGAACTCTAATCCTCTAGTCCAGCGGTTCTCAACCTGTGGGTCGCGACCCCTTTGGAGGTCAAACGACCCTTTCACAGGGGTCGCCTAAGACCATCGGGAAACACATATATAATTACATATTGTTTTTGTGATTAATCACTATGCTTTATGTTCAATTTGTAACAATGAAAATACATCCTGCATATCAGATATTTACATTATGATTCATAACAGTAGCAAAATTACAGTTATGAAGTAGCAACGAAAATAATTTTATGGTTGGGGGTCACCACAACATGAGGAACTGTATTAAAGGGTCGTGGCATTAGGAAGGATGAGAACCACTGCTCTAGTCCAAGTACCCTTAAGTACCCTTAGACATGGCCTCCCTGGGAATTCCTTTACGTAGGGAATTGTTGCCTCCCCGCTCTGACCTTTCCCTCTTTCTTATCACCACTTTCTTGAACAATGTTCCATTCTTTCAGCTAACAACTGTTGATTGAGCCACCTCAGTCTGAGCTGGCTCAGATCACTGATTCCTGCCTGGGTGTTAGTGACAGATAACACTAATGCCTAAGCCTGTTATACTTCATGCTGTCTAATTCTGATCCAAGAATCAGAGACACTGCCTTATCCAACTGGATGCCATGCTAATGACGCAATTTGGGGCATCAGGAAAGCCCAGGCTAGGAGGATTTTAGGGGGACATTCACTGAGCTCTCTTTCTAGTCAACATAGTTACTGTTGCAACACCCCCATTATGGTATATATTATCATTCCCATTTTCCAGCTGGTAAAGCTGAGGCTAAAAGAGATCTTTTCAAAGGCCATGAGCTCGTAGGGACAGAGCAAGTACCCAAACCTAGGTCTGCCTGATTCCAAAGCTCATATTCATTCCAGAACAGCAAATACACCTCTCTGAGCACTTCTTAAATTACACCACATTGATCCTGTACACTCAGTCCACAGGTAAGACTAACTCTGCTCCTTATAACTCATTTTCAGATTACATTCGTGTTCATTATTGTGGGAGCATTCTTTATTTTATTCATTTATTTATTCAGATAGAGCAATGCTTTACTCACATGGAGAAGAGATAGAGCAAAATCAACATCAGTGGTGTGCAATGGTCCCTTGTGGCTAACCCCAGCTCCCTGCAGCCATTTGGCCTGCAGGTAATCCTCTCTCCTGAAAGGCAGTGGTGTGCCTGAGGGCCATTGCCATACTTGCCAAGGCAGAACAAAGGAACAGGAGTACTCCTTGAGCATGAAACCGGGAAAGATATTCTCAAACAAAGTGATAAGCTTGGCACAGCCTGCAAGAACTCCGTATCTCTTGGTAAGGAAGTATTCCAGGCCCAAGGGCCATTCTTATGTGGTTGAGTGGGGCTTTGAAATACTGCACGCGGGAGACTGCCTCTCCCAACAATTCTTTATTGGAATTACTTGATTAAATGTCTTTCTTCCCAGTGGACTTTGCATTCCTCAAAGGCAGTGACCAGATCAGTGCTCGCTGTACAGTACATGCTCAATAAATGTCTCTTCACTGAAGAAAGGAAAGAATGAGGGATGAATGAATGAAGCCGTGAATTGCCGATCAGACAGCTGTCAGAGGAGAGAGGGGTTGGGAGACTAGATGAAAGAAGGTGAAGGGATTAAGAAAAAAAACCACCCATATATAATATATAGCACATATACACAGGCAACGATGTGGTGTTAGCCAGAGGGGAAGGGGGTTGAGGGGCTAGGCGGAGGTGGGCAAAGGGGAGGGGGGAGAATGGGAACAGAAAGGGACTTGGCTTGAGGCAGTGGGCACACAATGCAGTGTGTAGATGATGTTTCCTTGAGTTGTACACTTTGCAACCTATATGGTTTTATGAGCCAATGTCACCCTAAGAAATTCACTTAAAAAACTTTTAAAAAGAGAGAAAGAAGGGGTAAAAAGAGAAGGCAACTGCAGAAGTGCTAGTCTCAACACAATAAGACACTTGGAAGAGACCTAAATTTAGCACCTGGCCAGTGGAAGAATTCTTTAAAACTACATCAAACACATCTGAGTAAGCGTGGGATTTAAGTTTGGACCTGGAAACATGTAAAAGCCTGAAATACTGACAGCATGATTGGGTAGGGCTTCACTGGGGATCCTGACTAGTAAATTGGTTGCCTTTTAATTTAAAAAAAGTCTAGTAAGATTTTAGAATACAGACTAAGTTAGAATGTTTAATTGGCCAGTAAATGACACAGGGGAAAAAAAGCAGGGTGTGGCCTACTCATCTTCCTGGCTGGCAAACATTGAGGTGTAGTTCTAGAACAGGCTCTGCTGGTGCGAGCTTGAACAGGTAACTTCACCTCTCTGGGCCTTGGCTTTCTTACCTGAGAAATAAAGGGGGCAGAAGAGATGGCCTCTCAGTCCTGGGCAGGTAAACCTCTATGATCTGAGTAGGGGCTTCCCCATTGATGTCCATGTCCCTACACATTGCAGGGGGAGCAGGCTCAGCCTCATGGCTCGTGGAACCCATGGCCAGCACTGGCTACATAATTTCTGGGGCCAGTGTATTATGAAAATGCAGGGCCCCTTGTTGAGTATTATTCAGAGTTTCAAGACTGTGACAGCACGGCATTAACCCCAGAATGGGGTTCTTGGGACATAGGCCCTGTGTGAGTACCTGGCCACACTACCAGGGAGCTCACAGGCCCCTGCTGCATGTGGGAAGGGATGCTGTCTGGATGGAGTAGGTCTGGGGCCCCAGCTAGCCTGGGGGAGGCAGGAATGCCCCTGGGGTTATGAGTTCCTTTCTCAGGAAAGTGGCTAATGGAGAAGCCTGACTCACCAGGGAGGTACATGTCCCTGAAGCTGGCTTCCTTGCCTTACTTTTGAAATTAGCACTGAAACAGCCATGCTGGGCTGAAGGAAAGTGGCTTATTTGGGGACCTAGACCAGAAAGGGTTATAAAAAACATTGGAGTTAAAAATAAGCCTGTAGGTGTAGCTGCCCACAGATGCCCTTTTGGAAGGGAGGTGGGGTGGGGACAGGTAGGAGAAGGTGGGCCAGACCAGGAGAGCAGGGGCCTGTGGGAGGAGCTCTTTGGGAGCAGACAGCCCTCAGCTGTCAGTGGCAAGGCTATTTCTACAGTTGCCAAGAATACTGAAGCCCCTTTAGCTTGGAGGCAGAATCTGGGATTAACCAGGAGCTTGGAGCATCTGACATTACATCAGACAGCAGCCCCGTGCCAGCCTGCATCCCTCACCTTCCTGATAGCACAAGAGAATCAGGAAAACTGTTTTTCTGACATCTGGATAAGATCAATACCAACTTAAGAAGTCATGGGGAATGGCATAGGGGGAGATAGAGGATTGCTTTATAATAGAACTGGAATAAGCGTGTGTGTGTGTTTTAAGCTGCACCCTCAAAACCCATCCATGATTTTCATAAAATATAGATCACTGGTCCCAGGGAGACCCAGAGGGTGAATGCTGCAGCTGAAACTATCCCAGATGATAGTTTCCAAATTCATTCCTCGCAGACACAGCTGCAGAATCTTCATATGTGACGGAGAAGGCATTAAAGCAGCGGTTCTCAACCTGTGGGTCGCGGCCCCTTTGGAGGTCGAACGACCCTTTCACAGGGGTCGCCTAAGACCATCGGAAAACACCTATATAATTACATATTGTTTTTGTGATTAATCACGATGCTTTAATTATGTTCAATTTGTAACAATGAAATTGGGGGGCACCACAACATGAGGAACTGTATTAAAGGGTTGAGGCATTAGGAAGGTTGAGAACCACTGCATTAAAGGATAGACAAACAAATACCTGTCATCTCCCCTCCATGCCTTGATTTGTCTTTATTGGGCAGTGTTCCACCCATGGACCTCAGGGCAATGCAAGCTGCTCCAGGACAAGAACAGGATGTCCACCTCTGTCCAGAATTTGACCATTGGGTCAGATCTGTGAGCCCTTAGGCTTTTTAATAGCTATGTCGTCACTTTCTATCCCAGCTCTGAGGGTTTCCACTGAAGGAAACCAAGTCTGCTTACAGAGGTAGAAGCAGAGACTATTCCAGGAGGATCTTA
Source organism: Myotis daubentonii (assembly GCF_963259705.1). Classification (NCBI taxonomy): domain Eukaryota; kingdom Metazoa; phylum Chordata; class Mammalia; order Chiroptera; family Vespertilionidae; genus Myotis; species Myotis daubentonii. Next base: position 42,463,503 of record NC_081852.1, read on the forward strand.
TGTCTAGAAATTATTTCCTGCTCCCATTTCTCTACCCAGGAGAGAACAACATGTACCTCAATGGTGCATGTAGTTCGTGGAATCCAGTTTTGTTAGAAACAAAGTATTTTTTTAAAAAAAAAATCATTAAAATATAGGCCCGAGTACTTCTAGCCCTTTCCCTTGGCAACCCTTCACTCAAACCATCTCTGACCAAGGAAAATCAGTCCAGTGAGCAGAGGCTGCATCAATTGCAAAGTTACATATATTATGTTCTAAACTTTAAGTAGATACTGTCTATAAAAATATGCAAATGGATATGTGCTTGGTCTGAATCAGAGATTTCCAACAGTAGCACTATTGACATTTTGGGCCAGATAATCCTTTGCGATGAGGACTGCTCTGTACAATGAAGGATGTTTAGAAGCGCCCCTGGCATCTACTACTAGGTGCCTATAGCACCTCCCTCCCCAATTGTGACGATCAAATGTCCCTAGAGGGCAAAATTGACCCTGGTAGAGAACCACTCATCTCAATGATGCAGCTATGTCTAGGGTTTATTAAAAAGCCAAAGAAAACCATCCATTGTTTCAATTTCCCTATAACAAGCTGTCATTTACTTTCTCTTTTTTTTTCTAAACTGTACTCTTTAATAAGGCTAGATTCTTTGATGTCATTGCATAAGGGCAATAGTTAGATCCTCTTTGAAAATGAACTAAACTAGTAAATTCTACAGAAGAGGTTAGTCATCTGTCGAGGGTGCGGGGAAAGAAGCAAGAGATTGTCTGTAAATGTGTCTGAAGCATTTGGTACCAGCCTTGTCTCCTCTAATCCAATGATGTGGGAGGCAGGGATGGAATGTAATTGCGGTTCAGTTCTTGGAAACCTAATTAATTGCATCATAGCCCATTTGGAGATCGGTTGCATAGAGGAAGGACTTGTTCAGACATGGCACACAGGTGATCATTGGATTCAGGAGAGGGCGTGCCTTGGATATGTGGACTCTGGTGTAGATTTTCCTGGCACAGCCATGGGTGAGAAAGAGTGCCATGAGTTTTTTTAGCTGATGATTCTGAGATACACACACACATAGTAAATATCTAATAATGTGGCTCCTGTGTGGCTTTTCCATAAGGACAAAGAGGCTTTGTCTGAATAGTCCATCCATCTGTATGACACAAGATGGCCCAGCTAAGAGGATTCTCAGATGACACAATGCAGTGTGAGGAGAATGGAAGCCTATTGGATCTCTATCATCAGAAGTGGTGCCTCCTTTTTGCCTTCCCACATCAGCACTGGCCTTTAACCCAAGCTTATAAAGGAGGAGAGGAGTGATGCCCCCAGACACGTGTGTGCTCAAGACTTGCTCTATCCACCGTGAGCCCCTGGACAAATATTCTCAGTGTATTTCAGTCCATGTTATTTTATTTGGTCTTCACAACAAGCCTGTGAGGAGGGCATCTCTAGTTTTATTTGACATTTGAGGAAACTGAGGCTTAGAGAAGTTGAGTGACTTCCTCAGGACCCATGGTTGGTAACTGGCAATTGGAATTCAGCCCTTTTGGGCTCCAATTGCATTGTCCTTCTAAATACACCAGTCACCATCTAGATAATCTCATCTGGATGCTCTCTAGAATCCTCTGGCCCCAGTGTTCAGAGGTGGGCAGTTTCAACAGATTAAGAAAAGAGTTTGAAAACAGCTTGTCTCAAATACATGGATAATTCATTCAGGAAATATTCCTGAGAGTCATGGGATAAAATAACAATGTTAGGAAATGTAACATATGTTAAGCATGGTCTCCATGCTTAAAGGATCACACAGAGTTGAGAGGGACTTTGGGAATTATCTGGCCCAAACTCCTTGTTTTGTAGATGTGGGACACAGGGGAGATGAAATTCTATTCAGGATGCTGTGGTAGAAAAGGAAGATAAGGGCATATATGGAGGCATCATAAAGGAAAGATTATAGGGTGTGGTAGGTGAGTGGAGATGCAGAGAGAAGGATGACTTTGGGTTGATGATGTAACTATTGACAGAAACAAGGAGGACCAGAGAGGGCGCTAGTGCCAGAATGGTGAAAAGAAGGTGAATTTGTTTCTTCAGAAATTGGTATGTCAAGTAACTAGAAACTCCAATTGAGAATTCCAAGACCTGAGAAGAGAAGTCATATCCTAGAATTTGTTAAATCAGATCTCCAAGTGAGAGTCCTAGCATTAAACCCAGACACCCATGACAGGGCTCTGTCATGCTCAACAGTTGCATTAGCCTCTAAGATTAAGGCGGAGGAGGGGTGTTTCTCACATCTACAGTCCATGCAAAGCTTAATGCCACAAATGTCAGAATCAACAGGTAAAATAACCAAAATAGCCAGAAAGAAGAACTGAAACTAACATGACATTTATCAATGATCAATGTAAAGTCCCATGTTTATGTTCAGAAAATCAATTGCATCCTATGGAATTAACAAGAATAATAATATTGATATTAATTAAATATCATTTTAAAACTACCATTTTAAAATCCAATATTACAATGTGCCAGATTCACTATGTGTCACTGCTTCACAAAATAATTTATTTAATCCTTTCAGCAGCCATATGAGATCGATACTGTTATTATCTCTGTCTTATCAGCTGCAGAAAAGAAACTGGGACCAGGGATATTAAATAAATGTACCTAAAGTTAATATGTGTCAGTTTGACTGAAAACTACTGTACTCTTTAACCAATAAGATAAGAACTGTGGAGACTTGGCTTAACCAGACTCATGTCAAAGACCCTTTGCATTTGTAAAAATAAGTGAACATGTGTTTTCAGGTGCTTCAAAGAAAAATACAAAAGCACAGATGATGAGTCTCTGGGAGGATATTAAAAGTACAAAAATATAAAATTTCCTTTTAAACTAGTTTCACTAACTTGAAAAGAACATAGTCAATGTAATCAGGATTGTAAATTTCGAATGTTTACCTAGAAGTGTAAACTTTTTATGACCATAGGAATGTTTACTGTGGGAGAATTGAGAACCCAGGTCTTAGCTGGGTTTCTGATGATATACTTATCTCATAAAATCCAGGGAAAATTATGGCTAATAATAAACTAGAAGATCCTGAGGGTTTATGAATTACTACTAACAGAGAAACCTACTTTCTGTAGTGCCCCAATGGGAGAGAAAAGGGGAGAATCTGTGCTCACACATTTCTGTGGTCCAGTATAACTTAGCCACCGCACCTTCCTCAGTTCTTCCATAGCACAGTCTCAGGGTGCTACTGATCCCCAACGGTGTTCATCGAGGAACCTTCTCTTTCTCCTTCATTCTGAGGATCCCTTGTTTCTTTCCAATCCTGTCTTCCCTCCTTTCCTTGGCTGATTCTGTTTTTCCTTCATTCCTGGTCACTTCTTCTGCTCCAGTTTTTTTTTTTTCAGCCCTTGGACTATTTCCCCTAGATCAGGGTCATCCCTTTTAGCCACCCTTGATAGATACTCACTATCTTTCTATGTTTGTGACTAAGAATTTAAGCAAAGTCTCATATAAACTTTGATAATCCTAAGAGTGTATATACACAACTCTCCACTTATATTGTCATCTGGTGCCAAATAATTGCACAATTAGGCAACCTTTTGAATTGATGTTAACCAGTTGGGACAGAGGATTTAAACCACAGGGATCAAGTATTTCATTTACCTATTTCTCACTCTCCCATGTAATTACAGAAAAAGAGGTAAGATGGTGCTTTAAGTCCATTGTGCTTACAATTTCATTTCTTTCAAATGTTCCACGTTGACAGTGCACATTTTACCAAAATGGGCCAATTCTGTAAAGACAACTGAGTAACCAAGTGGAAAAAAAAAGTTATTTCTGCCTAAGCCGATGAGTGTAGTGTATGATTATCCACAATATAATTTTGTTTTTCTACCCCATAATCTATGGGTGTATATTAACTATGACCACTCTATGATCAAGCTGGATTTTGTCCCAGAGGGAGGGACCATCAAGTGATTTAGGTTCTATTGCTTTTCTTTAAATTCCCATTTGTATTTCCTGAAAGAGGTTCTAAGACTTAGTATAGCTCCAGGTTATGGAATATCTCTAAGAATGACCTATAAAAACCCTCCTGCTCATTGGAGACAAGACCTAATATCCATTCCTTGTTAGTTTCTTTGGCATGTCTTCCCTACCTCTTCTTCCCTTTCCCTCTTCACTGCTGTGCCCCAGATCCAGGCCTGCAACACTATATGCTTGGGTTACTTAACTGCCCCCACCTACTGAGTCTCCCTGCCTCCAGTTTCCCTCCCACTCCAGTCCATCCTGCCAGCTTCCTATAAGTTTGCTGGCGTGACACTCTAACAGTGTAACCCATTCTCCAACCTTGTCCTCCCTGTCCTTTGTAATCTGGCCCCACCCCATGCATCTAACCTTATCGGGAACTTCGGGTCCTGCATGCTCTACTCTGTTGTCTGTGCTGGGCAGAAAACTCTCACTATCTCACCATGGACCCTTCTGAAGTCCAGCTCCACGTGTCAGCTTCTGTATTTCCTCCCTCCCAGGACATAATGCTTTCCTTCTATGGTTATCTTACCTACCTCTCAGAGCCTAGCTCTTCTTTCTAAAATTAAATTTATTGGGGTGACATTGGTTAATGAGATTATGTAGGTATCAAGTGTATAAGTCTGTGCTACATGATCTGTATATCTAACTAAAAAGTTTCTGCTCAGCAAAGGAAACCACCAACAAAACAAAAAGGCAACCAACCATATAGAAGATATTTTCAAAGCCTAGCTCTTGAAGCAAGCACCTTCTCCCTGAAACCTTCTCCAGCTACTCTAATTCTTTTCTTATATTACTACTTCCATTGTTTTCCTTGCTCCCCTCCCATGAGGGTGTAGAAACTTGAGATCAAGGGCTTGACAGAGTGCCTTCTTGTCCCCTGTCCCTGCAGATCAGCCACAGACACCCAACAACATGCCCTCAAAATGGCTGACTTAGCGATACCGCCTACAGATTTCACATCAAGTTCACCTCCAACTGCATTTACCACGCACCTATCAGGCATACGGCCCATATTCTAACTATGAAGGGCTGTCCTTTTGCCAATGCCAGGATAATTTCTCTTAAATTTGGTCTCAAAAGTTTTAATTCCTTGATATTTGTAATAACTTACTTGCTACACAAGTCACAACTGTGAAAAATTGAAGTTCAAATGGTAGTTGGAATATAAAACAGTCATTGAACATTTTAAAAGTTCCAGTCTCCAAAAACCACGGTGCCCTTACAATGAGACAAAAAGAAGCGTTTCAAACTCAAAATTTGGGAAGTTATCTTTTCCATAGATCAAAGAAGTTTCTTGATTCTTGCCCTTGGGTCATTTCTGATTTATTTGTTCTAAGTGGATTTTTATAGATAATTGTTACACTGACATAAGGACATGAGAAAACCAGACCCAATCTCCCCAAAACACTTGTGATATATACCCACAAAGTAAATTAATAAAATGATTACAACAACCCTTAACATTGCATAGCAATCTACAATGAAATTGTTGAGGACCAAAGTAGACTTTTCCTTAGCAAAAGCTTGCTGTATTCAGACTCTGAAAGCTGATCTTTTGTAGAATCTAAACTTTTGACTTTTTTTTTTTTTAAATTTTCTCTCCAGAGCTTTACACTTTATTATTGGCAACAGCCAGCTAGAACAAACCCACTTATTCCTACACTCTTCTTAAAAAATCCTGCCCACTTCCCTATAGCAGTTGCCACCCACTGCCTTAGAACTAGAAAGTATTCTAGGATTTCAGTTTTTCTGCGAGGCAGTAAGAGCATTGGGAAAAAGCAGAAGAAGAAGGAGAAGAAGAAGAAAAAAAGTATTGATTGGGGAGAATCTTACCTCAACTTTTGACTGGCAGGGACAGTTATTTTATTAAGCTTGTCCATTCTTTTTGGTGATGATAAGAGCCACAAGTGACCGTCCAGTGGTAACGTCAGCAGTCCCTGGCCCTCCTAGGGAGTAGCATGATAAACCTTTGTTCTCAAGGGCCCCAGTCACTCGAGTCTGATTTCTGCGAGTTCAGACTGCTGGCAAACACCCTTGTACCAGGGAGAAGTAAAACTTGCTCGAACACATAGCTAAGTTTCATGTTTCTACATAATCATGTGATCTGGGGAGCCAGCCAGCTTGGCTGACTACTCCACGTTGTGTAAACTTTAATAGTGAAACCTATTGGACATGCAAATTTCTTTCCAGCTGCTTTCTTTTATAACCAGATTTGTAACCAGGTCAGGGCAAGCTCTGCTGGTCACTACTTCCTGTTGTCTCAAACACATTTAGTCCTATTTCCAGCAGGTGTCACGCTGTCCCCAGCAGCTTCCTGGGCTCAAGAAAAAGCAGAATAATCCATTCCATCTGAAGGTTTCTTTGGAACTTTATGCTCATTTGCATAAAGTCATGGGTAAACTTTTCCACTTAAAGATGGAAATTATATGAAAATGGCATTTTTATATTGTTCTGCTTGTTCCTTCCACCTACCAAATATTTTTTAAAGTATTTAAAATAAACTCCATCATAAGATATATGTCCTCCTTATCAGGCTGGTGGAGTCAGGAGTTATGCCGATAGCCAGATGCTTGCAGACAAAACCAGGATGTACCCAAATGTCAGCTGAGAACAAATCCAACAATCTCCCAACAATGCAATTCTGACATCAGGCCATTTGGAAGCTCCCTAGAAACAGGGTGCCACTCTCCTCACTGCCTTTGTCCCCTTCTGCCCTCATCCCCTGCTCGCTATCACCTGCTCACCAGACCCAGTGGAGTGCAGACCTGGGAGCAGTGAGGGCATCCCAAGCACAGCGGGTGGGGCGAGGAGCAGCGAGGAGGGAAGCACGCCTGCCCGGGCTGACCCACCAGAGAGGTCCACTTCCCTCTGGAAGACTCGCCTATTCCTTTGACCTATTCTGAAACCTCTGATTTGTTTGTCATTCAGAGAGCAGAAGGCAGTTTAAGGCCAGGGAAGAAGGAAATACCTAGACACACTCTCCTGTAGCGAGCAGGAGTGCCCTGCTCGCCTTTGTGAGTAGGAACACATTTTCCACCATGATCCAGGTGACCAGTCCTCTCCCCAGTCTAAAGAATACACAGAAAGGACAAAGTAGAGGGCTCCCAGGTAATTCTCCTGTTACAGACCCAAGATAGAGGAGGAAGAGACAAAGGAGAGAAGACAAAAGGAAGAGGAGGAGGAGGAGGGAGGCAGGGGTGGGGGTGCTAGAGCAGTAGCAATGGCAGAGGTGGAAGCAGTAGATGGATTTCTTCCTTCCTGTGCCTCACCTTTGTACAGAGGTTCTGTATTTCTCCAGGTACATCTTCATTATTTACATTCATGTACTACATCTGAATTTCTAGTTCGACCAGATGTTTAGGAGCTGAGTCCTCAGAGCTATTGAAGGGTAGGGCCCTTCTGCTTGGCCAAGCCACCAAATTGGCTAGTCCAGCAAGAGGGCAGACAATCTTCATAAGAAACATGAGAGCACGTGTCGCCTGCAATCATTTATTTTCCCCAAACAAACAGCTCAATATTCTTGCAGTGTGTCCTGAAGGAGCTCCAAACTTCCTCCCACCCTCTTCCCAGAGTTCCTAACTGAAACCAGCATGTAATGTCATCTGGGTACATCCTGATGAAGACACATGTAATGTCATCAAGGATCAGAAAAACCAAGCTTCACTGAATGAAATGATGATAATCAGCTTGTTCCTTCTAAATAATGGTAACGTACACTCATCGGGCACTTGATTTTTCTCTCAACCAAAACTCTGCTCAGCACCTGGGCTGGCAACTTCTTATTTTCCCCAGAGAAAAAGACTGGGGGCAAGAGTTACACTTCTGCTTTTTCTTTTTACAGCCACTTGTCTTTCTTCTTTTTACTGTATTTAGTCTGACATGATAAGAATGAGAGTCTACTTTTTCAGACTGGACACTTTGCCCCATGCGGTGTGTAGCGTGACAGCCACAATGTTCCAGGCTGTCCCAACCATTCAGCAGGTGTAACCGGTTTCCCACGGAGGTCAGTGCAAGCATGGAAACCGAGGACACTGAGTCTCAGCCAACACTTATAAAAGGAATGAGATCACAAAACATGGTTTCCACAGCACATGAAGAACAACATATCATGCCAGAACAACATATCTATGCTCACTGTGCCATGTCTCTACCTACATGGCACAGTGAGCATAGACATTGATTAATAACCAGATTAACAGATGAAAAATGGATAATCCCAACCTTAAAGGAAACTGAGAAGTCCTATACACTGCTGATAAAAATGTAAGCAGGTGTAATGACATACTTACCTATGACACAGCATGGGCCATTGACGTAACTAAGCACGAAGAGTATTCCATGTACATCAAGGTCATGCCCAAGAATTGTCATTGAAGCACCATTTCTAGTAGAAAATAAAATAACCCAATTTCCTATCAACAAGAGAATGAATAGATTAGTTGTGGCATATTCATGCAATGGAGTACTATTACACAGTGAAAAATGAGTGAAGTACAATTGCATTAGTATGAATAAATAACAAAAATAATTTAAGCAATAAAGACAAGTTAAAAAGATCGTATAGCATGATTACAGTTATACTAAGGTTAAAGACATGTAAAACTAACTCATATAATTTATGACATGTGCAGATATAGTCAAACCAAGGCAGGGAACAACAGATGTAAAATTCGGGAGAATGGTTATCAAGGAGCAGGATTGGAGTGAAGGAGCATACAGGGCTTCAATGGCAATGCCAGTGTCCTATTTCTTGAGTGGTGGGTACATAGGTACCTACTGTAGCTATTAAATATTTAACAAAAACAAATGAAAGAAGATCTGGACTAGAATTATGGTCCAAAGCCAGGACAGACTGCCTAAATCTCAGTTAGCTCTGTAAGATGATGTCTTGAGAACAAGAAGACAGATAATACTGAAGCTTGGGATTAAGACCAGCCCTGATTTCTCTTGGGCTCTTTTCCTTGCATCTATTAATGATAAAAAACAACAACATGCTTATTGAATGCTTTCATGTTTGTGTATTATGATGACATTCATTTTACAGGTGAAGAAACTGATTTATAGAGCCCAAAGTTATGCTACTCATCAGTGGAAGAGCTGGGATTCAAGACTGTTTCCATAGTCTTGAGGACACTGAATCTTAGCCAACACTTATAAAAGGAATGTACATGGAATGTACATGGAATATTCTTTGTGCTCAGGAATGTACAAATGATGTACATGGAATACTCTTTGTGCTCAGTTACGTCGATGGCCCATGCTGTGTCATAGGTAAGTATGTCATTACACCTGTTTCCATAGTCTAAGCTGCCAATCAGAGGGCTTTATCATTACACAAGAGATCGTGACTCAGTAGAGGGCCCTGTGCTGGCATTAAAACACCAACTTAACCATGACCATGAGGAATCACTTAGTCTCCCTGACCTCAGTTTCTCATCAAGTATAGGAAAGGGGATTCAAGGAGAGTTCAGGCTCCTTCTTGGCATCTGGACACTGGTCCGTGTGCACGTAAGTTAAATTCCACCAGTGGAAGCACTCTCCATTTCCAGAAGAGAAAGCTCTGATTGTCCACACTAGATTGCTTCCCAAAGCGGGGCTAGGTGTGTGGCCTAACACAGAGCTGTGGAAGTAGTCTGAGTCCTCACTGGAATTGAGAGATCAGCTATTGTTTACCCTCTCTGTCCTGCCATCCACCTGCTGATGGCTTTTCCCTTGCCAGGTCTGGTTTAGCAAACTGCCAAAGAAAGTAGACAGGGTGTAGCATTGGTACTATGCAGTATGGTTCTAACCACAACCTACTCCCATGATAGTCAGCCTCACAACAACTCTATGAGGGGGTGTTATTATCATTCCCCATATTATGATCTGAAGCCTGAACCTCAGAAAGGTGACATAACTTACCAGAGGCCATTCATCTTCCTGACTCCTGAGCCTTAACCCCCAAACCATCATTCACTCTCTTTCCTCTCTTGTGCTGGCCCTACTTGGGGTGGGGTGGGGATGGGCATGTGTGTGTCCTGCAGGTACAGTGGCCTTGGCAGTTTTCTGATGCATGTGAGCCAAAGTCGCAGGAGCTGGCTGTTTGTCAGATGCAGCTTGGTTAACTGGCCAGTGCCAGTTAGGGGCCCAGAAGGAGAAGGGAGCCTGGCTAAGCCAGTGGGGGAAAGTAACAGAAGAGGCCATGGAAAGGCAGAGAGAGAAAACGAAGTGTGGCAGATGCTGGTAGCAGTCTGTCTGTTATCCTTTGTGGGAATTTGGGAGGCAGGAAGGGAGAAAGAAGGAAGAAGAGAACAGTTCTGTGACTTAAACAATGGGAAAAGACTCTTTAGATCTTAAGCTTTCACTTTCTGTGACACAAATCAGTTCCCTATTTTATCTATTCAGTAAACTCAGTATTCTTTACGTCAAATTAGCCTGGAGTAAATCCTCTGTATATTAGGAGAATAACTTGGAAGAAAACAGCCTTTCCTCATTGTATCAGTCTAAGTCCCTGGTCGGCAAGAACATTACAATAGCCTATAATCAGGATAGAAAATTCCTGGCCTGTATGTCGTCTTCACCTCCTTCCTTCTCTTTTGTCCTCTGAGCCAATCTGCCAACAAGATTCTCCTTTGTAATATTGCCACCTTTGCCCTGCTCTCACTCCAGCCGTGGCCCTCACCTGGATCACTACTCAACCTCCTATTACTTTTCTGTAGTCAGATCTACCCCATTCTCATTTCCAGGCCTTGTTCCCAGATAAGGAAGAAGAACTATAAATGGATAAAACCAAGCCTCTGCTATATGGATATTCTTTCCATAGGCGATTAGAATTAAATTTGATTTACATATAGGACTGAAGTGATATGGGGCTAGATAATTGAGTTGTTTTATCATTGATTAGGCTTTATTCTCTTTAAGATTTTGATAAAGATGGCAATAAAGTTCAGCAAATGCTAAAGTCTGGCCCATAAAAAAGGGTGTGTGAGCTCAAGTAGTGTCACTGGGAAAAGAAAAGGAGGCAGAGCATGTTGTAGCAATTATACTCTTCAAATAACATACATCCACAGTTGAGTAAGTGGAACTTGTTATGTAAGAAAACTTAGAGGAAATTCATATAGTTTGTAATGGGCACAAAATATTGGAATAAAGATAAGTAAGGATATCCTGAAACACAGTACACACAGACATACATGCTCACATATACAAATTATTTTTCAGTTTAGTTCCTTATATCTGCCTCTCCTGACTCCCCAGCAGCACATGGATTACAGGGCTCTAGCAGATCCAGCTATAGAATTCTGTGCTCTTCAGAAAATATATGGCTAGCAAGACAGCATTCCTGTTTTCTCCTACATGGTCTATGCATCCATGAACAGTGACAACTTTAGAAGAAAACAAGGGTCAGATACTGTTACCAGACAGGGTCTAGGCCTGGAGGGGTCTGCTTTGGGCCAGCCAGTAGTATGTGGGTTCTTGACTCCGTGCAGGAAAGATTTCACAATATGAGTCCAGGTGATTTTGAGAATATGTTTATTAAAGCTGGGAAAGTGCAGCAAAGGAAGGGCTTTGGTAGAAGAAGCAACAGGAGAGAGCCTAGGCAGGACTGCTTTGGCTCACTGAGAAATAGAAGTCACAGTAAAATAGGTGAGCCAAGGTGGGGCTGCCATTAGTTCACTGTAAAGTCAGAGAAAAGGGGGCCTTGGAGACAGGTTCAGGGGGTTAGCCTGGGTGGGATGAGCTGCCATTGCCCGTTGCCCTCCTGGTTGCAAGTCTTGCGGGGACCCTTAGAGTTTAGGAGAAAGATAGCAGAGATAAAGGCATGGCTGTGCACTAGGGAGAGTGCACAGTAGGTCCTTTGTCTTGAGGCTTTTTATCTTTGGCAGGTGGGACTCCTTGGGGAGGTCTCAAGGGAAGGTCTTAACAGAATATTCATTAGCTTTCCACATGTGTCCTTGAATATGTTGATTTGTCAGGGTTATTTTCTGGTTGCTTTTATTGTTAAAGAACGTCATCGAAGAGGGACTGAGGCTGGTCTGTCCTGGGACAGTCTGGAATGTAAACAGTTTGCTCCTAAGTGTCCTTGGTTAGGGAAGATAAAACCTTGTGATTCATTAGCTGGCTGTAAATTGCTCAAATTGTTTGGCCTTGCTTAATTGTCTCAGTTTCCCTTATTCCACTTGTCAAGGAATTTCCCTAGCTTCTTACTATCCCCCCACAATACTAATGATCATAACAACAAATGATACAGGAGACATTCACAGACTTGATTCTCTAGACCTAACCCTAACTGGTATATGGTGGTTCTCATCACCTCCATACACACCCTCATGCATCCAAGATAGTCCAGTTCAGCTGCATCACAGAGTGTAACATGGTAATCTGTCCGGGAGACCTCACAGCAACAAGTGGCTGGAGGCTGTAAGAGTCTGGGCACCACAGTCCTTTGGGGCTGAGTCTCTATGAAGAAGGCCCTTCCATTGTCAGGCTTAGCTGGAAACTCATTCACTTAGAGGGAGAAGATGAGGTGGGACTTGTCAGAACTGGGGGCAGAGGTTGCTGGGAAGCTACTTTCCTCTCACTGAAGCGTCTTATGCGGCATTCAAGTGGATGTCCCCACAGGGAGTTTCTCTTGGTTTTTCTGGAGTGATACTTTTAATAATACGCTGTTGGGAAGAAAATATGATTTTACAAACATTCTTGTAACTTAACAGTCCTGAAAAAAAATTTTTCAACATTAATATTAAAACAGTTTGGCATTTAATAGTAAATTGGAATAGTCTCTTTGACTTTCCTTAAGAAGGAAATTTCCAATTTATTCATTCTCAAGTAGGAATTAAAATTGAATATTCAGGAACTATAAGCATCTGTAAACTAATTTTGAAAGTCATTATATCACTAATGGGAGAAAATGATAAGCCTTCAATAGAACCTCTGCTAGGCTTATAACATGCCTTTGACAACCTGGGAAAATGCATCTTTTTTTTTTCCTGGTAGGAGGAGGTTTCCTATGGCCACATGGGGTTTGGGGGGAAAGAGTGAGTGCTGGATCCTGGCCTTCTGCCAGGTGGTAATCTAAGCAATGGGTCCCTGTTGAATGCTTACTTATGAGGAACCAGTATCAGTGTGTAAGTCACCAGGGAGGGGCTTCTGTCAATGACCCAATCAAGCTGATTTTCCAACCTTGAGATTTGCAGGCTACAGGTGCATGGGATACCCTCCAAATTATAGGTGAGCAAGTTGGTGGCTCACTCCACAAACTCCAACCTTGTGTATGGCTAGGGCCCAAACGAGTTAAACAATTTACCTTTCTCTTAGTCATTTTTTTTTACCCATACCAAAATTTCATATGAAGCCTCCCTCCCTCATAGATAAAATGTTACAGACCATTGAGTATGGTATTCATGATGAATTATAGTCCCTTGGTGTTTTTGGCAAAAAAACACATGGCATGCTTTATCCCTCTCAGAGACCAAACATGCAGCATGGTAAGGCGTTTGCGGAGTCCCACAATAAAGAAAACTATTTCACTTGCCTTAATCCAGCATTTGCCAAAACTTTGGAAACTAAATCTTTTCCCCAAGCATAAGGCCTATTGATATCCCATGGAACTACTGCTCCTTAAAATATACTAACATTTGGCAAATGTTAATCCAGTCCAATGAGCACATTTTAAAGATGAAGAAACTCAGGCTCAGAGAAGGTGCATAGCTGATTAGGTCTTGTCCCTCCCAGCCCTCCTTGGCTGGCTGTAACATGATACTTACTGATAACCCACCATTCCCTATCTGGTGACCTATGGCAATTTGCCTTGATCTATTACTAATAGCCCTACAATCAGCCTCACCTTTATTATTAATGAATCTGAGCTCTGTTAATTATATACCTTTGGGTGGCATTTCCTTATGACCAATGGGAGGGATTTGCAAGAAAGATGACAAATATTCGAGGTGCAGTCTGTGACCAAAGGATACTAACATTTATTAACCTGAGTTCCCACCCCTGACCTTGGCGTCTGGGTTTGAGTCAATAGAACCAGTGGACCATCATGACTGCCATAAAGGACAACCTGAAGATATAAATGTAGTGACTCTAGGTAGGTCTGAGCATGTATTTCAAGCAACACCAGAGCCCAAGGCCCTTTGGGAGGAATGAGGTGGTGACAGAACGGGTTTGGATGAAGGAATTTAGTAATTCCTTGCAGAGTTCTGTTCACCTAGAATTCAGTTTTCCTGTTTGTAAAAATAAATGAACTCAGTTCTCAAGAAGAGCTGATGTTTAATTGCCTCATGTTCTCTTGCTTCATGTTTCTTTTAAAATGTTTTAGGAAGATGAGTGTATTGGTCTCTAAGAGCCCAGGGACCATCCCATCTCAGTTCTCAGTTCTCAGTTCATTATAGAATACCATCCCTCCTCACTTTCCACAAGTACCACTCTTCCCCTTTGAGCTATCCCCTGCGAAAGCATCCACCCTCAGACTTGTAGGTGACCTAGACTACTAACTTTAGCAACAGAGGATGAAAAATGGCAACTCATCTTTCCCTAACCTCTAGCACCAATGTCTACACTTAGCAAACTCTTAAAGGCAAACTGAGGACACAAGAGAAACTGCACCTAGAGTGAAAGGGCCTTGGCCCAGGAATCAGAAGGCCTGGATTCTGAGCCTCCCTGTACTGTGTGTCCTTGGACAAGTCACTGAAATAAGGAAATTTTGAGCAGCATTATTCTCAGCCTCCATACCTTTGTCTCCTAATAATACCTGTCCACCCACCTCACAAGGTATTTTGATGACAAAATGGGATAATCTACATGAAGATGCCCTGGAAAAAGACACAATCTTATACAAATTGTCATGTTCTGTTATTAAAAATTTTACAGCCCATTATTAATTAAAGAAACAAACCTTGCTATAATGGCAACTGTTTTTTTAAACTCTAGTGCTTAAGCTAAAACTATGATGTTATTGCAACATCCTTATTTAGTGATGGTTTTCAAAATAGCCCTTGTTACATTGCTGTTAGAAAAAATGGCCATGGACATTTCCCACCATGATCTCCACTTAAATCAAAATGTGTGTATTGCCCCAGACACCACAAATTTGATGTCCACGCCAATGGCAAGCAGGAGGCAAAGTAGTTATCCGGTAAGTTTAGGACGCTACTCACACCCCGCACTGCGCACTATGGTGCTCTTGAGTTTCCAGCTCGCTCCTTTGCTGTTGTATTTGAGGCTTATGGGGAATGCCTGACAGTGGCAGCCATCAGAGGTCTGCATGTTGTATGTGGGGGACTTACCTCCTGTGAAGAGAGCATAACATGCGAACCCTTTTCTCCTCAGTTACCAGTCTGAACACACACACATGCACACGCACGCACACACCTCCATCAGTGTCCCTGGAGTGATGATCAGCCGGTAAGTCATATATGTGGGGATGCAGATGAAAGACGAGGTTCCGATGCAGTAACCCAGGATGATACTCCAACGAGGATAATTATACTGGAAAAGTCGTAGCTGTGGCGGGCTCATCAAAAAACTGCAAATGACAAACTAAAACAGAAATTCCAAGAAACATTAAAAATAACATCTGTGCAGCCAGAGATAGTTCTGGTACTACGAACACCAAGTGTAAAGCTAAGATACTTTCGGGAAATTCCCCAAATATGATATATCTTAGATTGAACTCTCATATAAAAAATTCACTGATTTCTGTGCCTAATTTTCTGTGAAAATAAAACAGCCAGGTGCTTATCTTGATTCCCCCCTACCCCCCACCTCAACCTCCACCGTGGGGATGCCAAGGCCTCAGAATGTTATTTAAGGGAATTACAGCTCCCCATTCAGGGCAAAGGGGAAGAGACCGGCATCCGTCAGAAGTGTCTGGGCTCCTCGAATCAGACGGTGGAGCAATAAGCTGGGCAGCCCCTCCACAGCCCCTGCCAGGCTTCAGGCTTCCTATTCCTCTTTGCTTTGCTTTCATTTCCTCCTGCACTCCTCGGCTGTGATTGCTTTTGGTCAGATGGAAGGTACCTATGTCCAGGGCTGATAATAAGGTTCTTAAGACCCGAAGAGGACTTGAACTCCTGGGTCTGTGTTCCTCCTCTCCCCGGTCCGTGACTCTCTGCTTTCTGCCTTAAGCCTGGGATTTCAACAAGGCTGGCTGTGCCTTGAGGCTTCTCAACAATGAATGACTGCCTGCCATCGGCCCTCATAATGAAAGAAGTAATGGAGGGAACATGCAGCTTAATACACTCTTTACTTTAAAATTCTGTGAAAATTTTGACCAAGAAAAACTCCATGTCATGCTTCCAACATTCAGGCTCTGAGTTTTCTTATTTCAGTTTGGTTTTTAGGGAAACCGATGGCATAAATATCAGTTTTTACCTAGTATCCACTATGCTAACATCATTATTGCTCTAGATTTAATTTAATTATTTTATAGTCATAAAGAAGACAATAATGTAAATTATTTGTGTGGTTGCCCGGCCGGTGTGGTTTAGTGGTTGAGCATCAACCTATGAACCAGGAGGTCACGGTTTGATTCCCTGTCAGGGCACATGCCTGGGTTTCGGGCTCGATCCCCAGTAGGGGGCGTGCAGGAAGCAGCTAATCCATGATTCTCCTCATTGATGTTTCTATGTCTCTCTCCCTTCCTCTCTGAAATATATATATTTTTAAAAATGGACACAATATTACTGGAACCCTTCCCAGGGCCTCAGGATAAACTCTTCCCCGGCCTTGAACAGCTCTTACTTGCCATGTAACTTTGGATCCTTTACTTAACGTCTCTAAGCCTCATTTCCCTTCAATGTAAAACAGGGTATTAGAACTATACTACTTCATGGAATTATTGTGAGGATTAAAAGAGCAATGGGTATATAAGTTTTGCACTAAGGCCTGGTCCTTAATGTTCAATAAATGTTATTTATCATCATTGCTGAACAGGGGAGTGAAGCGATAAGGTGACTGAGGCCCAGATGACTCTGTGTCAGAAGAGTGGCTAACCATGGGGGTCACAGCGACTGGGAGGGACACAGGAGGGGCTTCTGAAGTGTTGGCCCTGTTTCTGTTTCTTGGTATGGTCTTGGCTACAAGCGTGTGCTCAATTTATAAAATTTCATTGAGATGTACACTTAGGATTTGTACCCTTTTTGTATATATGTTACACTTCAATAAAATTTATTTTTTATGTGTTTACATGGACCTTTCTCCAGGGCCAGAAGGAGGAGGAAAATGACAACTCACCAGAAGAAACAGAGGGCTGATGGCCACCCAGCAGATCCTCCAAAACCACCCGGGGCTGAAGCCCAGCATTTCCTTCACTTCGCTGCAGAACTGAGTGATGCCTACAGTCATCCGAAAGAGAGAGATTGATCGACAGGAAGAGGACATGGACTGTCTGATCCCTTGATTCTCAGAGAAGAAGCAGCTCTGAAATTTCTCATGGGAGGGGCTCAGGGCACCAATCTGGTCTGAAAGTGGGACATTGGACTTGTCACAGAACTTCATTTAATAGCAAGCAACACAGAGTGGGAGAGTAGGTGGACATTCGGGGAGAAACCGAAAGCCCCCTCTTGGTGCCCACACTGCCTTTCTAAGATCTCAGCATATATTTTATTTTATTGTTACTGTACAAAAGAAAGTTAAATTTTGCCTAGGAATGATGAGCCTGCTCAACAGAGACTGACTTGGACCATGTTAACCATGTAGTGGAAACTTCCAAGAGAAAATTTTAACCACACTATGGTCCATTCACGTGCCAGGTTGCAATCAAGGTTCCTCTATAAAGGAAATGGCATGGAAGTAGAAGTGAGACTCTGACTGGTGAGAAATTGAGAAGGGAAGTTGCTCTGTGTTTACTTTCCTGAGAGCACCCAGCAATAGCTCGGGCAGGTCTACAGTGATGCACACACTTTGTTGTCTGAACTGCTGAGGAGATGGGGAGGACTTCTTTTTAAAAAACTGAACTCACATGCAACTCAAAATATGGGGACCCCTTCCTCATATTATGCAGAAGGACGAACAGGCTAATGCTGATTTACTATCATAGAAACTAGGAAAATGAATACATTTCAGAATGAAGTAATCACTCCTTGATTTTAAAGATAAAGACAGGCATCTCTGGCCAAAACCAGTTTGGCTCAGTGGATAGAGCGTCGGCCTGCGGACTGAAAGGTCCCAGGTTTGATTCCGGTCAAGGGCATGTACCTGGGTTGCGGGCACATCCTCAGTGGGAGATGTGCAGGAGGCAGCTGATCGATGTTTCTCTCCCATCGATGTTTCTGACTATCTATCTCTCTCCCTTCCTCTCTGTAAAAAAAAATCGATAAAATATATTAAAAAAAAAAAAAAAGACAGGCATCTCTGAACCTGCTGTCTTTATTCACTTCAATTGCCAGTGCCCTCCCCATCCCACCCAGAGGCTCTTGGGACTCCTGCCAATGGACCTGTGTCAGCTCACTATCTCTGTTCCTGTTGGTTTCATCCTTATCAGATTCCATCCCAGGACCAGGAGAGTTGTGGTTTTTTTTGTTTAGTTTTTTTAGGGCAGATAATCCAAACAGGAACATTCTTGCCTCTTCCCTAGAAACTAAGCTCTTAAACTCTGCCTCTTAAACAGGTCTTGGAGGGAGCTCTTACTTGCAAAATTTAAATTGAGGGCCACTCTGTACAATAGTCCACTCTGCAAATGCATTCACTGTGCGCTAGTTTCTCGTGTTGTGTCCAGCTCTTAGAGCCAGCCAGGATCGTAAGCATCCGCTGTGGCTGAACTATTAGGAAACCACTTTAGCCTGTCTCCACTGGGTAGACATTTAAACTCAGAAAGAAAAAATGTCCTCCCAAGGGTATGAGCAACCTGCTGTAGAGAGTGCTGAGGAGATGGTGACCTGTTTTGGAAGAAGGTGCTCAGCCGAGCTTATCTTACAGGGAGGTGGCATCTTGCACACTGCCCTGCCCTTTAGTGAAATCAGCCCTTTTCTATTCTGGGGGCTTCGGGCCGATGTAGAAAGGACAGTGGCTGGTGGAAGGAAGCATCTTACCGTAGAACCAAAACACAGCAATGGCTTCTAACAGGGCAACGGTGAGCACCGCGGGCCCTGTGGCGTACTCCTCCAGCAGCTTCACCACGTAGGCCCCACCCTGGAAAGGAGATCGGGACCCTGGTTGCGGGCCCTCTGAGGCATTGCCTCTGCTTTCCCATAGGGGCCAAAAGAAGCTTCTTAACTAAGGGTAATTCTGGAAAATGCCCACCTTGGACCTAATGTAAGTATCTCTCGGACTGGCCTTCTCAGGCTGGGCCGGATTTCGCCCCCTCAGACACCTCTTCTTCCCTAGGGAGCACTCTCTTCTTGTCTCCTCTCCCCACTTAGTTCTAAGGGACTAACTCAAAAGGGCCTTGATCAACTTTCTTCAATTTACCAAACACCTACCATGTACTCGACTTTGGAGAATGCCGGTCCCTAAAGACTGAATCTGGGAGAGTCCACAATACCAGACCCCCTGAGCACCTTGGCCACACCTCTGCCTTCTGTCCTAACTCACAAACCCCTTGGGTCCTGCTCAGGATGTCACCATCCACCGAAGCGCCACAGACTTTGGAGTCATGGCTTGAAGATGCATATCTGCAAAATCTGCCTTGAGCCAGGACACAAGCCCGGGATCCTGTGGGTTCTATCTAATGCCCGCTGTACAGTATTCGCTTCATCTAGCCGCAAACAAACAAACAAACCCTGGAGAGGGTCTCGCTTCTTCACCATTATGAATTCTCTGGAGGAGGCAAGGTGACATTACAAACATGGGACACCAGCCTCCAGATGCTCCGCATGTGAAGACATGAGGGCATGATTGCCATGAAAGCAGCTCTAAGGACTGGAAATAGACCGGAAAAGCAAATCTTAGTTTTTCTCAAGATATCCTGCCAACCCTGAAATCTAATTGGATTTTCTGTAAAATGTGAAGAGCCTCCGGATAACTAGCACAGATTCTACAAACAGGCGCCACCAGAACCAGCTTTTCTTTTTATCCTTGATGGCAAGCTTTTTATACGCAGTCACAACCTTTTATAAGCCCTTCTTTTAGCCCCAAAGCCAGGGCACCCTGTGGGATGGAAGGAAAGGAACGGCTTCATGTAGTGTTCTGTTGCCTCTGGGGAGGCTGACTCAAAGCTGAGGGTCGTGGTACTCACAAAGGTCAGGGTGGCCAGGGACCCAAAGAAGCAGGTAATGACCACACCAAGCACAAACAGCTCCCGGCGCTTGGACCAGATGTGGGGAAACTCATCCAGCACACCGGTGACCACCGCCTCCAAGCCTGCAAACTGAGACACACACACAGATGGTCACAGGGAGGCTTTGGGACAAATCTGTTACCTTCTAGGACAGCAAACAGGAGGGAGAGATGAAGACTGCCGAGTGACCAGCCAAGCTGGTCATGACCACTTCCCCCTGTTCGTCAGCCCTCCCTGGAAGTATATTTTTCTGTCTACACTCTCACTTAGAACCCATCGCAAAGGACATGAAGGAAAGAAAATATAGCATATGGACAGGACTTTTTACGTGAGGTCTCTTGGGGAGCCTTTAGTTGCACCAGAAAAGCCAGCTCAAAGCCAAGTGCAGAGCATCAGGCTGAATGTTGGGTGGCAGGGCACTGAGACACAGAGAGACCTTGCCTTGGCCATCTGGTCAAGCTGCTGCCATCTGGTCAAGGGACAGTGGACAGTAATAACAGTTTACATATGCTGAGCCCTTGGCCTGTGCTTGTGTACATACACACAGTCACCCCATTAATGACTCTCTAGGATACTGGAGGATGATAAGCACAGTTGATGAGGATTGAACAATGGGCTGGGGGAGCCCCTGGGGTGAGGGCTGGGGGGGGGGGGGGAACAGGCCAGGATGGAAGGGAATGGGTACACCTTCCTCCTTCCCCTCCCCTTCCTCCTCCCCTCCTTTCCCCGCTCCTGTTCTGCCTCCCAGAGCCAGATTTCCCTCCCCGTCCACTCACTGTGCTATCCAAGCCCAGTGTGATTAACATCAAGAAGAAGATGATGGCAAAGAACGTGGACGCCGGCATGTTGGCGATGGCTTCTGCGTATGCGATGAAGAGGAGGGTGGGGCCTGAGACAGAGGGGAGAGAGGAGAAGCCCACAGTGTGGTCAAGGCCCCAGTACTGGGTACAAGGGAGCCGCCCCATTCCCACCATGGCCTGGAAAGGGTTGAGCTCCCCGAGGCATTAAATTTCTCTAAAATCTTTAGAAATTTTAAAAGAAACATTTAGAAATCACTCAAAAGTTAGATACTGAAAAGATCCAACGAGTAGCAAAGCAATTCATCGGGAGGGACGGACCTAAACAGAACAAAGGTCCTACCCGCATCCTTGGCCACCTCGGACACATCCTCCTTCCGCATCTCAGCCATATATCCAAGCACCGTGAAAATGACAAAGCCCGAGAGCAAGCTGGTCATGCAGTTCACCGCACTGGTCACCAGGGCGTCTCTGGAGCAGAAAACCCAAGGGGCTGAGGCGTTTCCAAGTCAGGAGCCTGAGGAGCATCTGCCTCCAGCTGGGGCAAGGGTGAGCAGGCTGCGCAACAGGGACTTCAAGCCTGTGCTGGTGTCCCCGCCCCCACTCCCAGCGCCCGGCCTCCAGGCTGCTGGGATCAGCCTCGGAGCACAAGCTGCCATGGTCGGCGCACATGGCAGGGAGGACCGCAGCTCAGGGGTGGGTTTCAAATGCAGTCCTGTTGCGAACCAGCACACCGTCCACCCCTCGGTATCAAACACGGCTGCTCTGAAGTGGGGCCTGGGCTGGAGTGGGAGCCAGAAAGGGACCTTGGCCTCACATTTGTGAAGTCCTCAGATTTAGACTTTTGACACCATGTTCAAATGAGGTTACAAGGCTGCCACGGTGATATCCTGACACTTTTAACAGAAGAGCTCATCATCGGACTTCTGGCTGGTGTCCTAACGCAAGGCCATATCTCTTGGGTTGTATGTAAATTCATTTAAAAAAACACACACACAAAAAAACAAGTTCTGTAATTGTCTTATGAATAGCACAATTTGATTGCTGCACCTTGCCATCTGTGATAGAACATTAAAACAAAGCCCACGCTAAAGATGATGAGTGATATTTAAATCATAATTGGTGCAATGCTCTCTGTTTTGTCAACATTTCTGAAATAAGATTTGTCACAAAAATTATGGCATTTTTGTGTTGGTCAACATAGTTCAATCATTCTTTTGTGTATATATATAGGATGTCCCCCAAAATGTATACACATACATTGTTAATAGCTCAATTAATGTTTGTTTTCCTTTTCAGATTTAACCTATTGGAATTAATAATTATTCAAAGTATGTATACATTTTTTTGGGGGGATACATCCTATATAAACAAGTTATCACATTATAATTGTGTTGTTAAATACAATAAGTCAAATATAAACATTTAGTGTCTGTTATAATTTTTGTAAACCTGCTTTAGAATTTCTGAATTAATGTTTTTAGTATATAGAGACTCTCACAAAGTGGAAGTGGCCTGGGGCCTCTCTCAACCCCTGAGTGGCCCAGATGAGGCTCTGGCTATGGGTGAATTGGTCAGGGACCTGTGGCACCTCTGAGGGCCAGAGTGTCAACATGGCCGGAGCCCAGCCAGGATGGAGGCTATCGGTTCCTTCCACTTTTCAGCTTTGCTTGGAGGGCCCGTGATACTCACTGATAACAGTTGTTGTTGAACTTGTTGTAGCTAGCAAAAGCCAGTAGGACCCCAAAGCCAGGACCAAGAGAGAAGAAGATCTGAGAGGCAGCAGCTACCCACACCTGGAACACAGCAGGGGTAAGGAAAGGGCTGAGACCTGGGCCAACACGCGGTGCCAGCAGGGCCAGCACCCTCTTGGCTGTGTACAGACACAAAGAAGCAGCTCTCCAGGCTCGTTCCAGGGATGGCCACATCTCAGATGCAAACAAATGCGATTTCTCTTCTTATCACGTAGGCATAAGCCAATCCAGGGCCCTCGACTGTACTTTTCATGCTTGTATTTCTGATTGAAAGCATCATTGCAAACTTGCCATTGAACCCAAATTTTACTTGTTGCTATTATCCTATTTGGAGGACTAGCTTCGCTTGGTAAAATGACAGATAGGTGCACACCGTTTTCCTCATCATCTTACCTCTGTCTCCAGGAGTTTCTGCCAGTTTGGTTTCAAGTAGAAGAGAACACCCCTCCAGGCCCCAGGGAGGGTGGCCCCCCTCACTAGCAGGACCACAAGGACGATGTAAGGGAAGGTGGCTGTCACCCACACCACCTGTGAGGAAGGAGACACAGGTTATTCCCACATGGCTGTTTGGTGTCGTTTATTCTTGAAAACCCCTAAGAAAGGAGGTCTCCCTTTCTTTCTTTTCCTTTTTTCCTGTAATTTTAGGAGGCAGGGTGGTGTGGCAGAAAGATCACAGCGTTTGGAATCAGCCAGGGATCTGATCCACCGCTTGCTGGTACTTACTACCTCCAAACGCACTCCCCACCTGTAAGCGGGTGAAGTATGTAGCAGGAAACGATCAATAGCCAGTGTGTATAAAGCACTGGACATGGTCCACGAGGGGTTTCAGTAAGTTATTGCCACTATTACTAATGATGACATTAACAGGGGGCTAAAGAAATTTTTTAGAAATCATTTAATCGTTCTTGGGATTGGCCCATTTCTAGAACTTTCTAACAGATTTGGTGAAGAGAGGTTGAGCATCATGGGATATGTCTGGTATGGGAGGAAATGTCCCTCTGTCTATGGCTGTCTGGGCTACCGAGTTCTGAATTTGAGAGCCTCCGGGCCGCTTGGCAGGCCTGGATCCACAGTCAGTCTCCTCACCTTGCCAGATGTTTTGACGCCTTTCCAGATGCTAAAGTAGATGACAGCGAAGATCGGCAGGATGCAGAGGACAAGCTGCCAGCTGATGCTGCCCAGGTCCTGGAGTCCCGTAGAGCGGTGGATCTGCAGGATGTGGCGCCTGGAGTGAAAGAGGCAGACAGGCCCAGGAGAGGGTGCGAACGGTGACCTGAGCACACAACTGGCGACAGCTGCCGGAGGTGCCAAGAGAAGGAATGGACACGGCACTGCCAGCACCAGGTGGTCACTAAGCCTCAGCGAGAGCTGGGATGGGCTCTGCCCATCCTGACGGAGAGACCAACACATCCAGCCGACCAACCCCGGGGAACATGCTCAGCCCCAAGGCAGTCTTCGGTCTCTCCTTGCCTGGCTCGGGCCTGACCAACCAGGAGACGTGACCAGCATGACTGGCTTCAGGGCCATGAGGATTTGTATGTGTGGGTAGAAGGCCCCTTCCCCACCCCAAACGAGCACTCTCTTTGGGCTGCCATTGCCAAAAGCCAGTTTTAAAGAATATTCCTTACTCCAGGTATCTTCTTCCAAAGGGTAGATCCCACTTAGGAAGTGAACACATGAGACTAGACACTATGTGACTATGTTCAGACTATTGAAGTGGCCAGAGGCTTGGCTTCCCTGACACCGGCTGGGAGGGGGCCCGGGAAGAAGGGAGGTTGGAGCAGGGGAGGAATTTTGGAATGAGACAGTAGTGATCGTTCTGGGCATGTCAGAGCTGCCTGGCATGGCACATTGGAAAGGACCAGATGGCACAGACAGCCAGGTTACGGAGCACTCAAGGTAGAGTCCCCCAACTCCAGATCCAGCCTGGACCAAACCCCAGGGGTGTGGCCCGCCCTCAACAAACCACCCCCTCACTTATAGGCACTTACGTGTAAAATTCCTCCGCAGGGGACGTGGAGTGGAGTGTCCAGGTGATGTTGTCCTCCGAGAAGTAGTTGGTGCAGTTGGCAGTGTTCCAGGAGTTCTTGCAGTTGGTCCAGGGCAGCCGGGCGGTGAAGGAGGAGATGAGGTAGTAGAGTGCCCAGGCCATGATGGTGTTGTAGTAGAAGGCGGTGTAAAGGGCAATGATGCAGGTGGTGTAACCAATCCCTGGGACAGAGGGTGAGGGAGGCCAAGTGTAAAAGGCAGCCCAACAGTGACAGACGGAACAGGGCATTGGAGGGCACTGCAGTGGCGGGGGGGGGGGGGGGGGGGGTGCCACTCCGGGAGGCGGTGGAAAAGTGAAGATGTGGTAAAATGACTTACATGGATTTGCAAGGTCACATGCTTCAGAAATTGTGTGGGTGTGCTCTTAATGCTTTTAAGTTTTTTTATTCAGTTTACCTTGGATGGTCACTTATTCTGTCTCCCTTTTATAGTCTCCTACCACTTAAGCAGTCAAAACTTAATTATTGTGCTCAAGTTACCTCCCAGGGTTACCGAAGGCCTGACTCCAGAAGGCCCCCAGCTCCCGCCCAATGATGGAAATCACCACTTCTTGGAAAACCCACCCACTCAAGCCTTTGGTTACCTTTGAAAATCGGGCAGATTTTCCTCCATACTGAAATGCACCCGTTTCGGTGGTACTGGCCCAGCGCAAGCTCCATGTAGAAGAGTGGGATTCCCCCAAAAATGGCCATGATGGTGTAGGGGATAAGGAACGCCCCTGAGGCAGATGAAAGACAATTTTACTCCCTGCCCTCATCTGTCCCAGGAAGGCCTAACTGATCCGCACGCCAGGGTCCACTCCGGGAACCCCAGAGCCGCCTGATGGCCAGCATCATGGACCATGGCCCTTATGCTGGGTGCCCCCACACTGTGCTCCGCTGGTCTTGGTGCTTGGCCAGTAGCAGCAGACATAGCTGCACAGTGCAAGTGAGGTTTTGGCGGAGGCAGAGCAAATGGAAAGAAAGCTGGGCTTGGGAGTCAACAGAACAGGCACTGGGACCAGTTAGTTCCACTTCTAACTGCCTGGAGGTCCTGGGGCCACATCTCCTCTGTGAGTATTGGCTCCCCTATCAAATGACTGGGTTGAGGAGAGCTGAGGTTCCCAAACCCAGCCAGCCATCATACTCACTGGTGGGCTTAAAAACATACATCTACCCAGACTTCCTGAAGCAGGAGCTCCAGGTATGGGTCTCACAAAAAATATTTAAGCTCCCTAGGATTTCTGATGCAACCAGTCCATGGATCGGCGTTTGGGAACCTTGGATCAGATCTCCGTGACAAACAGCTGCAGTAATCTACGAGTCACTGAATTAAAACTTTGTTCATTATTGATTATCGATAGCGAACTATTTTCTCTAATTCCACTGAGCCAGAACACTCCCTCCTGAGCCACTTGGGCAGATGTGGCCGAACAGGGTAGTTTGTCACAGGCTGAGAAAGGGCGGAGCTGCTGCATGTCTGGCGATGCTGGTCTCTCATGGCCGAGGCAGAATGTGGAAATGCCAAGTTAAGGCTGCTCGCTCACCTGCAGCCTGAGTTTTACCCCAAAGGATGAATGAGCTGTGAGTTCCCCTGACAACTTACCCTCCCATTAAGTGCTTTGAACCTAGAAGCCTGAAGTCATCACTTCTCTGCCTTTTGGCTAAGATCAAGTGTAGAAGCCTGAAGTCAGTGTTGCTCAGAAAGGCCCCACCTAACTTACAATCTGGGGAAATCTGGGTTGAGAATAAGAACCATGTTGTGTTCTCTTGGTGGCATTTGTCCAAAGGGTTTTTGCTCGCCTGACTTCACCGTAGGGAATGAGTGTAGCACTGGTGACCCAGCACCTTAAGTAACACTCAGGCTAAAGGTGAGTCCTCCCGAGCTGGAGATAAGGTTCTGCTCCTCCCAGGCAGGGAGTCAGCTCCCCTCCCCTCAACAGGAACTGCTTTTGCAGCTGCATGGACCATGGCCCTTAAAAGCAGCAAAGACATGCAGTTCTGTGTTAAGCAATGGACACAAATGAGTTACTCCCCTACCTCTGCCCCCCCCCGCCCCTCCCCCCGCAACCTCAGTTTAGCTGCCCTCCCAAATCTGTTGCCAGAGGTCCTGTCAAAATAAATATCAACTGATTTGACTCCCATCTCTCGTCCTTTTCCTATTCTGATAGCAAGTCCAATGTCAGTCCCATACCTACTCACTCCCCTCTTTGGGGCTCCCATATCCATGCCTACTATTTTCCCCCCATGCCTACTATTTTTCATAATCGACAAGTTCACTGCTCTGAAGGTGTTAGGGGTAGAAGGAGGAACAAGAAATAGTCGCTGGCCTCAAAAACCTAACCCTTTTGTTGGAGACATGAGACACATCTGTGCATGGCTTGGGGTTGGTATGAATGTCATGCTTGTCTGGGTTCAGCTCTGGATCATGCCCAGGCTGTGACTTATGACTCTGGACCTAAGCTGACACCCTTCTCTGGTCTCACACAGGCCCAAAGGCCCAGGAGGGTCTGGACCCTAGAGCTACCACCCATTTTTTCTGCCACAGATCTCCCCTCTCTGGACTCCTCTGAGCAGAATCTGCCAGCAGGAGTGAAGTAGCTCAGCACAGTGCAGCTGGTGACCCCCACAACTCGCTGGGTGGAAGTGGAGCGTGGATAATGCAGGGAGGAGAAGGGAGCACTAATGTTGTCGGATGATGCTGAAGATCTGCTGAGGTCAGGTTTGGGAGATTCACCCAGCTCCACAGCTCAGAGAGCCTGCGACATGCAGACTTAGTCTGGAGATTTATCTTTTAGATAAGTTTCTATGTCTAAGCAATCATGTTCCCAGACCCATATTGGCTAAGCAAGACAGAAAAGATTGCTCATGGCCCATGATACTGACCCCCTCCATTCTGGTAGCATATGTAGGGAAAGCGCCAGACGTTGCCCAGGTCCACGGCGTAGCCAATGACCGACAGGAGGAAATCCATCTTCTTGCCCCAGGTCTCCCGTTCCTCTTGGTGAACCTCAGCCACTAGGGCGGTGGTGGCAGCTGGAATGGATTGCTGAGTGTCATCTCCTGCACTGGGGCTCAGAACCACTGAGTACCCATTAGAGATCTGGCCGGACTCCTTCTTATCCCCAGGGGTGGGGACACCCTTCTGTAGAATTCCATTTTCTTGACAGTCTTCTCCATCCTTGCACAGTGATGGCTGCTTCTGAGAATTTAAAGATGTGATCTCCATCCTGTTGGCTAATGGATGATGCTGATGCCCATTTGCCAAGAACCTGAACTGAATTCTTGGTGCACAATCTGTGGGGGAATTCTTGGTGCACGATCTATGTCAATGGTATTGAGAGCTCTGCTGGAAAGGCACACAGAGAAAGGAGAATAGAATTAAGCATTTTACTTGGCTTTGGTATTAACTCATCATACATCTTAAACTACACTGGTTAATGGGATTGCAAGTGCATCTGTTAAATGTGAGACATCCTATTTGCTACGAGAGTCAATAAAATCAACTACACTCTTCAACCTATACGAGATGTCAAACCACAATGAAGTACCCAGGTTGCAGGTTTGATTCCCAGTCAGCATGCATGTGGAGGCAGATGTTCGATGTTTCTCTCTCTCCCTTTCCCTTCTTCACTCTCTAATATCAATAAAAAACATATATTTTTAAAAAAAGTTTTTTTAAAAAACAAACAAACAACCCCCCCCAACCCCCCCCCTCCCGCCAGAAAATCACCCAGGTCCTTCCCAGGCTCTATTTAAGAACAGAGTATTGACTTTACTTGGGACTGGAATCTCATGCTGGAGTTTACCAGTAACGCAGAAGAATGTAAGAAGAGGGCTCGCTTCACCAAAGCTCCCCGGAGTACTCACTTGGTCTTGGATGTTGTGCTGGGAAAAGAATAACAAATAAAGAGGCAGTTTTGGCCTGCAAGCAGATAAGGACAGTCCTTTCATTTCAGCTGGACACTCAAAGGATATTTTATGGGAACTGCAGGTGTTTACATGAAGAGGAAAATAGTAAAGGACAGAGGTGAAAAGCCGACCTTTATGAGGCACCCGCAGCTCCTGAGCTTTGGACTTTTTCACTCTCCCTGTCGCTCAGCTCTTAAAAGCCTTTGGGCAGCTTCTAGCTGGCGTCTGGCTGTGTCCGGTCCATCTGTGCTTCTCCTTTCTATGTTCCCTAAGGTCCTACCGGGCCTTACACAGCACTGCTGCTCACCATTCATTCTTCTTGCCACTCCCAGCAACTCCTGCGGGAGTTGTTATTCTGCAATATGGGCAGCAGGTACACCTCTGATTCACTCCAGAAGATCCAGAGAAAGTAGGTTGGCAGCTACAGATGCCGGTATGGCTGGTACCTCTGTCCCCACACACCGTGGTGGAGAGGGCTGGGCCAGGCCCCCTGAGCCTTCATATCACTGTCGTGTGTCGGAGTGTAGGAAAGTCAGCTCAGCTCGCTCTCCTCTGGATTGAGGTCTGAGACATCAATCATGGGGTAGAAATTCAAGCCCTTTTGGACTTTAAACCTATAACCTGTTATAAAATAGTAAGCAACCAAAACCTTCCAGCTAATTTCAGTTCTTCTGGGCCTGAACCTTTCCAACTCTGGAAACTGTGGGAGTTGAAACATGTTTCTGCTTAGCTCAGACCTTTCTAGGAAAATACATCTAGGGATGACTGCCACCCTTATTCAAACTGCAAAGATTTATCCTAACTTTGCAAATCCAACCGTTGGAGGATGGCTAGGAATTGGTGCTAATAAAAATTGCAGGGTATGTGGCCTACATATTTGGGACTTTTAGTGAACATAACTATCACACATGGGAATGTAAAGACAAAACATAATGAGTGAAAAATTAGAACACAATGTAGTAGATTCACATTGATGACTATATACACAAATATCATGGCAAGAATTAGACATGAACACCAGAGACACAAGTAATTGGAGTTTTAAGTTTGTTGAGTTCTTTTTTTTCTGTACAGTAGAAAATAAAGATTCTAAAGGGATTGATTGTTGCCAAAAATATTATAGCAACAAAAAGGAAACCAGTTCTATGAAAGTAGAGGGTGTATGTACGTAAGGGGTGGGGTAGGTGTACTGGTTTCTACCTTATCTGGCTCTTTGGTCCCCACCCCTGACCTTATCCTGGGCTCAAGGACACAAATACCACTCATAGGAGAATACAAATTTCTGACAAAGAGTGATCTAAATAAAACCCCCATTCTTATCATGTTCACGCTGCTGTCTAGCCTCTTCCTGTTCCCTGGGACCTCAACTAAACTGATGAACTTTTGAAATAACTACACATTCTCTCATCCACCATAAATAACTATGAGGCTAAGAAAGCTCTCTCTCTCTCTCTCTCTCTCTCTCTCTCTCTCTCTCTCTCTATTTTAGAGGGAGCAAAAGAGTGAAATGTCAATATATTTAAGTGTGCAGCTAAATTCAACCTGAACTTGGGAATCTCTGGCTGCGTTGCTTGAAGAAGGCCTCTGTACTCCCCTCCATTCTATATCAACAGCATGCTTTCCACATTAAACACTGAAGAATTGGAAGATCAGATGGCAGAAGTAAGGAGCTTTACAACATGCAACCAGATAGTACCCCATGACAGAACCCGCCCATGACTGAGGCCCTCCTAGCCTGATCTTTCTTTCTCCACCTTCAAAACGTTACTCAAAATATACTCCTTCTTATCTTTAGAACTGCAACATTCCTCTCATTTAAAATAAACTTTAAAGAGTATCACCCAACCTTTCTCCAGCATGTCCACCCTGGTCAATGGGAGTGAAACTTCATCCCTTTCTGAGAATACATTGGTAGGGGAAAAACATTTACTGGTAGCCATATTAGTGACTCATCCCCTTCCTGCTGTAGGAGTCAAATGATTTGTTCTAGATTTCATGGGCTTTCTCCTTTGGAGCACTCTGCAGGGAAGTTGAAAAATGTATGTGTTGGTGGACTTTTTGAGGGCCATGTGTCTTCAGGGTCTTCAGGGCCTTGGCCCCCAAGGCATTTATCTGATCTTTTCTCTCTTTTTATAAAATGTGTTTTTCTTGATTTCAGAGAGGAAGGGTGAGGGTGAGAGATAGAAACATCAATGATGAGAGAGAATCATTGATTGGCTGCCTCCTGCACACCCCACACTGGGGATCAAGCCCACAACCTGAGCATGTGCCCTAACCACTAATTGAATGTGACCTCCTAGTTCATAAGTTGATACTCAACCACTGAATCATGCCTCTGGGCTATCGGATCTTGATTTCTTGGCAACTGTCATGAGCAGCTCCTAAAAGAATACACACTACTCTCTATTTTTGTTCTGAGCATTACATTGTTTCCTGAAATATCCCCAGCAGTTAAAATAATGATCAACAGGCTGAAATGGCCCAAGTCATAAGAAAACATGTTATGAGCGTCCCTCAGCCGACTCAGAGGTTGGTCTTCCCAGAGGTTGGTCTCTTCATCCAGCTCTGCTTTCTGAGGTTCTCCTATTGTGCTCCCACTCCTGACCATAGGAACTCGGGTACAAACACATATGTCAAAACTACTTGAAACCCCAAATTGATAAAGATGCACATTTCCCCCCCACATATTTTCTTTAACTTACTGCTAGGCCTCTCCCAATGAGAAGAAAATCCCTCCTGATAACTAATTGGGTTGGCTAAGAGCAGATGGCTTGGCCTAGGCCCCCTTCTGCCTGCAGGGTCCTGCCTGTGAATCCTGACTCCTTTCCCTTGTTCCTGACTTTACAGAGCACTTTTGAACTATTTCTACTGAGACCAGCAGATAGCAATGATTAGAGCAAGCTGGCCCAGGAATATAGAACTAAGGGTTGTTAAGGTTGGTTTCTGAAAATGCTCTCTTAAAAGCATTTTTTTTAAAAAAAGGTAGTTTTGTCCAAGATGGTGGCAAAGTGGTTGGATATTACACTCACCTCCTCCCAGGATCAAACTGGAATTATAACTCAAAGATAGAGCAATCAACCTGAATAACCAACTGAAGAGTAGCTGAAGAGAAGTCTTATAAGCAAGGATTTACAGAAAGAAGTCACATCTAGACTCATAGGAAAGGCAGAGATGCTGGTGGCTGAGATTCGGGAGAGATATCTCAGCTGCAAAATTCCCCCAAGAAGTGTGGGGTCTCATCTTCAAACCAGGATCCCAAGCCCAGCGCACCAGAGCTGGGAAGAAGCGCACGTATAACATCTGGCTGTGAACTTCAGCAGGGATCCCGGCTGGCAGGGAGAGACAGAGTCTACCACAGACACAGGCACCCTCTTAGAGGCCAACACACAAAACCTCGTTCACAGAAACTCACACTGGGCTTTTCTGCAATAAGAGATCAAAACTAGGCAAACTCAGGTTAATTAATATTTCAGTATCAACTTACTTCAAAATACCTAGGTATTTAATAATTTCTACTATTTAAACTAGTATAACTCCAATGTTTTGTTACCAAATACTTTTTTTTTCTTTACAAAGTGGGAGTGGCCCCTGCCTGAGGGCACTTCTGCAGATCTGGCCCTTCTAGGAGAAAAACTTTGGGGGTTAGAAGGTTTATTTCCCATGGTTGTCTTTCTGAGTATACTGTAACAACATGAAATTTTGCCTATAAAAAGAGATCTTATCCTATTTCAAAATAGGAACAAAAACAACCCCTAAAGTAAATAGGTGAGTGCTCCCAAAAGGAGGGACTGGAACATGAGCCTTAGAATCTTATTTTACACTAACCCAGAACAGCAAATGGCCTTTGGTTCTGAGTGGCCCAAAGCCCAAACAGCAGAAACAGAGGATTCCCTGTGTTCATAAAATGGTGAAGAGTAAACCAAGTCCTCAAAAGATTAGAAAGCAAGCAAGGAACATCCTTAACCAATTTACATTACAGACAGACAAAACTCTCACTAGCTAAGAATTTCAGGCGGCTGATGCCTTGAGAGGGAGAGCAAGGAGGGTCCCCAAGATTAAGAACTTGGCAGCTGCTGGGACGTTCCTGCAATCCCTGCCACGGGTTCAGTCTGCCACAAGCAGCTGGGACCCCACAGCAAAGTGGGATATGCCCCCATTCTTTAAATAAGTTAAACCAAACAACAAAGAGACACAAAACAACAATCAACAGGGACACTCTATGTACAACATTTATAGGTGCGCACAACCCATAAACAAGAGCTTCATACCATGCTCCTTGTCTGTCCAGCCACAGAAACCTCAGAATGCCCTGCGTTTAAAACACTACTGAAGCAGAGCAATGTATCTCGTCTCAGAGTGGATCAGACTTAGGGCTCAGAGACCAGGCAAGGACTGATGGAGGTCCCTTGCCACCAGGACCTGGTCAGGCTCACCTGATTCCTCCTCCTGTCATACAGAAATGCTTGATTCAACTTACATCTTAGGTGAGACGAGGCTGCAGCTGGGATTCAAAACAGAAAAATTCCTGGCAGTGCTTTGAATAAAAAAGTCCAGGCCTCAGCCCCAGGAACCCCAGTCCAGGCAGCAAGTGAGATCCCTGATACTCACCCAGAGTAGTACCTCGCTTACATCCCACCAGAATCGCCAGGTTATGTAAACGGACAACCAAGGGGTCCAGGTTGCATGTCACTACTTCAGCCAATTGAGCAGAGATAGGGTTGAATAACAGATGAGCGTTTATTCCAATAATTCCGGCAGTGTGGGAGAGCAGCAGGCCATCCACAGAAAGCTGCTCTCCTCTCCCTATAAGCCAGTTGCTTATATTGGGTAGAAGGACAAAGATTACGTGGGAAAGTAGGAATTACAGGCATGGGAAAGTAGGCACAGTATTATCATTACAGGTTACAAGTCATGCGGGCTCGGGGAGTGGTCGCAGAAGGCTGGCGCCTCCAGGTGCCCCAGGACCAGATTACAGGTAATAGGGGCTGGGGGTGGTAGGACTAGATGGTTTCAGCCACGAGATTGTAAATCTTTTCATAATGATAAGCTGTTCTTGGTAAAGGAGGATGACTACATTCCAATGTCAGCTCCCATGTCCCAGGACGTACAACTCTCAGCCAAGTTAGAATATGCTTTCTCTAATCAGAACAGAACCATCATGATTAACATTTCTTATAATTGTAGCTGGTCCCCAATATTCTATTTCTGCCCCTAACAAAATGAAGGGATTATGATAAAGCTTTTCAGTGATAATTAAATGCCTACACATGATTGTAAGGAATGAAGCCAGTAAGAGCGCCTTGGAGAAAGCCTGGTACCTTGCTTGGTCATGTGGTTCATGGCAGTCTTTCCATGAACGAAGGTTGCTTTCCCGAGAGATGGCAAGGAAGGAACCTCAAGACATCATTAGGGACCTCAACCTGAGGAATTCACCGAAGTCTATGGGTATTGCAGGCAAACCTGATGGCAGCTACATGGTTCAGCTTCTTTGCTCTGTGGGGCTAATTAAAGCTTGATCATGAGATTCCAGCAAAGTATGGGATATATATTAAAAGCCTATATGATCAGCTATTATTCTTATTGTGTTCATGCAAACAATCAGGCTAAATTGTAAATAAATTGGTCTTAATTTGGCTCTTTAATAAAAATGAGGGTGGTTTTTTTTTTGGGGGGGGGGGGGAATTTTGTTCCAGTGGGGAATTATTAGAACTGAAATGTTTTTCCTTCCACCAGACCATTTGTCGTAATTCTTGCTCTCCTAACTTTTGCCCAATAATACTAAATTTTATAACAGTTTATCTCCCCCAGGTTACAAGCCCTACTCACACTTAGGGATTACCTCCTCTAGACA
The DNA here is from genome assembly GCF_963259705.1 of Myotis daubentonii. Classification (NCBI taxonomy): domain Eukaryota; kingdom Metazoa; phylum Chordata; class Mammalia; order Chiroptera; family Vespertilionidae; genus Myotis; species Myotis daubentonii. Next base: position 42,498,074 of record NC_081852.1, read on the forward strand.
CCACTGCCACCTCCTTCTGTGTCCAGGCTTCATTGTCCCTCTGAGAGAGAGCAAGGATCTCTTGACTCTGAAAGAAAACTTCTGTCCCTCCTCAGCATGAAGTATTTTCATAAGAGAGCCTATACCCCTTTTCCATGGAAGAATTCAGAGTCAAGGTCCTTGACGGGGGATGTGGTAGGCAGTTAGACAGACACAAACAGAGCAAGGATGAAGGGCCAACCAGAGGAGACGTGGACGAGACCCTGAGACATGCATCTCTCCACTCCAACTGCTCTAAAGCTGGCAATGGAGGAACCTATGTAAAACAGACCTTTACATTTTGCCTAATAGGCATTGGGACACCTATTGCTAATTTATAGAATTACTAGAGGCCTGGTGCACAAATTCGTGCACTGATGGGATCCAGTCCCCCCACCCCCATGCGGGCCGATTGGGGGTGGGGCAGGCCAGGGCAAGGGGCCCCAATTGTTCCAGTTGTTCTGGTCGTGCTGCTTTTAGGTCCCTGGGCTTTTATTATATAGGATTCTATTCGTTTTGGGCAGGGATGTTTTCTCTAAAGCAGTGGTTCTCAACCTGCCTAATGCCGCGATCCTATAGTACAGTTCCTCATGTTGTGGTGACCCCCAACCATAAAATTATTTTCGTTGCTACTTCATAACTGTAATTTTGCTACTGTTATGAATCGTCATGTAAATATCTGATATGCAGGATGTATTTTCATTGTTACAAATTGAACATAATTAAAGCATAGTGATTAATCACAAAAACAATATGTAATTATATATGTGTTTTCCGATGGTCTTAGGCGACCCTGTGAAAGGGTCATTCGATCCCCAAAGGGGTCGCAACCCACAGGTTGAGAACCACTGCTCTAAATGTTGCCGCAGTAACTTTCTGTGGTGAATGTCTGACTTTTTAGCAGGTGTTCTATTTATTGTCTTTAAGTATCTAATAACTACGATATGAATTGTTCTCATCATTTCTTCTTCCCTTATAGTAATGGACATACTAAGCTGCAGGCTGATTGGTTTCTGAAATGTGGGATAACTGTTTATTCATATATATCCCTGCCAACAGGAGGAGCAGGGGGCTTTGCTCCTTAGGACGACTGACAGTCTTTATGCCCCCCAAACACCTCAGGGTCCAAACCAAAAGAGACCTTCTCACAGCCATGGCACCGGACTGCAAAGATGACCTCCCCCTGTGGAGCCCTGCTGAATTATTGCTTTAGCCATTTTTTTTTTTAATACTGGTGATGGTAGGCTCCCTTAATGTCAAAGTGACCTGGTTGGCTTGTGGCATGGTAAAAGCCCTGAATGCCACTTCCAGGGCTACACGTGGGATAAATCAAGAGCTGAACCAGGTCAGGGAGGCAGTTCTAGAGAAATGAGCAGCAATAGGTTATTTGTTGTTGTGGCATTACCATGGTTGTGAGGAATATGAAGGAATGTGCTGTTTTAATCTTTCTGACAATTCTCAATTAATAGAAAGCAACATTCAACAAATTAGGGAAACCATCTCCAAGATAAAACAATGAGAAAGGTTTTTTTTGGAATTGACTTATCCAACCTAACTGGGTTGCAGGAATTCTTTTTAGTTTTTCTCCTGTTTATTTTTTTGTAGTCTGATAGCTTGCTGCTGTATTTAATGTCTTCCTCTTTTTAGATCCTGCATTCGCTGTATTCCATCCCCAAGAACTGCTTTCAAGGCAAAAGAAAATGCAGTCCAGCAGGATGAGATTTTTCATCTAAAACTAATTTCTCAGATATAACATGATAAAAATAGCAGTGGGGAAATGACAGGGACAGAAATAGAATATTGGGGACCAGCTATAATTGTAGAAATATTAATCATGCTCTGTTAACTGTGATTGTTTTAATTAAAGAAGGCACATTCTGACCTGGCTGGGAGTTGCACCTGGAAATACAGATTATCTTGAAATGATTAACAACTTTATTGCAGAAACCAGAATCACCAGCCCTTTGAAGACCCCCAGCCCTTTGCATGCGTGTAAGCTGCCCATTTGGCATATCCCTTTTGCCTACTTCCCCATGTAATCTTTGTCCTCCTACCCAATATAAGCAGCTGGCTTATGGTGGGGTGCAGAGCAGATTTTTGTGGATGAGCTGCTGCTCTCCCATACTGTCTGCATTATTGGAATAAACGCTCATGTCTCTACTTAATTGGCTCAGGTAGTGACAGGCAGCCCGGACCCATTGATTGTATGGTTGCATTGAGATAATGCTCTGGAGAATGGTGGTTTTTCACCTATTTCTATAAATTACCATCGAAAGAGGAGATGTAAGTGGGTTACATAAAATCGACTGGTGCTAGATTAGGGAAGTGGGAGAAAGCAAAGCGTGGAAACCTCTGGGATTGGATAAGAAGTAAACTGATAGACATGTTTCTTTTACATAGGTGGGTACAGGATAGTTACCAGTCAATAACTGACACTAACAAGTAACAATAGACAAATAACAAATAATAACAATGAGGGAATTTGTGGTCTTAGCCCTGGCACCCTGACACACTGGTTGTGCCCTGAGGGGTCCAGAAAAAGGGAAGTTACAAGTTACTCTGACATTCCAAAGGTATGTTATCATAGATGCAAAAAGACAATAAGCTGAGTTAAGATCAAAGTTGATCTTTGTCAGGGAAGATACTGGCCTAGGACATGACTACCCACCATAGACTGCTTTTTAATTTAAAAAGTTTTCATTTCAGACCATCCTTTGTGGTTACTTGAGGTCTCTGAGTTTGCAAGGCCGCCACGCAGGCCTTCCCTAAGTTAGTCAGCTGGTATGTGGCCCCTTTTGGCCCACAACCTCTACTCTGACTTCCTCTATCTCTTGGTACATGGACTACAGTTTTGGCTTTTAGCCATATGCCAAATCTAGTATTTTTTTTTCTGGTGCATATCATATCATAAACATTGCAGCAAAAGGACTATATTCTACTTCTTTGATCTTTTTCTATAGCAAACACAAAACTAGAATATTATTTATATACTAGAGGCCCAGTGCACAAAATTTGTGCATGGGTAGGGTCCCTAGGCCTGGCTGGCAATCAGAGCTGATTGGGGCCTTCCAGCTGCTGGCCAGGGTCTTCCTTCGTTCCGCGCCACCCCCTGGTGGTCAGCGCACATCATAGCAAGCAATCGAACTCCTGGTTTCCCAGTTGAACTCCCGAGGGGACAATTTGCATATTTGGCATATATATATATATATATATATATGACACACACATATATATATGACACTTTCTGAATTAGATCTGGCAGTTATTAAAAGACGCCTGAAAATAAAGTAAAAAGTAGTTGTGAGATGTAATTACTATTTAAACTCAGGAATTGAATTAATGCTAAAAAACACTGAGGTTGCCAGCTTCCCACATATAAGGTGCTTGGAAGTTGCAACTTCATTCTAACAACAAGTAAAAAGCTGGACAGAATGAAAAATCAACAAATCTTGTTTGACCTATAAGAGAGGAGAGGACACAGTGCAAACCACTGCCCACAGGATTGGAGAGACAGGTGAATATAGGTCATTGTGGCTACTGGAACAGACTTAGGAGGAAATGAGAGAGGGTGTAGAAACACCCTAAATGGAGTTGACAAATTGCTGGAAGTTCAGTGGGGACAACTTTGAGAATTAAAAATTACAGGGAGCCCTAGCTGGTTTGGCTCAGTGGATAGAGCTTTGGCCTGAGGACTGAAGGGTCCCGGGTTCGATTCTGATCAAGGGCACATCTATTCTGGTCAAGGCCATGTACCTCAGTTGCAGGCTCCTCCCCAGTGCAGGGGTCATGCAGGAGGCAACCAATTGATGTATTTCTCTCACATCGACGTTTCTCTCTCTCTTCCACTCTTTCTAAAAATCAATGGAAAATATACTCAGGTGAGGATTAAAAAAAAAAAAAATTACAGGGAGAACCAGCCACAAGGGAACCCAACTATATTGTGAAATTTACCTCTAGAAACTTAACCAGGTTCCCACGGTAAATAAGCAGAAAAAACCCCTTGGGCTCCCAACAGGGGAGAAGAAAAGAAACTGTTTTGTAGTGACCAGAGCACTAGCTCACTCGTCACAACACCTGCCCTCTGGAGAAACTAGGTAACCAAATCCTGACTTGCTGGGGTTTTACCAGAGCCCAAGTGACCTGGGAAAGGGAGAGACCCACTCCAGCTCACTCTGGCCATCCTGTCCCACCTAAGGGGAAAGAATAAAAAAGAAAAACGCTCGTGAAGTTCACAGCCCAGGGGCATAAGATCACTGAAAAACTGAGACCTAATCACAGTACCCTAAAATGCCCCCCCCTGTCCCTCCACTGCACTGATTTCATACCCACCACAGCTTGTAAAGCAGTAACTTATACTCAGTTTTAATCTCCCCTAGCCTGCCACAGGATTCCTTCTTCCATTCATCTTGGAGAAGAGGCAAGGGTTCTGAACCAAAGAAGGGAGAGATGGGTAGGCTGTGATCTGAGACCTGGTCCCTACAGTCTCCCCCTGTGGTGGGATGATGTCCCCACTACCTTCCCCTGCTCCTGTTTTTTGCTGCTCATAGCTTGCTTACAACGGAGACAATTGAAACATGCATTCCTGTGTTTGCAGTTTCTTGAGATATTTTTAAAAAATAATTTATAAAGGAACCCTCATCCACTGCTGGTGGGAATGCAGACTGGTGCAGCCACTGTGGAGAACAGTATGGAGTTTTCTCAAAAAACTAAAAATGGAACTTCCATTTGACCCAGTGACCCCACTTCTAGGAATATATCCCAAGAAACTAGAAACACCAATCAGAAAGGATATATGCACCCCTATGTTCATAGCGGCACAATTTACAATAGCTGAGATTTAGAAACAGCCTAAGTGCCCATCAGCAGATGAGTGGATTAAAAAACTGTGGTACATCTACACAATGGAATACTATGCTGCAGTAAAAAAGAAGGAACTCTTACCATTTGCAACAGCATGGATGGACCTGGAGAGCATTATGCTAAGTGAAATAAGTCAGTCAGAGAAAGATAAATATCACATGATCTCACTCATTTATGGAATATACTGAACAACATAAACTGATGAACAAAAACAGATCCAGAGACGGAGAAGTATCCATCAGACCATCAAACCTCAGAGGGAAGGTAGGGGAGGGTGGGGGTGAGGGGGAGAGATCAACCAAAGGACTTGTATGCATGCAATGGACACCAACACCAGGGGGATGAGGGCATGAGCGGGGGTGGGGGGTGGGGGGAGGAGCAATGGGGGGATAAGGACACATATGTAATACCTTAATCAATAAAGAAAGAAAGAAATAATTTATAGTATTTTTCCTGTGAGTGGTTCTAGTCAAGTGGAGAAGACACATAAGTAATTACAAAGCCACGTAAAGTGTGCTTCCACAGAGAGAGACTTAACTGGGCTGGTAGCTAGTGGGGGTTCGGAATACACGGCAACTCCCCAGAGAAGAGGACCTGTGAGCTGGAGCTTTCCATACACATAGGAAGGTGGCAAGAGGAGCTCCAAGGGGAGTTTCTGTTCCAATGGAACATTGTGGGCCGTGATACCACAGTTCACCCAGCTTTAGTCACCCCCTCTTTCTTTCTCCCCCAACTCTAGACGCCTCAGGAAAAGTCCCTTCCTCTCTTGCTCTCCTTTGCATTCTGAGCCAAAAACAGAACTCAGACCTAGGCCTCACACCAGCACCGTGTGGTTTACCCTTGCGTGAGGGGCCGAAGAATCTGGGACTCTGAAATGACCCACGGCACCTCGGAAATCTGCAGCTGCCTCTTCACCTTCTCAGATGAAATCCTCTCCTCTCCAAGCATAAGCACTCAAAGCAAACACATTCTTACTTTGGTTAGCGTTTCTCTTTGGCTCAGTTACTGTATTGCCACAGAATTGTTTTATATTTTCATCACCAGACGTTTCTGCAACAGTTTTTTGAGCCTGGGGACCATAGCACCATTTATAGCTTTGCTTCTATGGGGAAAAGTGCTTTCAAGTTCTAAACAGCCAAGTTACAAATAAATGATTGGACTCAACTGCTTTTAGGCAATGAACTTCCTGTAATGTTTTGCACACTTCAGTGCTAAAGGCTGGTGTGTGTGTGTGTGTGTGTTTAAAATTTCTAAATATGGGTGCCAGGTGTTCCATTTTCAGACTGACCAAGTGTAACATTTTTTTTTTCTCTCTTAAAGCAACAGAATCATTTCTTTGGTGAACACATATCTGTTTAAGAGAAAACTTGGCAAAAGAAATGGCTGGGACCAAAAAAGGAAATAGTGCTAAATATGTAGGTAGAAAAAATATGTACTTGCACAGAATAAGAAAAGAGGTTAACTTATTTTTTAACCGTATTATTACAGGTTAAGGAAAAATGGTAAAATGACTCCAAGTAGAAGGAGAGATAGGGATCAAAGCCACCTGCACACGTTGGTGTTATTTTGAGCCCGGTCACCCAAAGAGATCGCCGAGAGAGAGCGTGGAGATGTTTCTCGTGTGTTGCAAAGCAAGTTCAGACCTAGAAAAATTAAAAGCCGCACAGTGAAGAGAGCACACAGTCTGTCTCCTAATAAGTCAATACCATCAGGTAACGCGGACGTCGGGAGGCGTGGCCATGCAAATTGTTTTCTTTGCCTCAAAAGAGGACATTGGGCTCAATACTTGATTAATTTCACTCTCCCAGCCTAGATCCCTCTCTCTTTCTTTTCTACACTGTTGAGTGACCTTGTCTATTTAGTCTTATTTCTTTCTCACTTCCTCTAACTGTAAGGGATGACGTGGTAATTAAATGCTCTTGAACCGAAGAAGCTAATTCAACTGTAGTTTTCCCCCCTTTCAAAACCATTAAGTTACTGCTGTTCGTTCAAGATTCAGACCTTTTGTATATGCATTAGCATAAGATATATACATTTTTCCCTATAAGCAATGGTATGTATTTTCTATGTACCTAAATGGTAGGCATTTAAAAAAAATAAAATACTGGTAACTATCAAAATAAACATTTCTTAAAAAAAAAACAAAAACTTGTTTGTCCTTTTGAACCAAGCCTGGTATTTCTTAGTGATCAGGACTGGCTACATATTTTGTGGAATCCAATGCAAAATAAAAATGTGAGGACCCTTGTTCAAATATTATGAAGAATTTCAGGACGGTGTTAGTAGAGCATTTAACCAAGTGTGAGTCTCTTCTGAGTGGGGGGTCCTAGGTGGCTTCGTAGGTCACGCACCCACGGAGCTGGCCCTGCTGGTGGATTTTTTTTAATCGGAGCACACACACATAGACACAAGCACAATGCTCTAGGCGGGTATAGGATTCACCAGAAATCCATGCTGAAAATGTGATGACGTCACCTCACAAAAAGCGCACACATCCTGTGGTGGTTTCCAATACACTTCCTGAGAATTCACTTATTGACCATAACTGACGGGAGGAAATATTGTAACTCATAACAGCACCTGGGCCAACTGATGAACAGAGTGTTTGGGGTGCCCTGTCGTCAAACTTTTAGGACTTAAACACTGAGAATGTGCTAAACAGAAAAGGAACTTTGAAGTCGCTTTTCCCCTGGGGCCTGGAGCCTTTGTAATGACGCATATGGACGAGCCCTGTGTGTTGGGAATCAGGTAATGGATTGACAGAAGGGCTGATAAAGCCAGGTATACAGCCAAGAGAATTATGAAGAACAGGTTTCTCTGGTTCCAACCAAGTAAATCACAGTCAGATTTTTCTTCACCGAAAGGTGCAACCTGAATGGTGGCTTGATTGTCTCCTAGGCCTCCTGCTGGCCTCCTGGACTGCCATCCCCCACCTCCTGGACACCCTGTCTTCCCCTCGTGAGAACGGAGTCATTGTCCCGTGTCATTTCATGCAAATTTGGCGGGGTGTCCGTGGCATCTTCCTCTGCCTAGATTCTGCTAGCTTCAAGGTGGGGAGGGGCATTTGTCTGGGGGATGGGGAAGGGCGATTGCCTGGATTCCAGTAGCACCTGTCTCCAGCAGGATCGGTTACTGCATTTTCCAAAGGCAAACACAAGCCACCCTCCTGAGATATTTTCTTGATCACCCACTCTGATCCCCAATCTGTCTCACGTGAGCATGAGGAATGCATATACGTATCGCTTTCTGCTTCAGAGATGAGAAAACCGGGGCTACTAAAAAAAGGAGGGACTCAGATCCAACCACTGCACTACCTGACCCTTCGCCTTTATTCTGTACTGCCCACAAAACTTACTGTCAGTTAAATTATAAAACAGCAACAGTCTAAGATTTTCTGGGAAATAATTATATTTACAAGATTGCAAATAAGTCCATTCAGGCTCCCTCTGGGTTTCCCTGTTTTCTCTCTTCACCAAATCACTCCCCCTCCTCTATGATGATTCCCCTCCCTCTCCCTCAAAGCCTAGTGGATGATGCTAACTTCCTAATCTTCCCTTCTCTTCCTCTCACCACCTCCTCCCACTCAGATGTCAGAAAACAAATAAACAAAAATCAGCGAACTCAGAATACTCACCAGCAGGGAGAAAGAAGCTAGCCATCTCCAAAGAAGTTGGAAGGATTTCAAGAAAGTTAATAAATTTCAAAATCTAGAAGTGTGTTGCCTAAGTTAACTGGCAATGCTGTATCAACTTGTAAAAGTTAAAATAGCTAATGTGTCTAGAGACCTTTAAGTGCATAAACTCTTTCACAGGTATTAATGCAGTTTAACTTCACAATGCAGTATAACATAGATACTATCATTAGGTCCATTGTACAGAGGAGAAAACTGAGGCACAGAGCAGTGGAATGACTTTCCCACAACTACTCAATAGGAGAAGGGAAGTCAGGTCTCCTAACTTGGAAGTTCATGTTCTTTCCACTCTCCCACACAGCTAGTTGTTGAACTATTATTAGTTCAATGCGCACATATTTCTTCTTTTTCCAAATGACAAGAGATACAATTCAGAAAGTACTAAGGGCCTAAAGTTCTGCAGCTTGACATCCTCCTGCTGTCAAATTTAGAAGTCACTCACCTTCTTTCAACACTCCAGTAGGTTTCAAATCAGTGGAGACAATATGGATCCAATGCCTTACTTTGTACAGAAAAATCAATCCCATGAAAATTAAAGACTTAAACATGAAAATAAAACCATTTTTAAAACATGAAAGAGAACTTGGGGAATTTTTTCCCCTTGGTTTAGAATCTCAGAGTGGGAAATGACTTTCTAAGCATGACACAAAACATAGAAGTTTTAAAAAATAAAATTGATATATAAGCCACATAAAAAAATCTATGTTTAAGAAAACACCACCCATTACAAGATAAAAAGTCAGAGGAAAAATTGTACCAAGCATTTGCAACCTATATGCAGGAAAAGGGCTAATTGTGTAATATGGAAACAAATTTCACAAATTGACAAGAAAAATACAATACATTCCATAGGAACTAGGCAACAGATATAAATGATGTGCAGGGGTGGGGAACCTGTTTTCTGCCAACGGCCATTTGGAAACTTATAACATCAATCTGAGTGTAAATTGTTACACCCTCAATGGAGAACAATTTGCAGGTGGGAAATATTTATAAATATTTAAATGCACATTTCAAGGATTTAAGCCAGTTACCTTGTCATCAAGTGTAAATGATGGAACCTAGACTTGGCTCCGAACTCCATGCTGCTAGGTGTACTAGTTAATAATGCGGATTTTTTTCAATAGGTGGAGTTACACATATATTGACATATATGCGATTTGATATGTATGCTATTTTGTTGTATTGACAACAAGCTTCAACACTTCATATGTCAAATTTGCTGAAGGTGTTAACATCATAGATATTTTTACGCTTAAAAATGTCGAATTTCGTGCCAAAAAAAGAGCGTTTGAGGGAAGTTTTAATTCATTACTTGATTTTGAAGAAAAGTGCTGCTGAAAGTTATTGTATACTTCAGGAAGCTTATGGTGAACATCTTCCATCTCAAGATACTTGTGAACGCTGGTTTAAATGCTTTAAAAGTGATGATTTCGATGTGAAAGACAAAGAAAGTCCAGGTCAACCGAAAAAGTTTGAAGACCAACAGTTACAAGCATTATTGGATGAAGATGCGTGTCAAACTCAAAACAACTTGCAAAAAGATTAACCGGTTAATGGTTAATCCTCATTTTTAACCCATTACCAATTAATCTGCCTAATGGTTAAAAATGCAGATTTTGTAATAAAAGAAAACAATAATTTCAAGAGAAACATCAAACGTGCTTTATTCAAAGTAATGTCCATCGCTAGCTACACATTTCACCCATTTTCCTTCCTTTAAAATCTTTCCCATTGCTTGTAAACGATTGGCAATTGTTTGCTGAGCAACGGTATCGAAGTGTACGATAACCTTCAGCAGCACTTTTCTTCAAAATACCCGGTACACCGAGTATTTATTGCATAGTCCCAGAGCTGCAGGACCATGAGGCCAGAGCAGCACCTACCTATGTGTTAAACAGACATTCCATAATAGCTGCAAGTGCAAATAACAGCTTTAATGTTCATGGTAAACTGAAAGAAAGGTGCTTATTATGCCTGACAGAATGGCTCAGAGAGGTTAGGTTTCCTGCTTAAGGCCACACCGCTGCTAAATGGCAAAAGCAGAGACAACCCCTTCCCATACAGAGCTGCCGGCCAGTCCCTGTTCATGCTGACCCCTGCATGCAACAACCCCGAAAGCTCCGTGGAGGAGGCACCTGTATGACACAGTGCTGATCCTCAACATTTGCTGGTTGAATGAATGAACGACAGAGCCCTCTGCTGGCCTTTGCAGTTGAAGAGGATGCTGCCCCTTGTCTGCGTGATGAGGGAAAAGAAACACAAGGCAGGAGATGAAGGCGCGAGGTCTAATTCAACAAAGTAATGTATTCACAACCAAATGCTCCAGGCTTTCTCCAACAGGAATTTTGCTTTACAACCCAGAGACCTTTTGAGATAGAAAATACTGACGCCACGTGGTGACAATGAGAACTTCTGTGCCTGCGCCGGGCCACAGCTTCGTTGGAACTGAAGCTCGACATTGTCTGGCCAGCTCGCTGCAGGACTGAAATAGCACCCCTGGTGAACAGCATCACGGCCTGGTTCCATTGTGCGGCACTTCCTACATGTGTACGCCAGGATTTGCCCCCACGGAACCAGCGCTTCTTCTTCGCCACCGGAATCCCAGAGCATGCCGGGGGTGCGGCCCACTGCTGACCTGCACTTCTAAGTTACCCGCCACACCGCCGTGGTTTACAGTGGGTGGCTATACATGCCAGGGTGGGCAAAAGGAGGTTTACAGTTGTGAATGTGCAAAACAGAGTTTATTCTTGTATTATTTAGTTATGAAGTACTGTGTTATTTATTTGTATTCTTTGTCTTCTTATTGTTATTATTTCGTAAACTTTTGGGTGATCTATCCTTCGGGTAGTGATGGCTCATAATCTAACCTCCTTTCGCCCACCCCTGAATATACATAAGCACATGCAAATTTATTTAAAAGCTGGTGTGTCAGGGTGCAAGACCACTTACTTTACCTTTTGTGTACAGAGAAAATGTGAACTTTGTTATTTTTGTCTAGAGAAGAGCTGAGTTTCTTTCTTCTTGCTGGAATGTGGGGGGAGGAGGGCGGGATGTAAAGTTTAGTTTCGTCTGTCAATTTCAGTCCAATCTTCTTGGATAATTCCAGGCACTATAAGCCCCTCAAGATAGTGCCTGGGTGAATGGAAGGAGCATGTCGCCATCTGTGCTTGTGGCACTGAGGAACACTCTCACAGGGTGACGATGAAGTGGAGTTTGTACTTAAAGGGGGATGGATGCCTTCTCATGATGCTCTGCTTAAAAGCAGTGATTTCAATTAGCAAACCCAAATGTCAAAAGGGAGTAGGAAGGAGCCTGTGTCTCCATATCATGTTAGCTTTTATAAAGGAAGACAAAGCATGGTTAGCAATGGCAGCCATCCACAACAAATACTCTAAACCAGCATCTTGTCAACCTGGGCAGCACAGGAGGGCAACTGGGGAGCTGGGGGAAAACACGGATGCTTATTCAGCCTCATCCCCACACCCTGAGATTCTGATTCCATTAGTCTGGGATGGAGCCTGGTGCCTGATATTTTAAAAGCTCAGATAGTGCTTTTGTGTAGCCAGGGTTGTGAACCAAAGTTCTGAGCAGAGAACAAATATTTATGTAACAAGGTATGCATGTAACAAGAAAACATTGATTTTGTTTTCGCTTTTGTTTTTACTCACTGTTACGGACTGAATGTTGGTGTCCTTCAGAATTCACATCTTGAAGCCCTACCCCCCAGTGCGATGATATTTGGAAGTAAAGTCTTTGGGAGGCCATGAGGTGACGAGGGTGAGATTGGTGCTTTTATCAGATAAAAGACAAGAGGGGCGATCGCTCTATGTGTCAGCAAGAAGGCAGCCATCTGCAAACCTGTAAGAGAGGTCTCAGCAGGAACCGAATCGGTTGGCACCTTGACCTTGTCCCAGCCTCCAGAACTGTGAGAAATAAACTTTTATCGTTTAATCCACCCAGGCCATGGTCTGTTTGTTATAGCAGCCCAAACGGACTAAGACGTCCACCAAGGCCCAGGAGACTTTGAACATCTAGAATTTACAGAATTTTCGTCTCAGAGCTGCCAGCCCCCACTTGGATTTTTCTGGAACGTTCCTCTCTCCCTCTGTTCTCTTCCCAAGCTGGTTTTTCTCTCTGAAGCAAACTTTTTCCTTCAGCAATAGTTCTTCCTTCTGGACCCTCTTCTGCTTTTTCTAACAGAGCTCAGAATTACTAAGAGTGTGTTGGTCTATTTCCTCTGTGACTAAGTAACCTGCTACCTCAGAAAGCTTTGAAAAGGAGCCAGCCTCTTTTGTACCACAGTAGCATATAGTTTCTACAAGTTAAAAACCTTTGGTTAAATACAAACTAGTTAACAAAGATCTATAAGCCATACTATTGTCTCTAAAATATTAAAACATCGAATATGAAAGTTTCTGTTATTTTTAGAAAGTAAATAATAGCTCACAAACCTTTATGGGAAAAGATTACTGTGCTGAAAGGGACTCCCCGATGCCCTCTCCCTAAACTGTTCTCTTTGAGAAACACACATTCAAGATAAATCTCTCAGGGCTGCTGCATCAGGAACTGAGTTTCACACCATATTCACCCACGTGTGATTGCTTCACCTGGGCCTGGCGGTTGGGCCCCTTTTTCCTCCCAGGTGGTGATAAAAGACTCACTTCCTGGCAAGGAATCAGAGAGGGTTTTGGCTGCGGCCCCAGCAAAACCAGCTTTAGAGAACTGGTCTGGCATAAACACTTGTGGCCCCGAGCAGTCCTTTTCTATGCGCCGGGGCGGCGCATGCACAGAATTCTTTGGCCTCTGGATAGAAGCAGGTGTGTAACGAGGGGCTGTCTCTCTGGGGTGCACAGAGAGGTCAAGGATGGAATCCTTTCCTTCAAGAGAGGTCAAGGATGGTCTCCTCTGAGCTAGGTGGGAAGACCAGCCAGGCTTGTCTACATGAAGAAAAGCAGTTAGGAGCCGGAGACACGCAAAATGTGTGTTCTAATGGTGAGCTCCCGGGAAGCTAGCGCTGTCGGATTTGTGAGCTGGAAGTCTGTTGGGGCTGCCTTTGGGATTAACGTCTGGGGGGGGTGAAGGAAGTAGACTTAGTGGAGGGAACAGTTGGTCCACGGCGCAGTCACAGGCCCCAGCCAATCCTGCAGGAGCTGGAGAGCCTTCAGAGTCATCACCCCTTGAACCAAGGTCTTCAGAACCCACCAGAAAGGGGTCTGACCCCAGGCCAGGTGACTCCCTTGGCCGTGAGCCATCAGCTCACAACACGCCCAGCAGCATAGGAAATGGGTGTCTCCGACCTGAAGGGGGGCTCTGGGCAGCAAACCTCAGCAGCTACCGTCAGTGACCAGGGATCTTCTCTGGGGGGATTTCAGAGACCTTGACTGTGAGTGTTTACAGCAGGAGGAGGACAAAGACCCACAACTAAGGGACTAGGAGCAATCCCAGAATGTGAAGCGTACAGGGTGGACAAAAGTAGATTTAGAGTTGTAATACAAATAAATAATACAATAATTAATAAATAGTAATTCAAGGATAAACTGTGTTCTGTGTACTCACAGCTGTAAACCTTCTTTTGCCCACCCTGTATCATTATCATCAGATTCTGTTTGTTGTCCATTTCACTGCTCTAAGATCATCTCAGCCCCTTGAGTGACAAATAGTACTGTATGGTATCAAGTTTCCCCCCACAAAATCTTGTAAAGAATAACTGAAAAATCCAACCAACTCTTTTCAAACTAGAAAGGACAAACACATTTCACGTTTGGCTTAATTCTGTATATTTAACAGTTTGGGTTATGACCCTATTGTTTTCTAATTCATTGTCTAAATCATTGTGAGAGTCTCTCTTTTGAAAGTTGTTTCTTTATGATTTGCCTCCTTGCTCTGTCGCATTTGCCCCCAAGCTCTATTCCTACTGAAATTAGCTTCTTTGCTCAAATATCACCTCCTCTGTGAGGCCTTCTGAGATCTTAGTTAAAAATGCCCTTGTTTCTTTCCATAGCTCTTAACACCATCTGGCCTTCTCCAGTTTATTCGTTAATTGTATTTATTGTCTGTTTCCCTTTAACGGAATGTAAATTCCATGAGGGTGGGGATTGTGTGTTTTATTCACTCTACAGTCTTACTGTGTAGAATAGTGCCTGGAACATAGTAGCCACACAGTAAATATTTGTGAGTGAATGAATGAATATTTTATTCATAACCCCAGTTCAGGCTTCTTTCAGCTCTTTCCTGGCCTATCATAGGCCCTATGGCAATAGTCTGCCAGCTGGAGTGTGGATCCATGTCTCTGAGGCACCGCCTTCTAGACTAGTCTACATGTTACTGCTAGACAGCCTTTCTCTGGCCTCTGTCCTGCTCAGAAGCTGTTGGTGGCTTCCCAGGGCCAACTCAGGCTTTGGGTGCTCTGGAGACCTGGCCCCTCCCTCCAGACCCTGGACAGACCCCCCTCCCTTGTAAACACCATTCCTGCCTCTCCCCGCCCCTCTCTCCTCCGAATGCTTCCAGCAGGAGAGTGTGAGAGGAGGAGTTAAATATCCTCCAGGGTTCTCTGAAGGGGAGTGTAAGGGTAAATGTTAAAGTGCTTCATAAAGCCTAACATCTTTACAGATGAGCATTATTGCTATTGCATCATCGTCATGTGATTATGTCATAGCTTTTCAATGAAATGATATGTGTCCTAAACAATAAGGTAGGACTAAACAATCTACCCGGATTCTCCAGTTTACCAATAACAAAGCTGATCCCTGGCCCAGATTGCAGCGGTGTGTTGGTCCGGTTTGCCCAGCTAACAAAAATCAAAGGTTAAATATTCCGGAACTTTCCAACATTCAAACACTCCCCCACACCTATCTGACCCTTGTGCTTAATTCTGTCTCATGGTCCAGAGGGGACAGAGATGTTGTTCCCGGTTACCAGGAAATGCCGTCCAGTGAGAATGAAAGGATCTGGGAGAGAGGTGAAGAGCAGTTTGGGGAGTGAGGAGAAGGAGTTCTGTTTTAGGCACTTTGAGTAAGATCCCTAAGGGGAACCTAAATGGGTCTGGCACTCAAGAGAGAGGAATGGGCTGAAGATAAAGATTTAAAATCACTGGAGGACTTCCCCCCAGGTATCCAGGAGTCATTGCTGACCCTTAGTCTCCCCAACCAGTCTTCTATGACCTGATGCCTAGACTATTACAATTGTCTCTTAATGTCTTCCCTTCTCTCTCCCTCCTCTGATTCATCTCATTCATTACCATCTGGATAATTTTACTACAGCACCATTTTATCACATCCTGCCTTTGCTGTATCACTGGCAGCAGCTCCTGATTCTTCGCAAATAAAATCCCAACTCTCCTACCAAAATTCCCAAATGCTTCCCGGAGGCAAGGGCCTGTACTTTCTCACTTCCGTGCCTGGATCTCATGCTTTCAGCTACCATCGTGTGCACAGCTGGAGTTCACTAATGGAGACTAGAAGTCACATAAAAGCTGCTGCTTCCATCATTCCCTTGTTCTTGGCATCATTTTTCACCTTGTAGACGAAGGTGAAACCCCAAGTTATCACTAAAATATAGAATTTTCTTGTATTTATTAGCATCAAGGATATATAGCTACAGATTGCTTCTCAATGACAAAAGGAAAAATGTAAAGATTTTTAGATATATCTACAATGAAATATTACTCAGTTCCCCACCCGCCCCCACCCGCAAAATAATGATATCTTACCATTTGCAACAGCATGGATGGACCTAGGGCAGTGATGGCGAACCTTGTGAGCTCAGCGTGTCAGCATTTTGAAAAACCCTAACTTAACTCTGGTGCCGTGTCACATATAGAATTTTTTTGATATTTGCAACCATAGTAATACAAAGACTTATATTTTTGATATTTATTTTATATATTTAAATGCCATTTAACAAAGAAAAATCAACCAAAAAAATGAGTTCGCGTGTCACCTCTGACATGCGTGTCATAGGTTCGCCGTCACTGACCTAGGGGGTATTATGCTAGGTGAAATAAGTCAGACAGGGGAAGAAAATTACCATATGATTTCACTTATATGTGGGATCTAAAAATCAAAATAAACAAAACAGAAACAAACTCATAGATACAGAGAACAAACAGATGGTTGCCAGAGGGGAAGGGGGCTGGGGCTGGGGGCTGGGTGAAAAAGGTGAAGGAATTCAGAAAAGTACAAATTGGTAGTTACAAAATAGTCACGGGAATGCGAAGTACAGCACAGGGAATATAGTCCATCATATTGTAATAACTGTGCGGTGTCAGGTGGGTACTAGACTTATCGGGGGAGTCACTTCATAAAGTATGTAAATACCTAACCGCTATGCTGTACTCCTGAAACTAATATAATACTGAATGTCAAATGTAATGGAGATAAATGTTTTAATAAAATGAAACCACTACCCTATGTGTACATATAAAAGGAAACTACCAGTTTTCTGAAGGAGGCAGCTCCACACAGCAGAAGACACTTGCTGCCAAGAACCAAACACAGCTGCTCAGGCAGCAGAGGAAGCTGGTGCTCAGAGAAAAAACCAAACCAAACCAAACTCTGCCCGCACAGTCAAGGATGGCAAAGCTCCCAGATGCACAGCTTGAAATAAGTAGAGGATACACGGTATTTCATATAAAAGAAAAGAAAACTGCCGGAAGCAGACGTTTTCTCTCTCAAACGGACTTCTCCCAGGGCACGTCCACAGGACAGCAGGACTCCCAGGGATAAAGCGATGTTTGCTGGTGGGAAGAGGCTCACTTCTCCAGTGAACCAGGGAAAAGCTGCCTCCTTCCCCTTCTTCCCTGCCCACACACACGCACTCAGGAAAGCTCTCTGAAACCATCATGTATGTGGGTGCCAAGTATTGCCCCAAATGGGAAAACAAATCAACACTGAGCTAGGATGAGCGGCCAGCGACCAGGTGTGCTCTCGGTTTCCTCGTGGCTGTCAACCTCCACCCAAGTCAGGAGCTCGGGATGTGTCTGGCAGCACGTGGGACTGCAGGGTGAAGGAGAGGGCAGAATCTGGGCCCACAGTGGGCCAGGCAGATATGTTCATCCTATCTTTTCTTTTTTTTCTAATATGTTTTTATTGATTTCAGAGAGAAAGGGAGAGAGAGATAGAAACATCAATGATGAGAGAGAATCATTGATCGGCTGCCTCCTCCTGCACGCCCCCCACTGAGGATCAAGCCCACAACCCAGGCATGTGCCCTTGACCGGAATCAAACCCCGGGACCATTAAGTCTGCAGCTGATGCTCTATCCACTGAGCAAAACCGGCTAGGGAGGTAAAAATAATAAATAAAAAGCTGGAGTATGGAACCAGCTGCTGCTGTCAGAGTAATGAACCATGAACTGAAAAGACCCTGACAGTACCATCAAGCAAACCAAGGCGATCAAGTCCTCCTCTCTCCAGCCTTGCAGTCTCCCTCTAGTGCCCCCTACTGGCAGGGCCTAGGAGAAAGGTAGAGTTGGAGCTAAGAGACAATAAATAGCCTATGAACCACAGACAGGCATCATCACATTTTAAATTTTTGTGGGTAATATTTTCAATAGCAGTGATTCAAAGCAAATTAAATAAGACAATGGCTGGTATAACATTGTGATGATTTATAATGTTATGATACATAGAGATCTGATTTCAGACCAAACTGGGACTTCTTTAGGGACAAAATACCAAATTACCACCAACTGATATTAATTTAAAGGGCATACTCTGGGCCTAGCACTCAGCTCAGCAAGCAAAGGAGGTGAGATCTGTACCCACAGCCAGATGTCAGAGCCCGAGCTCTTGGTCATATCTCTGTGCCAGGTCTCCATCCCGTTTGCCAGTTCTCCCTCTGGCCATACCGTGGGGATGAACACAACAACCCCAGCTCTTGCCAGAGTCTATTGCTTGCTCCATGATGCAGGGCCACTTGGTAGTTAAGACTGTTCTCCCATGAAGCTTCCAGAATTCCAATCACCAAAGGCCCAACGAACAGTGAGGGCCAGAATGGGCTCATCCCCAGGTTCTGATCGTTAGCAAGCAGTCATAGCATCCTGGAACCACGGAGCTACATTAAAAGTCCTTATGAGATACGGTATTTGAATCCCTTCTGTAACATTTCCTGCTTGAGACCATTTACCAGCTCTGTGACTTTGAGCAGGTTGTTTA
The DNA here is from genome assembly GCF_963259705.1 of Myotis daubentonii. Lineage (NCBI taxonomy): Eukaryota > Metazoa > Chordata > Mammalia > Chiroptera > Vespertilionidae > Myotis > Myotis daubentonii. The sequence goes on from NC_081852.1 coordinate 42,516,799, forward strand.
GCCCAATGGGAATGTTAGTACCAACCCGACCGGGGTTGTGTGGATTCAGTCGGCTGAGGTTTGTGGGTACTTGCCTTTGCCACACAGAGATGCTCAGGAAATGAGATCTATCAAGTGTATCAATGAAAGACACTAATTTCATTTGCACATGAAGTTATGAAAACATCTCTTTGTGGCAGTAATTATCATCAAAAGATCAGCCCATTTCATCCCAAAAGATCTGTTTTTGAGGCCTATAATAGGCTATTCACCAGACAACCTTGTAGGCCACTGAAAAAGCTGTGACAGATACCATGTGGAGTCTGAAGACCTAATTCAAAATCTGGTTCTGCCACTTATTCTGTGATCTTGAGCAACTTGTCTGAATCTTGTTTTCCCCCCCACTTATAAAATGTATCAACATAGCTAAAATGCCCACCATGAAATACTATGGAGCAATTATAAGCAATAGATTAGAACACAGAATAACATGGATGGATCTGAAAACATAGTTTGTTTGTTTTTAACATGTGTTTATTGATTTCAGAGAGACAGGGAGAAGGGGAGAGGGAGAGGGAGATAGAAACATCAATGTGAGAAGAACACCAATCAGCTGTGTCCTGCACATCCCCTACTGGGGATCGAGTCTGCAACCCTGGCACGTGCCCTGACTGGTCATTGAACTGGTGACCTCTTGGTGCATGGGTCGACGCTCAATCCACTGAGCCACACCAGCCTGGCCGAAAACATAGTTTTGAGTGAAATAAGTGATTAGCAGAATGAGAAATATAACACTGCCATTTATGTAAACTCCAAACAGCCACATACAATGTATTATAACAGCCATGTGAATTCTAGAAATCCCATGTATTGCAATGATTGTCTACGAAAGGAAGAGAATGCAAGCAAGTTGGGAGGTTAAAAGAAATAAAAAGTAAAGACTAGAGGGGCCTCGACACATAAACAAACAAACAAATAAATAAATAAAATGGGAAAATGATGCTTCCCTACCCTTCTCATAACATCTGAGGAGATTAGCATAGGAAAGCAAACATTGATTTCCTGTTTCTGTTATGATCTCCACCTTGGACAACGAGACAGAAATTTCCCATCAGTCTTCAGCAGGAAGGACATCACCAGGGAAGGGCCCGGGAACCTTGCCCTGGCTTCAGGGCCTGCTGGTGAGATGACATCAGAGCTCTTCTGAAGGAGGGGTAGCCTCTCCTCACTGCTGCAGACACCACCTTCAGACACAGCTGGGGCAGCAGCAGCCGCCTTCCCATGGACTCACTGCAAATGGCCCACTCGGGCCCTCGGAAGAAGAGACCCAGGCAGATGGGTGCCTCGGTGGCTTCTCCTCCTCAGGACGTCAAGTTCCGAGATTTGGTCCTCTTCATTCTGGAGAAGAAAATGGGAACCACCCGCAGAGCCTTCCTCATGGAGCTGGCTCGAAGGAAAGGATTCAGGGTGGAGCAGGAGCTCAGGTAGGACACCACTGATTTCATTTATGAGTCAGTTTTGTGAACAGCCCCTTTGAAACCCAGGAACCCTGTGCTTCCTCCCATGTAGGGATGAGGTGATGAAACCAAGGAACAGATCTGAGCCAGTTAGGGGAAGTGAGATGAGTGGTGACTGAATAGAATTATATTGAAAATAATTAGCATCCAAAAATAAGGTACTATTTTTTTTTTTGCCTTTGACTTTTATGAGATGAGGTATCTAAGGACGATAAACAGAAACCTAGTTGAAAAACCAAGGCTGAAGCCACTCAATCTCATTCTTGACCAGTTTGAACAAAACACCACCGAGTTCAATCAAAAAATTTCAGCTACTTTGAGGCAAAAAGAATGCTTTGGCTGCCTGGCTCTTGAGCTAAACATCTGGCTGTGCTGAGGTGACCAGTGTCTGTGACAGGCTGGGTTGAGTGACTATAGCTGGCTCAGGTAGGCACCCCAATGATCTTACTTTTCCAACGAACAGGGTGAGTGGGGTTTGTAGAGAGAAGGATGCTCATTAAAGATTCAGGGGCAACTCTGAGGCTGAGGGTGATGGAAATGCTCAAGAGAACCGAGGCAATTGAAGCAACCATTGGGCTACTTGACTGGCTCACTCACAAACCCAGTCACATCCCGGCAATTAGCCTGATTGCTCTCCTCACTGTTATGTAGGCTCTTCACTGGTCTCAAATAGATGGAAGAGAAAACAAACAATCCAGAAATAAATGGTATTAGAACCTTGACATAAATAGTTCCAAACAGAACCACCAGGGGCCTTGCAGTGAATAAAGAATGATGATTAATACAACTGGCTGGATTTGATGGTCAAAGGACTAGACTGACCGATTTTTTTTTTCCTGCAGGAAAAACAATAAGAATTCTATGTGAAAATAAATTTGCATTTACAAAATAGTCTTTGATGTTTAAAAATAAAACGGGCAGGCCTTTCGTGCTGAAGAGATGTCAGCTTCAAATTGCTTGAGAGACATATGTAAAAAGTTGATAATCAGGTGTGGTAATTTTCATGAGACCCATTATTCATCTGAAAACACCATGTCACAGAGAAACATTTTATTTTTTATCCAAGTGCCTCATACAGAAATTCCTGAGTCTTCTATGGCTTCTCTCCCTTCTGGTTTCTCTGTATATGGGCTCCTTTGCCCCTCTCTGCCTCTTTTTTCTCCTTTACCCCTATCTCATTTGTGATGTTAACCCAAAATATTGGATGGGGAGGAGGGAAAAGATGACATAGGCAAAGAGGCAGAGAAGGGGCAATATTTTAAAAAGAAATTGGAAAAAAAGAACCACCCAGAAATTAAAAGCCTTAGCAAATACGGAACCGCTTTTTTGTGGTAAAGAAATTTGGCGAGGGCCGGGCAGGGAGGTGAGAGCCAGATGGTCAAGGTAGCACTTACATAGAAAGCTCTCTGTTGAACGGTCCATACTTCCAGCAGCGGCTGGCTAGTGAGGTCACAGGCACAGCTACAAACCATACCTGGTGGCAGAGACAGGTACTTGGGCAGATTACAGAGGCAAGTTTCTTCTGGCAAGAGAGCTCTAGAGGCAGTGCTGTGCCCAGGTGCCCGCTGCCAGGGGCCGAGCCCAGCTGCTCGGGCAACAGAGGAAACTGGTGCCTGGTGAGCAAACTGCTGCTGTGTGTGCGATGGTGGCAGAGCTCCCAGGCTGGCAGCCCAGCAGACACATTAAATACAAATGTGTTCTATGGCACAACAATAAACCACAGGAAGTAGAAGTCCTAGCTCGCAAACGGAATTTCTGAATTGAGACACACACACGTTCACTGGAAAGGACAATAGACATCATTGCAGGGGGAAAGCTCTAGATAAGAAATCTAGAGACCTCAAATTCTGGTCCTGACTCTTCCCAGCCATGTCATGTGAGGCGAGACACCCTCTCTGCTCTCTGACCTTGGTTTCCAGATAAATGGTTTAGTCTGATATCACCACCTGAGGTGATGCTGGATGCCAATGCGCTTCGATAAATTAAAAGTTATGCAACTATAAAGTGTGATTGTTTTCTTGTTAGTTAGCTGGATCCACTGACCTTTACAGCAAAACCCTGAGGAGAGGGTTCTTTCTCCACAATATGAACTAGGTCAAGTGATATAAACAAGTAGAACAAAGACAGGAAGGAAATCAAAATGTTATAAGTGCTTATTTGGGGGTGGGGAGGAGGGAGCAGTAGTGAGAAATTATGGCTGCTTTTATTCTCCATTTTCCAAATTGTTTAGAATATGCATCTAATTTAAAAATGAAAATAAAAGCTGATTTTGATGCTTCTCAATAGTGAAGGCTAGCTATGCCTGTCCTTTCTAGTAAATAAGATTCTGAGAAGGAGGAGCTAAAGGGGGGAAGGGATGTTCTGAAAATAGGCAATAACCTTCATAGTTCCTAGCACATTCTTTGGCTTCCAGGAGGATTAAATTTGAGGGAAAATCTGATTCTTCCTTCATCTGGGCCTGAGCACAGCTTAGAAATGGCGCACCTGCATGCCCTGAACTGTCTGGAGCGGTTATATTCCCCAGCACATGTGCACATACCCTTCCATGTTGAAGAAGGAAGAGCCATGGCTGTAAGGATGGCTCTTCAGGGTTGTGTCACTGGCAGTTTAACAGTTGCTGGGTTCCACTGTTCAAGCAGTAGAAGTCCAGCAGATGACACTTTCGTCCTGCCTCCATAACTTGTCTACAAGGCTACCTTTGGAAGGCATTGTCTTCAGTAAAAGCAGGCATACCATTGTGGCACCACAAGTAAAGGGTTCTGTTCATACCCACTCTGCACAGTATGTGTATGGTCCTGGACATGCAAACTGGAGGAAGACATGAGCCCTGCCAGCAAGGAGTTTATGATGAGACAGGGGAGTTGGGATTGTAGCCAACTTAGTTATCATCTAGAATTAAGAGACCATAATATAGTTTCCAAGTGTATACTAGTATCCTTCTCCTCCTCCTCCTCCTCATCCTTCTACTCCTCCTCCTCCTCCTCCTCCTCCTCCTTCTCCTCCTCCTCTTCCTCCTCCTCCTCCTCCTCCTCCTCCTCCTCCTCCTCCTCCTCCTCCTCCTCCTCCTCCTCCTCCTCCTCTTCTTCTTCTTCTTCTTCTTCTTCTTCTTCTTCTTCTTCTTCTTCTTCTTCTTCTTCTTCTTCTTCTTCTTCTTCTTCAATTAGAATTTTCCTTCCCTGATTCCTTCACTTTCCATTCATTTCAATGACCAGAGAGTCAGCTCTTAGAAAGGCAAACATTCAGAAGAGAACTCCCAATTTCATTCTCCATGAGAAGCAAAGGCTCTAACTTACACTGATGCCTCCTGTCATAATGATTCAAGAAATGTGTTTTTCCTCTGAATAAGCGCCAAGTAGCAAATCCAGGTGGCCGGCCACATGGACCAACTCCCCTAGTGCCCCTTAGTGCCTTTCCCTTAACACACCCCAATCTTTAAAAGGTCTCCTGCCTCGTTTCTTTGAAGCTGAACTGCCCTCATGCTGGACCCTCTTCCCTATTGCAGTAGTTAGCCTATATAATAAAAGGCTAATATGCAAATTGACCAAACAGCAGAATGACTGGTTGCTATGATGTGCACTGACCACCAGAGGGTAGATGCTCAACACAGGAGCTGCTCCCTGGTGGTCAGTGCACTCCTGCAGGGGGAGCATTGCTCAGCCAGAAGCTGGGGCTCACAGCTGGCGAGAACAGCAGCAGTGGAGGGAGCCTCTCCCACCTCTGCGGTAGCACTAAGGATGTCCGACTGATGGCTTAGGCCCGCCCCCTCCAACCCGCCCCCGCTGGGAGCAGGCCTAAACCATCAGTTGGACACCCCCCAAGGGCTCCCAGACTGCAAGAGGACGCAGGCTGTGCTGAGGGACCCTTCCCCCACCCCCCGAGTGCATGAATTTCATGCACCGGGCCTCTAGTTACTAAATAAAATCTATCCTTGCAGCTCTCACTAGTGTCCAGCTTTGTTTACCTTTAACAGTGTCCTATCACTTCAAATTTGTGGTATCTGAAATAAAAACATTAAAGGTCATTGCCAGATAAACTGAACACCAGATGAAAAAGATGCTACCAGCTCCAGAAAATATGATGTTGAACTAGTCCATCTGTAGGCCCCTTCCAGGCCCGATGTCCAAACACATTTTTCTTCATATTTTTTTCTTACTTTTCCCCCATAACCTTGAACCTCTCCTCCCTACACCCCTCTATGTCTAAGACCTACGACCCCTGGAAGCCCTCTTAATGGAGAGAACTTTCTCCCTGGAGCATGGGAGATCCATGACCTCCCACTGTCTTTGCTCCTCATCTCATCCAGTTACGCTTCCTTGACTCCAAGGGCAAGGGCGTCACCAGGGCCATCATACACACCTCACTCTCCGACCTCTGGCAATTTTCTTAGACATGGCAGGCTTCAGGAAATACTTGCTCAAAAGAATGATTTATCTGGTGAATATGGAACCAGCCAGAGGAACTTGTGATTTCCAAGATTAACTTTTGTAGTTAAATTTTTTTTCTACAATGCACCAGTATTACTTTTGTAAGCAGCAAATTGAGACTTTATTTTTATAAATTCAGGAGCATGCTATGTAAACTCTAGTCCAGCTCTGGTCCAAATTACTTTGTATTTCAAAATTTGTGGAATTTAAATTAATGAAAATGCTCACCATACCATTTCAGATGGGCCATAAAGTTAAGGCAAGACCCTCTCAGTTTTAAGTTTATCAGGGCTGGAAATAGAAACCTGTCTTTACTGCTTCGATTTTCCTGTTTCAGGGATTCGGGAACAGATCAGTTGCTAAGTGGAATTGGCTGTTTTTAAACTGTAAACAGCTCAGCTTAACTGTAAATTACTATTTAAAGGCATTGCTTAAAAAAAAACCACAAGTACTACATCAGATGGGAAGGATCAGGAATGACCTTTCCAGGGAAAGAAAACCGTTTTAAAGACAAAGATAAAAGCAGATGACTGCCCATGGGGACGTCAGATTGGGGGGTCTGTCTCCAGGCACAAGGGCTGCTGTCTCTTTCTTCATGGAGAGTTTTTCTAATTATACTGAGAGGCGGGACCAACTAGGAAAAGGAAGACAGGAAGAGCCAGGATACAGATACCAGAGAAAAAAAATTCAGAACTAAGATTTATGAGTTAATTCCACAACTCAGGGCTTTCCAGACACCTGAGTGCCACACTGGGGCTCTTATATCTCTTACCACACGTGTTTTTATACTCGTAATGGGTTTCCTTTCATTGTTCCTAAACTGAATTGTTAAACATAATTTAGCATTGTCCTAAGGCAGTGATGGCGAACCTCTGACACCTCTGACACGCGAACTCATTTTTTTGGTTGATTTTTCTTTGTTAAATGGCATTTAAATATATAAAATAAATATCAAAAATATAAGTCTTTGTTTTACTATGGTTGCAAATATCAAAACATTTCTATATGTGACACGGCACCAGAGTTAAGTTAGGGTTTTTCAAAATGCTGACACGCCGAGCTCAAAAGGTTCGCCATCGCTGTTAGGGTATAATATAAAAATGATGAAACCCATTAAACCATGCCTGGTAGGTGTAATTTTAAAATGTAGACATGAATAAACACATATGCCTTTTAAATGTTCAGGTGTGCCTGCTAGAATTATCTGATGTACCTGCAGAGAAACACGCGCCGTGTTGGGAAACATTGCTGTAATTGAGCACAACATCCAGTTAAAAGAAGATCTTCCTTTACAGACGTGTTTCTCAAAGTGGCGTTCTTGGGCTGGGGGTGGGGGTGGGGGGGTGGTTAAAACATGGGCGCTCCCATGAAGAGGCAGGGGCTGTTCCCCTTTCCTTGCATCTGGGAGGGCTTGTCTCTGCTTCGACCAATAGGGTGACATAATGTGACTTTTGAGGCAGAGTCATAAAAGGCCCTGTGGCTTCTACTATTCCTGGATCCCAGAACCTCCTGCAAGGAGTTTGAGTGCCCCTGAGAGAGGCCACGCAAAGGTGTCAGGTTGACATCTGGAACGTTGCACCTCCATGGGGACCACACCAAACAGAAGGATCACCAGCCAAGCTGCCTGAATTCCTGGCCCACAAAATTGCAGATATAATGAAATCATTACCTTTTTTAAGCCATTACATTTTGGGGCAGTTGGTACGTAGCAATAGATAACCAGGGCTGACTGACTATGTCAGAATCATGGAGGGAGTTTGTCAAAAATGCATGTTCCTGGGCCCTAGGTAAGATTTATTGAATCTGAATCTCTGGGAATAGGGCCCGGCATCTGAATTTTCACCCAGTTTTCTGTGTGTCTTGGATAAACACTAGAGTTTAAGAAACATTCCTGCCCTGACCGGTGTGGCTCAGTTGATTGGATGTCATCCCATGCACTGAAAAGTCACTGGTTCGATTCCTGGTCAGGGCACATGCCCAGGTTTCAAGTTCCATCCTGGTAGGGCAGTGGTTCTCAACCTTCTGGCCCTTTAAATACAGTTCCTCATGTTGTGACCCAACCATAACATTATTTTCGTTGCTACTTCATAACTGTAATGTTGCTACTGTTATGAATCCTAATGTAAATATCTGATATGCAGGATGGTCTTAGGTGACCCCTGTGAAAGGGTCAGCCAACCGCCAAAGCTGTCGCGACCCACAGGTTGAGAACCGCTGTGGTGGTGGTGGGGGTATGCAGATTGATGGTTTGCTCTCACATCGATGTTTCTCTCTCTCGCCTGCTCCCCTCTCGTCTCTCTCTAAAAATCAATAAAAAAAACTTTAAAAAAGGAGAAATATTCCTTTGGAGCCATTGATTAATCAATTCATTTATTCATTCTACCAATGGTCTACCTATTGACCATTACTATGAATCTGGCCATGTGCTGGGCACCAGGCCTGGTTATAACCCAGACTGTAGCCGGGCAGATCATAACACTGTCCCTGCCCTTGGGCACCAAGGAGCATGAGGAGCACATTTCAGTGCAACACTAGTTGCCGAAGAGCCTGCGCATTTGCCCTGCAGGGAGCTGAGGGACAGATTCCATCTCATAACTGCTGTGGTTGGCTCAGGGCCTCCCAAACCTAGTCCAGCACATTAGTGAGTCATGGCTAAGAGACTGGGTGCATTTAAGGAACTGAATCCACTGATATTTCAGGAGCAGCCATCTCGGCAGCGCCTTGGGGTCTTTGGAAAGTTGGGGACCGCCTTGTGAGGCTGCCTGCCACCTTTTATTGTGAGAAGAAAGCCCAGGGCAAGGCAGATACACCTCAGCCCCACCCCAGGTCTTTCTGTCCTTGAAAATGACATTCATGTATATTTTCTCTCAAAGGAGAAAAATGATGATAGATGGTTCATGACAGAAAATACATTAAAATACCCAAACAAAACCTCACCCAGGGCTCTAACCACAGAGTAGTAGAACGTTAAGAGACTGCTTGAGTCATGCACACCTGGGTTTGAATTCTGGCTTCATGTAGCCTCCGTGAGCCTCGGTTTTCTCATCTAAAATTATACTGCCCACCTCCTAAGACTCTTGTGGGGGATCAAGTAAGCATATACTGGTTCTCCATCCACAGATTCAACCAACCGTAGATGGAAAATAACTTTAAAATTCCTGGAAGTTGATCCCTTAACAATACAGTATACTAACTATTCACATAGCACTTACATTGTATAGGTGCTATAGGTAATCAAAGTTGGTTTAAAATACATGAGAGGATGTGCATAGGTTATATGCAAATACTATACCGTTTTATGTAAGGGACTAGAGCATCCAAGGATTTTGGTATCCATGGGGGTCTTGGAACCAATCCTCTGTGGATACTGAGGGACAACTGTATACTAGTACATGTGTGTATGTGGTTATTATTTTTTCTAATATTCTGGAGTACTTCTCTCTCACCTTTTTCTTCTGTATATGCCTGAAGGTTATTTTGTCACCCTTTCCCTGACTTTCCCAGGCATCTGATGTCTCTGCTAGAGCAGGGCTGTGTCCTCAGTGAGGAGACAGTGGTGGTGGAGCAGGGGTGGGAAGAGTGGATGGCGAGGGGCGTGAATTTGGAAGATGAGCCCCAGGGCTCCTCCTTCCCAGGCTGAGGCAAAGCCCAGGGCTCAGAGAGCCTGGCAGCCTCCCTGTGGCTTCTCCATGTTGGTGTGTAACTATGGCAACTGTCCTTTCAGGCTTTCTGAGACAATTCTCTTTGTCTCGCAGTCTTATTGTAGTTCCTATTATATTGGACATAAAACACCAAAACATTAGTTCTATGTGGCGGCAGCAGGGACATGGGCTAATGGCATTACCTAGGAAGTGTTATTGTATCTCTATTGCTGCCCTTTGGCGGGGATGCTCTGAGGACCTTGAGGAGAGAGGAGAGCTTCTGATTCTGAAAGTCCCCACAGCTGGTGATTTGTCTTGCCTTCTGCAGTGATTCTGTCACCCACATTGTGGCAGAAAACAACTCAGGTTCCGATGTCCTGGAGTGGCTGCAGGTGCAGAAGGTAAGAGCCAGCTCACAGCCAGAACTCCTCGACGTCTCCTGGCTGATAGAATGTATGAGCGCAGGAAAGCCAGTGGCGACGACAGGACAACACCAGCTTGTCGTAAGTGTCCTGGTTGTGATTTCCACTGTCCTTGGCTTGATGGTTGGGAACATGGGCTACAAAGTCAACAGACCTGGGTTCTCTGCTCACCCCCCGGGTGGCCTTGGGCAAGTCACTTAGCTTTTCTGAGCTTCAGGTTCCTCCTCCATAATAGGGGATGACAATAGCACCCACTTCAAAGGATGGGTCTGAGGATTAGAATAACATACAAGCAAAACACTTAACACAAAGCCTGACCTTACTAAATGGTAGCCATTTTTACGAGGAGGTAACACACAAATTCAAAATATTGAAGCCTTGATGTTCTGGGGCCAGACAAGTAGAGGGTTTCTATTTTTTTTTTTCTTACTATGGCCATTCATAAAGCAAAAGATTAAGAAAGTTAAGCTCTCAATTCAAAATCCTTCACCAACATGTTAGAACCCACACGAAGAAGGTTAGTTTCCTTTTCATAGAAAAGGAAAATGGGACACAGACACCAGGGGGGTGAGGGCATGAGTGGGGGGGTGGGGTGGGGGAGGGCAATGGGGGAATAAGGACACACATATAATACCTTAATCAATAAAGAAAAAAATTATAAAAAAAAGAAAAGGAAAATGGTATTTCACTGATGGTCCTTTTTCATGTTGTTTTTTTTTTTTTTTCCTGATTGGAAAAATAATGCATGTTAATTATAACAAATTCAAATAGTAGAGATTTGTATAATATAAAATTTGACTCTCCTAAAATTTTATGCTCTTTCCAGAGATAATTGCCATCAAACTGCTTCCCATTTTTTCTTCATGCACGTCTATGATTATTACTCCTGATTGTCGTTAAACATGAATGCTCATGCAATTGTTTAGGTGAGAAGAGACTATTCGGGTGGCCCCAACCCAGAGCCCCAGGAGACTCCACCACTTGCTGGAAGAAAGATCTCTCCATACGCGTGTCAGAGAAGAACCACTTTAAACAACCGTAACCACATATTCACGGTAACGGGGCTTCACAGCACCCAGGGCCGGTGAGGCCTGCAGGTCCTTCCCATGAGTCTACGAACTGTGAATTCTGAAAAGCTAGGAAAGTTTTTTTTTTTTAATATATTTTATTGATTTTTTACAGAGAGGAAGGGAGAGGGATAGAGAGTTAGAAACATCAATGGGAGAGAAACATATATCAGCTGCCTCCTGCACACTCCCCACTGGAGATGTGCCTGCAACCGAGGCACATGCCCCTGGCCGGAATTGAACCTGGGACCTTTCAGTCCGCAGGCTGACGCTCCATCCACTGAGCCAAACCAGTCAGGGCAGCTAGGAAAGTTTTTCCCACCCTCACCACCACATATACACCCTAATCTCTGGTTTTCTTTCTGTCAAGAATGGACCTACTTCTATCACGGAAATGGACAAATCTTTTTGGATTATACTCTTTAAAGATGGTAGATTACTATTTATTAAGAGTCATCATTATTGGGCACCACACTTGTCAAAGGCAAATATTCTGAAAAAGCAAATACGGTGATTAGTACAAAACAAAGTAAGAGCAAATTACATAGAAATAGCCATACTGCACTAACAGCCGGTGCTGGGAAACCGAAAGCGCTTCTCGCTTCTCTGATGTTAACTAGCTCGGGGAAGTCAATTCCTCTCTCTGAGCCCCAGTTTCTTCTCCATTCAATTAGAAAGTAGCTAGATTATCTCTAAAGCCCCATCCAGCCCTGAAGTTTGGCAATTGCGGTTCAAATGAGCCTAACAAGCCCACAACTGCTTGTCCTCCAGTGTTGAGTCAGTTGTCAGGTGGGTAAAGCACGCAGCACTATGGTGAACAGAAGACTTCTGTGCGAGGAGGACCAGGAAATGGGCACCATGTGCACGATGCCACACAGCTGCAGCTGCTTCCTCCTCCGCCAGAAGTGCAAACATACTCCACCTCAGATGACCCCGGCCTGGAGCCTGTGCCACCTGTGGTTACACCCGTCATTCGGCCAGCCTGTGTCAAGTGCTGACTGTGCTTTATATACAAGCCAAGAGATGGGGATACCCAGTGATCAAGGCAGAATCCTGGCCTCAGGCCGGTGGGAAAGTCAGCAAGCAAAGAAGGGAGGATCAGTAACTCCAAGTAATGACTGGTAGGATGCAGTGAGCATGAGAGCATGCTTCAGTTAAATCATTTCTGAATGTCTAATGGCAGTGAACTCAAACTTCCCTTCCACAACACTCTGAGGCCTGTCTTCTTATCAAACAGGAGAGGGGTGCAAAGGTACTGAAGACCCAATCCTGACCTCCAGGGAAAGGGCAGGCGGGGTTCCAATACTTCAAGGAGAGCAAGAGACATGTGCAGGTGGCCACGGGGCTGGGAAGCAAGACCGTGTCTCACTCCTCTGGTTTTATCCTTTAGGATGCCTTTGAGGTCCTGGCGGAAAATTGTGAGTTTAGAGAAAACGAAGGCTCCTATCTGGCATTCATGAGAGCGGCTTCTGTACTTAAGTCACTGCCATTCACCATCACCAGTATGAAGGACACAGAAGGAATTCCCTGCTTGGGGGACAAAGTGAAGAGTATCATAGAGGTAAGGGTGAAATGTGATTTGTCACACCTCTAATAGGTAAGTAGGTGGGAAGAAAGAGAGAGAGAGAGAATAGATTTTCCTGTCAACTATGTAGATATATTCATGACTTATTTACTTTCTCTAGATAGATTAGATGGATGATAGATGATAGATAGATAGAGAGATAGAGAGATAGATAGATAGAATCTATAACCAATATTATGACAGCTGGAGCTATGTGGGGCCAGCTAAGTGAAAAAAAAGGACTCTCCTGTATTATTATTAACTAGAGGCCTGGTGCACGAAAATTTGTGCACTGGGAGGTGGGGTCCCTCAGCCCAGCCTACCCCCCTCACAGTCCAGGAGCCCTCAGGGGATGTCCTACTGATGGCTTAGGCCCGCTCCCCCTCTGTGGGAGGCGACTGGGCTGATCAGGGGAAGGCGCTGCCCCCATCATCCTGCTGCTGCTGCCACTGCCGGCCTGCCCTCAGCCCTCAGCCCTCGCAGCCACTGTGGCTTTGTCCAGAAGACATCCGGTCTATCTGGTATAATTAGCATGTTACCCTTTTATTAGTACAGATCACAGTGAAAGATTCAAGTGACTTCAAAGGTCGACAGCAGGGGATGGTCTGACTTCAGACACAGGCTGGGTGAAGGGCCTCGGTTCCATCAGGGGATGTCACCCTCCAGGATGGTGGTGGGTGTAACGGGCAGTGGAGTTGATTCTGCATCTCTGTGTGTAAGTTTCAGATAGCGAGCCAGGGGTGGGTGCCTATTTATTTAAGGATGTGGAAGGATTCCCAGCAAGGCAGGTCGGTCACACAGGAGTATGTTTCAGTATAGTCAAGTGCAAGGTCAATTATTCAAGGTAAATAACCCTAATTCTATCTAGAGGAGGATGGGTGGCTCTGAGCCAGATATCATAAAGGCTTGAACTTCGTGTTGGCTTTTCAATGGGTCTGAACCTAATCCACTCAGATGAAAAAAAATCTTTGTTTCAGCAAGTTCATATTCATTGAAAAGAAAATTATCACAAATATTTAGACACCTTTGGTCAGTGAATATTCTGGTTAGGTGTTCCATAGATTTGGACCTGAATCATTCTGTACCTTTGTTCCTGAGGATTGTAAAGTGACACTTGGAAATATATGACCTGGGATTTTCAAGATTATAGGGAATTGTCTTGTTTTCTCTGGATAAGCTAGGGGAGCATCCTCCACACAACAAGTGTGCATTTTATGAAAAGTCGAGTGATTTCAGCATCTTAGACTGTGATTGTCCAACATCACTAATTTAAAATATTTTCCAAATGTTTATGCAGGAGATTATTGAAGATGGAGAAAGTTCTGAAGTTAAAGCTGTGTTAAATGATGAGCGATATCAGTCCTTCAAAGTAAGTGATTTTACACATATTTCTCAAAAATGGTTTTTCAGTTAATCCTATTACTTATTCTAGGCGGTTGTATGAGTCAGCCTGGGCTACCCTAACAAAATGCCATGGCCTGGGTGGCTTAACTAACGAATATTTCTTTTCTCACAGTTCTGAGGCTGGAATTCTGAGATCAGAATGCCGGCATGGTTGGGTTCTGGTTAGGTCTCTCTCCCTGGCTTGCAGGTGGCTTCCTTCTCAGTGTGCCCTCACATGAGATAGAGAGAGAACAAGCTCTCTGGTGTCTCTTCTTATAAGGGCACCAATCTCATCACTATAGCTCTACCCTCATGTCCTCACCTAAAGCTAATCACCTCCCAAAGGCCCCATCTCCAAATACCATCATCACATTGGAGGGTAGGACTTCGGCGTATGAATATATACTAGAGGCCCAATGCACGAAATTTGTGCAAGAGTAGGCCTTCGCAGCTGTGGCGGCTGCCTCCATCCCGCGGCTGCAGTCCCGGCTTGCAGTCCTGGCTTTGTCCGGAAGGTCATCCGGAAGGACATCCAGTCTAATTAGCATATTACACTTGTATTATTATAGAATTTTTCTTGGGGGGGGGGGGGGACGCTGCAATTCAGTCCATACCAATGGTCTAGGAAGCGGATGCCTAAATAAGCATAGGTGCTGGAGCTTATTGCCACGCTATGATGAGATACAAATTACCTTACCTTCCAGGAGTCTGTCACTCACGTGCACAAATACCACAGGGACACGACAACCATGGGGAGAAACAAACCTGCTCTTAAAGGGCAAACCTGTGTTGACAAGCTCCTTCCTGCATCCTTGTCTACTTTGGAGCGGCTTTATTGCCTCCCAATGCTCCTCACCTTGGAATTGAGAGACTTCTGCCAATCCCTTCAGTTCAGCAGGGATACACAGGCCCAAAAGGTGGTGGTGGTGGGCAGGAACCCAGGCTTGGAGGGCAGACAGACCGGGTTTCAGCCCGGGCTCTGCCACTTACCAGCTGTGTGATGGTGGAGAATTTATACAACCTCCATGCGCATCCCTCTTTAAAGTGTGAGGATAAATCTGCAGAGCATGAGTGTGTGTGAGGGACCCTTGGCAAAGGGAAATGCCGACAGGGATAGCTGTTGTCACAGGTGGACAGCACAGGCCATGCCGTCATCCAATTACTGGGGAACCCTATGCAGATGCGAGAACCTGCCTTCTCGTGCCTACTTCATTTATCAGGAGAGGACCCCCCTGAAACAAAAATTTCTCTAAAAAATTACTATCACCCACTTACTTGTCATATTGAGGAGAAACTGGATGAGAGATTTGCTTACACTTTTTCTTAATCCCTTGACCTTGAAAAGTATCATTCGTTGTTATGACTATTTTAGAACTGAAGGCATGCCTCTCCTTCCCTTTCAGCTCTTTACTTCTGTATTCGGGGTGGGACTGAAGACATCTGAGAAATGGTTCCGGATGGGTTTCAGGACCCTGAGTAAAATAAGGTCGGACAAAACCCTGAAGTTCACACGAATGCAGAAAGCAGGTAAACCACGTCTCCTGAAAACCTCCCGTCGTTACCATGGGCTGGGCAGGTGGAGGTAGAGCTCTAAGTCAGCTGTATCTCAACTCTAATCCCCATGAGCTGAGGTGCTTGTGTGGCCTCTTTTCCTGCTGTGGTTAAAAGCAAACACTTTTGGAATCAGACAGCCCTGGATCCAGATCCAGGCTCCAGCAATCTCCAGCTGTGTGATCTTACATAAGTGTTAAAGTCTCTGAGCTTAAGTTACTTCGTCTATAAAAGGGAGATAACATTGGTACATAAGTGGGAAATAAATCAGATAATGCAGGCAAAGTCCTTAGTGTTGTGCCTGGCACAGAGCAAATAACGCCCTTCATGTAGTGGTTGTCATCCCTTTATGTCCAGATGTCAAACCAGGTTGCTCTGTTGATCTGGTTCTTACTGAACTGATCCTTCTATCCTTTGGGTCCCAGTTGGGTAAGAGTCACCGACCAGTGAGGAGTCGAGGGTAGAAAGTTAGAGAGGAAACTGTTGGGCCTGAGGGTATAAGTTGACATGGAGGATTAACAAGTAAAGGATATTTGAACAAACTAGAGTTGTTGTCTGCCACAAATATAGATCTGTTTTAGAAACTGTAGAACACCAGATCTGTTTTAGAAACTGTAGAACACCAGGACATAGAATGGAAATGGTTGATCTGGTTGACCCAACCAGACTGGTTAATCTGGGAAGAGAAGACTGTGCTGACACAGGCATCCTGAAAGCCTGGTGGGCCTCCTGGAGGCTGGAAGTGGCTTGGTCACTTCCATTTATGGAGGTTCCTGCTAAACCTTTTTTAAATGAAGGAATTCCAGTGCATGGTAAAAATAAATAAATAAATAATTGTACATGTTTTAAATGTTTACTTAAAATAGAAATACAATTTAATTGGAATTTGAAAGGGCATCATATCCACAATTGTGGGCCCTGTGGCTTCTGAGTTACACAGAATGATGAAGTTGCCAACATTTTAAAGATATAAAAGTAAGGGGAGGGGAAGGGACTCTTTCCCCCTCCCCACGTGGGAGTCTGTACTTGTTCTTCAATAAATTCCCACCTTTGCTATAAAAAATAAATAAATAAATAAATAAATAAATAAATAAATAAATAAATAAATATAAGAGGATCTTCTATAAGATGAGACTAGAAATAAAAGAAAATAGCTATCTTATGTTTAAGTGTTGAAAAGAAACAAGCAACGGAAAAGTAAACAAATCAAATCTTGGTGGTTCACATCAACATAGCTATACAAAACTCCTGCTCATCTCTCATCAAGTTGCTAACCTCAGAGAGATTGCTGATATGCTTTATAAGATGCCATATAGGAAATAAGAGTCTAAGGCAGTGGTTCTCCACCTCTGGCCCTTTAAATACAGTTCCTCATGTTGTGACCCAACCATAAAATTATTTTCGTTGCTACTTCATAACTGTAATGTTGCTACTGTTATGAATCGTAATGTAAATATCTGATATGCAGGATGGTCTTAGGCAACCCCTGTGAAAGGGTTGTTCAACCGCCAAAGGGGTCGCGGCCCACAGGTTGAGAACCGTT
The DNA here is from genome assembly GCF_963259705.1 of Myotis daubentonii. Taxonomy (NCBI): domain Eukaryota; kingdom Metazoa; phylum Chordata; class Mammalia; order Chiroptera; family Vespertilionidae; genus Myotis; species Myotis daubentonii. The sequence goes on from NC_081852.1 coordinate 42,533,890, forward strand.
GGTCTAGGGGAAGACAAGACCCAGTATTTAATTCTGGGCTCTGGGTTTGATTCTGGTCAAGGGCACGTGCCCAGGTTTCCAGCTCTATCCCCAGTAGAGGGTGTGCAGGAGGCAGCTAATCAATTATTCTCTCTCATCATTGATATTTCTATCTCTCCCTCCCTCCCTCCCTCTTCCTCTCTGAAATCAATAAAAATATATATATTTGGCCTTGAACAATCACTGTCTGAAATATAACATTGCTCAGTGTATTGTTTCTTGTAATAAGCTAACCTCCCCAACCATACCAAAAGGAAAAGCAAGAAAGCCAATAAAGTTGCTTTCCCAGGTGTCAACAAATTATTATAGTCTCTCCAAGCTCATTCCTGATATCTGCACATGTCCTTAAAGAAATTGTTGTCAGTCATGACTTTCAGTGTGTGTCCATCCTGAATGCACACGGGAATTTTATGGCTACCAAGTGAGTTGCAGTTTGAATATCAGCCATGATGAAATATTTTGTATAAAAAGTCTAATGGAACATTGCTTTTTATTTTTTCACATTAATAAATTATGTATTTAATTTTATTAAGTTGATTTTTATTGCGGTAAGAGCACTTAACATGAGATCTACCCTCTTAGTAATTTTTCTGCCTTGGTATCATAACTTACTTATCCATTTCCATTGTGTGCTAAGTAGCTCGACTGTGGTAATTATCAAAACATCACATTGGAAACCTTAAATATATACACAGATTTTTATTTGTCAACTATACTTCAATAAAACTGGGGCGGGGGGGGGGGGGGGGGCGGGGCCGGGGAGGAAGAATTCCCGAAACAGACTTTGCAATCAGGAATTGGGCTGCCCCTGGAGGTATCAGAGCCTCCCACTGTTAGAGAGACGTAAGCAGAGTTGAAAGGTCTCCCTCTTGGACCGAGATAAGAGAACAGAGCCTTGTATTGAAGGACAATTCATTGTCCCTCTGGGTCTGTGAGCCCCCCACCCCCACCCCGCACCTCTGCTCACCTCTCCTCCAATGCTTCATCTCACATCTTGGAGGTAAGGCTTTCCTCTCCTTTACCCCTCCGCCTCACAGCCCCCTTATGGGTCTGTGGGAGTAATCAAGTCATTACAACAACTCTTCATCCGAACAATCCCGTCTGAGCTTTCATTTCTTCATGGTGGTCCGACAAAGAAGCAACAAGCCAACCACCAAAGACGTTTTGCACGTTAGATGCACACCTAACCTCTTCCTACTCTTGACTTTAACTTTATTTCATCTATCACCTTCCAACCCTGAGCCTTCCTACCCCAAACCTTTATGCATTGTCTTCCTTAATAATAGGGTGTGGCTTACTGATCAAGAGGGCTGGCTCTTCAATAGGGAGTCGGATTTGAACCGCTTGGTTTCCACAGGGATATGCAAGACTGTTTCTTTCTTAGGAAATTGTGAGCCTCTCAGTTAGAAAGCAAAGAGCCATTGTTACCATGAAAAATTCACAACCGAGGGGACAAATAACACGCCTGTAGCCACGTTAGCTGTACGTGGAGCAGAACCCCTTCCCTTGGAGGGCTGGTCAGTTCACACGAGACGTGTCCCTCTCTCCACTGACCTGTCCAATGGCCTCTCAGGATTCCTCTATTATGAAGACCTGGTCAGCTGTGTGACCAAGGCCGAAGCGGAGGCTGTGGGCGTGCTGGTTAAAGAGGCCGTCTGGGCATTTCTCCCGGATGCCTTCGTCACCGTGACAGGAGGGTTCCGGAGGTAAATACGAGGGCTGCTTTTGCTTCCCCTGCTCTAACGCCGGCCGGGGCGCCGTAGGCTTCTGAACCCGCACGAAAGGTCTCTGGTGCGGTGGCCCCAGCCTCTCTCTGCAGCCTCGTTTCCCGCACCTCGTGTTCCACCCCAACTGGCTCGTCATTCTCTGCACACCCAGGGCTGTTCCTTGCCTCTGGGACTTTGCTCAGCTGGGTTTCTGCTTGTCCTGGCTTTCCTCAAGTCACCTGGCTGATGTCTTCTCATCCTTTAAGATTCAATTCAAATGCCACCCCTTCCAGAAAGCCTTCCCTGAATCCCTCCTCCCTATGCTCGGCTAGGCACCCCTTCTCAGTGCTTCCTGGAGAGCTGCCAAGTAGTTTGTTTGTATTCGTGCTTTTCCCACTAAGATTTTAGAACTTAGTGCTTGGCGAGAACCAGTGCATGGTGCCTGACACAAAGTAAGCATTGAAAAATATTAGTTGAGCCAATGAATGAATGAATGAATGAATGAATGAATGAACTTTCCACAGAGGTGTGTGCAGGAAAAAGCCTCCATTTTCAGAAAGAGATTCCTTCCCCCTCACACGCTCCCCTGACTCTCTCTTTGGCTATCTTACATGGTGCTGTTGGCCGTCCTGGCAAGCTGAGCCCTTAATCTATGTCATAATCCTAAGAGCCCCATTTTATATTATGCAAATATAGTTCTTAGTTTACTGTTACCATGCTTGTCTGTATGTGTGGGGTGGGGGTGTAGGAGGGTGCACTGCACGTGTGAGTGTGCAGAAGAAATAATCTTCCTTGTCAGTTTTACCTACACATACATGATCATATACATGTATGATTTTTAAATTTTTTGTGCCATAAATTTATCTTGCAAGGCGTGGGTTGGTGTAACCAAGGATGTTTTGTTTAAACAAAGGTCAGGAGCATTTTGTGTGGCAAACCTTAAGCATACGGCATAAAAACAAAGACTGTTAAAGACTGAGAGCTAAAAATCTAACTTCCATTTTCTCCTGGTTATATTTAATCAGGGGTAAGAAGATTGGGCATGACGTAGATTTCTTAATTACCAGCCCAGGATCAACAGAGGAAGAAGAACAACAGCTTTTATCTAAAGTGATAAACTTATGGGAAAGGAAGGTAAGAAGAAAGGTCAGAAGTGGATGTTTGGGCACTCAAGAAGCACTGTGTTAATGCCATTGCACTTTGCACACTACCTCACACTCATATAATGACTAATCGATTCCCAATTATTTGCAACAGCTGGTACAATGCCGCATGCCATGCCATGAGAGGTTCCGCATACACGCAGCCTGTGTTTTCTTTGTTCCTGGCCGGTTTGTTCTTAAAGGGGAAGGCGAGTTGCTGAGCACTGGCCTGCGATCAGAAATGGGGGTAGATTCTCTGGCAGCTCTGCTGTCAACCGGCCTTGGCTCGGCCTCTCCAACCGCCAAATTCCTCCGCTGCCGAGGGAGGGTAATACACCCGCCCTGGCTTCCTCTCTGGGCGTGGCCAGGTGGGCTCACAGCGCCAGGACAACACACACCCACGTTCTGCTGGAATCCGCAAGGCGTCCATTAAGAACATCCATTAACAGCCTGGTGTAAGTGCAGCTGGTGTGGTTGAGTTGGACCCTTGAACCAAGAGATCACTGGTTCCTGGTCAGGCTGCAGGCTCCACCCCCAGTAGTGGGCATGCCTGTTTCTATTCTCTCTCCCTAAAAAAATCAATAGAAACTCTTTTTTTTTTTTTTTTAAGAACCTGGTGCCACCCAGCCAGCATGGCTCCGTGGTTGAGCATCCACCTATGAACCAGGTCACGGTTTGATTCCCAGTCAGGGCACATGCCCAGTAGGGGGTGTGGAGGAGGCAGCCATGGATGTTCCTCTCACACTGATGTTTCTCTCTCTCTCTCTCTCTCTCTCTCTCTCTCTCTCTCTCTCTCTCTCTCATCTCCCTCTCCTCTTCTCTCTGAAAACAATACAAAAATGAAAATTAAAAATAATAATAAATAAAAATATTAAAAGAGCCTGGTGTACAACCGGGGACCCTGTCCATCGGGGACTCTTCCTGATTTATGTCTTTCCATTTGTTTGCAGGGATTACTTTTATACTATGACCTTGTAGAGTCAACATTTGAAAAGTTCAAGTTGCCTAGCAGGAAGGTGGATGCTTTGGATCACTTCCAAAAATGCTTCCTGATTTTAAAATTGCACCATCAGAGAGTAGACGGTGGCAAGTCCAGCCAGCAGGAAGGAAAAACCTGGAAGGCCATCCGTGTGGACCTGGTCATGTGCCCCTACGAGCGCCGGGCCTTCGCTCTGCTGGGCTGGACCGGCTCCCGGGTAAGCACTGCCCGGGTCCTCCCGGGTAAGCACTGCCCGGGTCCTCGGGACCCTGGCCGAGAGCAGGGACAGTGGCCGTGGGGGCAGGGTGACAGGAGGGGGCAGTGCCCAGGAAGCTCTACGTCCGGCATCCCACCTGCGCGTGGTCAAGCGAGACAGATGGATTTGGAAGTTATTCTCAAAGTGTGGTCTCTCAACCGGCAGCATCAGCCTTACCTGGGAACGGGTGAGACATGAAAATTCTCCGCCCCACCCAGACCTACTGAATCCGAAACTCTGGGGATGGAGCCCAGCAATTCGTAGTTGAAAAAGCTCCCCAGGTGATCCCAATGCAGGTGAAGTGTGAGAGCCACTGAGGCAGAGCCAGCAGCGTGGTGGCTAAGAGCACAGGCTTGGCCTCCCCACACCTGGTCACACGTCTCTGCACCGCCCCCTAGCAGCTGGGTGATGTAGGACAGGCTCCCGATGTCCTGTAAGTCTTAGTTTTCCCATCAGGAAAGTGAGGGCGGTGACCTCAGCTACCTCCCTGGCTCACAGGATTCAGTGAGATGAAGCTGGCACACCCCCCGCACCTGGTCAGGCTGGCCAGGCGGCAGCTCCCCGCTCCGGGCATTTTATAGTCACAGAGATGGAGCCCCTGATTGGAGTCTCGTTAGCACGTGCTCCACACTCTGAACTAAGTCCTCCTCCCCCGCCCCCCACTTTTTCACCCGTGTCCCCAAGCAGCTGGCTGTTCCGCAGAGGAATGAGTCCTTGGAGGTTTTTATACGGAAGATGAATGCCATGACACAAATGCATTGCCCTCAACCTTGAGTTAAATGTCAGGTGTCTGTGCTTTGGGGCTGGAATTATTCCAAAGACCCAGAACACACCTGGCACATAATAGATGATCGACAAATATTTGTTAAGTAAACATCAATACTCTCCAAATGAAAGCCATCATCATGATCCCTAGCAGTGTGTGGGAAATGCTCCTGGCATTTTAGCACAGGAGTCCAGGAACCTCTCACCACGCAGAGCTGGGGAGCCCAGGGCAGCCTCTCAGTGACCCCATTATCCCCTCACCTCCAGACTTCTCCTCACTCGGTGTGTGCAGCCACTATTTTAAGCGTGGTAGACCGCAGGAGAGTGACCCAGGGCTGGGAGGAGGCTCTGTGCTGACCAGCAGCTACAGCACCCAGAATCTGCTTCACCCCACTTTCCCCACAATCCTGGCTTCCCTCTGCTGCATTATAAAGGCCTCCTGCTTGGAAAATCTGTCTTCTCACACACCCAAGTGGTGGGCTAGCAGGGCAGTTCCCAGCTTCAACCTGCTTTCCTGTAATAAAAAAAGCATGCTTCGCCACTAGAGGGCGCAACTATCCCTACTTTCACCCGATTCCCACAGGAAAGAACAGTATTTCTAGATTTACGCTTCTCAGAAAAATTAATTTCAATGACAATTTCATTGATTGTCCTCCTATTCCAAGTCATTCCTGTCCGCTAGTTTAGGTTTCAGGTTTTGCTCCCTGTGACTTCAGAGTCCACCCCTGATCACAGGAGATGCTGCTCTGGGGCAGGTGGCTCAGACCATCAGCTTTACAGAATCTCATATGAGAGGATGTTAGAACCAGAGGGGACCTTCTTCATGCACTTCTTCCACCACCCTGTTTGAGCAAACAAGATTCAGAGAGGCTGGGTGACTTGTCAAGGGATGTACAGCCAGACAGGGACAAAATCCAGGCTGGAACCTGGGTCTCCTGATTCCTCCTTCCCTTTTGGAAATCTAATATTCCAAATTAAAAAACAAAAACAACAGCCCCCCCCCCAATTACTTAGCCAGCATTTACTCTGAACCAGATATTATTCTGTACACAATCCTCACAATATCCATTTGTTCATTCAACAAACATTTGCCATACATCAATGTGCCAGGCATATTTGACGAGGAATATAGTTAAGAACAAAAGAAATTGAGTTCCTGTTTCCACAGAGCTTACATTCTAGTGCGAACACGTGAGCACAGAGCTCTGTCATAGCAGAGCTTTGCGCTGGGGGAGAAAATCGCTTTGAGAATGTTTAGCAGAGTTTAATTCCATTTCATGGGATGTTTAGTGTTGAGATAGATATTTCATTCTAGGCATATAGATGCCTCTAAATGCATAATACTGAAGACAGTCTAGACTTGATAGTAACTTATTTTATTTATCTCTTGTCCAGCAATTTGAGAGAGACCTCCGGCGCTATGCCACACACGAGCGGAAGATGATGCTGGATAACCATGCTCTGTACGACAAGACCAAGGTAGAGCTGATTCCCTGAGATGGGCGACTTTGACCCTCCTCCGAAAGGCTGGCTCCCTGAGCACTTTTCCTGAACTGATTTTAGTGTCCAGTTTCCACTTCCTTTGCCCAGAGTGTCCTGCTCCCACAGACCACAGCTGAGAGCAGCTGGGAAGATCCTAATGGGAGCACAGCCTCCCACCTGGCCCAGAATGCACCTCAGGGGCACTGGGCTCAAAGATGACGAGCTCATGGGGTCCCCAGAACCAGTCCAGCAGTGAATATTCATTGAGTCTAGTATATCCTTGGTGTTTGTGATGAGTAACTCCAAAGAAAACCAAAGATCACAAATACCACTCAAGCACTCCTCAAATGCAGTAGGCAGTAGCATTGTGAGTGACCCCTTAGGTCATTAAAGAGAGTTGACTGCAAGAAGGGAAGCGTCAGAGCTGCCCTGAGAGGTTGCCGAGTGGTCAGTTAGGCTCACTCAGCAGCCTTGTTACTCATTTGGCATGCTAGCCTGGCAATGTCACAATTCAAACTCACGCAGCAGCAAAATGATAAATTACTATATCAGTTATAAAGAGTTAAAAAAATGTTCAACTGTTAGTCCACAAGTGCTGAGGTCTACTGTTCGTACAGTGGTCACGGACACTAAACTAAGCTCTGAGAGGAAAGGAGACATAAAATAACTGAAAGTAATCGTGTTTGCCCTCTAGTTTATAGTCTAAGTAAGGTGTATTTAGTTAGAGCTTTCTTCGTTACAAGTGTCAGGAACCCAGCCCAAAACGGCATGGGCACAGAAGAGGAGTTTGGCTTCAATACTGCAGCACCGGGTAATATTGACTTCAGGTGTGGCGGCATCCAGGCGCTCACACAGGTTTCCCTCAGCGCTGGTTTCATTCTTAGGCAGGGTTTTCCCATGAGTCCCTTCCTTCCAGCTTAGCCACCTCAACAGAGAAGAGCCTCTTACCTAGTAGTTCCAGCAAGAGCCTGAGCTGATGCTCACCGGCCAGGCCTGGGCCCCGTGCCCATCCTGAATCCGTTACGGTGGCTCTGATTGGCCAGACTTGGATTGTGTGTCCCTTTTTGGAGGTGAGATGAGTCCCACCCGATCTTCATGGACTGAGAGTGGGGGGTGGTGCATTCCCAAAGAAAAATCAAGGTGCTCTTGTCAGAAGAGAGGGCCATGGATGCTGGCAGGATGTTGAGCGTGTGCGTGGAGGCAGATTCACATAACCATATTTAGGAACACTTGCAAATTGACATATAATAAATAGTTCAACATAATCGAGTGTCTCCTGTGCACCCAACACTATGGGATGGAGGAGAAGTGGTGTTTGGTCTTAAAGGGGACAAGCGTGGAAGGCTGGTGGGGTAAGGGCGGGTGTGGAGGGCCAGGAGGAGAACACAACACATAGGAGTACCCAATTCTTGCCACTCCTCGTTACCTATAGCAACAGTACTGAGTTCCAGCTGCACATTAGAATTACCCAGAGGTTTTAAATAGATTGATTGCAAGAACTCTTCTGACATTCTGATTTCATTAGACTGAGCTCAAGTTTCAATATATTTTTTTAAAACTTCTTCAGGTGGTTTTAATGAACAACTGTGGATAAGAACCACAGGAAAAATACCAAGTGCCTTTAACTGAATATATGAGGCTGTCATATTTTACCTTAATTTGTTAAGTGCCATGTTTTGTCCTGAGAAAATATAAAAATTATAGAATTCAGTCAAAACGACTTTTAATGCTCAGAAGCAGGGAATTCTGTTTTGGGCAATAATTCATTTTGTCAAGATAGTTTTACAAGTAACACTTGCTTTGTGTTAGCACTGTGATGCTGAACAACAATATCTGAATGCCCATATTTCTTGTTATGCTTTCAGAGGATATTTCTCGAAGCAGAAAGTGAAGAAGACATTTTTGCACACCTGGGACTGGATTACATTGATCCATGGGAAAGAAATGCCTAGCAAATTTTGTTGACATTTTAAAAAAAAAGTTTCAGGTTAAATAAATACGCTTCATATTATAGTTAACGATGCCTTGGGAAAGTTGGGGGTTTTTAAGTCTCACTGAAATGCAGATTGTTTCCAGCAGTAAATAGTTTTGGAAACATGACAAGGCATCACCTGGTAATGGGTTATGCTCTAATAGGCCATTTGTACGACCGTTGCTTAGAATTCACAATGCATTTTGCCATAGAAACAGTGTTGTAGTTGGTGGCTCCTTTCCAGGTTCCTCATCAAAGCCCACTTCCCCACAGTGTAGCTGAAATACTGTCTATTTCCAATAAAAATAGGACACAAGATGATTGAATCTTCCCTTTTTTTCACTCAACTATTAGAAAATACTGTAAAACAAAAATACAAAATGAAAGAATAAAGAGTTTAAGGCTTATCGCAAGGGGAGAAACAGGTTTCATTTGGCCAGACATTCCGTGCCTGGAATCATGGAGCAAGGAGGTCTGGAAGGCAATGTCAGAGAGAAGGCTGATCGGCACAACAGTAAGAGGGCTGCCCCCCGGAGGGGAAGATGGACATTACAGACTGTGGGGCAGGAGGCCAGGAAGCCTTCACAGAGGAGGAGGGATCCTAGTAGGCTTGAAGTAATGGGAGGATTTGGATCCACACCGTTTTTTGCTCTATAACGGAATTTCATCAATTAGGGTGGTGACTAGTTTGTGGAATTCAGACATCCTCAGTGCCTTTGGCTTTGGGGGCAGCGCGCCCTCTGGTGGTGAACTGAAGAACCTTTGAAGGCAATCACAACATGATCATGGGCGGCACCCTGTGGAGGACTGATCATCTCCATCACCAGCCAGCAGAGAGAGTGCCAGCACAGGAGTACCCCTGGGATAGCCTTAATTCCAACCCCAGGGCCAATGTCATACTTTAATATAGGTGGAGAAAAACTGCAGATGTGTCACAGGTCCATAAGAAGGACTGTTTCACTTTATTCCACAACTAGAGGCCCGGTGCATGAATTCATGCATGGGTGGGGTCTGGCTGGACTGCCCTGATCAGGGCCAATCAGGTTGGGCCAGCCGACGGGAGGAACACCCCCTAATCGGGATGGGGGGGCGATTGGGGGCAGGGCTGGCCAAGGGGAGGGGCTGCGGGTGGTTGGCCAGCTGGCCCCACCCCCAGGTCAAACTCCCAGTTGGTCCAACTCCCGCCTGAGGGGACAATTTGCATATTAGCCTTTTATTATATAGGATAAGTTTTTGTGCATTGTAGCAGAAAAAAAAATGATAGAAACATTGAACCTTGCTAGTTTAGTAGAAACAATTTGAACGAAAGATTCTAAGCAATAGATTGTAAGTGGAATTAAAATAAATGGTCCAGAATATGTCAGACCTCATATTATAGACAAAATGGCCAAAGTGACTGCACCCAGGGGATATAGAGTAAAACTGAATTTCACAAGGGGCCTTGCAAAGCACAGTTGGCATGTGGCAGTGACTGAGTGTGTAGAATCCGTCCTTTGTTATTTGAAGAAGAGAAGAGACAGGATTCCCGGAAGCCTCCTCACAGAAGCGATGGTGAAGGCCTAGCCTGAGCCCGCTGACACTGCACAGCCTTCCCTCACACGCAGCCACATTGCTACTCAGCCCACCGCTTTGGCCCGGTGTTCATGTACTGAATTCTCTGGATCTCTCTTCTTGACCGTGAGCTTTTCCCCATGATAGTCCAAGGACTTGGGCTTTTCTCTCTACTCCCACAAAATGGATATAGCCTCATTTCTAATAATCATTTAAAACATTATTTACCGTACACACACACATGCACACGCAGCCCATTGCAATTTGTCTTCCTTAAATATGTCTGATCACAGACACAGTGGGAATAATGAATGGTCCAACCATATGCTGCCTCTGTAGCCAAGGCATGTGTGGCTCCATCTGATTTCTACCCTGAGATATTCAGAAATAGGATCTGTTTTCCTTCATTACCCCCTCTGAGCTTCATTTTTATATCCTGCTGGCCTTGACGAACCCTCCCATAGAAGCCAGGTATAATGATTTTTTGAGAAATGGGATGTAAAAAAAGGTGAGGAGGCAAGACACTCAGAAATCAAGCCCCTTTTCTAAAATCACACAGAGAGAGAGAGAGAGAGGGAGAGAAAATTCCTGCTGGGGTCAGGAACAGGACCCAAGGGCTCCTTCTGGATGCACAGTGATCTCACTTGGTGGTTCGCTGCTTCTTAAACCACAAGATCTGAGAGCTGGAATGAACCTTGTCAGATCTGTCCTCAAAGAAACAAGCCAATCCAAAAGTTTTCCAGATCTGTCAATGAAGTTTGGATTGGTTATGAAGCAGCTTCGCATCTCTCCTCACTCCGCGCTCAGATCCCCCGGTTTCCAGCTCCAGTTCTGCTCTCTGAGCTACATCATTCCAGGCTCAGTCTGGGCACAAGCCACCACAGTCCCCTCCTTCTCTCCACCTCCACAGTAGGACGATAAGTGTCCGGCATGATCTCCTCGCTTCCTGACACAGTCTTCACATATATGTGTGCTTCCTCTGCTCCCATCATATTCTTCTCACGTGTGGGTGGTCTCCTAGGATTCTTGAGAAGACAAACAGGTTTTTAAAAATACAGCAGAGACTTCTGCTACTGGCCAAGTTGGAGTAACCACAACCAGACGTACCCTCCCACCTACAAGAACCAAACTTCAGACAAACCATCTAAAACAATAGTTTGCTATTTGTTTTCTATTTCATGTGTCCATTGTTACTTTTTAAACCTTTTTTCTGCCTTCTCCCATTTAGATTTTAGAAGTGCCTTATTAAGTTCCATGAAAAAAAATCTGTTGGGATTTACGTTGGAGTTACATTTATTATGTAGACCAATTCTAGGTTGTTTGACATCTTTGTGCTGTAGAGCTTCCCTATCCATGAGCATGGTATATAATTCCCATTATTTAGGTTTTATATAATATCTTTTACTAAAGCTTTCTATTTCTTCTTAAAAGGGTTATATTCCTCACCATTCTATGTATATTTTATTGCCACTACAAAATGGTATTTAAAAATTTTTATTTTTTATATTGTTATTGATTTTTAGAAATGAAAATTACTTTTGTATCCAGTAAACTTGTTAGAATTTTGATAATTCTAACAATTTATCTGTAGGTAATCATATCATCTGAAAATAATGTAAGTTTTGTTTCTTCTCTTTGAGTCTTATATGTCCTACTTCCTTTTCATATTCTACTGCATTGACTAGGACCATACAAAATTGAATAGAAGTGGTAATAATGGGCATCCTTGGTTTGTTTCTGACCTTGAAAAGAAAGAATTCATTAACAATTTACCCTTATGTATAATGTTTGATGTAATTTTTTAAAAAGATATCTCCATTCCATTTAAGAACATTCCTATTCTATTTTTAGTTTGCTAGTTTCCACATCACAAATGGCTGTTAAAATTTTGTAGTTTCTTTTCCTATTGAGGTGGTCACATGATTTTTCTCTTTTAATTTGTCAGTAAAATACATTATATTACATTGATTTTCTAATATTAACTCAACCTTGAATTTCTGTCCAGCCAATAGAATTACGGAGAAGCTCCTCTGTGTTTGAGTTTCATTTGGTGGTCTCTTTTCCACAAGTGCTCATAACTGTACTTCTCCTGTGATGCAAAAGGCTTTAAAACCCTTGCTTCACCAGGTTTGTTTACTGTATGATGATATACAGTGATTACAACCAAGAGTTCTTACCTCAGCTATCTTGGGATTGTCATCAATTTCTGAAATTTCATATGGCCTCTCACTTTCCTAAATCGGAAAGGAAGGAAGGAAGGAAGGAAGGAAGGAAGGAAGGAAGGAAGGAAGGAAGGAAGGAAGGAAGGAAGGAAGGAAAAGGGAATGGAAGAGAAGGGAAGGGAAGGGAAGGGAAGGGAAGGGAAGGGAAGAAAGAGTCACACCATTTGCCCATGACCTTGATTGTGGTACCTAAACTTAGGTGCACATTACAATCACCAGAGAACTTTGAAAACAAAATAAGCAAATAGGTAATAACTCTCCCCTTCCAAAACACAAGTAAGAAATTCCATTGTGAGTTACTTCAAAAATAATCCAGGGTTGACAGTGTGGAAAAGTGGGTGGGAGAAAAGATGAAATATAATTTGCCAGGAATTGATAATTAGGTTCATCATATGATTCTCTCTACTTCAGTATATGTTTAACCATATCCATAAATTTTAAAAAGTTATGTTTTTTAAAGACCAGTGCCACAACTCTATTATCCCATGATACTGATTTAACTGGCCTTGGCGACTGGTATTTTTATAGCCTCCTCGATGATTTTAAAATGCACTGAAGGTTGAGAAACTACCACTTAATTAATACCACCAGCAAGCACAATACTTCTGAATGGTTGAAGTTTACAGCTTGCCAACACATCTTTACATCCGTGATCTCATTTGGTCCTTGCAAATTTGCCAGCCTCTGAAAATAGGTAGGGTGGTTGTTATGACTCCTCTTAAGTTGAATGAAACAAGGCACAGAAGAGGTTAAGTCACTAGTCCAGGGTCACGTAAGTGATCAAGTGGCAGAGCCAGGGTTGGAGCCTTAGTTTTCCACCTCCCTGTGAATGCTGGCCTCGGTGAGAACACCAGGAATGTTCACAGAGGATGGAACTGGAACCCAGAGTCCACACGACACGGTTGTGGACAACCTGGAACCTCGCTGGATATCGGCGAGGTGGCCTTTGCATTCTGAGCGTGGTGCCCAGAGCACCCTGGCATTCGGAAGGGGCAGGGCCGGTAGATTCCCTTGTGACTGAAGTGTGTTCAGATGTGAAAAGGGGCAAAGACAACAGAGCCGCCTACTCTGGACATACACCTGCCAGTGACACCTCAGCGCCTGTTTCTCCTCTATCTTTCCTAAGATTATCTCCTTTTTAGTGAAGTTTGTGCCCTTCTATTTCTTGACTTTAAAAAACACATCCACTATACAGACATGTTACCATGACAACGAAGTCCCTCTTCACTGCTACTTTTTGCCACCCCAAATACCAACTTTGTGGCCACGGATTTCCTCACGAGAGCTGAGGTTGTATGACAAGCCAGCTCATGAGTCTGAGAAATCGAGATGCAGGAATGTCCATAGTCCTGTTTGCCCAAAAGCCAGTTCACTCAGATACTGATTCCTGCCAACACCTCCAGACCCCAGGACGCTGCTAATCACCTCAGTGGACTCCCTGCCGCTGCTTCTTCTTCGGTGAATGAGAGTAAACAGTAAAGCTACCAGCAGGGCTGTGACCACCAGAGACGGGATGCCTGCGGCTAATCCAATGGAAGGCCCACAGTCCTGACACAGAGAGAAAAGCAGAGTCAGATTCTCCAAGAATAAAGGAAAAGTTCAATCAATTAAAAGTAAGAGTCCTGGCTGATGTGGCTCAGTTGGTTGAGCACCATCCCATGTGCCAAGAGGTTGCTGGTTCAATTCTCTATCAGGGCACATGCCTGGCTTATGGGCTCAATCCCCAGTAGGGGGCGTGCAGGAGGCAGCTTATCAATGCTTCTCTCTCTCTCTCTCTCATCAATAAAAACATATTTTAAAATAATAATAATAAGTAAAAAGCCTTCAGGGACCCTAAGTGTTATACAAAATCAAACAGATAATGAAATATTGTAAAAAATGTTTGCAATGTTCAGTACATGGCAAATGGCTCATTTTCATAGGATTTAATTTACATAGTTTAAGTCAATTAGAAAAAGGTGATAATCCAGTAGAAAAGTGACAAAGAATATGAACAGGACATTCTTAGAAACAGAAATACAAATGTTTCATCAACTGAGATATGATTCAAAGCAACAATTAGGTACCATTTTTATCTATCGGTTTGGCAAAAAGTGAAAGGTTTTATTATATCCCACACCATTTTGATGTGAATTTTTAAAATTTTGTTTACACTAAATGCATTAACCAATTAATGTTCAAATTCCCACTTTGTTTTGATCTGAGTGGAAATAGCCACATAAATTTTCAGATTCACAGATTTTCTGGAATTATCAAAGATAATCTTCAGCCCTAGCTGGTTTGGCTCAGTGGATAGAGCATCAGTCTGCAGACTAAAGGGTCCCAGATTCGATTCTGGTCAAGGACACATGCCTGGGATTTGGGCTCGATCCCTAGTAGGGGATGTGCAGGAGGCAGTTGATCAATGATTCTCTCTCATCATTAATGTTTCTATCTACCTCACCCTTCCTCTCTAAAAATCAATAAAAAAATATTTTTAAAAGATAATCTGCAGCCCTGACTGGTTTGGCTCAGTGGATAGACCGTCGGCCTATGGACTGAAAGGTCCCAGGTTTGATTCCAGTCAAGGGCATGTACCTTGGTTGCGGGCACATCCCCAGTGGGAGGTGTGCAGGAGGCAGCTGATCGATGTTTCTCTCTCATCGATGTTTCTGGCTCTCTGTCTCTCTCCCTTCCTCTCTGTAAAAAATAAATAAAATATGTTTTAAAAAAAAAGATGATCTGCAGAATCTGTATAAATGTGTGATTCTCACATATAACATAAATTCAGAAAAGTATATCAATCATAAATATATAGATTGATGACTTTTCACATAAGGAACCCAGCACCCAGATGAAGAAACAGAACATTGCCAGCACCCAGAAGCCCCCCCTAGTAAGACTATCCTGAAATCTATCACCATAGATTTGGCTGTTTTTCAGTACCATGTAGATGCATATAGACCAGTGATGGCGAACCTAGACACACATGTCAGAGGTGACACGCGAACTCATATTTTTGGTTGATTTTTCTTTGTTAAATGGCATTTAAATATATAAAATAAATATCAAAAATATAAGTCTTTGTTTTACTGTGGTTGCAAATATCAAAAAATTTCTATATGTGACATGGCACCAGAGTTAAGTTAGGGTTTTTCAAAATGCTGACACGCCGAGCTCAAAAGGTTCGCCATCGCTGATATAGACAGTATGTACAATAAGTCCTCACTTTAACATCCATAGATTCCTGGTGAAAAAAACAATAAATGACACCAGTTTTGCCATGGACTGATTAATAGAAACAAGAGTTCCGTTCCTACGGCATCTCGCCAATGCTATAATGAAACAGTGTTGAACAAAGCATTCTTCCAGAGCCTTCCTACTCTTTTGTATCTAGCTTCTTTTGCTCAACACATTGTGAAATCCATCTGTGATTTGCATCCTCTCCCTCACTTCTGAGCTGAGTTGGTCATAAGAATAATCATTGAGCCAGAGTCCGTGCTTGGTAACAGCTCACATATCAAATTCATCGACCCCTCCAAAGAAATGCACACGCTGGGTACGGCATCATTACCCCCGTTTTAAAAATGACCAAACCAAGGCTCCCAAATTTAAGTGGCATACTTACCACTTCTTTCCCTCCTGTAACAACTGGAGAGGAAGTCTGTGTGGAAAAAGAACATCTATCTTAAGAAAACAAATGACTATTCTCTGTGGAATGAATATTATACAAAACAGTCTGTCTGTCAAATGTGAAGCTATCATGCCTAAAATTCACCCCTTTGCTAAACATTCTATTAAAACAATAGAAACAATGACTGCCAAACAGAACCTTATTTGACTGCTTTCCAGGTAGAACAAATGAGATACTTCTACAAGGAGACAGAATTCAGAAACTCGGGAGAAGTCTCTCTTATGTACCCCCAGGAATTTGCCATGACACCCTTGACAACTCAAAAAGGCTTTCGCCGGACTAGTCCCTAGTCCCCACACTACGCTTTGGGTTTCCTGTCCCCACTGCCAGAGGGAAAAGGTAAAGATTGGTGGAAGCTGGTGAAGGACACCTTATTGTTTTCAAACATGCAGTGAAGCAAGTGGCTGTGGGGGATCTGAAATTGTGACCTGTCCATGTTTCTGGGGTAATGCCACACTTGATCAATACTTTGCGTGTTTCCGGTTCACATCTCCACTGAAGGAGAGACACTGGATCTCCTTTTTATGAGCTATTTCAGGTGATAGTCTTACATGGATCAATAACTCTAGGGAACCAGATCTACATGAGCAACCAGCCGCTGTCAACTGTGCTGCGTGGTCCAGCGTGGAGTTAAGAGTCAGGTCCTGGGCTCTCTACCTGGAGGGGAATGGCAATGTCTCCACTCACAGGCTAAGGGGTCAGATTTCTTTATCTTTCAAATAGGATGTTAGTACCTACCTCCAGGGGTGTAATGAGCACCAGGAGAATAAGCCTTTGTCATTCTTTGAAACTCAGCAAAGCCCTAGTCAGACCTGTTATTTACTTAATATTCTCATCAACCTCATTAATAGCTTGTTGTCTCTGGGATTGAGGCTTTCACAATTTTTGTCTCTATTTCACACAAAAAATGAACTAGATCTCAGAGGCGTTATGGGATTTTGTCTAAGGTTCCACGGATCCTCGAAAATCTAACCTGAACTTGGGCGATTGAATTCCATGCCTAGGGCTCGAGCCCGAAGACTTCCTACCGAAGGAGCCATGTGATAAGGAGGCGTTGCCATTTGTACCTAAATGGTTGCAGTGTTACCTGAACACAATCTCCCCCTCCCCCATCTTACCTGAATACTGCATTTGCCTAAAGTGTTTTATTTCTCTGGGTTGTGGTAAGAGTTGAATATAACTTCAGGTAAGATGTTCTATTTTCAGGTTACAGAAATTCACTTTGGCTGGCTTAGACTCCCCAAAGGATTTAGGGGTGCTTCGTGGAGCCCCACAGCAGCGGGAGTCTGGCTCCTCCAGGGACCGGAGCTGGGGTCTGGAAGTTTGTCGGGACCAAAGCTATTCCTCCTGGGACCTTTCCATCTTTCCTGGACACATAGCCTTTCACATGGGCTCTTCTTTATCTGCTTCCTTCTTCTCACTGAAGATGAGTTTTTCTGCATGGTCTGGCCCTGAGCCAAGCTCTTAACTGCTGTGTTACACTGCCTTCCCTGACCCAGTGCTGCACCCCAACTCCATTTTTGCACTTGACAGTTCAGTATGGCCCAACAGGGACCACTTGCCTCTGTGGCCGTGTTCCCAACTCCCTGCAGAGGCTCTGAGGAGCCAGGAATCCACCCCTGCCCCTTCCCAGGGCACTGGCACTCAGCTGCACCAAAGGGAGGGGTCATATGCTAAAGACCTAACTGCGAGGGTGGGTGACCGACCGTCCTGGTTTTCCAGGAAGGTTGCCTAGGTTGCAGCACAGTTGGCGTTAAAAACAGATGGTCCCAGGCAGATCAGGATGGCGGGCCACCCTACACAGGTTCAAAGGGAGAGGGGACAGTTCCCAGAGAAATGGCTGTTAACCAAGAAGGCACTCCAGAAGGTGATGACCAGCCTCACAAGGACCTCTCCTCGCCCACTCACCTCTCTGCTTTCCCCCGCATTTCCCCCATTTCAGGTAAGACTATCACCTGAAATAGCTCATGAAAAGGGGAGATCCAGTGTCTTGCTCCTCTGAGTTACCTTCACAGGGTACCTTCACAGGATGGCCACGCCAGGATAAGACAAAACCTGGGGTCGCTACAGACCTGCTGAGCCTAAGCAGCTCGGGGGGGGGGGGGGGGGGGGGAGTTCCAGCCGGGACCATCTTAACAGGCTTTGACAGCTCAGGAGAGGGAGGGGCATTTGTCTGCTGACAACAGGCAGAGACTGAAGCAGGGAGCCCAGCAAGTCAGGGAGGCTCAGAAGGCAGGGTGCCACCAGGAGGGTGCAGCAGGTGCCAAGGGAGCCTGGGCAGATGCCCAGGGCAGCCAGCAGGGGCCCCCGGAGGCCGGCAGTGAGTGACAAGGCCCTACCTTCCCGCTGCTCTCCAGGACCGGGCCCTCATGTTACAGGAGACTTGAACCCTGACTCAGGTGTCCGCTCATGAGGTAGATCCAGTTTATTCTCTTCGAATAACCACACGACTTAACCGGAAACATTTGGCACAGAGAAACCCACTAGAAAACCGGGCCAGGAAAACGCCTAGCTCCACCACAGCAGCACTACTGGCCAGAAAACAACCCTGGATGTGTTTTCTTTTCAAACGGTGTATTTACAATGTTCAGCCTTGAAAAAATGTCAGCAGCCCCCAGCTCCTGATCGGGCCTTTGAAGAGCCAAGTGCCTGCAGGTGAGGTGTACGCGCTGGTGCTCTGGAGGCCTGGGGAGGGTCTGCGGTGGCGCCCGGTGCATGGGGCTGCTGGACTTACCGTGTTGGCCGGCAGCGTGAAGTTCAGCGAAAAACTCTGCAAAAGAGAAGGAAACACTAAAGCTCTCACGAATGGCCAGCCAGGCCCCCGACCTCTCCACCAGTCACTGACCCTGCGATTCTAAGAGCACATACTCGTCCAATAGTGTCAGTTGGCTCGTGTCCTCTCCCAGTCTCAGCCCACGAAGAGGGCAGGGGAGCAGGGGAGCCTGAGCATCAAGTCAGCCCTCAGCCAGGGCCAGACCACGGGGCCAGCCTGCAGGACTATTGCCTGGGGGACCCCAACCCAGGAGGCCAGTAAAAACATTACTAGAAATTCAGCTAAGTGCTGAAAGTGGTCCTCCTCAACCCAGAATTGTTTTCAGGGAGGGACTGTGAGCATTTAGAAACACTTGGCACTTGCTGCTTGGGTTAGGAAGTAAGACCTCCCGGGGCGGCTCCGACCAGAACACCTGCTCCCCAGGTCAGAGCCTGAGAAGGACAAGGCTCTGTGTTTGATGAGTCCAGGGCTGGGGCTGAGCGGGTCAGGACCACAGAGGAGAAGCTAACCCTTCTCTCCCCTCCCTCACTCAGCACCCAGATGACCCTCTCCCCCTAATATGGAGTCAATGGTTTTGTTTTTTAAATATATGTTTATTAATTTTAGAGAGGGAGAGAGAGATAGAAACATTAATGATGAGAGAGAATCATTGATCGGCTGCCTCCTGTATGCCCCCCACTGGGAATCAAGCCCACAACTTGGGCATGTGCCCTGCCCAGGAATCGAACTGTGACCTCCTGGTTCATAGGTCAATGCTCAACCACTGAGCCACGCCGGCTGGGCTGGAGTCAATGTGTAAAGTTCATGGGCTCAATGGGGCACCAAATTGTTCACCTGCCAGGTGTCCAGTTATCTGGGTCAGGCCCTGCCAAGGGCCCCACTGGCCCTTCCTCCTCTCCTCTTCATCTTCTGTCACCATCGTTTGGCTCATCAATGCCAGTCCTTCCAGGCTACTCTTTACCGAGACCAAGATAGACATTATTCTAGGACATTAGAGCAAGAAGGTCATCTGGGCCACCGCAGGTCAGAGTCTTCTTCCTCAAGGGACCTAACCAGCCAAGCCCACGGATGCTGCACGGACACTTGCTGGGCCCTGCTCGGAACACAGCTGCCCAGAGCCTTATCTCATCGGTGAGTACTGGGCACTGACGTCAGCAGGCCCGAGACAAAGCTTCCTTTGGGTGGACAGCAGACGGGAGGAGCAGCAACAAGTGAGCCATTGCATGTGCTGTGTATCAATATTTGGATGACGAAGGCTTTGGCCAATTTCAGAAAGACGTCTATGTTTTGTAGAAACACACTACAGTGCTCTCACGGAGAGAAAAACATCACGTAAAGTTGGGTGGAGAAGAATCTGACGCAGTGTTCTTTAAAGAGGCAGCTGGTGGGGTGAGGCAACCCTCCTCTGGATCCGAGTCCAGACTCAGCCACTTAGAAGCTGTGTGGCCTTGGAAAAGCGATTCAGACTCTCTGGTCTGCATTTCCTCACACAGATCCCCCAGGCTCAGGTTTTCCATCCTCAAAATGGGGACACGATCAAGGTGCCCTGCCCACCTTACAGGATAAGTCCACAGGAAATGACACTGGGGGCGGCTCCACCCAAACTGTAAAGCACGTAGGTGTGTGAGGGTCTACGAGGTGCCATACTCTTCATGGGCCGGCACACAGCAAGGCACAGGGCAAGCACTTGGGAAGTTCTTGTTGGATGGAATCGCATACCTACATCAGCAATATTCAAAGTACTCGAATTTGGTCTAATACCTTTGTTGCTAACACACGCTTATTGTAAGTCTAAGCACATTATGATGTCTACATGATGGTTCTGAAGGCTCTTTAGGATCTCAGAGGCCGAGTGGCACTTGTTCTAGTAAGTTTGCTGTTGGTGAGGGAAAGTAGAGAGAGTCGGATAATTACTCCCTGTTATTGAGGGTGTGCTGAGTGTCAGATGCTGCGCTCACCACCTCCCCGTGAAGAGCCTGCTCTCATCCCTACATCACGGGTGAGAGCTGAGACCAAAATAGGTTCCTGAGTGTCACCAGCGGGTAAGTGGTAGGGGCTGGGTTGGATTGTAGATCCTCTTAACACCAAAGCCCAAATTCCACTCCTTTCAATTATCTCTTTAATAGAGAATCACAGAAGCCTCTTCTGTTTTCCCTTTTAACTTAGTAAACCTCATCTGAGTCACAACCAAATATGTATCACAAGTCAATAAAAAAGGTGGAAAGTTTCTGATGCAACGTAGGAATATCTATATTGCTGACTGAACAATAAAGGGTAAAGGCATTGATCAGACCCATTGCTTCACCTGGGAAGTGAATTTAGCTGAAACATCTACTTTGTACCCTTGCCGTATGTGAGGTGTCATAAACATAACCTTAATATTTAAATAAAAGATGAATCCGGCAAATATTTGATGAGAACTTTACAAAAATAATTAGTATTTTGCACATAGAAGAGTAATTTCAAACCAAGCCCCTTGACTTCATTGTACCACAGAAGCAATTCTATTAGAATTAGAGAGGTGAGTTTTAAAGGCCTGGCAATTGTTTGTATTCAGAGAGAATGAAGGTTAGGCTGAGAGAAAGACGCTAGCTGTCACTTACCATTCCGACAGCTCCCAAGAACCTTCTCCAAACACTGTCCTCCGCAGGCTCCTTTCTCTCTGGAGTTCTTGGCTTGTGTCTTGCATTTGCAGGGACATCCAACTGGGAGAGCAAGGGTGACAGGGCTAGAGGTGGCTCCAAGAGAGCGCTGGCCAAGCCATTTATGGTCAGGGGAGTAGCCGAGTCCTCGGCCCATCCCTCAAGGAAGGTGGTCTCCGGGCCCATAGCCACTGCGTATCCAGGCTCCACAGAGAGGCCAGGTGATCTTTGTCAACATCAATCATCTCGGACTCCCGTTCCACCCTCTTTGCCTGTATTTCTTGTCCTTCTTACTTTTCAGGCCCCTTCCTCCGTTACACTTCCAACTCAGCAAAGAACCCACAGCTGGCCCGAGAGCTCAGAGGCCCCTGCAGCTGGAAACTCTTTAGAAACAATGGGTCCCACAAGCCGAGGCGGGCCCAGCTGCTAGCCATCGGCATCCCAGCGAGGACGGAGTCAGCACAGCACCAGCATCGCCGTGGAGGATGCCTGGGAGATGGGGGCTGGGACCTGCTCTGTACGTGAGGCAGGACTGTGGCTGCCCCAGCGAACACACACCTGCCTGGTGGAGGTCAGCCTCACCCCTGTCTGTTCGCACACCTCGAATGGGGGCGCTCCTAGAGCTGGAGGGGGCTGTTGGCACGGGCGGCTTTTTATTTCTTCTGAGTTCTCTGTTAGGAGTTTGCTTCTTTAAAATAGTGACGGGGTTGGAGTGCCATGCCAACAAAACAACGGAATTAACACCAATACATTTGACGATTTAAATAAGTGAGTTTCTTAATTTATTTAACAAATTTTTTTGCACCTTCTACCTGTTGAGTATTATCTGGGCACTGCTCTCAGAACTGGTGGAAAAGACAAAGGAGGCCGCAGCTCGTAGGGAATGTACATTCCAGCGAGGGCAGGAATCACTGTGGAGGGGCAGCTGGGGTGGGCGGGAACAGCGAGCAGAGTGGCCCAGAGGCCGCTGAGATGACATGTAAGTTGCATGTGAAAGAGAAGAGGGTCCCAGGCAGAGGGGACAGCAAGGGCAAAACCCTGGGGCTGAAGCATCTGGCACCCTCACACACACGACAGCGTCCAGCGCACCTGGAGCAACAGAGACCAGGGAGTGACCCCAGAAGGAGTTAAAGACGGAGTTAGGGACCTATGGCGTGAGCCGGCAGGGCAGGTAAGATTTATACTGTAGAGCACTGGTTCTCAACCTCGGCTGCACATTAGAATCCCCTGGGAATCTTTTTAAAATCCTGATTTCTGGGCCTCATCCTCCGGAAATTCTGTTTCTTTGTGATGGGGTGAGGCCACAACATTAGTAACAAAGAAACAGAATTTCCGGAGGATGAGGCCCAGAAATCAGGATTTTAAAAAGATTCCCAGGGGATTCTAATGTGCAGCCGAGGTTGAGAACCACCACTGTAGAGCAATGGGAAGCCTGGCCAGGGTTTTCAGTGGGACGGGAGCCTGAGCTAATTGATGTTAACATAGATCGTCTGGCCTCTCTGTGGAGCCTGATTACAGGGGACAAGAGTGTTAATGCAGACACTGGTCCGCAGAGTCCAGTAAAGGGCAATGGTGGCTGCCCTGGGTTGGGGCAGTGGGAATGGAGAGCAGTTAATGAGTTAGTGACTCATTGTGGAGGCACTGGCAATGAGATTTGATGATGGGGGGGTAGGGGGGTGGCGGGGGGGGGGGCGGAGAATGTGGGGCAGGGGAGGGGAGGGAAGGTGAGGGAAAGAGCAGAATGAAGCCAACTCCTGGCTTTGGGGCTTGACTCACAGAGGGGATGGAGGCACCATTTAGTCAGGTGATAATGGAAAAATGGATTTAGGGTGTGGGGTCCAGGCAGTGAGATACTGACCTGAACAAGACCAATGTGCTCTTTGCCTCATGGGGTTTCCAGTTCCCAAGAGGATCCCTAAACCGAGTCTATTAGTGCCTGGGCATCATGGAGACACAGTCCAGGGAAGTCTGTATTGAGAGTCCTAGCTGCCCTTCTGGAAGCTGTGTGGTCTTAGGCAAGTG
This sequence comes from Myotis daubentonii, assembly GCF_963259705.1. Classification (NCBI taxonomy): domain Eukaryota; kingdom Metazoa; phylum Chordata; class Mammalia; order Chiroptera; family Vespertilionidae; genus Myotis; species Myotis daubentonii. The sequence continues at coordinate 42,557,114 of NC_081852.1, forward strand.
AAGTGACTCCTTCCAGACTCAGTCCCAAGCTATAAAATGGGGAGGATACTGTGACAATGACTGGACTACTTACATTACACAAGTGGTACAAAGCATGCTTCCAACTTTGTTTGATGGGTGTAGGATCACACCTGGACCAGACAACTGGACCAGGGAACTCCAGCTCATGGTTCCAGCCCCCTCTGTGGATGGGCAAGGCCAGTGAGGTCCTTTTTGATTCTTTTTGTTTGCTATGTATCCACTGACCACCAACTCTCCCTCCAAAGGGCATGTTAGTCCTTTAGAAGAATTGCTAAGACCTCTCTCGTCTGTGGTGCCTAGGTCACAAGCATCAAAACGGACTCTGATTACGTTAAGAAGGGGACTTACTGGTTGGGTGTAGTGGAGCTCACAGAAAGAAGAGAGGGGCAGGGAGCTGGGTTCGGGGAAGCAGAGTAGGCTGTTCCCAAGGCTTCAGCAGCAGGAACTCCTGGACAGTCCCCTCATGGAATATCCTCCCACGAAAAACAAGCTCTAAAATACCTCAGCTCCTTTTCCTCTTGATGGAGACTCTAATTCCAGGAAGAGGATCTTATGGTCTGGCTTGAGTCATGTGACCTAAGAGGACCTGCCACCTGGCTGACAATCTGCCCAGTGGGGTCCCTCCAAGACGAGAAGAGGTGGTTCTGCAAAAGGAACTTGGCACCATCACCCAAAGGAGGGGGCCTGGGTGAAGGCGGCGCTTCTTCTCTGGAAGCATTAGTCCTGAGAATTATTTCCTGAGAAATTGCAGAAAGAATGCACTTAGTGGGTGAGAGGTTAGGACTGCCAACTCTGAGATTCTCTGCTCATTTATACGTTGCCACCATTTAAATTTGTATAAGCCCAATCACACTGATGGCTTGCCAGGCAATAACTGGTTGGTTTAAAAAGTCGGTCCATTCTACCTGATAGATGGCCTTATTCTAATTGTTAAAAATCTTTGTTGAAAATGTCAGTAAGGAAATAGTGATTAAGTACAGTGTTAAAACAAATAGCAGAGTTCTGGTCATTTCCCTATCGATGAGTGTCACAGGTGAGAGTCATCGATGGGGTCCATCAGATCTTTCTGGTTCACCTCGCTTTTCACCTGAAGTTAAGAGCAGCCACATGACATGTGAGGCGAAGTGAGATGTCCCACATAGGCATGTAAGAACCAGTGTGTGATTTTCATACTCTCTTTCCCTCTAACATAGGAATCAGCAATGCTCCAGGCAGCAACTCAACTAGTCCATCAGCCCAGCCCAGCCCAGACCTGATTGATGATGACATGGAAGAGCTGCCAGATACCAGAAATGAACATGTAGCATGAACAAGAAATAAGCATTCCTTATGTAAAGCTCCTGACATTTGGGGGTTGTTTTATTGCAGCATAAGCTACCTTACACTGACTGGTACATCAAGTAGTCCTGCCCTTGCGCCATTTTGGCTCATCCTTTAGGTACTGGTGACTACAGAAAGCAGTAAAATCATAAAACCTTGAAACTACATATAGCACAAAACAGTGGCATGTGTTAAATAGTCTGGCATTAATTCTGAGTGTTTTAAAAGATATGGCCTCTATTATCCTTCCCCGATATGACCCAAGAAGACCTAAAAGTCTCTTCATCTGGTCAACCTAAAAAGACTGTCCTCGATCAGATAGTCTCTATCTTTGAGTTATAAATGACCCCGTGTCAGTCAGGGTCCCCACAGGAAATTAGTGACATACTCAATCTGAAGTATTTGAGGGGGGCTTATTAAAAGGACTACTTATAAAGGTCCCTGTAGGGGACAGATAATGCAATACCCCAGGTTAGGCCAGCAGAGTGTCATTAGCACCCCTAGACCTGGAGGAGCGAGTGGAAGGAGTGGCTGCCAGAAGCCAGAGAGAGAAGGCCACCTTATAGGAGCCATGAGCTTCAGTTTTAGATGTCAGGTGTGGTCCTCAGGCACAAAACCATGTAGAGACGAATAGAGAGAGTGAGTTGCCGAGGGACAAACGGAAGATGTCCACCACATCTACACCCTTGGGGAGCACCATCTCCACAATCACTACATTGTCAGATTTCCAGGAAAGAGGACAACTTGGAGGCCACCTTTAGCTTTGCTCATGACTGTCTGGGTCCAAGAGAGCTCTGTTCTGGAGCTGGGCACTGGGTACTCACCAGAGAGCAGAAGGGTATAGAGAAGGACCCCCTTTTTCTATGCTCCCCAAATTCTTGTGGTATTGGGGAAAACCATCACCATGAGGGCCAGTCCTGTCTGAACTGGTAATATGCACCCAGGACACAGCCATCCATCCACATTCTTTAATAAAACAATTATTTCTAGGCCATATGTTTGCTCCCCTCCACTTTCTCTTTGAAACTGACAACACTTCATGAAATGGAAAATTACACAAAATAAAAAATACAATATATTTATAGATAACACTCTAAACAGTTTTTTGTTTCTTTCTTTCTTTCTTTTTTTTTTTTTTTAAAGAAACCTTTCAGGCATTTGGGATTATTTTTCAGAAGTTCAGTCTACAAAGGAAACTTGAAAGACATCTGCTGGAGCCATGGAAAGATCTGTTCACAAACTGAACAGTAGCAATACCACGAATCACTTGAGACTTATCAAAGGGACCAGATCAATGGCAAATCCCAGTGCAAACTTGCCAGTTAACAAGATTTTACAGATGATTTATCATGAGTAATAGGAAACGTCCCTTTAGAAGAAATGAAGTTAAAGTGAACCAACGCACAGCCTCGCTTTCTCTGTTTGGAGAAGTTCCAGACCCTTACCCTGCCCTGGGATCCAGGTTCTAGCTTCTGCTAGGCCAGATGACACTAGAATCAGACCAAGCTGAAGACCCAGACCCTAAATATTCATCAGGTTGTCAAGCTAATTCTCTGAACTGAAGCCAGGCTTGGCCTCTGTGGCAGCCCGGAGGCCCAGCATGGATTAAAGGACGAAGCTGGCTAGAGTAACGTCCCCCGGCTCCCTCCTGTCCATCCGGGGATGTCTGTGGGAAGGTCACTGAGCACCTGGAAGCACCAAGGCAGGGGCCTGGGCCTTCCTGCTGAACGGGCTTTTCTCCATGAAGCCAGCGTGCGGACACTTGCAGAACCCGCCTCGCGTGTCAATCCCAGGAATGTGGGCTTCCAGGGGAGCGATCTGGCCAGTCCCCGCTGAATCAGAGCTTGTCTTTTCTGGGAATACGTCACTCCCAGAAGGCCCAACAAAGCTTCTCACAAGCGTCCCATTGTTTCAAATTGGCCACAGGTTGATCATTGTTAAAGTTGTGTTTTTGAAAATACTCATACGACAGAGATAAAAATGGGTCATATTGTTTCTCATGGGGGGAGGGGGCGGGGGAGTGGCGCATATACTGAGGCAGAGCTGCCTGATTCTGACTCCCTCCCACTTCTCCAGGGAATTCATTACTCTTATTTAGACTTCTACAGATTGAAACTACAGAATTTTCAGGTCCTTGGAGAAAGACTCTTAATAGCCACTTAGATATCCTGATTTCAGCTTTAACTTGGACAGATAAGCTGAGACAAAATAAAACCCAGAAGATACAAAAATCAGAGAAATGGAATCCACCCTCACAGGCAGATGAGGCCTGAACCACAAGACAAGCTGCTCCATTTGCTGCATCGAAGATCCCCTGGGCAGGGGTTGCGATATATCACGATATGAGAATGTAGGCTGGGCGCGGGCTTGGTAAAGGGAAACAACGCACAGATGCGGGGCCGGTCAGGAGGGCCTGCTCAGTAAAGCTATGGTCCCAGGTTGGCATTTGTCTCACTGCAGGGATTAAGGCTCTGACAGCTGATCCTTTACAGACACACATATACACAGACATATATTATTATTCATAATAATACTTTGATTTTTTTTCTGTTTTAAGGAAAAATATTTCCATGCGTTTTCCCACCTTTCTTTGTATTATTCTTTCTTTTTCTTTTCTTTGTTTCTTTCTTTCTTTTTTTTTTTTTTTTACTCCCAGCAATCATTTTAATTAGACATAGTCCTCTGGGGGCATACTTTGATCTTTAAAAAATATAACCTTTAACCTTTTGCAACAACTTTGTTTAAAATAATGTTGTTTTCCCCCCAAAGGAACTGTGTGCTTGGGAGCTATCTACGCTCTCACTGAAAACACTGGTGCTCCGTCTGGTGTTCAGTACCAACCAGACAGGACGTACAGCTATGTAAACATTATTTAAAATTATTCCAACATAAATACTCTTTTAAAGCCACATACCACAGCTTTTAGCTCATAATGCCCATAGACGCCTTAATGAAATGCCATTCAAAACGACCTCACTGTTTAAAGTTTACCTGGAGGTTCTAAAATTGTGTAAACAACATCCTCTACACTTCTCTAGAACAAGTGCCAAGTGTGGTGAATGCCGATTGCAAGTTGGCGATTGGAGGAGACCAACTAGTCTGAGCCAAATCACCAATGCGCTCTTTCACCTGATCAGTTACAGGAAGTTAGTCACAGGTTGACTTGTTCCACAAGGTGTTGATTCTTACGTAACATATAATTAACCAGTTTTCAACAGTGTTCACCCATGAGGGGCCTGAACGGGTCCCTCGTAAGATGTCTTTGCACATCTTTGCAAATGCAGTTTGCATTGGTTGCCAAGGAGTCAAGGTCCACCACAGAGGGCGCCTCCGCAGCTGAAGGAGCAAAGGTCCTAGCCCATGGCATCCCACGGGGCAGGGTGGGGTCTTCTCAAAGCCAGTGAGCAAAGGGGCATCGCAACGAGCCAGGATGTTTTCTTCTCAGCAAACGGGGGACCCTCACACGCCAGCGTACTGCTGGGATTCACGGCAGATGCCTTAGCCCCCTGATGCACTTAGGGATGAGGGGGAAACCCAGGGGGCAGGGAGAGCTGATGACACAGAAGAGAGGCTTGAGGTCTCCCAACTTGGTGACAATGACTCTCAATACTCGAGCTCCCTCTGTGTGCTGCCCACTGTGATGCCTGTTTCCGTCCCGATGTCCATATTCTTGGGTTTCCCGGTTAACCTGTCGCTGGAGGAGTCTCTGCCCAAAGCTGTGAGTAACAAACCAGCCTCGGCCAAGCTCTCGTCCTCAGTGCCCAGTGCAGACAGAAGACAGCCGGAGTCTCCAGCACACGGTCAGGTTACTGGCACCTACGGAAGCACACCCAGAAATGGAGGAGTGACCACCCCGGGGGCTGGCCTTTTGCCCCAGAGGAGAAGGGACAAGGAGCATGGGTAATGACAGGCATAGCTTGAGTGATTAGTGGCTTCAAACCTTCATCTTTAAAAGTCCGTAACTGATCATGCTGCAACTGGAACCAAAGGGACATCTCTTCCTCGTCGGCCAAACTTCATCAACTACACGCCCCCAAGGCTAGATTCTGAGGTTTTGTTTGAGAAAAATACTGTACATTGTTTTTCAGGGCAGATTCACAAGGTGCTATTTTTATTAAAAAAAAAAACCTTCTCAGTCACTGTCTTCCGAGAACATCGACATTATTTCTTCATGTGCAGGGCGTCCTGGAACTTGGTGCTGGTGTACCGGGCCTGAAAGCCTTTCTTGTTGATGGTGTCGTCCGTGTGGAAGCGAATCATCAGAGAATCCCCTGCAGAGTAGATTTCTTCCAACGGCTGAGGGGAGGAGAAAGGAAAACAGGGCACTTTAAGCCACAGGACTGTGGTTGGAGTTTAAAATAAGGATGAGCCAGGGCCTCACCCAGACATGGGATGGCTGATGGGGCCGTTAGTATCCCTGGCCCCAGAGACTCTGAAGAGCACCCAAACCAGCTCCCTGTGGAAGGAGCTCCCAGCCCTGCTTTTCCACAGACAACCCTGGACACAGCTCGCAGAGAATCGATTAAGGGCATAGATGGGCCAGGCATTGGTCTAAGCGCTCTCGGATCTTATCTCATGTAAATTTTACTAAACTTTACAAGGCAGGTGCGCTCTCCATTTTATGCTGAGGAAACTGAGACTCAAGTGCACACAGACAGGCAGGACCCAAACCCCGGTCTTTCTGGTGGTCAAGTGTGTACCATGAATCACCCAGCGCTAGGGGCACCATGGTGATTGGTTTGATTGATCTGATTTGATTTGACTTATTTGATTTGATTGATACGATGTGATTGATTGCTTTGATTAAAAGGTGATACTAAAATTTTTCAGCTTTTAAAATATATTTAGGTGGACTTACTCCTGAAGTAATTAAGTTTTGACAAGGGACGAACACAAAATTAACAAGGAAGTATAAGGAAGAACATAGACTGCTGCTACCAGCCAGATACTAGTGGAACCACACTGGACTTCCCACATATTTCACTGCTCAGGACGCCCCAAGGTTTTCCTCTGCATGTGGGCCCACATTTTGAAAGATGTTATCTATGGAAGACGCATTGGTTACGTCACACATCTGTCCTTTCTTTTGGGGAGGCACAGGAAGATGAAGGGGAATTATTCAGACATATAAATGCCAATTTGAGCTTCTGCTTGGCACGAGGAGCACTAGTGACTCCAAAATGATTGGCTACGTGTCCAGCCAATAGCAAAGAAGCTTGAGTGATGAGCCTCAGGGCCGGGGGCTGAGGGCCTGGTGTGGGCAGTGCCCAGCGTGGTACAGCCGGAGTGGGACCAGGACGCTGTTCTGCTGGTCCACACACCTTCACTAGCACCAGCGATATGGCAGGCCTATGTCAGGTGCTGGGGAAGTGGTGAGCAAAAGGGCTCTGCCCTGCCCCGGGGAGGTGGCCCAGGAAAGAGGTGGTAGTGAGAAAAATGATGATGATCTTGATGATAACCGAAGATGGCGACTTGTCATTTCCATAGGCAGTTAGTTTTGCTTGGGGAGAGAACTGTAAATATACAAAAATACAATCGAGAGTTTAAAAAGCCTAAGGCCAAATAAAAATGGGGGTGGGGGTAGGTGCTTTGCAAAATTAGGACACAGTCTTAAATGGAAAATGCTCCTCAGTAGCTGACCTCAGTCCAAGGCTGTATGAATTGGTCCCTGGCTCCCTCCCACCCTCCTCTCTGACTATTCTCCCATTTCCCACTGTTTCCCAGCAGAACAGGCCTCCTGGTGTGTTCATAAGTGAGTGTCTGACTCCACTACTCACGCTCTTTATCACCATGCTCTGTCCCCTGGGCCCAGCGAACCGGGACTCACCCCAGAGCCACAGAAGCGGCCGAGCCTGGGCGCCGTGCTGTCATAGCCGTCGTAGGCCTCCATGTAGTCATAGCCACAGTCCGCCTCCTCCTCGACCTCAAAGGTCCGGAATATCAGCTCCACGCCGTAGCCGTCCTCCGCCACAATCACCCAGTCACAGCGGGCCTGACTTGGGTAGTTGTTGTCCCCAAACTGGGCATGAGAATAGAGCTCTTTGGTCTGCACTTCGGCCTTCAGCCTGCCCCCACACTCTGGAGCGAAGAGAGAACCACGATACCCCCTCGGCACAGAGAACCCACTTGCCACCCCCACTCCCCACTTCCCAGTCTGGGACTTCCCTCTGCACACACCCTCATTCCAGGCCAGTTTTGTCTGCAAAGCCTGTGCGTGCCCTGTGGGAGAGGCCAAACAAGTGTCATCATCCCATTTTACAGAGGAGTAAACAGAGGCCTGTGACTCTGAGTGTAGGGCTCATTGCGGGATCCAAATTGGGCCCCACAGCCAGGTCCTATGTCCCCAGCCTGAGCCATGTAAGGCCTCTGGGAATATCTGAGCCTACTGCTGAAAAAGCTGGCCGCCTGGATCTTGACCACTTAACTCCCTGGAAGAGCTAGACTAGTCTCATCTGCCAAGGGCTCACACCAGCCCAATTGACTTGCTGTAATTTGTAACTTTTGCCAACAGAGGGCACCAAAAGCACATCAGAACTGCTGGTGAGGTCTGAAACCTAGAAGCTTCAGAACAGACGTGACAGGCTCCTGCATTTCAGAGCACTGACCACAGGCACCCTTGAGGCCCCTGTGCATGTCACCAGTGAGCTTACCTCATACTTCGTATTCTGTAGTCTTGGCTTCTGGGGTTTTTACTAGAACTGTAACTCTGCTTGGCCTGGGTCCCATGCTATCTCGTGTCTAGGCCACTACAGGCCACAAAATATAAATGGATAAATGACAGTGATCAGAGATTAGAAAACACCAGAAACTTTGGAAGCAAATTCCTTGCTGTCTGTCCTCAATGTGTTCCACGCTTCCGAGGGGCCCAGAGCTCCCTGGGGCGTGCCTTCTGCCTCGTCCAGGCCCAGCTGGCCCCAGTCCTGTCTGACTGCAACTCCCGGGCCCATCTGTGCTCTGGCTTAGAATTTCTTCTAGGTGTGAGCCTTTGAAAAACCTCACATTCCTGAGATGCCGCTGGCGATGAAATGGGCATAGAGCAGGGCAAAATGACTTCTCTCCCTCCTCCCAGATCCCCCTCCATCCCCAGGAGGCTGATCTCCAGGTCCACATGGGTGGGCCCCCTGCCCTCTGCCCTCTGCCTCCGGGTTGGGTTCAGCCAGGGAAGGACCAGCAGATGAGCGGAGGGAGGAGATAGGTCAAGGTAGTTAGTCCCAGGCTCCTTCCCTGCCTGGCCACTGAGGCTGCGTTCTTCACCTAAAAGTCACAGCTCCTGTCCAGGTACCCTCTGCTTACCCCCCATTCTATCACCAGGCTCCAGAACCTACTCCCTCATCTGGCCGGGGGTAGTAACAGCCCTATAATTCTTAGTCCTGGTCGCTGCACTGTCCCTGTGGTGTCCCCACACCCTGCCTGCCCCTTTGTAAATAGTCCCTTATTAAATTCTCCTCCAATAATGACTCCACCTGAGTGTTCCCCCATTTCTTGCTGGGACCCTGATCCACCTCAAGCACCTATGCTCTGTCTGTAGGGACAAGAGAGTGAAGTCACTAGTCCATGCTTTTACATTTCCTGCTGGGAAGCTAGAGCCCTCTGAGGAGCTGAGAGGGTGCAGATAATGGAGTGTTTTCTAGAAGGCAAGGACAGCTAAGCCGCCTGTGGGTGCTGGCTGTCCTTTGGTTTTACCTGATTCCTATTTTCTGGCTCTGAAAACCAAGAAAGCTGAGGGCTGGGGCTGTTCAAGAGATCAGAGCACCTCACCGGGTCCCCTGATCTCAGACTCTGAGTGGGTCTCGGGCAGCCGCCACTAAGCCAAAGGGCCACAATCTTACACCAGAATCAGAGTCAGCACTGCTTCCTGGGTTCTGTCCCAGGCGGTGACATTTCAATGGCGAAAGAGCAGAGCCAATCTTCTTACTGACATTCTTCCATTTAACAAAGCAGATGTCAGTTATAAGCATATATATTTCCTCCAAAGGACCAAATAAAGCTCACATTTAAGTGAAGGAAAAACAGAGGGCACCAAAAGCACAGAACTATTTTCCCTTTTCTGGACCGGTCCTTAGAAAGGGCTGCTCTCCAGCACTCAGCTCCCAGAATTCTGGGTTGCACAGACCGGCAAAATCACAAATACCTTTTGAAAAGAGAGGACGGGAGGAAGGAAGGGACGGAGGAAATGTGGCGCCAATAAAATACTGTCCACTTTAAACGTTGCCAGTGAAGACACTGAAGGAAAACGACCTTCCCCTACTCTTGCCCATGTTTCGTTTTCAACGGGACATGCTATCACACGCCTCCCTCCCCACAGCCGTGATAAAAGGCAGTCCTGTCCCGCCTTCCCCCATCCACCTCCACGCACCTGTGCTGTGCTCCGCCTGGAAGCCTTTCCTCTGCACCGAGGCGTCTGAATAAAACCTGAGGAACAGGCTGCTGCCCGCAGCCACCACGGGGTCTGGCTTCTTGCTGCCGCAGAAACGGCCAAGGATGGGGGCCTGGGTGTCGGGTCCGTCATACACTTCCAGGTGGTCATAGGCGCATTCCTGGTGCTGCTCGATCTCAAACTCATTAAACGTCTGGAGATGGAAAAGCACAACGTGAGGCCAGGGCCCGGCGTTCAGCCGGGCGAGGACCCGGTGGGGCAGGACGCATCTGGCTGCCGAGGGGACAGGGAGCCACGGGGATCGGGGAGACATCTGTGGAGAGGCCTGGGCCTGGCTCCTCTCTGGGTCTCCAGAACAACCCCAGGAGGCCAGGCCAGGAGCCGCTGCTCCTGTGACCACTGCAGCTGGGACGGGGTTCGGGGTGGCGGCGCCTGCGCGCCTCCCATCACATCAGCAGCTTCTCCAGCGCAGCGGCCGAGTGCTCCTGGGGCCGGGAGCTGCTTTAAGTGCTTTACAAATGTTAATCCTCACGGTCCTGTGACGTGTCCCCCATGATAACCCCCACCTTACAGACAGGAAACTGAGGCACAGAGCAGTCAGAGGACCTGCCCAGGGTCCCCGCATGCATGACCGCGCCCTTACCCTCTGCACTACACCATGTAATCCTGCGCACAGACACAAGCATGAGCTTTATGCGGGCACACCGCTCCCCAGGCCTGCCGTTAGCAGAACGCCTTTTCCCAGGCAGCCCTGCGTTTTCTCACTCAATCCGGCTGATGCGGGGCGGGAAGAACGATTATTATCCCCGATGTGCAGGAGGGGAAACTGAGTCTTACGGCAGTTAGTGGCTTGCCCGAGCTTAAACAGCTAGAGGATGGAGCTCGACTTGACTCCAAGCCACACTTCTAACCATCATCAGGCCATACTGCCTCCCTCCTCCCTGTCCCCCCAAAATGTAGGATTTCTCAGGCATTGGGCAGTTGACCGACTGATGGCTTGCCTACGGGACAGGTGAGAGGGGACAGTGTTTAATACAGACTTGGATCAAAAGACAGAGTGGAGAGAGGACAATAGTTGGGGAGTGGGGGGGGGGGTGTCTCAATTCACAAGAAAGGGACGGGGGAGACAGAGCAGGGATGGGAGTGGGGAGGGGCCATTAGCAGTGAAGGCCTTCATAGGATTGACAAACACATTTGAAATGGGCAAAGCTCTTCACACCTTATAGAAAGGGCTGGAGAGCGGGGGTCGGGACAGCGGGCAGGAGCAGGAGGGGGAGACGACGGCACCAGGGTGGGTGACGCACTGGAAGGGAGACAGTGAGCCAGAGAGGCGGGCGCTCCCCAAAGGTCCCTGGGACACCTCTGGCTGTCCCCATGCAGCCGAACACCAGCTACTCGGAAGTATTTAACTCGCAAAAAAATAGAGCATGGTCAATAAATCCACCACCCACTCCCAAGGAAATTCTTTTAAAAAACTAGCGCATATGTGTATGGACCTCAGATAAATTTGAGGTCTGGCCTACCTGTGGCCACTGTGACCAGTTGTTTTAGTTCTTTAGTACCTTAAAGAACAGGAAAAGACATTTGCGGCAACTACTTGTGGCCCTTGGACAAGAAGCTCCTGTCCAGTTGTGCAGATTGCGCGTTCCTAACCGCAGGGGGCGCCGTTCCCCCGCCGTGGTCAGGTATTTATGTTGCCATTGGGAGCATTTCCCAGCAGATGGCAGTCTCGGGGAAGGATGCCTTTCTCTCAGGCGCTCTTTTTAATTCACCCGCACGCAGATTCAAGGCTATTCTGATGATTCAAGAGAGCAGCACCGGAAAGCATTGCTCACATGGGCAGCCATACATATGAGGTGCCCACTGTGAGCACCCTGTGGTCAGGGGCCCTGCCTTCTCCACCCCTCGATGCCCCAGGCCTGGCACAGAGAGGCACCAGCACCCACGCTCCAGCCCTCCACCCACCTGTCCTCACGGTTCTCGCCAGCCAGCACCCTAGCGGACCCCAGGGCCCACGCTCCAGCCCTCCACCCACCTGTCCTCACGGTTCTCGCCAGCCAGCACCCTAGCGGACCCCAGGGCCCACGCTCCAGCCCTCCACCCACCTGTCCTCACGGTTCTCGCCAGCCAGCACCCTAGCGGACCCCAGGGCCATGGTCTATTTATTATTGCACTCTCCTTTGTTCCTTCCGTTCTCCCTGTGTTATTGTCCGTAATTCCGAGGGACATCCACATGCCTTCTGAAGAGCTTACTCATCCCCGGAGTCTAAACAAACCCATTTAAAAACTGTTTGTCTCGAGTACAGCAACCTCTCCAGCTGGCAGGAGAGGCTGTGTTAGGCTCCAGGGCCTGGGAGTCCCTAGGGGCCGGGAAAGAGACTTGTAGGAAAGACTCCTTTATCTTGGAAATAACTGGGCGTGGTGCGCAGGCCACAGTCTCATGCAGGGATGGGACTTTAAGGAAAGGTTTGGGAGATACCTGTTTTAAATTCAAGGGTGAATGTATTAGTTTGTTAAAAAATTACAACAGGAAACAAATCTCAAACAGCACCGTGTGGCAGGTTCTGCCTCAAACTGGTGCCACGGTGAACAGAGCTTGCCTCCCCGGCCTCCCTGCGCCGAGGGCTTTATGTGAACCCTCTTTTCATCCGCACAACAGCCCCATGCGGAGGCACCCCCATTTTCCAGATCATGAAACTGAGACCTGGAAATGCTGAGCCACTTCCCCAAGTCTCAGCGCTGAGCCGTGGGAGAGCAGAGACTCACACCACGTCTCCCTGTCCCTGTTGTCCATTAACGACGAAAACGACTCACGAGTTTCACCCTGTGGCCCGCGGTGGAAGAAATATTCCAGGAGCACTCCCGCCGGCTGGGGTATTTGTCAGGCCAGTTGGGGCTCGCCAGGGTCCCCTCTGCACTGCTGATCTTGTGCGCACAGCCCGCTGGTGGGAAGCGGGGGTGGGGGGTGGGGGGAGACGCAGAGAGAGAAGTACTTCACTTGGGGCATCATAGGAGGCATTCTAAGAAGTCCTCCCCCGCCCCCCCCGCCCCCCCTATCGGCACATGGTCATTGGGCAGCGTGGGAGCTGGAGTCAGCCTGAATCAAGTGTCACCTGGCTTAGGGATTTGCCGCTTTATTTGGCTTAGCCGCCTTCCTGGTGGTGGCTCAGGAGCCAAGTAATCTTTCTTATTACTACTATTCACATCATGGTTATCACTAGGAATATGGTAGAGTTCATGGTTAAGAGCACAGGCCCCGGGGTCAGATGGACCCTGACTCAAGTCCTGGTTCTGCCACCTTCAAGCGGGGACTTTGGGCACGTACCTAAATCTTGGTGTCCTTGCCTGTGAAAGGGGCGCCAACCTCACTCAGAGGGAGATTATGTGAAGTAAGTGAGACGCTTGTAAAAGGCTTAGCAAGTGCTAACAAAGATCTTCACCACTCTGCCTTGGTACCTATACTCCTTTCACTTTTTTCAGAGCAGTTTCATTTGGAGGCTACAGCTGTTGCCCTGGTTCCCTGCTCAATGAGTAGCATTTTGACCAATAGCTAGTGTGTGTCTCCCTCTGTGGTGGGTGCTGTGCTAAGCATCCTGAATGCACCCTCTCATTTTCTCCTTCCCACTTTCCAAATGAGAAAATTAGAAGTTTAGAGCAGGTAAGTGACCTGCTGGTAATGGTTGGAGTCAGGACTTGAACTGGCCTGCCCTTGCTGTCACTGACCAGGAAGTAGAGGGGGCTGAGGAAGTGGGCCTCGCCCCCCTGTGGTTTCAGCTGACGGAGCAGTTAAGAGCAGGTGGGGTGGGGGTGAAATGGCTGCAGGAGGTCCCTGCTGCTCACCCCTGCCGCACCCTAGGGGAACCCACAGGAAGGCAGCCACGGCTCAGCTGGCAGGCCCTCCGTGGACTTTATGTCCCCCGTGGCCTCCCCCACACCACATGAGGCACGCATTGTTCTGGCCGAGGCCCACCTCACAGGGGGTTGACAACAAGTTCCAGAATGACAGCTCCTTCCAAGTTCTTCCAACCCGCCTCCCAACCCAACCCATGACTGCCCTTGTCTGCGTCCCAGGGCTGGGCTTGGCGCGCGGCTGCATCCTGCTTCTAAGGACATCTTAGCTCATCCTGTGACAGTCTAGGAAGGGCCTGCGCAGACGGTGAGCCCGGCCAACCCTCACTCTGAGATGTTTATCCCTCGCCCTTGATGTCCTGTGCAGGGCCCTGGGGCCAAGGCCTGGAGGCCTGCGTGTTTATCCGGGATGTTCACACTCCCCTTGCAGGGCGGGGTGGGAACACAGGAAGGCCTTTCCCAAAAGGACCGGACAGTCAAAGCCATCTGGTCCTGAGAACTCCCAGGAGTGAATGAACAGGGAGCAAAGTTGTCCCAGTTCTATTTTACTATTAGACCTGCATATGGTTAATAATATTATGACACAGATGGTAATGTTTCAAGTGCTTAATATGGGCCAGACTGTCTGAAATACTTTCTAGGCATTCTCTCATTTAACCCTCAGAAAAACTTTAAGAAGGGGGTAGGTTTAGCCCCCTTTTAAACAGAAGAGGAAACTGAGGCTCAGAGAGGTTAAGTAACTTCTCCAAGGTCACACAGCTAGTAAGTAGCAGAGCCAGGATTTAAACCTAGGTAGTCTGAGCCCAGAGCCTGGGGGGTTAACCACTTGGCAATAATAACTCCAGGAGAGCACGTGCGGGCCCCACATGCCTCCTGAAGGAGTGAGCTGCCCTGAGAACATGAGTCCTCAGCAGGAGGGCAGAGGGCAGAGGGCAGAGGGCAGGAGGGGGAGACAGATGCTCAGCCTCAGTGGGGTTCACTCTGACACCGAGCACCCGCCCGGCAGCCTGGAGTAGGTTGCCTGTGCACCCCCCACCACTCCAGCCCGAGGTCCAGCCTCACCCTCTTTACAGTCGTGTCCGTTCTCGTGGAGCCGGTAGCCGTTCCTGCACCGGCACAGGTAGCTCCCGAACGTGTTGATGCACTCGTGCTGGCACCAGCCGTTGTCCTTGGCGCACTCATCCTTGTCTGGAGAGATCAATGGACTCCCCTTAGGGCAGCAGTTCTCAACCTTCCTAATGCCGCGACCCTTTAATACAGTTCCTCAGGTTGTGGTGACCCCCAATTTCATTGTTACAGATTGAACATAATTAAAGCATAGTGATTAATCACAAAAACAATATGTAATTATATATGTGTTTTCCGATGGTCTTAGGCAACCCCTGTGAAAGGGTCGTTCGACCCCCAAAGGGGTCGAGACCCACAGGTTGAGAACCGCTGCTCTAGATCGTGGTGATCCCACAGCTGGGGGCTGGCAAAGCCAGGTGGCCCTCAGCACCGCGGTCTCGCCTCCAAGCCCCCGCACCTGAGAAGAAGTGGGCCCGGAAGCCGCGTTTGGAGACCGTGTTGTCCGACTTGAACTCCACGCGCATGTTGTTGCTCTGCGAGGTGATGACCTCGGGGGTCTCGGAGCCGCAGAACCTGCCGTGCAGCCTGGCGTCGGGGGACAGGCCGCTGCGCACCTCCACGAAGTCGTACTTACAGACCTGCAAGGAAGTGACGTGGAGAGCTGCCCCGTGCCCCCATGTCCCTGCCCCTGACCCCTGCTCTGCGGGATCCCCTTCCTGAGAGCTGCACCCTGCCAGGTGTCCAGACAGGCTCAGCCAGGTCCAGCAGGAGGGTCCTCTCGACTCCCACTGGGGCCCCTCCAGCCCGAGGGACAGACCTGGGCACGCCTGACTACACTCTGGCTGTAGGGCTCTGCCTGGACCTCAGCTGATTTGGTCATCCCATGACCATTGCCCAAGAGAGGGAACAGACTGTTTATACCATCCTGGTCCCCAGCTGCACCTCACTCTCTCCATTCCCCTCAGCCAGACACTAGCCTGAGATTCCTTCCCCAGGGGGCACGCCTGTCCAGACCACCTCCCCCTCCCCCCATCCAAGACCACCTCCTCCACTCTAGTTCCTGATGCTCCTGGGATTTCTCAGTGACAAGAGGGCCCAAGCACCCTGTCCGCAGAGAATGTGCAGCTGAAACTGCTGCACGAGCCGTCCCCCGTGCTGCGCTGCTAAGATGCCCAGGAAGCCGCCTCCCTGCTGGCTGAACCCCTCATGAGTCACAGCCCAACACAATCCCCAATCAATTAGAGCGCAGACACGTACGTCATTGCCTTCCAGTTCAAACACTTCAAACTGAAGGGAGATCTGGTACTGAGCCGGGGCCACCACCTGCCAGACACAGTTTTTGTTGGTAGGATAGTCCTTGGGCCACCCAGGGCTGGTGATGGTCCCATTCAGCTTGGTAATGAAGCCGCCACAGGCCACTGCACGGGGGAAACAGAAGCAGGGTTGGTTTGGCGTTAGTTCCGAGTGACTGCGAGTTCCCTGAAGCAGCACCAGGCCCTGCTGTTCTTCGATAATAATAATAATAATAATAATAATAATAATAATAATAAAAAGGTTAGACAATCTGAACCAATGAATGCAGCGTCCTTTCTTCTAGTCCGTTTCTACGGAGGATTTGGAGGGATAAAGTTGAGGACAAGTCTTTACCGCTTTTAAAAATAAGGGCAATGCATTTGTGCTGACCTGTCACCCAGTGGCATAGTTGGGGAGCTCACATGACTTGGACCAAAGGAAAGTTAGCAATGTTTGCACCAGGCTATGCACTGTGCCTGGTTTACGTAAACAAGCAGCCACGCAGGTGGGCAAGGAAGACAGGGCACCAGCCAGGCGGGAATGGAGCGAACGGAATGCAGTCCTAGCTGAGCCACACCCAAGTGCTCATGGTTTTCCTTTGCCCTTATCTTCTACCTTAGTAATCATGTGAATTTTACGCAGTCACAGGAGAAAATATGCGAAGGCTCCAGTTACAGTGCCTCAGATGGAGTCCATGTCATTTGGGCAGTCCTCTCACACTCACGACTTGATCGAGTTGTTTCTCCCTCTGAGAAGGAGGTGGGTCATCCGCCACAGCTGTCCCTGGTACTGCACAGTCAGCCAGCACCCATCTCTGCTCCGCTTCCCCGAAGACTTGTCCCCCACCCCCTCTCACTCCAGCGTGGCAGGTCCAACACCCACCTTCACATGCCTTCTTATCGGCGGCCAGCTCGTAGCCAGGGTCACATGCACAATTGTAGCTGCCCAGAGTGTTGACGCAGCGCTGCTCACACCCGCCACGATCTGGCCAGGAACACTCGTCCACCTCTGTTGGGGAAAAGGTGACTCCGGTTAAAAGATGACAGCCCATCACAGCCCACGTGCTGGGTCCCCAACAAGTGTCCTCCAAGCACAGGAATGGCTCCTGGGGGACACAAGAGTAACTTGTTAGGCAGCAGCAGGGCTCCGCTGGGGAGAGAGAGGCCTGGATACTTCCATTCATCGAAGGGTTCAGTCAGCTGTCTTCATTTATGATTTCTGAAAAACCCTCAAAGGTTCCATGCCAAACGCTGAGCCCATTTCAATGCCACCAACTCCCCCCAGTCCCAAATATGGAACTTCTCAGGGACATTAAGTAAAGGGTGAGGAGAAGGGACGCGTTTCTAGATGAAGATGTATAAGTATTCTCCAGGGATAGAACAAGAACCTGCAAGTAAGCATTTTTATAAATGATCTGAAGAGGTGGGCACAGGGAGATCTTCAAGGTTACAGAAAACGCCGGGCTCTTAGGTTAGCCTTTGCTCAAGAGAAGTTGCAGAAAGAGGCCATAGCGAGACTGAGTCAGCAGGGGAGTCACATGGGATTCAGCATCGACAGTGTCTAGGGATGTGTATGGGGCAATTAAGTAACACAAGTAGGACACCAGGAGTGCTGTCCAAAGTAGAACCAGGGATTCATCAGAGAATTTCCTAGACACATCAGCCTAGAGAACCACTGAAGACTAGAAAATCCCAGGTTTTGGGCCTCTCCAAGAAGAGTATCAGAAATAAAAGGAAAGATCATTATTTTCTGTCACCAAGTTGTGGTATCTCTATCCCTGAAAGAGAGCATACAGGCTGTGGCCTGAGCTGAGAGCCTAGTGAAGGGAAATCAGAACACTGCAACATCTTAATAATAATAGCAATAAACTCCAATCTAGGAAGAGGAAAGGGTTGGGGCAGGGAGGAAAGTAGTGGTAGTTTATAACACCATGGGAGGTAGGAATAGAGCAAGCACAGAGTTGTCCACAAAAGGACCGTATTGCACGTAAGTAAAAGAAATCAGGACATCTTTGAGTTCCTTGGTAAAGACCTGAAAAGATCCTGGGTCCTAGCAAGGATTCTTTTAATAACATTTCTGATGGATGGCTTTTTCTGACCTGGCTTGAAAATGCCCATAAATAAGGCTCTCGTTGCTTTTCAAAGTATTTCTTGTCCTTTGCAATTTGAATTGTCAAACTTCCAACCCATTGGTCCTCCAGAAAATGCAAACCCTCCACCATAATGTCTCCCTCCACTCTGCCCTCTTCCAGATCAAATAAACCCATTTCCTTCCAGCCTTCCTTGTTTAGGATGCACAGGATACTCGTCAATCAGGTTCTCTTCACTGGGTAAAAAACAGTTTGCAGATGTCCCATCACTTTACATACTGGATAGTAATATAGCTAACTCTAAAGTGATGTGTTCTTAGGCTCAACAAAGCCTTAAATAAGTCGGTCAGTTGGAGAGATATGCTCTAGGCAGGGGGTTAAAGTTGTCCATGGCCTCAAATAAAAGTAAATATTAAGTGTGCTAAAAGAGTAACAGTCCTGCAATTACTTATCATTTTACAATATGCAAAGCACTATCTTTGACTTTTGCTAGAACTTACCGAACAGCGGTTCTCAACCTGTGGGTCGCGACCCCTTTGGCGGTTGAATGACCCTTTCACAGGGGTCGCCTAAGACCATCCTGCATATCAGATATTTACATTACGATTCATAACAGTAGCAACATTACAGTTATGAAGTAGCAACGAAAATAATGTTATGGTTGGATCACAGCATGAGGAACTGTATTTAAAGGGCCAGAGGTTGAGAACCCCTGTTATAGAAGGAGGAGTATCGGCGATAAGGAGAAATAGAGTCCAGGCCTTAGAGTGAGCCAGACAGACCGCGGTGGAATCTTCCCCCAACAAACTGGGTGATTCGACCCCTCTGAGCCTTCCTCCTGCTTTATAACGAGGAAAATAATAATAATAACACCTGACTTTAGGGTTGTGGTGATTGAGAATGACACGTGTGACGTATCCAGCACATAGACACAGGGTCAGTACATGGCAGCTATCACTATAGATCGCAGCGGGTTCTTCTGAGATTCCTGAGGGTGCAGAGTCACAGTGAGGGGGGAGTGAAAAGAACAAAGTCACCTGGCCGTACCTGAGTCAGGTGAGAGTAGGCCTGAGGAGGGGAGTGAGACAAGGCAGGAACAGAAAGAAGGAACATGGGCCAGGGATGGGCCCATGAAGACTAGATGGGCAGCACCACAGAGTCAAGAAACTGGCTGGTGGGCCTAGGGAAAGGGCGGAAAGGAACTGTGGAAACGCCCATCCAAATAGACTAAGATGAACAGAGGGCCAAGGGGGCGGGGGCGCGTGTGAAGGAGGAGGCTGATGCCAGAAGATGCTCTGATTGTGGACAGGGCACATGTATGTCACAGGCAAGAAAGGGAGGACCACAGACGACGAAGCCTCCTGGTGCCATCTTAGCCACAGGAGGGAGGCGGGCTGGTGGGATGGATTTGGGCCTAAATCAAGGGGAACGTAGTCCCTCCAGACGCTAGAAGAACGGGCTGATTGATCCAGGAAGGTGGGTGACAGGTATACATTTACACCTGAGCTCTCGCCAGCAAATGCAGTGGGATGCTGGGCCATTTCCAATCCTTCCCCAGTGTGGGTGGATGTATGGAAGTGTGTGAGGGACCCTGCTCTCAGTGGGAGCCTGGCTGTCCTCTGTATCGCCTCCCCGCTACGGTGCAGTCGCGTCTGCACCAAGCCCAAGGGTTCGTGCTTGCTCTGGGCTGTAGCGGCCAATGCCAAGTCTGCCAGAAAATTCTGGAGGAGTGTGGGGGTGGGAGAAGAAGATGAACCAGGAATCAGTTTTGCGTAGCGGGAGCTCTGGCTTCTTTGCTTTCTCTAAGTGGTATTAGTGAAAGAAGGAAACATTTTGAGGTTAGATAATGAGATGACTCACGTAGGATCCCAAAAATTGTTTCAAAGAGGGTTAAGGCAAGAGAAGTACCTTGAAAGATGCCAGTCCCCCTCATCAAACACCTTACAGTGGTCCATCGGCCATGGGACAGAGGAGTGTGGGGACCGAGGTGGGAATCCTCATATACTTTTGTGGGAAGTGTGTGACCACGGTGGCACTGCCAATCCTCGAATGCTCCTGCCTTCTCCTGAAGTACCCAGAAATGTGAGGTGCTCTGCCAGCTGCCCAGCCAGCAGGCTCTGAGAGGGATGCCATCTGGCACCCGGAGAGGGGTGCCGAGGCCAGCTGGCACCCTGGTCAGTGTCATACGCCAGCTGGGCCCTGAGCAGAGCCTCTTGCCAACTGGCACGAAGGCCAGAGCTTCTTAGACTTGGTCCAATTCTTCTGTGCAGCCTTGTAGTTACCCTTCTAGCTCCTTTCACCAGAGAAGTCCTGACATGCAGTGGGCACCGGGGATTCGCCGGACATCCTACTTATGGTCTCTTGGGAAACGGTTGGGCAAAGAAGCTGGCTGTGCTCAGTCTCTAGACCTGCACTGACTATATGGCAGATACCAGCCCGGTGTGGCTATCAAACGCGTGAAATGCAGCTGGTCAAAACTGGGATGTGCTGTGAGTGCAAAGCACACTGGATTTACAACTTAGTATGAAAAACAAACCGTAAAGCATCTCATTAACATTGTATATAGTGATTAAATATTAAATGATAGTATATATTAAAATGATAGTATATTTATATTGGGTAAAATATATTAAAATTAATTTCACCTGTTTCTGTTTCTGCTTTGGTAAGATGGCTAGCGAGTTTAAAATTACACATGTGGCCTGCATTTGTGATTGGCCTTTTGGATCTGTTGACAGCAGAACTCTAGACTGCGATCTCCATCTCATTCATCCTCATGGGAACCCAAAAAGGTAGGTAGCAGGTTGCCCAATCCACAGATGAGTCTGAGCTTCACCCTTCATTCATTGCCCAGTAAGTATTTATTGAGGCCACTGTGGGCCAGGCACTGGGAATAGAGTGGAGAACAGAGCAGGTATGAGCCTATCTGAGATAGGAAATCTGGCTGCCTGAGAATGGATGGCTAGTTAGACACGAGGGCAGGACTAGAAACCGAACTTCAGATGCTGAACCCAGGGCCCTTTTCCCTATACTCCCAGGGTAACAGAGTGTCAGCTTCAAATCACAAACATGAATGAAAAATTCAAGCTCCTTTACTTGCCTGTGGCTTTTGGTCTGCCATGGGAAGAGAGAGTGCTGTGGAATCCTGTGAGTCCAGGGTCTAGTTCTAGCTCTGCCTCCTGAGGACTTGCTTGTTCAGCTTGAACATGGGAGTAATGATAATGCTACCAAGGGCTGTTCTGAAGATAAAGCGAAATAACTAGCGTTTCTAGCACACTCAATAGATGTCTTTTCTTTGCCCTTTAATAGGTTCAGTGAGGTTTCCACCAGCCCTGGTTCAGGGTCAAGGTCATTCTCCTTGATATTAAAAAGATGTCAAGCTGGGCCCATGCACTAAGTCGGTGTAGTTGGGCCTCAGTGAACACCTTCATGGGCATCTAAAAAGATGTTTGCCAATTGAAATGCCCTTGAAGTAGCTGGGTCACCTGGCCCGCACCTCCAGGCTGAGTCTGATGATCTCCTGGCCTCTTCCCAGGTTCACACTTCTTTGGCAATACCATTGCCCATTTGTTTGCAGTCTTTTTCACCACGTTAAGCTCTTGAAAACAAAGACTGTGCCCCTTTGTGTCCCCAACCCCTAGCACGGCTCCTGACACATTATTTGATGACTGCTGGATGAATTAAGTGGGGAGGAGGGAGAAGATGGGATCTTCTAACCAGCCAACGGAGCTGGTTATCATGGTTACTTGAAGCAGGCCAACGTTCTCAACTCAGTCCTTACACACTTGCTTAGCATCACAGAGAGAAACACTTCTGTCTGTTGCCCTGACTGGCATCTCCAGTGGGGCTGCCACACAAAATGCAGGAGGTCAGTTAAATTTGAATCGGGACATACTGCAACTGAAAGGTCATCCTTCACCTGACTCTCAGACTCCACTGGAAATCCTGCTTTGTTTGTTTTCTCTAAATCTGGCAACCCTACTCTCTAGCTTCGGCCGGTCCTCTCAAAAATGTGCATCGCTGACTAGCAGCAGAACCCGGAAAGGGAGTGGGGCAGTGCCCAGGTATCTCCCTGGAAAGAACCCAGTACCCAATGTATAGACCTGGGGATGGGAGTCGGGGGAGAAGAATGACAGGAGAATTAAAATAAATAGAATCAGAACAAAACCTCATGATCATTCATGACATGTGGCAAACAAAGTAAGGCCCCCCCAAACTGTCCATGACCAGCCCCTAACACCTGTGACTCCATTACCTTCCGTGGCAAAAAGGACCTTGCAGGAATGATTATATTAAAGATCTGGAAATAGAAGATTGTCTTGGATTATGTGGGTGGGACTCATGTAACTACAAAGAGGAGAGTCAGGGTGAGAAAAAGATGCACCTGGGGAAGCAGAGGTCCGGGATGAGAAGTTCTGCATGAGAAAGGCCGACCGCCATTGCTGGCTCAAAGGTGGAAGGGGCCGCGAGCCTAGGAGACAGGGGCCTCCTCGAGAAGTTGGGAAAGGCAAGAAAATCTGACTTTCAGAGCGGTGAGATAATAAATATGTGTTGCTTTAAGCCACCCAGTTTGTGATCATTTATTACAGCAGCAACAGGAAGCTGATTCATGGCAACGGCAAGAAGAAATGGTCACTTTTTTCCAGAGAGAAGGATAACCACCTCAAACTCCTTCCTAAGCAAAAACAATGAATGGGACCAAACATTATACCCCGGGCACTCGCTTACGCTATGCCATTTTCTCCTGACAACAACTCTGCCATAACCTGGTCGTGCTGTTTTTTTACAAATGGAGGGATTGGGGCTCAGAGAGGTTATGTAACTTGCTCAAGGCCACCCAGCCTGTGTGGCTGCTGCTAAGTCACGTGCAGGCTGGGCAGGGAGGGGCCGGGACAGTGAGTTTCCAGGTACCTCAACTAATACTGTCACGGCTTTCTTCCCGTTACAACCACTAGCATCTTAAATACACTTACTGTGGCCTGGCTTTTTGCTTGGGAAAGAATTAAGTTTTGTCTCCAATGATTGAAAGCATTATGATCATTATGATTCTGTTTCTGCTTGGGTTCTGCTCTCCCCAGATACCTCGAGACAGCTCACAGAGTGCCTCACAGCCATCGCTGCGTTGGGCTCTACGGCTGGTTTGGTAAAATAGGCAGGTTCCGCCGAAACCGGTTTGGCTCAGTGGATAGAGCGTCGGCCTGCGGACTGAAAGGTCCCAGGTTCGATTCCGGTCAAGGGCATGTACCTGGGTTGCGGGCGCATCCCCAGTAGGAGATGTGCAGGAGGCAGCTGATCGATGTTTCTCTCTCATCGATGTTTCTGACTCTCTCTCTCCCTTCCTCTCTGTAAAAAAATCAATAAAATATTTAAAAAAAAAAATAGGCAGGTTCCTTCCCCCGCTTTAGGGAGAGGAAAACCGAGGCTTCAGTAGGGACAGATGGGTGACTGGTCAGAGTCACATGGCTGAAAGTGGGTTCTCCTGACACCCACCTGCTTATGCAGAACCTGGGAGAAGGGGCTCCGAGGGGGCAGTTGGGGAGACTGGGAGTAAGGGAGGACCAGGGCTTCTGGGTTGGCACAGTGAGGAGTCCTGGGAAAGGAGAGAAGAGAGGGAAAGCAGCCTTCTCCCGTGTGAGTGACACCACTAATCAGAGGACCTCCGCTGCGGATGATTTCTCCATTCAGTGCTACGGGCGCCCAATCACAACGTATTGGGGAACGCCCAAAATGCCCTTATAGGATGTGGTCTGAGCGGCTTCCGGACCCTGAGAGCAGAGAGGGAAGACCTACCCTTTCAAGGGAGTCCTGGGAAGCCCGCTGTGCTGGGCCAGGAATGCAGGCCTTCCCATACCATTCTGGGTCTGGTTTCATCAAGACCCTGCAGAGCAGTCGGTCTCTAAGGCAACATGGAGGTTTGTTCCCCGAGCACCAACCCCCCTCACTCTCCATCCTTCCCCCACCCACTTGTAGGCTGGGGCTGATGCTTCCGGAGCGGAAGCCCTGGGTGGCCTCTCTGGCCCACTCACCGAGTTTGGGTTCTTGATCTATCTGAGTGACTATCTGAGTGACCCTGAGCAGCCCTCTCAACACTGATCAAACATAACCCAAACCCAACCCAAAGGGTTATTTTGGAAATTAAATAAATTGTGTAAATCAGTACCTTACACAGTTCCTGGCACACAGTAGGTGCTCAATTAATGCTAGCAACTACACAGATATGGATTGTTCTCCGTGCTCAGTTTCACTAAGGTTCACTGAGTTGACCTTGTAAACTTACCAAATCGAATTTCCAAGCACAGCAGCAGGACTTTCTGCCACGGAGACCAGGGCTGAGCCTGTTCCCAAGTTAGTCATGAACTCTGTTGGGGACCCTAGCACAGCCCGAACATGGGTCACTGGCTCCTCCCTCTAGGGAGCCTTGTTTACAAGGTGCTAGGGTTCTGTATGGGTTTTGTGATTCTTAAGCGGGGGGAGGGGGTGAACACCTCTTTCTGTGACTAAAAATGGGAATAACTGCTAATTCATACCCTTGAAAAAATTGGCTGCAAAGCCCGCTTTATTGATAGAGCCATCGGACACAAACTTCATCCACATCTGGTTGGAGCTTGATTTCACGTCCTCTGGCTTCTCATAGCCACAGAAGTGGCCAATCAGGGCGCTCTCCTCCGAGGGGCCATCACGGATCTCCAGGTAGTCGTATGCACAGCTGTCATGCCTTTCGATCTAAGTGGAGAAACAGAGGCAACATAGAAGATGGCCGATGGCTTGGCCTTAAGGTTTCTAATATAAGAAAGCAACCTCAGTATCACTCTGAAAAATCTAACCAAACGGCCAAAGGACCCAAGCGTGCCCCTGGCTTCTCCAAGCTGCCTCCTACTTGAGAAAACCAAGGGTGAATCAAGCTGCGAAGAGACTAAGAAATGGTAAACGGGGCAGGATAATTCTACAACACTTTTCGCGGTCCCATCCTAGATATCCACTTCGATGACTCCCCCACCCTCTCTAGAAACCTTCAGAAAGGAGACAGATACGATTTCAAAGTCTGCAAAGCTTTTGATACCAGACGTCTGGGTACAACACACCATGGGCTTGAACTGGCCTCTTAGGTTCCCGTTGTCAACCAGACCATGGAAACCCATCTTCACCGAGCAGAGCGTGTCTAGCAAAAGTTGACATTTACGTCATCCTTGGAAAGACCATCTGAGCAGTACTTACCTCAAACACCTGGAAGGCAAGCCCCACGTGAAATCCCTCTGAAACCGTAATCCTCCAAACACATTCCTTGGAAGGTCTGTAGTCATCCGGGTAGTTAGGAGATTGAATCTGACCAGCGTCCTTGTTAATGTCTCCCCCACACGTAGCTTTAGGAAGAGAACCAGAGAACCAGCTTTAGAAAGAGAAAGAGGGTCCCTGGTTGGATCTTACGGAGGAAGTTGGCCACTGATCACCACTAGGTGACTCCACTTGCCAACATTTTCATTTCCATCCAGCCGAGACTGTGCCTCCAGAAAGGCATAATTTTGTTTGCAACTCAGAATTCTTTCCATAGACAGAAAATAACCACGTGGAGCAGTGGGTGTCCACCTTTGCTGTGCATCAAAATCACTGGGCGAGTGTTCAAGCCACAGGAGCCGCGGCCACAAGTTCTGAAGGAAGTGGGTCAGGGGAGCGCAGAGCTGCAGTGATATTCGAGTTCCCCAGGTGACTCTAATGCGGAGGGTAGAGGAGCGCTGGGCCAGAGGGACAGGTGAGTGTGCGCACACATGCGCACAGGTGTCCACACACATGCGCACAGGTGTCCACACACATGCGCACAGGTGTTCCCACACATGCGCACAGGTGTCCACACACATGCGCACAGGTGTCCACACACATGCGCACAGGTGTCCACACACATGCGCACAGGTGTCCACACACATTCTTTCTTTCATAAACACAAAACATTGGCCTCTCCAAAATTACCACTTAAAGCCAAAGGGGGCCTTAATAGCCACCTAGTGGGCTCCTTTCGTGGAGGAGGTAATATGTGGAACAAACAGAAGCAGAATTGGCCTGGTGGCAGCTGCCTAGAGCCCAGGCCTATGGTTCCCTCAACTCAAACACCATGGTGGCCTCAGAGGCCCTTCCAAGGAATGTATTTGCAAATGCCCTGGCATTGCCCAAAGTCTCTTTTCACCAATGAAACAGAGAGGCTCCGAGAGGTTCGATGCTTTTCTCGGGCTCCCACAACTATTCAGAGCTGCTCCTTCCATGTCCACAGGGTCTCATACCCGCCCCTCCGCCCCCCAGCCCGACACCATCGACTGGACTGGAATGAGGGTTCAGCAGGGTGGTGACAGGTAGATGATGTCTGTCCTGAAGTGAGCAGATATGGCCCCCTGCTTCCGGAATGTGGAGGAAGGGGACAGTGGATTCCTCAGCCTGGCCCTTGCTGTGGCTTCCCCACCGTCAAGGTTCTGGCAGCTGCCACGCGTGCCTGGGACAGCGGGCTGCATGGGAAGGACAGCGGCATATCGGGAGCTGCCCAGGTGGCGTCGTGAACGAACCTTCATACACCGCGAAGAAACCCTTGCCCAGGATGTTGCTGCTGCTCCGGAACTCCACCCAGAGCCGGCTGTCCGTGGAGACGAGGGGCTCTGGGGCTTTATCGCCGCAAAACCTGCCTGGGAAGCGGAAAAGAACGGTGAGGCTGCGGGTGGACAGTAAGAAGGGGCTCGCTGCAGACAGAGAAGCAGTGTTCCCAATGGGAGTCAAGGTGATCAATAACCCCGCCAAGGTGATCAATAACCCCGCCGGGGCAACTCATCCCGCAACACACACGGGATTAACATGTGGATGGGAACAGACCCAGCGTGTGCCTTCTTCAGACTGTCTGAGGGGAATTCCAACCCCAGGCCATCACAGTGCCCGGGGCGTAGCCCAAGCACCACTCCCTCCTGCCAACCGCACTTGCTGAGGTGCTGAAGGTGAGGGGGTAAGGTCCGAGGCGGTGATGACTGTGCCCCCGTGGTGTTTCCCATCACACATACACCCTTCTCTCCTGGGGCATGCCCGTGGGCAGACCTCCTGCCTCCTTGCCTCAGAGAAGGCATGCCACAGATTCCATGATGAAGAAATCAGATCTTCTTGGCTTTTGAATGTCACAGTCTAGTCACAATACCAAAGATTTAGAAGACTGCACAGTGAGTAAGAGCACATTTCCCATCCTTGGAGTCTTAGAAAGATTCCTAGGATGGAGGAGTGAGGGAGACTAGGGAGAGAGGGTTGGAGAGGCACCATGGAGCCTCTGAGAGGACCCTGTGCCCTGTCCCACCCTGAGCTGAGATCTGTGTGGAAGGGATGATAGAAGTGCTCAGTAGGTTTAAGGATCTGGGAGAAGCAGAGAATAGCGCCCCAGTCCCTGGGCAGAGCCTGGGGGGATGACAAATCCCTAGATTTCGCTTGTCCCACTTGGGGTCAGCACAGACATGTCTGCATGGTATGTTAGGCCATGAGGCCGGAGATAGGCAGGTATGCAGAGTTCTTCAGGCAAAGCATGGCATGATGGGAGCAATAGGATGCCAGGCTCCTGGGAGGGACATGGAAGTAACTTTCCCATAGCCTGAGGAACTGGGGAGCCACCCAACGTCTTCTAGGGAGACATGGACTTGGCTTGAGTGAGACAAGGAGGAGATACAGCAGACACTTAGATGGACAGATGTGTGAAGACCAGACAGGGATGAGGACATCCCAGCATGCCAGCCGGCATAGCGATATGGAGGCCTCCCTGCTGCCACGCCCCGACACAAAGTCTGTCCCCCACCAGCACCCCAACCCAGGGTAGGGTGGGGGAGGGGACACAAATGGACAGAAATTAAGTTCCCAATACCTGATGGAGAGGGTTCATAACTGTTACTGAACTTTTGTTACTGAAAATTATAAATAAATGTGTATTTCTTGGACACTTGGTATGAGTCTGAAATTTGGACCCTCTATAGAGGAAAAGGGGAAAGGCCATGCCTTCCCGGTGTGTGGTCATCCCTGTCCATATAACTCCTAATGCCACGTAAGGTGGCACGGGGCAGGGGAAGGGATGGGGCAGGTGGAAGACAGCTGTGTCGGACTGAGCAGTTCTTAGTGCGGACCAGTCAAGGACTACTTGGACTGGGGGTCACGGTTCTGACAAGTACCCACTGTGTGAGTCCCTCGGAAAATCCACTGAACATTGGGGGACATGGGGAGTGACTGTTAATGGGTATGATTTCTCTTGATTGTGTTAATGGTTGTATACCTCTGAGGGCATGCGAGAAAACACTGATGTAGACACTTAAATGGTGAGCTATTTGGCATGTGAATTATATCTTTCTATTTTTTTTTGAAATCCATATTTCGCGAGCACTCTCTTATTGCCAGCACCATGTGACATTACACCTTGAAGCTGTAACTCTGCCTTTCTGAGAAATGGGGGAGTAAGTCATTTCCTAGTGGCCAACTGTGGCACACATTCCTTGGAGAGACACGGGGGTAGAGGCTGCTAATCTCTCTCTGCTTCCTTCCGATTCTGGCCACCTGCAGCCTTTTGGATTGGGTGAGCTTAATATTAGCGCGATGAACTGAAACTGCTGCCAAGAATCCAGCGAGGAAAAATCTGTGAGAAGCCTATAAATTTTCGATAATGGCTCCTCTGCCATGGCCAATTAGTGTCAATTAGTTCTTGGAAAACAATACCCAAGCGTGGGGAAGTATTGCTTACCAGCGAGGGGACGCAGCCCCTGAGCCTCTGTTGGGCAACGCTGGTTCACAAGGAATTCCTTCTTAGCCTCGCCCAAGGGTCAAGTCCAAGCTCTCCTTTTAAAGCCCCAGCTGTCACAGCCGCTGGGGACTGTTTCCAACGGAGAGAGGGACTGCCACTGTCGTGCTGCCTAAGAACCCAACCGGACGTGATAAACCACCCACGGCAGGGCCACCGGACCAGCCGTCTCTGCTCAGTCCTCCGGACGAGGTAGGGGTTACAGACCAAGGTGTATTTTATGGCCTTGGCAGAGCTCGACTCTGTAGAATAAATTACAAATTATTTCTATGTCTCTCCTCGGGTCACTTGTGATTCTTAACTAGAACCCTCTGCAGTGTCCCTGGACTGATGTCTCAACATTCTCTTCTTCACCAAAATGGTACTGATAAAATCCCCCTTTTTATTGAGCATGTTTATACCAGGCACTGCACTAAGCATTTTACACAGATTAGCTCATTGCACCCCCCGACCCCCTGAATTAATCTCATTTATGAGAAAACTGAGGGTTGGAGAATTTAAGTTGAGTTACACTCTCAGTTGTCAGTAAACACAGGGTTTGAACCGTGGCAGTCTGAGACCCTGACCTTCATCATCAGTTTCACCACTTTCACCATCATCACCATCACAACCATCAAAAAGAACTTCTCGGTTTAAAGTACAATTCTAAATGCTGGGCACTTTTGGACCAGTAGACATCAATCTGCTCTGAGAATGTAAACATCATTCCCACTTCCCATCTTGGAAGCACATAGGGGAATGAAGATCAAAGTCTCAACCGTAAAGCAAGTCTGTGGCAAAGACAGGCTCGGCTGCTGGACCCGTTTCTGCTCATTTGGGAGGCTGCCCCTGCCCAGGGAGCCCAGTAGTGGGGCCACGCGACACTGATTGGCCAGCCTGGCCTTTCTGAACTTCCCTCCCCACTTCAGGGAAAGGAGGAGAAAGGGCTTTTGTGTGCATTGTGGTGGTAGAGAATACTCAAGGACAGTTCTGCACACAAGAGTACATTGTTAGAGTCGCTCCTCTGCAGAAATAAGGGAGGGAATCCAATTAACAGGATGGCATTTCAGATCACTGGGTGAGTGCTCCATGCGGCCACCTTCCTCCCCCCCTTTAGGTGCAATCTCATAAGTGACCCCTGAAACTGAAAAACCAATTTGATATCTTTAACCAGCCGTGAAATGTTCTCAATCTACTTACATTTCCCTTTAATCACGCTGTGAAAACCCAGGTCCCAAACAGCCTCCTTCCAAGGAGACTTAACAGGCTGGAGAGAAATTGGACTAGAGAAAAGGTGTCAAATTCCTAAATTGAAATCTGGAGGAGGAGTGTAATAAGGATATCAAGAGAGGAAATGCAGATGAGAGCACGACAAGCAGGCTCCACGGGGCGTCATAAAGGGTTCATTCATAAAAAGTTATGCACCCATTATGCCTGGATTTTCACACACTGCCCTGGGAAAATATGCGATGCACGGTTTTTCAGAGCGAGATGCATACTTTCACCATTCGCCCTAATCCGCTCTCCCTCCTGCCAAAGGGGCACTGACCTGCCTCCCCCCGGCAGATTTCATGGCACTGACCCCTCCCAGGGACCAGCTCGGCCCACACAATGCACTTGCTCCAAACACAAAAGTTCACTAACAACTGCATTTGGAGACATCAGAGCGGGCCGAATAGTTGGCAAAGGAGGATTCCTGTGAATGAAGAATGGTTGCAGGCACCGGGCCATGTCTTGGCTGCGACACACACACACACACACACACACACACACACACACACACTGCAAAAGTGTGCACAATATAAGCCCCCCCCCCCAAACACACCCAAAACAAAACAAACCATCACCAACAACAGCAAAGAACAGAAAAAGCCCCAGTTAATCTATGAGAGTGCAGCCAGAAAGACCAGGATCTGCAGTGAGAAAATGGTTCTTTCAAGAAAAGGGAGTGAGTGGCTATCCCTCCACCATGCCCATTCTGCTGTGTGCCTGGGCCCTCTCCGGGGAACTTCAGTAACAGAGAGCTTCCTCTTTGCTGAGCCCTTTCAGTCTGTCACACTCCTGGGGGAGGATAGGGTTGCCAGATTTAGCAAACAAAAATACAGGAAGCCCAGTTAAATTTGAATTTCAGATAAACAGTGAATCGTGCATTTTATCTAGCAATCCTAGGGGGAGACCCTTCTCAGATACAGTCTCTCCCCATCACCGGGACATCTGCATTCTGGCCTGACCTCAGCCATTAGCAGGCGGTGTGGCCTCAGAGAGTTGGTCCACATTGGGGAGTGTGGTTTTCCCATAAGGATGTGGGATAAGTGACTCTAAGGTCCCTGCCAGGCCGAGGGGTCTGTGTGTGATTCTATGTTCTCATGTCACTGCTCCTTTTACTCTTTTAATTATAAAATAATACCAAATGCATCTGGTGTACTTGGTACTAGACAAGCACGTGTACACATGCATTTGTAGGTACGTGGGATCATTCCCTGACCGGGCTCCTAGAATTCAGGTTCAATATTCTCCCAGGAATCTGTACTCAGAAATCTCCCCAGCTGATGCCGGTGCACAGCCTGGGTTAGGGGCCTCAGCCACCAGGAATGCAGCCTCTGTTGTTCTGCATATCCAGTCAGTGTGACGGGTAAAGCCGTGCCTCCCTCCGGCTGCTAGCATACATCACGTCTGCTCACATTGGACAGGAGGCAGGAACCCAGGGCAGACAGCCTCCCACCTGCCCTCGGGCGGCATGACCGTGTGCCCTGCGGTGCACACACTGTCTATGTGTGGCCCGGGGATCCCTTTTTTGGCTTGCTTACCTGGACTGCTAACTACCTGATTCCTTCTTGTGTTGGTAGCCTGGTATCCCCACTCAGGCTGACTCGGCTCCCTGCTAGAGCACCCATGGACACAACTTCCTACCTATCTGTACCTCTAAGAATTTAAACTCGTGGCCCTCTGGACAGAGGGGGCTTGTGTGCTCTTCCAGACGGCAGCTGACCCGGCTGAGACCCCTTGGTCACACAAAGCCTAAAATCTGCCAAGCCCCCTGGGATCCAGCCAAAGCCTCCGGCTCCGTCTCTTCTGACCCACTCCCGAATCGGGCACGAAGTCAGGCTCAGCCTGGCTGTGAAACTCCCCAGCGTAGCTCTCTTCTCTCTCTCCTGCCTCCACCTTAGGCAGATGTCCCTACAGCAGCTCACTCCCAAGCAGTTCACAGCATACCACGGTGGCCTTTCTGTGCACAGGAGCATAAGCCAAGGACCAAGTTCTCATCGAGGGCTTAGACTTACAGACCGGAAGCCCACCCTACAGACCACTCTAAACATGAGGGCAGCTCCGTGTCGATCTGCTTCTCTGTCTCCACCACAGCTGCCATTCCTGGGGGATTCCTCATGCCCCACCCCCCCCACCGGGCACCAAAGCCCTTGGTCCTCCTTATGACGTTAACCTTCCCTGGTCACCCACGAGGCAGCTTTCTTCTGGTGACCAATCCCGAGTGGACTGACCTTCTTCTTTATGCCCCCTGCCCACTGCCTCTCACTCAGGGGGCCAAGCTGCCCTTCCACGTATGCGTTCGTGTACGCTCATCTCTCCAAACTACTACATGCTCATTAAAGAAAAATTAGGAAGTAGAGCTAAACCAGGAACAATAAGAGGAAATACTCCATGATCCTGAAATAACCACTCTGTATAATTTATGTATATTCATAATTCTACTTGAAATTCACATTGTAGACCACAGGATGATTTCTCCCAGTTGAGTCCAGCCCACACAGTGATTTAAGCAATTCTGGTCAGGATATCCACTGTTCAGTTTGCCACACTCTGCTCCATGCCTTGTTTTATCATACCAACCATACCAACCCCACTTCACTCTTTTACACCTTATTTCTGAAGGCATCTGAGTTTGCAGCGCCAGCATAATAGACGTAGAAACGTATTTTTTTGTTAGAATGGAATCCCACTGCCTATTCTATTTTGTCATACCTCTTTGGGTGTAACAATGTAAATGAACACCTTTCGGTATCAAGAAAGGGTCACCTCCAACTTTATTTTTTAATGGCTGGATAGTTTTCCATTGAAAGGATGAATCATAATTTATCCTGCTAGCCCCTGCTGTTGAACATGTAAATTGTTTTCGATTCTTCCTGCTTCAGTGAGCATCCCTGGAGCTAGAGCTTTGCACACTTCCTTAATTAGTTCTCCAGGACAAATTCCAAGAAGTGGAATTGCTGGGTCAAAGGGCATTCACAGTTTTAAAAGCTCTGAACATGTGTGGCCAAATGGAAGGTTCCGAGTTTTACAACGACACACACCCTCGAGAGCTTCCTGTGACTCCGTCTGGATGGGCCCTCGCGAACATTAACGGCATCACACGGAACATCCGATCGCTCCTCTCCCAAGGCTGTCTTAAGTCAACTCACCCAACAGGGGGGCTTTCCTCCAATAACCATCCCGGACCTCCACGTAATCGTACCAGCACAGGCGGCTTTTAAACAAATCCATGGACGTGAAGTTTAAGACGATCTGTAAAGAGTTACCATAAAGTGAGTTTTGGCAACAAAGCCCGAGGACCTTTGAGAGCCTCATCTCGCATACCGGTGTTCTCACGTTACCCCTCAGCATGCAGAGCTCTCAGACCACAGTCGGAGTGTCCTCTCGAAAACACACTCACAGGAAACCGCGTGACATTCAATAATAAACCTTAAGCAGGATGGGGGGTAAACAGAGGAGATGGGTCCTTCGGTTCCGTCGGGGGAATACGTCGAGCTTTTGAAGTCACAGGGTGGTTTACAGAAAGCAAGATGCATTAAAGCCGGGCCAGGATGCACTGAGCCTGGGGATGCGGAAGGAGGCTAGGGGTCGATGAAGTTCAGAGATACGAAGAGATCTTATAACATCATCAATCATTCTAAAGGTCCTGGGGTTAGCCCGAGTGCATCTGAGCACCTCCGTGATCAATGTCCCCTCGGCCATGACCTCACTCCTCCGGGGTGTGGTGTGTCTAATAGCCTCCCTGCAGTTCGCTCGCTGGCTCGTTCGTTCGTTCGTTCCACCTACTGTGTGCCAGTCTGTGCTGGCCTATCGAGACAGAAGGATCAGAAAGACAGGGTTCTTGCCTTTAGGATCTCAGACAGAGAGGGAAGGGCAGGTGTGTCAAGCCAGTTAGAACAGCATGAATAAATGCTGCAAAGAGAGGAATAGATGGGAAGGGTGCTGAGGAGGCCCAAGGAGAGAGAACTGAATTCTGCCCGGTGACCCTGGAGAAGGCTTCTCGGAGGAGGTGGCATTTAAGCTAAGGGGAACAAGGGTCCCGTGGGCCAAGGAGTAGGGTGAAAGCATTCTGGTGAGAAGGGCGACATGAGCAAAGGCAAGGACGAGCCTGCAGACCTGCACTGCGTTGTATGTACGCCCAGCCCA
Source organism: Myotis daubentonii (assembly GCF_963259705.1). Taxonomy (NCBI): domain Eukaryota; kingdom Metazoa; phylum Chordata; class Mammalia; order Chiroptera; family Vespertilionidae; genus Myotis; species Myotis daubentonii. The sequence continues at coordinate 42,591,311 of NC_081852.1, forward strand.
GTTCCCTGTGTGTGTGTCTGGAACAAGGACGCAGAGGGGAAAGGAGAAGGAGCGAAGGCTGGGAGGTGGGAATCAGTTGGACTGGAAAGGAAGGTTCCAGTTCTTCTGCGCATCCTGAGGCCATTCAGTGGACGCCCTGTCCCCACCAGTGCAGGGGGCTGAGTGACCCTGCACACAGGCGCTGCTCCCATGAACTGGCCCTGGTCCCCATCACAACCCTTCCAGCTCAGGGCTCCGCTGGCAGATGGCCCAGAGTTCAGACTTCCCCGCTCCCATCACCCCCATGGGTTCCACCCTGCAGGTTGCTGTGCCTTCTCCTGCACTGAGCAGCTGAGGCTCGTCCAGCCCTGCCCTCACGTTGTCCCGGCCCGTGCTCAGCATGTCCCTGCTCCATCATTTCTCAGGTCTTCTTGCTCTGCAGGGTCCCGCTGAGGGAAGCCCTGCTCCAGCCCCTGCACCTCTGACCCTACTCCTTTTCCCACCTGGGGAACCGTTCACACCCTCAGTTCAACTCTCTTTAGCATCTTCATCCTCCCACTTTCGTTTATATTTGAACAGCCCCAGGCCCTGGTCTCGAAGTAAACCCCTGGGCTGGAGGGCTGCAGGGCAAAGGTTCCAGGGCGCCCCCCCCCCCCCCCCCCGCGCCAAATAGAACAGACTGTTAAGTATTCATCTTTGTTCCTCTGCTGTGAGCCTCTCCTCTCTGGTTTTGCAGCACTAGCCGGTCCTCTCTCCACGGTCTCTCTTCTCTGCTGGCTCTTGTCTTCTTCACTCCCCATGAAACGGTGAAGCCACCTCAAAACAAAGCACTTCCCGCCCTAGCTGGTTTGGCTCAGTGGATAGAGTGTCGGCCTGTGGACTGAAAGGTCCCAGGTTCGATTCCGGTCAGGGGCACATGCATGGGTTGTGGGTTCCATCCCCAGGATGTGCCGGGGGCAGCCGATCAATGGTTCTCTCATAATTGATGTTTCTATCTCTCTCTCTCTCCCTCTCCCTTCCTCTCTGAAATCAATACAAATATTTAAAAAAAACACAAAAACAAAAAACCACAAAGCACCTCCCTTCCAGCTTTCCTGTCTGGAGGCGACCCCATCGCTCAGGGGCAACACCTGGTGTTATCTCTACTTTCCCTATTGTTTATCCCGATGATGCCGACAGACTCTTTTCCTTTAAGGTGTCTGTGCCCCTGCTTGAAGGCAGTCTCCATGCCCCTTCGACAGCTCTTCCTGCATCGCTCCTGCTGGGAGGATTCCTGCACTCCTGCTGCTGTGCCCACCTCCAGTCTGCACAGTAGGGCTTCTAGACCCATCTTGCACTTTTGTCTCATGTTTGCTAGAGCCCTCCTCTGCTCAGAAAACGTCAGTGGCTCCCTCTGTCCCCATCTCATAAATTAAAGTCACTGCTTACCTTCCAGAACCTCCAGCGCCCACCCTAATAGGTGACCTTATCTCTCAGTGCACCCTAATATAGCCACACAAATGGAACCCTCCCCGGGCCCAGCTCAAGAGCCCCTGCCCCTCCCTGAGTCCTTCTCTGACACCCACAGGGACATGGCCTTTCCCTCTCTGGGACTCTCCCCTCTCCCTCTCACCGTGATCCCGGAGCAGGTGTGCAAAGAGTGTATGGGCAATGCCTCACACCCAGTGTTCAGGTCTCAGGACGAGGAGTGCCTTAGTTCACAAAGCCCTGAGCCCTCCTAGGAAATGAAGAGTCAGTACCAGAAAATAGCAGGCCAGCTCCTCTCCTGTGTTGTAGTGTGTGTGTGTGTGTGTGTGTGTGTGTGTGTGTGTGTGTGAGTGTGTGTGTGTGTGTGTGTGAGAGAGAGAGCGAGAGAGAGAGAGATGTTGTTCTTTGACACTAGACCAGTGGTTCTCAACCCTACTTGCATATAGAATCACCTCAGAAGCTTAAAAAAATATTGGTGCCACCCTGACAGGTAGTTCAGTGGTTAGAGAATCAGACCCTGCACAGAAGAGTCTCAGGTTCAATTTCCAGTCAAGGGCACAGACCTTGCAGGATTGCAGGTGCAATCCCTGACCCCTACCTGGGAGTGTGTGGGAGACAACTGATTGATGGGTCTCTCTCTTATCAATGTACCTTTCTCTCCCTCTCTCTCTCCCTTCTTCCTTTCCCCCCTTCCACTCTCTCTAAAAATCAATGGAAAAAATATCCTCAGGTGACAATTAAACAAAAATAAAATAAAAAACAATATTTTTATTATCTACTGGTGCCAAGCAAATGCTCCTCTTTCAATCACATCAGACTCCCCAGGGGTGTGGAGGAGCCTAACTAAATTCTAAGTCTCCTGAAGACAGAAATTGTACCTTCCACTCCCTTCGCATCCCCCTTCAGTGCTTATATCCCAGTGGACTGGCTCAGGAGTGCTTGCTAGCTGGTTGCAATACGGTTCTGTAGCCATTGTTTTTTAAAATTTCAGAAAGGAAATGTTATTACAAATTCCTCAGTAACACATTCATGATCTGAATGAATGGGATAATTATTCAGGCTAATTACTTGAAGTATGTTAGTGAGCCATAAAGACCATAGGGGAAGAGGTGATGAACAGGAGGTGATAATGCGAATCAATCAAGTTTGCTAATTACCAGCAGCTCTGGGGAAGGCTGGGTGAAGCAGAAATTGAAATAATCGGTGCAGGAATCTCAATGATATGTATTCTCCCTGCCCCCAGTTAGCAATAATAATTAAGGCTGGGCGAAATCTTACACAGTTCACACACATCACAGAGCCTCTGCTAGCAGGGGCAATTCAACAATTTGGGGATTACAAGACCCCTTCCTCCTTCTCCTCTTCCTTCCTGCCTCCCTCCCACAGCAGCCCCCGCAGGCACGGGGATGGCACATCCACCCAAGGCGGACAGGTCTCGAGTTTCTCAGGCTCAACAGGACAACCACAATGCCTTAATGCTTAGAGCCAGAGGAAGGGTGTGTGCATGTGAGCGTGAGCGTGAGCATGTGTGTGTGTGGGGGGGGGGGGGGCAATGCATGTTCAAATGTCAAATTCTCAACTCTGCGACAAACGGGGTAGCCTTGGGCAGGTCCATTCCCTCACCTGCAAAATGAGTGTGGTAATGGCACCTTTCACATGAACTTGTGAGGATTAAACAAGAGACTCTACATAACATGCTAAGAACAGTACACAGAAAATGCTGCCAATCATGCCTAGCCATTATTTCTCTCTAGTTTTCACACTATGTTTAAAGTGACATTTCAATGAACACCTTTTAACGTTAGGAATTTGGAATACTTGTAAGTTGGCTATGGGCACCTGAAAAATTCCAAGACCTCTCACTGCACCCCCAGCTGCAGGTTTTTCTCTCGGCCACTCGTCTATCCACACTTTCATTCAACAAATACTTATTGTGTGACTCCGTACCATGGGTTATGTTGGGTGCTGGGTTATGTTGGGTGTTGGGCTGTTAGGTGCTGGAGGTGAACAACCTCTGTCCTCGATGAGTTTAGAATGGGGCAGCCCAATAAACCAGCATTATGGTTTGTGAGACAAGCTACGACAGGTATGACAGTTCTCTTATCATTTCCAAGATAGCTGCATCTGGTTTGAGATAACTTGAACTGTAGAGAGGTGTCATGTAGAAAACTTGTTTCGAACTGCGGAGGCCCAGTCCTCATTTCTATATCTTACTGTGAATTTGGGTAATTTATAAAAGGTCTGAGCCTCAGATTGCATGTCCATATAGTGGGTATATGGAAATGCACATTACAGTAGGGTCATGAACATACCCTCTTCGACGAGGGCAAAAGTGGCCCCTGCCCTGGGCTTAGCTCTCAAGAGGCATGGTCTTCAGAGCTAAAGGAACATGCCCACCTAGAGCTTGACCAGCTTCTAGACCTCACACCAGGAGCCCAGAATCCTGGGATTCCCTGTCCAAACAGCCCCTGAGTCCACTTCCAGGAAATGCAAGGACCTCTGCCCTGGATCCATCCTCCCGGGGCAAGACAGCACACCTGGGCCGTCCACTTCCACTGCAGGGGCAGCCAAGCAATGTCTATTTGCAAGGCAGGAGTGAAGGGTGCTCTGGCGTGTGGGCTGATGGGTCACCCTGGGTGCTCCTGAGATGGGACTGGGGCTGGGAGGAGGAGAGGGCAGCTGTGGGTTGGTGTCTAGCTCTCTCCATATTGCCACCTGCCAGAGCAGCACTTTGAGACGTTCTCAATTGGCTCCTCACCTTCCAGGGCATTCTGACGGTGCACTTATCAAGGTAAAAGGATAGGACCTACTTTGTTTTACACACTGTGGGCTTGACTTATGCCTCTTGTGGACATTTAGTGTATAGGCTTCCATCTGTATGAGGGAGGCTGGCCGAAAAGTCCAGAAGGAAATAACATTAGGCAAGCTAGCACTGCGCCTGGCGCACAGTGGGTGCCCACAGCATAACAGCTGTTATTACTCCTGTTAATAATAACTCCTCACACGTCACCCAACTCAAAGGCTGTTAGGTCATTTCCTGAGGTTCCTACCTTTTCCCCTGGAGTGACCGATATCCTCCAGACGCAGTGGGAATAAGAAGGGTAGCCGTTTGGAAAGCCAGGTGCAGAGAAGTTCCCCGTTGTGTCCTGCAGAGTCTCCCCACATGCTGCACAAGCAAAAGGACAAACAGGATTCAGGCACTCACACACACACACTCTCCGCCTCAGAGCGCCCTCTACAGGGCTGCCGAGCAGACACACCCCTTTACTAGCCACAGCCTTCAGAACGCATTGGCAAGAAGTGTGCCAGGCCCACTGGCATCTTCCCGGCTAATAAAAGTGAAAATAGAGTCTGGGCACTAAAAAGGAACACCCCAGGAATACCTCTGAGGCTCTCAGGATTGAGTATGCCTAGAGCTGGGTTTAAATCTCAGCTCTCGAGCAGGATGTGTGGTGGTAGCCTTAGTTTTCTTATCTGTTAAATGGGTGTGACCTGTCCAAAAGGTTAATGAACTCATCCGCATTAAATGAACTGGATTAGCTCGATGCTTGGCACATGGTGAGTGCTCCCCACACAGCAGCCTTGCAATTGCCAATAACAATGTCTGGCAGAAAGGATATGAAAGCCCAAGTAGGTAACACAAAAAGAAAAAAAGCTTTGAAACTCCTATCAGCTATTAGCTTCAACCTTGCCTCTTCTTTTCCTGCTTCCCACTTCCAAATGAGCTACCAAATAGTCAAGAAAACAGGGGAAAAAAATGACCAGAGGCCCGGGAAGTAGGAACACTCTACAAGAGGCCATGCTGGTCTTGAATGTGTCAGGGCTGCTGGGCCATGAGTCTAAAGCAGCCGTGGGCAAACTATGGCCTGTGGGCCGGATCCGGCCCGTTTGAAATGAATAAAACTAAAAAAAAAAAAAAAAAAGACCGTACCCTTTTATGTAATGATGTTTACTTTGAATTTATATTAGTTCACACAAACACTCCATCCATGCTTTTGTTCCGGCCCTCCGGTCCAGTTTAAGAACCCATTGTGGCCCTCCAGTCAAAAAGTTTGCCCACCCCTGGTTTAGACTCTAAAGCCTACTCCTTATGTATGTGAAAATATTTCCCTAATTTGTCCTCATACCTGGATGAGGAAGCTTGGACGCTGCAGGTTTCATATTTCCTGACTCCCCGGGGCTCAGACCCCAAAGACATAGCCACTGGGTTGCTGGGGGCCCCTGCTCTTATGGGGCCACCCCCAAAACGTGGGAAAGAAGTTCCTTCTGCACATTTTCCTGAGTGCAATTCAGACTCTGCATAGCAACCACTCTCGCTTTCAGCTACGACTTGAAACTCCTGGGAGCTGCCGTCTTTGGAGCTGCAGGAAGGGGTAGCTGGAGAGCGGCCCATCCTCACCTCAGGAAGTCCTGGATAGCGGGGCTTCCATATCATGTTACCGAACAACTGCCAGGCATCACGAGGATTATGCCTGGCAGTCACCACCCCCGAGGGCTCCATGGAAATTATTTCAGAATAATCATCAACATTCTGCGGGAACAGATACGTTACTGTATGGCTCCACGGTATTTACCAGCTGCCTCGAATCCTTTTGGGAAGTAAGAGGCATATACATTATAACTAAATAAATACGATGGCATTTCCCAGGGAATGCTATAAGGTTTCTCGTTCAATCCAGCAGGGATACATGATATGTGTGTCCTGTACTGCAGCCCTAATGCACCCCCAGATGACTAATAGCGGGCTGAACATATTTCCTAGAGGTTCATGATGGAGCAAAGCCCCCGTGACCCCGCTGCTTAGGGCGATGTGATAACCCAGATATTCTAGGATGGCCCCTATTTCAAATAGTCTGTCCCATGATCAACTGTGTGCCTGGTCTTAGGGGTTGAAAATGGTTACTGGACCTGTTGGTAATGGAGTTTCCTTTTTCCACCCCAAAAAGCTGCAATGCATTGTCCCATCAGTGTAAAAACGTGGCTGTGGTAGCCAATGCTTTGCATTCAAGTTCAGCAGTTTAAAGGGGTTGGTGTGAGGTCACCCCCCCCCCCCACCCAAGGCAGCAGGGGGTTTGATGATGCTGAAGTCAAGGGGACAAAAGGCAAACAAGAGGGCAAGTTCAAGGGGAGCAGGCTTCTGAACTGGCAGAGAAGTGGGCATCTGCTATGAACCCAGTGTACTGCCCAGACTTCAATGGCAGACTGCGGGCCACTGGCCAGCACCTGGACGGCTAGAAGAGCCCCAAGACCACAGCAATGACCTCATTTACAGCACTGAGGCCCCTCCACCTCCCAGGATTTGGGGAGCTGACTCCCTCCTTCCAAAAGCATTCTCCTTCATGCTTGGTCTTCCTGCAACACCATTGCCTCTTGTTTTGCCAAAACACACCCTTTACTCCCATAGAAAGGAGAGGCGCCTTTGCCGTTACAGGGTGCACTGTGGTCCTACGATGCCTCCTTCCTCTTCTGAACATTAGGCTTTGCCAGAGCTCTGCAGCGTCCCACAAGTTGTGGGCTCCAGGCCTACTCTTCACCTCGCTGCGGGCAACCACCTCACCATCTGGGCTTTCTATACCACCCCACACCTTCTAACAGCAGCACATTAGGAATCACAGCTGCCAGAGGTCGTCCCTCCAAGTTCCCCAAGTTGTTTTCCCAGCCAAGGAGAATGTTTGCAAAGGGCAGTGGAGTCGTGCTTGGGGACGCTCTGGGGGTCCTGGGACTCCCAGGGCTCAGTTACCTGGGCACTTGTACAGCTTCCTGGCTTGAGCGATGTCTCCCTGACTGAGCCGCACGCGCTGGCCAATGGTTGGCCTGACGCCACTGTCATCTCGGCGGGGGAGGATGGTGTCTAAGAAAACCCCTCTGCAGGAGGAACAGAAAGCGAGAGAAGGAGAAAGAAAAGTCAGGGCTGTCAGGGACCGCGCTGGGATTTACAGTCTTCATTTCCTTGCCCATGACCCCATCGACATTCCTCCTCCCTGCGCAGCTCTCGTGCTGGCATTTGAGCATTCCATTTCATCAGCTGCCTGCTCCCTTTCCAATGGGAAAATGACTGCCAAGTTTAAAAATATGCCCTAGCCCAGTGGCCTAAGGGCTTCCCTTACTGATGTTTATTGAGCATTTCCACCAAGCGCTTTACAGGTTCAGGCCCCAGGGCCACCACGCTGCAAACCTGCAGGGAGCACCATTCAGAGAGATGACGATGTGAGTGGTGCCCCCCTGGAGCTGTGCAATGGGCAGTGCTGAGCATGGACAAGTCTTGGAGAGGCTGCAGAGAGCTCATGGGAACCTGTACAATATGAGACTGCCAGGGGCTGGTCAGGAAGTGCTAGATGAGCCGGTAAAAATGGGGACTGGAATTTGGGGACTCGCTGGCAAGAGGGGTAATCAAATAGAAAGTGAGATGAATGAATGCAGAGAACTAGGGGTGCCCAAGAGAGCCCGGACCTAGGCATTTCTATGTAAGGCCTGGCTCTGCCACCCGAGTGAGCTCGGACAAGTCCCCTCCCCTCTCTGAGCCTCAGTTTACTTCTCTGAATAATAAGAGATTGGCCTAGGGCAGTGATGGCGAACCTTTTGAGCTCGGCATGTCAGCATTTTGAAAAACCCTAACTTAACTCTGGTGCTGTGTCACATATAAAAATTTTTTGATATTTGCAACCATAGTAAAACAAAGACTTATATTTTTGGTATTTATTTTATATATTTAAATGCCATTTAACAAAGAAAAATCAACCAAAAAAATGAGTTCGCAGGTCACCTCTGGCACGTGTGTCATAGGTTCGCCATCACTGGCCTAGATGGTCTCAGCCATTCCTTTTAACATTAATGTCTTCTTCTACTCCCATGGAAATAAAGTCTAAAATGACCAAAACAGACAAGTGGATGCCAGAATACCAGGATGCCCAGCTGAGGACAGGCCCTACGCACACCTTCATGCTTCGGGTATGGTGTGCCCCCTGCCTGAGCCCTCCCCCTCCCCACCCCTACCCCATCCCCACCCCAGCACATCCTGAGCCGCCAGCAAGGTGGGGGGTGCTGGAAGATGTTTACAACAAGAGACGTTCCCTGTGTAAACCACTGTAGTAATGCCTCCCCCCCCTTTATGTAGGACAACTCTTAGCATTGGCATTCTGCTAAACTAAGAAAGGGTTTGGCAGATGCCTTAGGGCCGTGGTTGGCAAACTGCGGCTCGGGAGCCACATGCGGCTCTTTGGCCCCTTGAGTGTGGCTCTTCCTAAGCCTTAGGAGTACCCTAATTAAGTTAATAACAATGTACCTACCTATATAGTTTAAGTTTAAAAAATTTGGCTCTCAAAAGAAATTTCAATCGTTGTACTGTTGATATTTGGCTCTGTTGACTAATGAGTTTGCCGACCACTGCCTTAGGGAATAAAACTGTCCACTCAGAATTCTCCAAAGACAACACTGTACCAGAGAACTGTCTCCTTATCTCCTGGACCCTCGCCCCACACGTCCTCCAAAGACACCACTACCCACAGCCCCGGTCCAACCAAGGGGAGGGAGGGAGCTGCAATAAACTCAAGAGAGTAAAGTTGGAAGAAGACAGCTCAGGCGTCAAGACACACGAAGACTGGGTTTCCCATCAGCAGAAATAGCATTTGCCTCCCAGATGAGTAAATGCTCTTTGGACCATTTTCTGCTCTTTTACCGGGGACATGTGAGCAGAAGTAATGACAGGGAGTTAAGGAGTGGGAAACGTTTGACAAAAAGTGGGCAGGAAAGTCCACCAGTAAGGATGCCACTGATAGCCCTAGCTGGTTTTGCTCAGTGGATAGAGCGTCAGCCTGTGGACTGAAGGGCCCCAGGTTCGATTCTGGTCAAGGGCACATGCCTGGGTTGTGAGCTCGATCCCCAGTAGGAGGCGTGCACGAGGCAACCAATCAATGATTCTCTCTCATCATTGATGTTTCTATCTCTTTCTCTCTCTCTTTCCCTTCCTCCCTGAAATCAATTAAAAAAAAAAAGATTTTAGAAAAAAGGATGGCATTGATAAACATCCCACTGAACAAAGGAGCTTTCTGAAGATCCATGCAGAAAACCGCAGGCAGGGCAAGGCAGGCATCTACTTGCTGTGAAATAGATTTGCCAGAGCCACTGTGAACGCTGGGGCAGAGATGAGAAGGTAGTTGTGGCTGACTGTTAAAATAATGAATTATGCCTCCCGATATCCACATCCCTTTGCAACATGAAGTTGCCACTCCCCATATTTAGAGGTAGTATCTAGGTTTCCATCACTTGAATCTGGGCCGGCTCTGTCACTTGCTCCAGCCAATAAAATGTGACAGAAGTGATGTCATGTGAGTTCTGCCAGCTTGTCCTTAAGGAATTCTAAGCTCCCAAGGAGTGGAAAGGCCAGTAGCCTCTCGGAGGATCAGAGATCAGAGTGAAGGATGCTTGGGTGTTGGGCCCTGGGTGGCCAGCAGGTTTGGGAAATGGAGCAGGGACCAGTTGGGCCACACCACATCAGCCCCAGGGGCTGCAGGCTGCCAAGTGGAGACAAAGCACTGATTTCATGAGGGAACCAGTGTCAAGTTGGCCCAAGTGAGAAGCTGGTCACTTGGGTCTTGTTTCTGTAGCTGTCATAACTCTTTGTATTGCTCTATAATTTATCTATTATCTATTATTATATATTTATCCTCGTACAGATGGGTGAAGGACGGACAGATATGGCCTCATTCATTGCCATATGGAAATCTGAGGCTTCCTCCGCCGGGTTTGGAAACTGAGGTTTTGAGGGACCTCCTCTGGGGGCAGGGAGCACTTCTATATACAGAATAGTGGGATGGCCTAGACGCCAGGACAGTATTGAAAATATTTAGCACCTGGTTCAGCACAACACTAACTCATCAAAACAGATCCTGCCAACGCCGCCCGTAAATAACGGGTCCGGCTGTACTTGGGGATCTCAGCTACCATCGTGTGTGACCACCAGCCAGGAGACCTGGATCTTTGTTCTCACGCCAACCCCAGCGACCTGCGTGCCCTCGAGCTGGCTGGAGCCTCACCTTCTTCACCTCTGAAATGAAGCCATGATTTAGCACCCTCCCTCCCAGCTCTGACACCATCTAGCTTCCAATAGACCTAGCCTCCTCGAGGAGAACTGGGAAACGCCTCTGTGCCTACTTCAAGGTCAGGCTTTAGAACAGCGGTCGCCAACCTTTCAGACCTCACGGACCACCGGTTGGTGGCTGCTGCTTTAGAAGACCCCCCAACCCACTGCAAATGTGACACAGAGCCTCTCGGTTATCAGGGCAGCCGGCCTCTCGATCATGTCCCTTTTCCAGTTTGCTGCTTGTGACACTAGGCATGATGGAACACCCACTTCACAATGGGATTCAGTCTTATTAGCAGGAGCCTGATTAGATTTTATTTCACTGCAGCCCAGAGGCCACTGTATTTCAAGGACAGACACACCAACCGTGCGAGGAGCATGCGGAGACCCGCTCTCTGCAGACCTCCAGTAATCCGACCCAAGCCTGCGGCAGGCACAATAAAACAGACGAGGCGAAGCACAGGTTCCGACCTTGAGAAGGTGTTCCGGGCGTAGTGCATGATGCTGTCAAAGTCGTACGTCTCTCCGAGAGAGCTCACTTCCCCAGCTTCCATTTTTAAGAAATTATACTCCTGACCTGTGACACAACACTCTGTTAAGGCCCTTGAAAAGCAAGGCAGGCACCTGAAAGGAGGCAGAGGGGGGAAGGGGGGCCCATAGCGACTTCCGGAAGCTCTGTCAGCCCGAGCAGTCAAATAACCCCCTTGGTGGTGGTTCTTGTAGCTGCTTTTAAGATTGGAAATTTGAAACTTAGAGTAAGCCCTACATCCTCCCAACCCCACTACCCAACACCTCTCCCCAAATGCCACTCCAAACTCTTACACTAAGTTTGCAGACAGGCTAGTTATCAACCTGATTGGGGTGGGAGGGGGAACTCTGCTCTCGCTACTGAAGGAACAAAAGAAAACAAGTCAGAGTTCAGTGCAATCCCAAACAGTTCACGATTCAGACTCTCGAAAACATTTTTCAAGCAACCATATTCTTCAACCAGATACTTTCACGGCTAATGTGAATGAACTTCTATATAAAATTATTTAACACGAGAAGGTATTTTTTCAAATCTAGACACTTTACCTGCCTTGGGGCAGAATGTTTCTGGGCAGAAATATTATTTTTATTTGTACTCATGTCCCAATTGTATTTCAGTTTCAAAAGGATGGGTTGCCTATGTCAGCAAAAATGACTCTTAGAAAAGCAACCAGAACTCTTTTTTTGGCTTTAGCTTTGATTCAGCAACAGTGTTGCGGTCGGTTCTGTTCCTTTAAGGAAACGGATTTAGATTTCATTGACATTTACAACATGGAAAGTCATTTTGCTTCCGCTCTAACCTACAAACTATAACAGGTGACCTCCCAGGAAAGGCTACACAGGGACAGTGGCAGGCTGGTGGCAAAAGCCCACACAGTGGAGTCCCTGCCTTCGTATTTAGAAATGAGCTCTGGTCAGCTCCCAGCAAACCCTCTCTCCTTCACTCCTGCCTGACCCCAGGGATGTTACCTTCCTGGCCTTTAACTCCCAGACTCCACGCAGGCGCCTTACCTGGCTGGATGTTTTCTCTGATGATGGTGACATGCTGGTCTCTGTCTGGCCGGGTGTGTTCGTGCCAGAACCCAACCACATGGCCCAGCTCGTGCGCCACAATGCCAAACTTGTCACAGTTTTTCCCAATGGATATGGCTTGTGGGCCTCCTCCTCGGCGCCCAACATAGGAGCAACAGCTGGACAGTGCAGAAAGACCCAAATCAGCAGGTCAGGGAACAGCAAGGGTGTAATGTGTGCGTGTGTGCGGTGTCTAAAAGAAACACAGTTTCAGAGCTGAACGTTCTCTCATTGTGCAACTTTCCTCCCAATACAGAAATAACCTCCAAAAGTTCTTGACCTTTCTGGTGCTCATGGATCCTCTTGAAAATTCACGGGCTCTCTCCCTGGAATTAAGCACATACACTCCCCCACCATTCCACTCTGAGTCTTGGCTGGACCATCACTGATGATGAGGAAAAGAGATGGGAAAGGAGGCAGCTGCATTTCTGTAAAGATGCATCTTGGTACTGTTATCAGAGAGCCTTAGGGATGACTCTCCTTCTGGTCACAATTATTTTTTCAAGTAACATTTATCATTATTCCTAACATAGAAAGGTATAAAACAAAAAATTAAAATAGCCATTACCTCACCATGAAGATTATATATATACTAGAGGCCTGGTGCACGGATTCATGTACTGGTGGGGTCCCTCGGCCTGACCTGCAGGGATCAGGCTGAAACCGGCTCTCCAACATCCCCTGAGGAGTCCCAGATTGCGAGAGGGTTCAGGGCAGGCAGAGCGACCCCACCGGTGCACGATCAGGGCTGGGGAGGGACCGAGGGAGGGCTCCAGGGCATGTCCAGCCCGTCTCGCCCAGTCCTGATCAGCTGGACCCCAGCAGCAAGCTAACCTACTGGTCAGAGCATCTTCCCCCTGGTGGTCAGTGCACATCATAGCAACTGGTCAAATGTTTGAACAAATGGTCGGACACTTAGCATATTAGGCTTTTATTAAATAGGATATATATATAGTAAGTCAAAGATCTATCCTTGATATATATTCCTATGCAACGTTGGCTAATTTTTAAAAACAAAACCCCTTATCGTAGCTGGTGTTGCTCAGTGGATAGAGCATCAGTCTGCAGACTGAGGGGTCTCGGGTTCGATTCCAGTCAAGGACGCATGCCCGGGTTGTGGGCTTGATCCCCAGTGGGGGTTGTGCAGGAGGCAGCCGATCAGTGATTCTCTCTCATCATAGATGTTTCTCTCTCTTTCCCTCTCCCTTCCTCTCTGAAATCATTAAAAAATATTTTTAGAAAAACAAGAACAAAAAATGCATGTTGAATTGTGCAGATGATGCTTCTTTAGCATCTACTGAGATATGAATATGGCTTCTTTCCTTTGCCCTATCAGTATGGTGAATCATGAAAACAGGTTTCCTAATGCTGAACTAGCCTTGCATTCCTCAGATACACCTTCTTGGTAGCCCACTCTTCTATTGTCATACTGCTGTATACTTTGTGCTCACATTTTAGTTAGGATTTGGCATGGCCATTTTTGTCAGAGTCTTTAATTTTCTCTTTTTGGGTACTATCTTTGTCACAATGCTTTGATAGTTCCTTAAAAGTAATTTGGAAAGAACTGTTCTTCTTTTTCTATGCTCCAAAAAGCTTAAATAGTACCAGAATAATCTGTTTCTTGAAGGTTTCAAAGAATTCATCTGTAAAATTCTACATTTGGTGCTTTGAGGGAGTGTTTTCCCTCAATTTTTCAATTTCTTTCTAACTTACTCTTTGAGAGAGAGAGAGAGAGAGAAGATTTGTTGTTCTAATTATTTACACACTCATGGTTGATTCCTGTATGTGCCCTGACTGAGGATTGAACCTGCAACCGTGGTATATGGTTGCCCTGTCCCCCGGCCCGTGATCGGAGAACCGGGGCCACCTTTGCCTGCCCCCCCGACCGGTGATCAGAGAAGCCGGGTGGGGCAGGAAAGAGGCGGGGGGCTGGCAGCCGCCTCTTCCCTCCCCCCCCCCCACACCAGTGATCAGTGATCGGAGAAGCCGGGCAGGGCAGGGAAGAGGTGCTGCCAGCAGCTGCCTCTTCCCTGCCCCTCCCGCCACCCCGGCCGGTGTTCGGAGAAGTACCTGTATTTTTTTTTTCAAAGTACCTGTATTTTTAATAATTTCTTGACATGGTAAAAGAATTTTACATTACGATCCAAGGGTGGTGGGGTGAGAAAACGGAGCAGCACAACAATCCAACAAACAAAAGGGGAAACAGAATGCATGGAGGAAGGGATTTGAAGGGTGGGTAGGGGCATTGCCCAACTAAAATGCAATTGGTTTTTTATTGAGAACTATTCATGGGAAGATAGCATCCTGACTCCTTCTCTATACAGCATATTGGGAGTAAAAATGATGCATCTAGGTGGAAATATGATTAGGGGTTGGAAGACAGATAGGGAAAGAAGAAGTCAGAAATAGACACTGAGAGAGTCACTGGCTGGCTGACTGGCTGCAAATACTGACTCTCCAGTAGTGATAGAATAAAAAAGTGGGGGATATCTCTGGAAGATTCAAGAGATGGGGGCAACTCTTCTATGGTTTTGACTTGCCCAGCAGATTTCCACATACACACGTGTACACGCCTATGTTTGCATGCACACACATATACACATAACTGATTGCCCTCCCTGGAAGCACAGAAGAAGAAGAAGGAGCCGCCAGAAGAAGAAGCCGTCCACCTCTGGTCCAGGCCCCAGCGCCTGTGGCTGGCTGCAGCCCAGGAGACGGACAAGCCACCCTCTGAGGTCCCAGGCTGCAGCCACCCAGAGAAGTTGCCACCCTGTGGTCCAGGGCGCCAGCGCCTGTGGCCAGGGAAATAGGTTCCCTCTTCTCCTACTGCAGTCATTACTTCAATATTCCCCTTCTGAATTTCTCTCCTGCGCTGCAACCCAACTCCACTTTTCATCGGAAGGATACGGAACAGAGAGCAGTGTTAAGAGCTTACATTTTTAACCTGGTAATGTTGGTACTTAAACATATAAATGGAAAACTAGAGGCCTTAAGGTAACAAAGGCTACAAAGGACAGGGACAGCGCATGACCTACTATATCCAGCAATTCATATGGGGACTGAAAACTTTGCAATGATGACAATTAGTGAAGATATGAATCAACTAAAATAGTTGACAGGGACAATTCTTCCATCTTTGAAAATATCTACCTCGTCTGTTTAAATAGATTTTCATCTGCATAATATAACACATTCTGACAAGACCACCACCACCATCAATGTGGTCAGTGTTGTGCCAATAAATGTTTAATAACCGAGGGACCCCCACTCCCAAGTGCACGAATTTTTGTGCACCAGGCTACTAGTTGGAGAATAAATGGGATTTCTTCCTTTTAGAATTCATTGAGCTATTCTTAATGCTTAATAGATGGACAATGTCAACAAAAGCTCAATAGCCACTTTAGAAAAGATGTGTTATCAGGTTATAGAATCTAGTATAACCATAGAAATAACTCCATTAATTACATTTTTCTAGTTCTCTACAAATCTCTACTTGTTTTTTGGTCAACTTGACAGTGATCTATGTGCATTGACAGAAATGAAATAAAGTCCCCTGTTGGTCGTGTTTCTGTCAATCTCCCCTTGAGTTCCCTGGGGCTTATTTTATGACTCTTAATGCTATGCTATTTGGTACATAAAGATTTATGACAGTTATACTCTCACCGGAGCTTGTACCCTTTCTCATTATAAAGTCTCACTTTTTTTTTTTTTAACACTTTAAAAACAAAACAAAAAATGCTTTGTCTATAACAGAACTTGTGATCCCAGCTTTCTTTTTGTTAGCATTTGCCTGTATGCCTTCTTTCTTTTTATTTTTAAATCTTCCTGGGTCATTTCCTTCAGTAGTTATCTCATATATACAGCATGTAGTTAGGTTTAAGTTTTAAAAGCCAATAGGAGAACCTTTTTCTGTCAGTAACTTAGTATATCACACTGACATTTATTGGCATAATGAATAAATGTAGGCATAATCCAGTTATCTTGTTATTTGTTGTGTTTTCCTGAGGAAATCCATAAGCTCATGAAATTACACGCGCAATTTTACACATATTTACATCCATCAGATTCTCAGTGGGGCCACTGATGCCAAACTGGCTCAGAATCACTTCTCCATATGAAACACCCCCAGTTCCTTCAATTACTCCCGTGGCAGGGCACCCAGACCCCTTGTCTTTCTGGAGTCTCCCTCTGGACCCACCTGCTTTCTCGTTGGACTGTGAGATCATTCAGGGCAAGGGGAGTTTCAGAGAAACCCTGGGCTCCTATAGATTATAGCTCCTTGGAAATACTTGGTTTTATAGAGAAAATTCAAGACTCGTCAGCCATCAGCTTCGTCTGCCCCTGATTCCACCAAGGCGGCCAAGCTTTCGTTTACTCACCCACAGGTTCTGTAACTGAACACAATAAAGCTCTCTTCGTCCGTCCTCTCTACGAAGGTCACACAGGTGTGCTTCTCCCAGTGTCTCATAGCCTGCTTAAAAATGGCCCTCTGGCTTCCTGAAATGACAAGGCAAGTGCCCATCACTTCACTCATGGGTCTTCCCTCAGATGCTTTAACCCTTTGAGTGCCAACCAATATCCTAGGAACTATGCTAAAATTGCCAAGGCATTTTTGCTGATTTTACAGCAGTTTAGGGGAAAAAAAATTATGAATCGCAAGGAAATGAAGTTACATATTCAAAAACTTAAGGAAACCTTTACTACATTGACATATTTAGCAATATCATCATCACTAATAAAAGCAGACTTAGAACTGGACGCCATTTCTAAGCTTTGATAGCGCTCCCGGCACTTTTGGCAAAAGACAGGAGGAGTGAGATAGCGCTCCCCGGCATTCTAGGGGTTAATGCATGCTGGCTGACAACACAGCTTGTGCCAATGATAAAAAAAACAAAAAAACAAACACCAAAAAAAAACTTGTTCAAGTGACTCAGAGTAGAAATGTACTAGGAATCAGGGTTTACCTTGCTAAGAATAAATACGATTTTCCTGAATTACCGAAACATAGAGAGTAGGAGTTTGTGAAATGCAAGAGGGGAAAAATGGATTTTCAAGCTATCTAGGCTTCCCAGCTTTTCGTGTTGAAAGTACTTTTCTAAACTTACAAAAAATTATCTTGCACAGGTTACCCAATTTGGAAACTTTAGGCTTCTGAAGTAGCTCACCAGCACAACATTCCACACCCTCATTTTATTTTATAACCATAGGAGGGCATTCCCCTGTGATCTAAAAATTCTATTTGCATGGGCATCCTTGCTACCCTTGCATGGGGTTCAGTGTTTTCTGGAGCAACCTTGAAACTATTTTTCTAAAAAGCCTTTAAAAACAAGTGAATTTCATGCTTTCTCTGAACCTGTGTTCATATTTCCTTGATTAGAAATGTATTGAGAAATAAAACAGTTAAGTAAGGTGTCTGGGAGTAAGAATAAAGTAGTTGTTAACTCCAGGCTGCTAGTTATAAATAGGGAATAATTATTGTTTTCAAAATCTATCAATCAGAGATGAAGAAGACTATTTTTATTTTTCTAGAAGCAATGAGGGGCTACACGAATAGTTTGGTAAGTACAGAGGTTGGTGGATCTGAATTCTAGGGTGACCTTGTTGCAAAAAAAACCAGCCAGCCAACCAACAGCAGGTCCCTAGTCTAAAAGACATGGGCGTGGTGTCCTATTGTTGTCCCTAGAAACATGCATATAGAACAAAGAGTTGCTTAGCTGTCCTTTTTTTTTTTTTTTTTACATCTTTATACTTTGGGTTCAAATTGTTCATAGCTCAATTACTCACAGAAATAGCGATCCCACTAATTACAGGATAATAAAAATTTCTGTGTAAAGGAAGTTCTCTATATAAAATTAGTTTATTTTGATGAAGGTTATATAAATCCTTGATCAGAAAAGCACACCAGGTCTGAAAGAACACAGTTAAGATACCAAATATTAGAAAGACTATATAAAGCAGGTGCTGGGAGAGAGTATCTGGTTGGGGAGTCAAAGAAGGCCTTTGTGGACATGTCATTGATCAGAGACTCCAATGATCAGAAGAAGCCCGCCAGGAGAAGATGGGGGAAACAACACTCCAGGCAGACAGAGGGACAAGTGCAAGTGTGCTAAGTTGGCAATGTGGTGGGCATGTTCCAGAAAAGAAAGACTATCGGTGAGGCTAGTGCACAGCAACTAAGGAAAGAGGAGGAGAGAAGGTAAAACACTAGCTGGGAGAGGGGCAAGGGCTGCCAGGAGGTCATGGTCAGGACTTTCTGTTGCATCAGTGGTGATGGGAAGCCACTGAATGACTTACAGATTTTAAGATAATAATACCAATAACAAATAATTACTAGTTACTACGGGTTCAGCACTATTCTAAGTGCTTTATCTCAATTAACTCATTTAATTCTCAAAACAACCCTATAGAGTGGAGAATATCATCCCATTTACAGAAGAGGGAACTGAGGCAGGAGAGGCTAATTAAGTAACGGGCCCCAGGGCATACGGCTGGTAAGTGCTGCAGCCAGGATTGGACCCAGGTGGACTAACCATGTCTACTGGTCCCTCTAGTTACCGTCTGGAATATTTCTGGTTTGGGGTGGTCCAGGATGCTCAGGCAGAGGACAGGGGAGCCATCGTGTGTAGCTGCTCACACTCTTCCTTCTGCCTGCAAACCCTGTCTAGCCTTCAAGACCAGGATCATATGTCACCCCTACACGAAGCCTCGAAGACCAGGGAACCATCTTTGAGGATGTCACCCCAACAGAGACTGCAGCTTCCCTGTGCCTAGTGCACAAAACCCTGTTTGCATGAGGGAGAGTTAGCAGGTCGGACTGCTGTGACCCCACAGCTGCTCAGTCCCACCTAGTCCTTCCTGGGAGGACTATGTCAACCCAGGGAGACTGAACACCAAGCCCCAAAGGAGGCCTCATCTGGGCTACTGACCTGTGAAGTTTCCTCCAATGACGTAGGGGATGACCCCCCCGGGCCATATTCTCTCCGTCCTTGAGGTTGTGGCTCTTCGGACCCGGGAAGAGAAGGTCTCAGCTCTGGCACTCGAGGTCCCAGGGCTCTGCGGAAACATGGCGTTCTCCTCGCCATCTGCAAGAGAGTCACACTGCCTTTTACTTTGCTTTTAATTCATCCTGTGCATTATGGTTAAGATATATTATCCGTGAATCCACCAAATGTGTGTACTAAAGGGAGCATTTGATCTGGTCTGGGTTTTGAACCCGTGGATGGTAATTTTCCAGACAGGGCAACAATGAGTGTGGTAAGTGTACCAGACCTATGACTAGAGTGGGTCTGGCTTGCTGGAGGCCTTGAATGAGACCATATGGGGCTTGAGGGCAGCCTATGGACCACAGAATTATGTGGGCACAGACCTCTCACAACCCTTTGGGTTGGAGCCAAGTTGGGGGCATGCTCCCTTCTCAAAGCCACCCATATTTGAGGGAACAAACTGAGTCATAATGCTGAAGTTCAGTTTTTTCACTGTATATGACATGGTTTTTATAAATTGAAATTCTTATTGAGATAACTGTAGATTCACATGCAGTTGCAAGAAATAATAGAGAGACATTTTGTGTACACTTTACTGTGTTCCCCAATAGAAACATTTTACAAAACTATAGTACAATGACAACTGGATTATGGGCATTAACACAATCAACTGGTCTCACTCAGGTTTCCCCAGCACCACTATGTATACTCGTGTGTGGGTGTGTGTGTGGCGGGGGGAGTGGCGGGAGTGGGGGGGGGGGGTAAGGTTTGATGCAGTTTTATCACATGTATAAGTTTCTGTATCCACCACCACATTCTAGATACTGAACAGCTCCATCATAAGGATCCAGGATCCTTCATGTTGCCATAATCACATCCACCTCCCCACTCCTCTCCCCCACAACCCATCCCTAAACTCCCAACCACTAATCTGGTCTCCATTTCGAAAATGTTTGTCATCTGAACACTATTATAAAAATGAAATCTTGCAGTATATGACCTTTGGGAATTGGCTTTCTTTACTCAGTGCAATACCCGGAGATTCATCCAAGTTGTTGCATGTGTCAATAGTTTCTTTTGGATGCTAATGAGTATTCCCTGATATGTATGTACTACAGTTTGTTTAACTGTTCACCTCTTGAAGGCCTTCTGGGCTGTTTCCTGCTATTACAAATAAAGTTGTTATGAACATTCAAGCACAACAGTTTGTGTGAAGATAGTTTTTATTATCTCTGAGATAAATACCCAAGAATGGAATTGCTGAGTCATATACTAGTAGCAATTGGGTTTATTTCTGGGTCCTCTATTCTGTGCCATTGATCTATGTGTTTATCCCTCTGCTAACATGACACTGTCCTGATTACTGCAGTTATATAGTGAGGTATTTAATATCAGATAGAGTGAGTACTCCTACTTTAGACTTCTTTTCCATGATTGTTTTAGCTATGTTTTCATATAAATTTTTATGTGTCTTTCCCTGTAAATTTTAGAATAAGCTTCTCTATACCAACAATAAAACCATGCTGGGATTTTGATAGGAATTACATTAAACCTATAGATCAATTTGGAGAGAATTGGCATCTTTACACATTAAACAGTCCCATTTTATCCTCCATGTTGCTATGCCTTTTTTCACATTTTCTGTCTCCTTATCTCCGTGGCAAAATTTCCATGTTCACCTTAGATCTACTTTCTACTTCACTAATTCTCTCTTCAATGGTGTTCAATATAACATTTATCCTATTCCAGTTTCAATAAACATCGTTGTCATTTCTAGAGCCCTATTTAGAGGCTTCTAAATTTGCCTGTTCTTTTGTTTTGTTTTTCCCCACTAGGGTTCAGATTCTTCCACTGGCTCTTCAGTTAGTTTATGTATATTTATTTAATGTCATACAGATTTCTCTATTATTTCTATACTTGGGGTATTAATTCTCCAACTTATTGTCTCTGCTGATTCTTCTTCACAGATTAATACATTTTTTAGGTTTCTCATGTTTTTATTTAAAGGTTTTTTTAGGTGAGATGATTCCTTTCCACAGGAGTCCTCTATGGCCTCATCATGAGTGTGACCCTGTTTTTCATTTTTTCAGGGTTCTTGGAATGCTGTGGATTCTTGATCCATTATTATGTTAATGTCTAAGTTTCGGGCTTCCATACTAGTATATAGGAAATATAATTTGAGAACTTATACCTATACGAGGAACAGGCTTTGGGATTCAGTTTCTCATAGGAGATATTTTTTCCCCGTTTGGAGCCTAGGAAAGATAGCAAGATTTCTTGCCATTCCTGTCAGTTTCAATGTCCTCTGCAGTCTTGCCTCCATCTGAAGGTTAGTTCCATGTGTTTGTGTTTCCCCTTCTCTTCTGATCAGGGCAATTTCCCGTTCCTTCCTTTGAGCTTAACTCTGTATTTTTAATTTGGGGTGGAGAAGAGGTTACATGTTTTTTCAGCAGTTCTCTGTTTGTATAAGAGGTCCCCACTTGTTCAACGGGTCATATCACCAGAACCAAAAAGTTGGCATGTAATACATTTTTTAACCTGAAAATAATTGTTTCACCGCTAGAATTTCTAGATCAGAAGTCGTGCACTTGCAGCTCTTGGGATAAACCCAACCCACAGATGTGTTTGGTTTGGCCTAAACACTTTTGGCCCACACTGTGTTTTTTTTTTTTAATCTTACTTTAGGAGCCAATTTTTAAAAATCAAAAGATTTCACATAAAAATGCAGATTTTCTAGTTTTTCTTTAAAAATCGGCAAGACCTGGCAACAGTGAGCTAATCTTCTGTCATTTACAACCCACTGAAGTTAAGCAGCACCTCCTCCCATAGTCAGTTTCCGGCATTTCTCTCCCACTTCCCCCTGTCCCAGCCAGCCAGCTTCACCCACTGACATTACCTGCTTGGCCTCTACATATATTCTAACTCGCTATCTCAGTCCTAGACTACAAATTGCGCCCAGATTTCACATATGAGTTGCCCCAGGAGACTGGAAGGCCCCCGGGGGGCCAGGAACTGACACTGGCTTGTTCACACTCCGTTCACACCCAGCACGTTGCCTGGTTGGTGGTAAGCATTCAGGGTTTTCATATTTTGAATGAATTCATTAAAGAATGGATGAGTTATGCTAAAAATAAACAGCCCCACAGTCCAAACAATTCTGTGGTGGTAACCTCTTCAAAATATTGGCAGCCCCGAAACCCTTAATGTTCAAATACTGAGAATCATCAGGTCTTAAGTCATCACAGGCAGCGATGTAGCGAGTGGAAGTTTGTTATTCATTTCCCATATGGTTTTCAACAAGTCTCTTAATTTTCCTCTGCCTCCAACTCTCCTTTGGAGAATGGACAAGAATACTTCTCTCTCGGAGGCACTAACACTAAGAGCATGTTTCTCAGACAACTGTGTTATACGTGCATGTGGCCCAGTACTGTCAGGCCCGGTATGCAGCCGAGTCAGCATGGGAAAGTCTTAAGTGCACCTGGAAAGAAACCAGGCTGTAATTTCCAGAGATGGGTTATTGAATGACAGCTTCCCCCTCGGTCCGGTGAGAAATTTAATTTGCCAAGGACTCAACACAGGAAGCATTTGCCGATTAAAAATATGTCTAAACAGATGTTCCGCTTAGCCTGGAAGAAGGATCTTAATGCAACTGTCATTATTGGATTTTCTTGGATTACTACTATCTGGAACCGGAGTGCAAATAGAAGGATGTAATTATGTATTATGGCCAAGAGTCCTGCATTTAAAAAGGAGCTCAGGGGGTCGGAGAGGATTTAACACGCTGGGGGCGGGGTGGGCTGGGGGATAAAGTCCATTTAGATCCTCTGGCCCTGGGAGTGGACCCTGTCCTCGCTGAAGAAGCAGAGCGGCCGTAACTATTCAATGTTCCATCTTCAGCGGAAGGCACAGCCATGTCATAAACAGAACCAGGCCTGACCCGGCCTTCTCAAGCGAGGAACTGTGAATTTTCAATTAGTCAGCTGATGACTCCCACACTAGAAGTAAACACCCGGACGGTCCAGCCATCTGCATAACCCTCAGCCCACAGATGATGGGCAAATGTGCACCTGGCCAGAGCTGTGGCGATCCTGAGCGACTAAAGAGCAGCTCCTCACTGCATAAGTGGTTCTCAAACCTAGATGCCCATTGAATCAACTGGGGAACTTTAAAAAAATTCTGGCCTGGCTTGTGTGGCTCAGTGGTTGAGTGCTGACCTATGACCCAGGAGGTCAGGGTTTGATTCCTGGTCAGGGCACATGCCCAGGTTGCGGGCTTGATCCCCAATAGGGGGTGTGCAGGAGGCAGCTGAGTGATAATTCTCTCTCATCATTTATGTTTCTATCTCTCTCTCCCTCTCCTTTCCTCTCTGAAATCAATAAAAATAAAAAATAAATTCTGGTGTCTGCCCCCCTGCCCTGAGGTGGTGACTCAAAGGGCCACAGTGGAGTCAAGGCATCTGTAGTTTTTGAAGCTCTCCAGGGGATTCGCAGGTGCAGGTTAGTTTGAAAATCACTGATATAGCCCAAAGGTTAAGAGCAAGGAGTGTGGGGTCAGAGGACTTAGGTGCAGGGTAGACACTGCCATTTGCTCCCTGTGTGGCCTTGGATAAGCCATCCTCCCCTGAGCCTTCCTTCCTGCTGCATGATGGCGGTGTGGGCACTGAACCAGGTAATAAATGTCAAATGCCCGCCATGGTGGGGACTCAAGGTGAGCTGTAGTGATGACTATCAAGGTCTGCATTTGGGGAGAAGCTAGAAAAAATGCCTAAGGTGGGGCTCAGCGGTTACAGCCAGATACGCTGATGTAAGTGACTTTCAGGAGTTTAGCACTGAGTGGTGCTTTGCGCCCAAGTTGGTGGGAATCCCTATTTTCTGGTGCAACCAGGTTTCGTTATTTGCTTGGGCACAAAGCCCATAGGGACTGTTCCTGGAAGGGACAGGTCCGTTCTCTATTACAAATATGGTTTTGGAAATCAGGCTCCAGCACAATCATAGCTTCGTTCAGGGAGCAGTTACATGCCCACCCCATTTCATTAATCCCATTAACAGCCCCGAAATGCAGGCTGAGCTCCCATTTCCAGGGAGGGAGGCTCCCGAGACCAGACCGTCTGCCGGATGCTCAGTGAGCAGTTCTCCCAGCCCCTAGCCCTCCCCAGAGCTGGGAGCACAAATCCCACGTCAGGGCTGAGGGGAGACACATAAAGCCAGGAAATTACCCGGCCACCGAAGCCAGCAGGCCCAGGGCTTCTCTCAGATCCTTTCTCCTGCCTGGGCGGTCTCTTTTTCTGGGAGTAGGGGGAGCGGAAGGGGGAGGTTGTGATTAAAGGAGAATCTGAGATTGACACAACTCGCCTTATCTTTAATTCCAACAAAAGAGGAAGCATCCAAGCCAGAGCCTGGCAGTGTCCGGGGGGACGATTGGATGAGAAGGCTGAAAGGACAGGCTAGCACAGCCTGCCCTCACCTCCCCTTTGGGGTCTGCTTTCCCCTCAGGATTGCCCTGGATGCTGAAAGACCTGCTCCTCCGAGGCTGTCATACAGAGTGGAGGATCGGCCTGGCCTTGACATTATCCTTTTCAAACAAACCAGGGTCATCTGAGGAGCTGCAGACTATGGATTTCGCCAGCTTTAGGAGTTTGGGGCCTGGTAGATGAGGGAATGCTGTCATCATCCTCCTTAAAAAACCCAAGAAGGTCTCTTGTTGCGGTGTGGTATTGTGCACAACCCCTCCAGAGACAGAATTTTAATGGGCTGCAGCAGCCTTATTCCTTCCTGTCCCTCTTAATTGTGTTTCTCTGCAGCTGTTGAACAGCTGTGGGATTCCAGTCCAGAGGTGGACAATGCACTTCCAATGCTGGATAATATAATTCTTGGAGGTGAAGGTAGAGAAGAAGTGGAGGAGGTACGTTCATGGAGTACCTTTTACACAACAGACACCTGGCTCTGTACTTTGGATAAACATTACTTCTAATTCTCTCTAAATCTCTTATGAGGAGTTAGATAACTTATCCAAGGTCATAGCTACTAAGAGGCTGAGCTGGGATGCAAACCCAAGTGTGTCTGACTATCCCAGTTTATTTGGTTGGGTCATTTTACACCCAGTAAACTAGTAAATATTAAAAACCCTGACAATGTCTATTGCTGGTGAGCAGGTGAGAAGCAATGAGGAAAGGTGGCAGATGGTCTCCAAATACAGCCCCCAGCAAGTTCTCTCATCCCTGTGAGCTCCTGCCACTTACCACATTAGGGATGGACTCTATTTTCTTCTCCTTGAACCTGGGCTGGACTTTAGCTTGTTGTGACCAATAGAATGTGACTGAAGTAGCATTCAGGGAGTTTTAAGTCAACTAATGGCTTCTGCTTCCTCCCTCTAAGAAGCCAGCTGCTGTGCTATGTCTCCGGCTAGACAACTAAGTGGTGAAAGTCCACGTGGAGAGAGGAGTCATGTGGGGAGGTACACTGAAGCACCAAGGCTGTGTGACTAAAGCTTCTTTTGGCCCCCCAGCCCAGCCCAGCTTCTAGTCTAGCCGAATGTAGTCAAGTGAGTGACCTCAGCCAACGTCAGCCGAAGAACCACACCACTGAGCCCAGTCAACCCACAGAACCATGGAAGATAACAAAATCACTGTCTGAAGTCACTAAGTTTGAGGGTAGTTTTTGTGCGACAGTAAATCCCTTAAATCAGGAAGGAAACATTAGGTTTGGCATCTGTATCGCTCCATGTGTTGGCAAACCCCTCTGTTTTCATTCCCACACCCTATGCTCCACTGTCACCACTAAATGCTGGTCATCCACGGCCAAAATGAAGTGCCACTGAGTTTGTCAGATGTCTTGGAGCCTGAACATGCATAAGTCAAAATACCTTTGAGTAAGCAAAGCAGTTAAATATAGATGTTAAAGGGGGCCTTGCACATGGTTCCAGAAACAAACTGTGTGACTGAGAAACAAGTGCACAATGTCAAATGGTGGTGGCGGGGAGTGGGAGCTGAAGCATCTGCTGAAAGAGGTCACATTGACAAGACTGACATCAGAAACCGAGTAAAAAAATGGGCAAAGGACAGGAAAAGGTGAGTCACAGAAGTGCACACCCAAATCACTGGCAAAGGTAGAAAAAGATGCTCAAAGTCACGGGCAGTCAGAGAAATACAAATAAGTAATAATTAGCTTCCATTTACATTACTGAAAATAACGATAATACCTAGAGTTAGAAAGGATATGGGGAAAGGGACCCAGCTTTAAGTTGCTATGGAAATGTGAATGGTTACGCCTTTGAAACGCATTCTAGCTACATTGTTCATGACGGCAAAAACCTGAAGTGAATATTAATTGATAAAGAAAGGATTGAATAAATGATAGTCTACTCATACCAGTAATATTTTGCAACTATTCAGAAGAATAAATTGAAGTTGTAACAAGTGTCTTAGAGGGGTTTCCCATAAGGTATTGATGAATGGGAAAAGCACAATACGTAAAAAACATGTATCAAATATGATCCCATTTTTTTTTAAATGACAAAGCTCATAGCTATATATATGTTTGTATGTGTATATGTATAAATCTGTACATAAATATATGGGCATATATATGCATGGAGAAAAAATATGGAAGAGTGCATACAAAGTCATTTGCATGCATTACCTAGAAAAGGGTAGAAAAAAACAAGAGAAGGAGGTAGCCAAATTAAAGGGAAAAGAAAAAAAGGAGAAAACACTTAAAAAGTATGTAATTACATCATCACATTTACACATTTGTGTGAATTATATATATGCATTTGTGTAAAATTATGTATAAGCATGTGTATCTGTGAAATATAAAATAACATTAAAGCAAAAACATAAAGCAAATAATAATTTGTACTTCATCTCTACATAGTCATCCCCCAACTTAGGATTCTGGCACTTTAAAATTACTCCCTTTGCTCTGTGTTAATTTTATGTAGAAGAAATGCCATCGCTGGCAGTGAGCCCTGATTCCCATAGAAAGCAGGTCACTAAGCAGGAAAAGTTCTCCAAAAGCGAGACACCTTCCCATAACCTCCAGGCTAGAATCTCACAACTTGGGGAGCATTCGTAGGCCTGAGCATAATGCAGACAGGAAGTGGTGGTACTTCCAGGCTGGTAGCTGCTGATAGGCGGCCTTGCCCACAGACAGCCACAACCTCACCTGCTGCCTCCCCTAACAGCCCAGGCTTCTCTAGTCAACACCCTCCCTTCCCCAGCCCCTAACCCAGCTTTATTTTCCTTCCTTGTCTCCCATGCCCACTTGTTCTGTCAGACCCCAAACTTGTTCTGTCAGACCCCAAACTTCATCATCCCTCCTTTCAGCTCTCAGGGGCTTCAACTCACAAGCCAAGTTCTAGAGAGAAAGGTCAAGTACAGATTGCAGAGTTTAACTAAAGACCATACAGTCTCTGAGCAACCAAATGCCACACTCTATCCCTTTCTCTGGCAGCCAGCCCACCCCACTCAACAAAAGGACACGCTCCCTCATGCCCACAGACTTCGGGACTTCTTAGTCCACTAAGATAAAAGGTATATAAGAGGTTCCCAAAGCCAGGGTTGTGGAGAGGGAACATGGGGAGCAATTGCTTAGAGGGTATGGAGTTGGCTTTTCAGGTATGAAAACAACATGAATCTAGACAATGGTGATGGCTGCACAGCACTGTGAATGCATGTAATGCTACTCAATCATATATGTTAAAATGGTAAATTTTATGTGAAATTTACCACAGTTGTTTTTTTTTAAGTACCCAAAGGCCTGTTGGGCCTCGCATTACCCTTTCTAGTGTCCTCACTGCTGGCATTCGCGGCTGTAGCATTCGGCCAGCTCTCGAATGACTGGTCTTCAAGTCCACCTGAAGGAAAGAAGAAAATCCATGAGGACACATCAGCCTTCTTTGCACCAGCACCAAGAGAGGAGGGAGATACCTGGTCACCGGGGGGATGATCAGAATCAGCAGCAGAATGGTAAAGATTTGTTCCACAAGGGTCTACTGAGCACCTACCGTGCGCCAGGACCTGTTCTAGACACTAAGGCAAAAGCAAAAAACAACCCTGCTAATTTTTAATAACCACACACAAAATTCACAAATTATAAACTCTCCTTGATCAGCTCAAGGGCACTTGAAGTCAAATATGCGAATAGGCAAATCCCAAAGTCAGCTCCCTCACCCCCACCTCCATGAGAAAGCCCGAACACAAACAGGACAGGCTCCCGGAGCCCCCCTGCTGTGGAACCCACAGGACGTCATCTGTGCTGCCTTGGCTGAAACAGGCATTCTGGTTCTTCTTCGGGGTGAGTCTCCTTTCAGAAACTGCTCTGTTTACTTTGTAAATCAGACTCTGCGGACACCGCCTCAGGCCAGGACAGCGATGCCTGCCAGTAGCCATGATCCATAAGCCGGCTCTCATCCCTCCCCACCAGGAACACGGTCAACCACCCATTCTTATTAAACCCACTGCAAGTCACTGGGGATCCAGCAATGAACAAGACAGGCAGGTGTGTACCTTCTAAATGCGTGGGCAATAAACAGTAAGAAAATAAATAAATAAGATCCTTGCAGGTTCAGAAAATGCTCTGGAGATCCAATTCAGTATGTGGTGAAGCATGATTGGAGCAGCTGCTTAGAAGGTGGTGGGAAAAGGCCCTTCCAGGAAGGTGACACTCGGAGACACAGGTCAGTGCGACCCCAGCAGAAGGCAGGGTGGCAAAAGAACCCGGATCAGGAATAGACTTGGCCTATGGAGGCGCCAACATGGTGGCTGAGGGGGGCAGGGTTGAAAGCAGGAGAGGGACAGAGCGGGGTGCTATTATCTGTTTTACCAAAGTCTCTCTGATGGGCAAAAGAGAAAGCCGGTGATCAGTAAGGAGCCTTGTGAAGGTCCAGAGGCAAGACAGCAGTGGATGGGCTGGACAGTGCAAAGGAGATGTTGGGGACCTGTCATATTACAGGTGGAGTTGGAGGCAGAGCAATGAGAGGGGCTGATGGGGCTGAGGGGGGCCACCCAGGACTCCTATAGTTGAGGCTGGAAAAACTGAATGGGTAGTGACACCAGAAAGCAGATTTGAGGACAAAACCTGGGTCCATGAGAGACGATCATACACACGAATCCACACCAAACCCATTATAGGACAATAGTGTTTACTAATTCAAAATTATTTCTTACCTTCGTTTAGAAATTTGCAACTTCCAAAGCAGTTTCCCCACAGCCCCTTTGACTCGAGTACAAGACTCGGTGGCAGACAGAGTGGCATCCCATTTTACAGAGGAGGAAACTGGGACACAGAATAATTATCCCAGGGTCGTCGATCCCATCCGGGAAGCTGAGGGCTCAGGACAGGCCCCTGGTCACAGCCTGATGATCTGTCCCATGTCCCACAGCTAGAAAGGGTCCCACGGGCTGGCCCCAGACAACCCCTGAAGACAGCCCTGCGGTCCCACATCCCAACTCTCGATGTGCAGACGAGCTCTTCCTCTCTGGTGACTGACATTGGCGGGGGGCCAGGCTGCATGCTGACATTCTTGTATGCCTTCATCCTGCTCGTTCCGATGCCTTTCTGGCCAACTCAGAATCCACTCACACACTCCCTGCAGCTGCCGGGGCCTTCGCTGCCAGCTCCCAGCCCGCTGGGTATTCTTCCAGTTGCGATATCATTTCCTCTCGGGCTAAAGGTTGGGGGAAATCCTCATGGTATGAAAGTCACTGGCCAGCAGAGGAATGTGCCATGTGTGGAGTGGAGGAGAGCCCGAGGCCGAGGCTCTGGGACTAGCTTAGTCTTTCCTCCGCCGTGTAACCGCGGTTAAGACCCTGGGTATTAGTATTTTCCATCTGTCAAATGGGCTGTTGTGAGGACCAAATGAGGTAATGAGTTTGTTCAGGAACTCACTCATTCAACAAATATTTACCCAGCACCTGCAACATGCCAGATGCTGTTTCTGCTGTGCAGGATATGACACTGAACAAAGTCTACCCTGACCTCATGGAAATTATATTCTGATGGAGGGCAGGAGAGAAAACAATAAACAAACAGACAACTAAGTATCTAAGTCAGTTGTTAACAAGCACTATGAAGAAAATAAATGAAGGTGAGAGAAACAGTGGATGCGAGGCATGAGGGTGTGTGATTTCAGTGAGGTAGAAAAAGCAAAAGCCCAAAGAAACTGAGGGCAAGAGTCTGCAGCTAAATGAAAGCATTCCAAAGGGAGGGAATAGCAGGTGCAAAGGCCCTGGGGTGGGAGTATACTTGGCAGGAGGGAAGCGGATATGACTGGACTGGAATGAGCGAGGGAGAGAGTAGTAGGCAATGAGGTCAGCGGGCAAGGGAGGGTCTGGAGAGTCAGCTGATGTGAGGCCTTGCAGGCCATTTTCAGCATTGGGGCATTGATGCTGAGAGACCTCGATGGGACCCAGCGGACATGAAAGAGTTTTGTTGTGGGGGGGACGTTGGGGGTTAATGGGGGGGATGAGGACACATTTGCAATACCTTAACTAATAATAAAAAATAAAAAGAAAGAGTTTTGTTAACTGCAGCTCTGAATATGAGCCAGTTATCAGTAGTGGATAGGAGGGAGACATAGGAGCTTGGATTTGAAGAAGATTCCATATAGCACTCGGCCTGGAGGGTTGGTAAGTTAGACCTGCTTGGCTCCTGCACAAGGGGTGGGAAACAAGAGAAACAGACCTGTAAGGATACCTGGGCAAAGACTGGTTCAGGTTAGCTGGAGGCTGTGGTTGAGAGCTAAGGGGGGGAGGGGTGGGGGTGGGGGTTGGTAGAGGCAGGCAGAGGAGTGGATGGGTTGATAACTTCTGATTCCCTTCACCTCCTGGTGCTTAGGGTTATAAAGCTCTGGAGTTGGGGGGAGACCCGGTGCGGGAAAGAATCGGTGTTCACTAAGTGTCAATTATGGTGCTGACCATGCACTAAGAACAATGCCAAATGCTTTCCTGGCCTTGAACTGTATAATTCTGGCCTCATAAAAACCAACGACAAAAGGGCCATAAATATCCCCATTTTATAGATGAAGAAACAAGGCAAAGTGATCTGCCTGTCTTGAGAGAACAGAGATTAGTAGTAGTGGTGACAACTGGAGGTGGGTCCTCTCTGATCCCCAAACCTGTACTCCTTCCCCTCAGCCTCACCCCCAGAAAGAACAAGGAGAACAAGGGGTGCCTGGGAGAGATGGTTACTCCCCAGGGACCCCCGGCATTTTCCAGGTCTGTGGGAGGAACACCCAAAGTCAGTGATGAGGTTGAGGCCATGGGCACAGATCCCTCATCTGTCATCCTTACCTGCAAGAGACGGAAGGCCCTGTCTTTTCTTAGAAGGGCTTTCTCAGAAGCTCGGATCTCACGTTCTAGCACAGCGGAGCCTGGAATCTACTTGGAGTTAATGTGGTTTGGCCTCTCTCCTAATGAAAACCCTTGCAAGGCTCCCTCTGCTCTTAGGATGAGTTCCAACTCCTAACATAGCCAATGAGGCCCTGTGGTCTGGGCCCCCTGGCCTCCTGCACCTGTGCCACGGGGCTTCCTGCTACTTTCCCACTCCCATTCTCTGCCTAGCCACCCTAAGCTACTACAGCACGGGGACCTCCACTTCTCTCTTAGTGATGCACCTGCCTTTGGCCATACCCACCTCTTCACCTGGCCAACATCTAATGGTCCTTCAGGTGTCAGCCTAGATGCCACTTCCTCTGGGAAGCTGCCCTGTTGATCCTCGCAGGTTAGAGGAGCACCTCTGTGCCCTATAACCCCCTGGATTTACATCCCTCATCACAAGGTATTGTGATTTCCTATTTACTCAGCTGCCCCTGACCGCTGCCACCCCCCCTCCCCGCCAGTCTGGTTTCTAATTTTTAGCATTTTGAAGAAATTGACTTTGTTCTGTCCTAAAACAAACAACCAACACTGTGCCTGGCACAGAGCAGGCACTCAATGAAATATGTGATGCATAAATGGATGGACAGACAGTTACTTGAAAAGAGAATTCAATAATTTTTAACTCAGAGGAACTGATGGAAAAATTTGTCTTTATCAGTTTTGGAGGGAGAACGCAGATATTCTTGTAGCAATGGTTCTCAGCCTATGCTGCACTTTGGGATCACCCGGGAAGCTTTTTAGAAAAATACTGATGCCTGGGTCCCCCAGAGGTTCTTGTTTAACTGCTCTGGGGCATGGCCTGGGCCTTGGGATTTTTAAAAGCTCCCAGGTGATTCTAAAATGCAGCCAAGGTTGAGATTCAATACTCAGGGAATCCTGTCAGAGGAAGCCCCTTCCCAGGATTATTTTCTTACAACCAACCTCGCTCCTTCCAAGCTCACCAGGAATGGAAGATGTGGGGCTGGAGACAGACACCCAATGCTAAGAAAAGTCATTTCTCACATCTACACTCGTGGAAAGTGTTTCTCTGTTTCACTGAAATCAGGTGTGGCTGTGGCTGAAACTGCAGTACTAGGCACACAGAACAAGGAACAGAGAAATACAGCCTGACGCAGACAAAGATTCGGGGGCCATGGGGGAGGGACTCAGAGTGTGGGGATATGTTTTTCCTTGGGTGGGATTTCAAGACAAAAATATTTGGAAAAATAAAACATATATATCCTTATATTTGATCTTTGGTTAATTACCTCTTCAATCAGAGGATATGCAAAGATCTTGTAGCTTTCATTAGTCACAGGGGTTTATTCAAACATCTCCTTTGCATAAGAAACCCAGGCTTACAGCTGGTCTCTGGGAAAGAATGCCCTCCAGGCCTTGAAAGAGAGCCCGGGCCGGCTCACGCTCTGGCTGGAACACAGCGGAGGTCAGCGGCCTGTGATGCCTGGGGGCCAGGCTGAAATGTTTCTATCCAGCATTTGCAATTCAATCCCACAGTTTCCTTTATGGAACAATTCACTAAATTCAGAGTTGTTCTTTTTTCTAATTCACCATATAATTCACCTCCCAAGTTCAATTAAGAAGCAATCTGTTAGCAACTTTGTGAGCAAGCTGCTTTTCTTTGGGAAAGCCCAATTTTCTTCTGCTTCGAACAAAAAAGTGGCTTAATTAGATGCATCGTAAGAGCCATTGATGTACACACAACGCCCCTCCGCCATCATTAATGAAACGTTAACTGTGTGTATCCAAAGCCATCTAGGGCAGAGCCTGGTTCCACACCTCAGTCTTGTTCATTTGAACAATAGTGGCTATGAGTTCATATTCTTAATTTGGTAATTACTAAACAAAATGTTATATTCATTATTCCCTCCACCCCTCACTCTTAGGGCCAAACACGACTTGGGCTTGGGCTTTCTTAAACACAAGGATAACTACCATTTTAAGTGCTGATTATTTGCAGGTACAACACATATGTTATCTATTTAAGCCTCAAGCCCCCCCTCTCAGGTGGGTATATCCCCATTTTCCATGCAGGGTAACTGAGGCTCTCAGCAGTTACAATATCACTGGGGACACATAGCCATTGGGTGGGGAGGTTGAGAATCTTCCCGGATCAGTCTGGTGTCAAAGCCTGTAGTACACATTGCATGCTAAAGTAACCCTGCCTGGGCAACCTTCGCGCTCCTGTTTCCTGATGTGAACGATGACATGTTAAAACAGGGCGGGAGTAGCCATTTCAGAGGAGCTACCCTGCACATCTTCCTTTTCTTTATCTTTCAAACTGGACAAAACTGCCAACATTCCAAGAAGTCAGCTGGAATGAGAATATCTTGTTTGTAAGGACTGAGGGAAGTGGACTTCACCAATAATCAAATCTCTAACCAGTCAATGAAGTACAAATCTAGCCTTTTTCCAGATGACCAAATCTTAAGCCAGTCCATGAGGTACAAATCTAACCTCACCTCATCCAGCACCAATGAAATAACGTACCCCATCTTCCTTCCTTCCCTTGGAACCCTGAGCTCCTCTCCTGTATTGGGGGAACACTATTTGGGTTTTTGTCTGAATCTGTTCTTCCCAAATTACAATTCTTTGATCTCAAATAAACATTTGTTGCTTCTCATTCAGACTTTTTATTTTTAGGTTAACACTGACTTTTTAAGACATACAGCCCTGGCCCATCAGAGGTAAATCTAGCATGAAACTGCTATGCTTTACTCCATGAAAAAGAAAAAGTAATCTCCAGTAAAGATCCTAAAAATTGCTTTATTACCAGTCCATTCATTCAATACATATTGGCTGAGGGCCTGCTTTGGGCAGCACTGTGTTGGGTTCCTTAAGGCAGAACAGGCAAGGGTTTACCTTCATGGTGCCTTCACTGTTCCATGGAGGGAATGAAAATCAACAATAAACAGATCATTTCATGGAGGGATTAAGCACTTTGGAGAAATTAAAACAGAGCTTTTGAAAGAGCAATGGTGGGTGCGAGCTCACAACGGAGACCTGCATGATGAAAGGGGGACATTCATTTGGGAAGAATATTCTAGGGCGGGGAAGCTGAAAGGGCGAGGACTACGCCCTCCATCTTACCCCGGATCCTCCATTTTTGGGTAGCCATGTGCTCGGCAAGGCTTCTTCCCGGAAGCCCAAGCCTCTGCTAGCCACACCCAGGACTTCTTTAAACTAACCAATGACAATCAAGGGACGTGCGCGCCATAGAATAACCACATCCTGTGTAACAAGACACCGACTTGCGCCTGGCCAATCGGCAGGGTCCACAGTCATCTCTCCTCCCCTTACTCCAACCCCCCTATTAAACCCCTCTTCCCACCAGGCTAGTTCTCTCTGCCACTTGCAGCTGCATCAGTAAGGAGGGTAGGGGAGCCAAGCCCGGGTTTGAATAAAAGACTCTTTGCTTTTGCATTGGACATGGCTGGCTCCCTGGTGTGGTTTCTTGGGGATCCTGAGATCTGGGCATAACAGAAGCAAATAAAAAGTCCTCAAGAAGGAAAATAGTCTGGTATGGCTGGAGCTAGGGCTGACTGAGCCGCACCAGCTCCAGCAGCCTCATCCTCACAACCATGGCTTAAGCAGTCTCAACTTGCCATGCCCTTTGGTCAGATGTAAATGCACAGCAACCCCATGAGTAAGCATCGTTCCTCTTTTACAGAAGATAAAACTGATGCTCATGAATAAGTTGTCCGAGGTCATCCAGCTAGTAAAAGACTAAACTTGCATTCTAAGGTGGACCCTTCTGACTCCAGAATCCATGCTCATAACCCCTGCCCCTCAACCCTATACCTGCAGGTATGGTCCGAGCGAGCATTCCAGGCAAGGTCAATGAATGAAATGTCTGTACACCTC
This sequence comes from Myotis daubentonii, assembly GCF_963259705.1. Lineage (NCBI taxonomy): Eukaryota > Metazoa > Chordata > Mammalia > Chiroptera > Vespertilionidae > Myotis > Myotis daubentonii. The sequence continues at coordinate 42,626,655 of NC_081852.1, forward strand.
AGTCAGAAAACTACCTTCAAGACATACAGGCTCAGCTGAGGTTTCAGTTATCCATTAGGGAAAAAACATGACATGACTCTTAATGATTCAGGAACGAACCAGGCAACCACGATAGTAATCAATGTGTAATCCTAAGTAATTCAGTGCCAAGTAATTGTTATATCTATGCCAAATTTCAAATGCTACAGAAGGGAAGGGGGAAAGAGTTAAATGATTTTTGCCAGTTTCTATTAATGAAGTGATTTAATATTGGCGATTGTGTAACAAAATGGGAATCCTTGTACACTGCTGGTGGAGGAGCAATATCAATTGATAACATGTTATGAGGTATTTCGCAAGATGTACCAAAGTCTTTTAAAAGAGGCAATATGATTTTCACCCAAGAACATGACTCTACGTTTCTGTACTAAGGGATTGATTGGCAATGAAGACAACGGATGTTCATCTCCACATTTTTTATAACAAAGACTGTGACAACCACACCCAACGGGGGAGTGGTAAAATGAATTATGATATAATGGAACACTGTGTAACCTTTTAAGCTGTTTTAGAAAAGAGTTTCCTAAATGAGAAACATGTTCATAGTATAAATAAATAAAAAAAACAGGTTAAGAAGTAGTACCCAGTGTGATTCCAATAGACTAGAGTCTGAATCCATCTTTTTTTAAAAAAATCTACAAAAACGAAAGATAAAGAAAAAACATTGGATGGAAATACCCACAATGTCCATTGTGATTATCTCCGGTTGGTGATTTTTGCATTAATTTTATTTTCTCATATACTTACCAAAATTTCCAAATTTTATTCAATATATTACTTTTTTAAATCGGGGTAAAAAGATTTTCAAAAAGAAGAACTAGATTACAGCATACACTTTGTCTAAAAACATGTGCTCTGCAGTTTGTAGTGTATGTGCACACAAGCGCGTGCACACACACACACACACACACATACACACACGGTTGCTGGGGAAACCGTTAGCCGATGGGAAAGAAACATAGTTGTGTTTACACAGATGGAACGTTGTGGCCCAACCTTTTTTTTCTGTTCTGGCCATGGAAAGAGAAAAATAAGGAGTCCACACCTTGGCACTTACCCTCTCTGTGTTGTGGTTTTTTCATCCATAAAATGAGATTAAGGGCATTCACCTCTTAGAGTTCTTATGCCAATTAAGAGATATAATACATTCAAGATATAGGACAATGGCCCATAATCAGCACTCATTGAGTTAGCTATTAGTATTATTATTATCACTATTGACTCTAAAACTGCTCTGAAGTCTGAAGGAGCAGATTAGGGTGAAACAATAAGCCACAGAGACAAGACATTTTTTACCTGAAGCATCCCAAGTAAAAAGTTCAAGTTATCCTTAAAATAGACTTAACAAAACCAAGTTTAGGCTGAGAATCCATTGAAAGTCAATGGCAGTCAGTGGGAGAAAGGCATCCACTATACCCAGACATGGATTTCCTTAAACCTGGTTCCAAATAGTGCTCACCCATAACAATTTGAGATATCAAATAACCATTAAAAGTTAACTAAAGATATACTTCAAGACCCAAGTGACTAGATTATGTGTAGTCATCCTGTTATCCCTGGGAAAGTGGAGCTGATTGGCCCCTTCACTTCCAGCGGAGCTCAGAACCATTGGATTTCCTCAGAACCACCTAAGGCAGTGGTTCTCAACCTTGGCTGCAATTAGAATCACCTGGGAATCTTTTTAAAATCCTGATTTCTGGGCCTCATCCTCTGGAAATTCTGTTTCTTTGTTACTAATGTGGCCCTACCCCATAACAAAGATACAGAATTTCCGGAGGATGAGGCCCAGAAACCAGGATTTTAAGAAGATCCCCAGGTGATTCTAATGTGCAGCCAAGGTTGAGGCTGCACATTAGAATCACTGACCTAAGGATCCCACTTCTGGATAGCTCTCACCACCTGCCTTGAATCATGTTAATTCCACAATAGACTGTGTGGGAGACACAGCTGTGACCCAGACACTAACCCATCCACAGGAGCCATGAGGCACAAAGAACAGTGAGAGCAATCACATGAAGGAAATCCCACTCCCAAGCTGAAAGTCCAGGAGGGCTTCCTGGAACTGGCATTGAAGGACATGAAAGGTTACAACAAGTGGAGGTGGGAAGGTGTCAGGCAGGAACAGAGCACAGAAGTGGAACCAACCAATTTGCCCAGCTTTTGCACAGCTTTTTCTATCTAAGTGGTCTTTGTCAGGATATTTAATTTCTTTGAGCTTTAGTTTCCTCATCCATAAAAATCGACATAATAGGACTCTAACTTTTCAGTTTGTGAACACACCTAAAACAGTGCCTGGCACATTGTAGCCATAATCTTACTAATGATTATTCTTCAGGTCAGTTTCCCCAAATGAAGTTATGGGTTTAATGCAATCGTGACTCAAATTCTAAACTCAGCCTTTTGCATGAAGCCACCCCCCTCCTCTCTGCTTCATCTTCATCTCCCTCATGGCCATTTGTTCACTCAGTCCTTCATTCAACAAGCTTCTATGGGGCATCTCTCTGTACCAGGCACTGTACCAGGTGCCAGGGACAGAAAAACAGATCAGACACAGTTCCTACTCTCAAGGAGCTCCTAGCCCTGGTCATAACATGCCCACAGTACAATTATTTGTAAACCAATCAGTTGTCTCCACAAGACAACTCCTTAAGGACTGAGACAACACCTCTCTATCTCTACCGTGTGGTGTTCACAGCAGATGCTAACAAATACATCCATTTTAATTGGACTGAATTGAATTGGCTAATGCTTGCATATATTATTTCAGCTAATTCTCACTGCAGCTGTGTGGGGTAGGTTATTATTACTGTTATCTCCATTTTTCAGATGAGGAAACGGAGACTTAATGAGGTAAAGCACATGTGTGTCTTCATAGAAAATCCTATAAGAATTTTATCACGTGGCCTTTGCACAGATGCCAAATGACTAGTAAAGGTGTACAAATATCTCAAAGGGCAAACCCCATAAATTGGGTCACAGAAACAGTAGTATAGAACTCAGGAAATGAAAGAAAGGAAAAGGCCACCCCAAACCCTCTCCAGCGAACTAGAGGAGAGAAGCAGAAAGAACAGCACGGAGCTTCATGACCTGTCTCTGACCTTTCAGGACAGAATTCCGCTTGGTTCAAGAGGTGCAGAGCAATGTCTTCACCTTTAAGAGATAGTACAGGTAACTAGAGGCTAAGGTAACTAATGTTTTTTGGGTGGTGGCATATGCCAGTGAAATGTAATGGGCTCTTTGTTTCTGAGTGGTTAATACCCATTAATGGTTCTAACCCACTGATTCACTTGGCCAGAAAGAAACTGTTCTGATGCCAACACACATGCTGGGCCATTAATCACCCCTGCAAGACACGGAGTGTCCTGTTTGACTTCTCTGTGTTTTTCCCCTGTATCATCAGGGCCCGACACATGACCTGCTGTGTTGCAAGCAGGTGCCAGAGACTGAAAGTTCATGGAAAAGAAGAAAAGCTGTTCCAAGGGAAGGAACTTTTTCCAGACTACCAGGCAATAGCGGAAGCTCTAGGACGCTTTCCCCTTAAAGGAGATGAGAGAAGTGGCCCTGGCCAGTGACATGGGATGTGAATGGGGGTCCAAGAATGGGGTCTCTTCCTCAATGGCCCAATATGCAAACTCAAATGGGGGACCAGGCATGTAATACATCAGAGTGAAAGAGGTTGGGTGGGGGAGGTGGATAGGGAGTAGTGGGGTCTGTGGCAAATAGCAGAGCACCTGCTCCTCCCGATTTCGACCCATCAACATGCAACTCCGTTGATTGTTGCCATGTGGGTTGCTGGACCCACATGGCCAGATCTTCCAATTTTTCAAGAGAAGCCAGAATTCTGGATATTTATGAGAAACCTGATTTTTAAATGTTGGCAGTAAATTAAAATTCTTTAAGCACTACAAAACAAGCAAAACCCATCTGCAGACCAGATTTGGCTCATGGGCTGACCCCTTAGGACCTTTGGGCTGCAGAGTAAATGGAAAAGTCATGCCTCTAGGGGGTGCCAATGTCAGGGATGGAAGAAATTCCCTGGGCAATGGCAGCCAAGTTGCAGGGGATGCTTGAGGGTCATGGAGAACCTGGGAAGCAGAAAGCAAGAGGCAGTAGGAGCAGGACAGGGGCTGGGTAAAGATCAGAGGTTCAATGTCAAGGCCAGCTGAGGCTCTTCTCTCGCTGTTTAGAGCATACAGGCTCACTGAAGGACACCAAAGAGAAATAAGATGACCAGAACTCAGGATGAGATTCCACTGGCAACTCCACCACCATCATAACCTTCTCTCTCTGGACTTCCTTGGAAACCACAGAAATAATGACCTGCAGATGTTGTGTAAACAACCTCAGAATACGTGACTTTGTCCTATACACCAGCCACAGGTCAGCATGATGGCAGAGGGGAACCTCATCCAAACTCACACTAGCAGGGCCATCTGCCACCCCTCAAGCTGCGTCACTGGCTTTCCCAGTCCAGCTCACTTGTCACGGGTGTGCAGTGTCTCCGTCCCTCACGTGGCTCTGCTGTGGGAGGCAGGCTGACCTTTCTTAACCTCCTCTCTTCAGCCCATTGCTGTTTACTGCTGTTTTCTAAGATAAGATACAGGGAGGCTACAGTCACATTTTTGCCAACACCTATGGGACCCCACTGGAGGGTCTCTGGAAGGTCTCGGGTTAGATGCAATTGGAGCAGACTGTTCTAAAGTTCCACGAGATTCAATGAAGGAGAAGCCCAAAACTACTGTTATCCAATCAGACATGCATGCAGCAGACCTCACGCAGCAGTGAGTCCCCATCCATTCATGCCTTATCTTTGGCAAAAGAACCAAGAAGACTCATTCTTGGCCCTCAGGAAGCCTAGAGTCCAACCCTCTATTTTACAGATAAGGAAACTGAGGTCTCATTAGGTAAAGTGACATGGCCAATGTCTGCCATATAGTGGGTAACTCTGAAAGTTTGTGGCACTAGTTTTGTCCAAAAACAATTTAGCTCATTATTGTGCCCAATAAGAAAATACTTGAGTAGTAAATGCATTTGAATCAAAGGTCCATTCCCAGCTGTAACAAAATGCAAACATCTCAGAGAGGCCAAGAAACACAGAGCAAAGGTGCATAGCTTTAAGAAAACTACAAATGCTGAGTTCAAAAATGTTAGGAGGTGATTACTTATGGGCTAGAGATCATTCTTTATTTTGTCATAAAGGATCCACTACAGGCTCTCTTAAGTCAAGGTGGGAAATTTTTTTTCATGTCTAGGTCATTAATGTAGAATGACTGATTGGAGGGCTGCATAAATAACAAGACTTTAAGTATGGTTTATTTCATTTCATTTTGCTTTAGAAATCAATTACCATTTAAGAACAGGAAACATACTACCATTCAATAAGCAAATACATACATACATACATACATACATACATAGTTAAAGGAGAACAAAAATAGAATCAGATTAAGAAGAACCAAAACGTGATGCTTGGGGAGGTGAGGCACGATCCTCTTGTTGGCCAAAACTGAGAGGCAAAGATTGGATCCTCAGTCATGCCCATGCTCAGCTCTCATGATCTCTGGAACAAAGGCACAGACCTACCACCTGCTTCCATTATCACTGTTTGCTCCTCTTACCTCCTGGTGGTTCTGTTGTCAGCCCTCTGATCAGCTCACTTTATACTCATTTCCTTGGATAGCTCTCCACTCCTAGGACTTCCACAGTACCCCTACATCAGCAGGTACTATAGGCATTCAGTGGGGGACCTCGAATTGAGGGATTATGACAGTGATGGCGAACCTTTTGAGCTCGGCGTGTCAGCATTTTGAAAAACCCTAACTTAACTCTGGTGCCGTGTCACATATAGACATTTTTTGATATTTGCAACCATAGTAAAACAAAGACTTATATTTTTGATATTTATCTTATATATTTAAATGCCATTTAACAAAGAAAAATCAACCAAAAAAATGAGTTCGCCTGTCACCTCTGACACGCGTGTCATAGGTTCTCCATCACTGGATTATGATATAGACTTGGGCATGCTGGTCATGATGGGTCAGGTGCAAAAAGAAGAGGCAAAGCAAAAACGAGACACTCCATGGCCCCTGAGAAGAGAAGCCAGCCTTGTTCCTTTCTCTTCAATTTCTAGCTCAATCCCCAAGAGGCCAGCTCTTCTGCTTCTGTCTTAGATGGCCATGAGAATATATTTCTAAATAAACTATTTTACTTCAGCTATTCGGAGTGGGATTCTGTACCTTGAAACTGAAGGAAACTTGTCTAGAATATCAGGTCCTAAGCTCTTGTTTGTCCTGGTTTCTCAAACTAATCTCTCAATTGTGACTCAGGCTCCCAGATTCATGGCCCATGAGGAGGCCTGGGATAAGGGCTCTCTGGATGGATGGATAGATGCCCACAGGTGGTCACTGTCCCTCTCGACCTGGCTCTCAGCCCCCACTGTGGCTCCAAGTGGACTCCCAGTTTCTCCAAATTCTGACCAATGTAGTCACAATAAAAATCAACCAAAAGGTGAATTTTCTTTTCCCAACACTTCAAGTTCACAATGAACTCTGGCTTCCATCCAAGGTATAAGTCAGCCTCTGAATGAGGCCCCAGGGAATGAGATGATAGAATCCTTATGTTGCATTCTTTTTTCCTTCCCAAAGAACAGATGTGCACTTTATCAGATGCCTCTTTATCATCTCAAATCATCTTACTAAATTGAAAACTTTATGAGCGGAATGACTGCCAGGCCCTTCCCACTCGTCTCCCAGCTGCCAACTGCTGCTGTGGGCTCACCCGGCCCTGTGCTCAGTTGGGGGAGTTGAAAAAGTTTGAGATCAACACTTGAGGGTTTCAGCAGCATATCTTTGGGCCCGATTTTGATCTGTGGTGTTCTGCTCAATTTCTGATGCTTACCCCTATCTTATTCTCTCAGGCCAAGCTTCTGGCATGTTATTCTCCCTCATACCCTCTTCCCAGAAGAACCAGGGGTCCGTACCTTGGCACAGAACTGGAATTTTCTGTGAGTTCTAGGCAAAGCCTCTCTGATGCTATTTGTCAGGGTCTCTGGGCTCACATGAATATTGCTGCCTCCCCATGGCCCTCCTCTGCCTTTCATCAGGCCCTATGCCCTAGGCTGGCCCCCCAACCCCAACCCTGCCTGGACGACAGCTGTCACTTGGGGACTTCTCTCCAGGGGTGAGTTCTGCCCATTGGCCACACCTCCTCTGAGAGGTTGATGGTCCCCGCAACCAGTGGGGGCATTTGATCCCAGGTCCCACCCCTCCAGCCTGCCCCATTTCTCTGGTACTCTCAAAGCATGACCACTATCAATCCCATCATTAAAACTCCATCACCTCAATGGCAGAAGAAAAATAGACACTGCTGTATCCTTGGTGCTGAGCACAGAAGAAGTCCCCAGTTAGCATCTGTTACTTGAAGGAAGGAAAGTGACTCCAATCATGAAGTTGGTGTCAGAGGGCCACAGAGCTGTGGACAGGACACAAGGGAAGAGCGTAGGGCAGTGCACAGTAGGAGTTCAGCATAAGATCAAGTTCTAAACCGTGGGAGCCAAAGCAACATGGTTGGGGCAGGGGTGAAACAAAGTCGTCAGCTGAGGGCCCCTCCAAGGGTCTTTGAAGGGAAGGGCGGAAACGAGCCCTGGAGGGGCGAGCAGGAACGCCGGCACTCCCTCTCTGGCTTGGAAACGGGAAAAAACCTAAGGACCACAGTTCCATCTGGGGATCTGTACACAGGGCCCGGAAAAGGTAAGCTGTTAACCACATGGCCGGAAAATGCCCTTTCCTGACACTCCCTACAGATCTGGGCTTGCCCAGCCCAAGGGCACCATCCCTGAGCATGACCTTTCTTTCATTGCTGGCACCCACTCCAGGCTGGGGTCTGAGGCATCACACATTCAAACAAAAAGTCCTACCCCTCACTGGCCTCTTGGGACATAGAGGAGCAGGGAAGCAAGGAGGACGCCATACACTTCTGAGGCTCATGGCCCATCCACAATTCACAAGTGTCTGTCTGGCACCATTTATGTGCCCAGCCTGATGCTGGAACTAAAAAGGGAGGGCCAAGATCAAACAAGGATAAGTCACAGCTGTTGACAGTCTGGGGGATTCGGCAAGGCACACACTGAATGGTCACCTGAGATAGTAGAGGGCAGGAGGAGGTGCAGCCTCATTAATACATGAAACTCATCCTTGTCTTTTACCATCACCTCTCAAAGGCAGGGGTGGGCAGACCAAGTCTTCACAGCTCAGGGGGACAGGGCTAGTGGTGATGTATCATAGAAATGTACACTTGAAACCTATACAATTTTATTAACCAACTAGAGGCCCAGTGCATGAATTCATGCACGGGTGGGGTCCCTGGGCCTGGCCAGCAATCCGGGCTGATTGGGGCTGTCTCTCCCAGTCCCAATCAGGGTGGAGCTGGCCGGCCGGGGGGAGGGACCTCAGGAGGATAGCCAGCTGGGGAGGTTGACTGTGGGAGTGCACTGATCACCAGGGGATAGACACTCCTGTGTTGAGTGTCTACCCCCTCATGGTCAGTGCGCATCATAGCGACCGGTCAACTGGTCATTTGGTGGACTGGTCATAACAGTCGCTTAGGCTTTTATATATAGATGTCACCCCAATAAATTTAATTTTAAAACAATGTGTCGAGAGCAGAGACATGTTGGGTCTTTTTTAGACCCTCAAATCTTGAGAGGCAGAGCCCAGGACCTGTGTGGGACATGTGGGTGTCTCATGGGTATGCATTAGCCTTTTGTGGTTTCATGCAGCCCTCTATTCAGATGGGAACACTGAGACCAAGTGCTGGGAACCTGTGCCACTCCAAGTCATAACTAGAATAGGAAGAAGAACTCTAGGAGCAGAAAGGGTCTGCCAGAAGGAAGGGGCCTCATCACTCAGAGACGAGGCCCAGAGGGGGGAAGGAAGTTATCCAAACCTAAATCTACGACTCTCTCCTGCTAATGTGTTTCGAATTTGGATGCCCACACAGTTGGCTTTATGCAGACGCCCAAAACTGATGGCAAGAGTTTAGGAAATGAGGATTTAGAGCAAGGTTGATTTCTTAAATAGAGATGGACATGGCCCAGTGGCTCAGAATAGACAAGGCGGGAAACATCAGCTTCCATCAGAGCCAATAAGTAATTAAAACCATTTCCCCTTTCAGAGTCCTCATTACAAAGGTCAAGAAATCAGATCCATTATCCGGATGGCGTAACTGCAGGATGAAATTTCCTCCCCAGGTTTCCAGACATTTGCAAAGATGTGAGTGTTCAACATGGTCTTCTGGACTCTTTAGGGAAGAGACAAACATGCACAAAGTCCCAAACATCAACCAGGCCTTTCCTCCACATCTGTGTGGCTAGAGGAGAGGTGTCAGAGCTCAGCAGTGGGGCTGTCAGGATCTGCACCATCACTTCGAAGAGGACGCGAGGCGGGGGTGGGGGGAGGGTGCTTGCATGTGTGTCTGTGTGTGTGTCCCGCTAAGTACTTCCTTCACTACACAGCTAATCCGATTAGCAGCTTTAGGAAACTCTGCAATGTTAATTCAAGGGCCCCATTCATAGAACAGCCTGGCCAATGCCTGCCCAGAACTCCTATTCTTCTCACTGCAAGTAAAATGCACACAGAGGACTTTCTCTCCCCCAAGAATGCACTCTTGCCTCCTTGCCCCCGTACATCCAAAATGCTGCTGCCTCTTCCTCTGGCAGCTCCCATGCAGGGGAACTGGCTTGTTTGAAAATTGGGGGAAATTCCAAGCACAAAATGAGGCTGATTTTAACAGTGGTGTTAATCCAGGCCGCCTCCAAAGCCAGCAGCTGTGCTGAATAAAGAGGTGTCTTGAACACAGCAGTTGTAGGGCCCTGAATGAGTCACTGGCTTTCTCTGGGCCTTCATTTCTTTTTCTGTAGAATGGGGACTTGGAGCAGAGGGCAAAGTTGGAACAGAGGCTGGAAGGGAGGGCGCTCAGGGCTTATACAAAGTGTCACTGTGTTTGCTGGAGGATGAGGAGAGGGAAGGGAGCTGGATATGCAGGCTATGAACAAAGCATGGAGAGCCTTGGGGGTCAGACTAAGGAATATTTCTGGTAAGTGATGGTGGCCACTGAAGGTTTTTGAGGAGCACGCTTGTATTAGTTGTCTGGGCTGCCAACCTGGGTATGCGGTCTTTGCTCACCCCTTGGTCCAGGGCGAATACAGCCTACTTTCCAGTGATGGCAAAGGAATGCCTACATGCACCTCTGTTGGTCTCCATTCTTTCTAAGTGACAACATAGGGGAAGGTTGGTACAGGGGAGGACACAGCCTGGGAGGTGTTCTGCTACTGAGTTCTGGGCATTGGGCTCTTCTAGGAAACAGAAAGGAGGCCTCTGTGGGCATACTGCATCTCACCCCCCTGCAGGATTCACCTTTGAGCCCCACCAAAACACACAAACAAATAAACAAGGGAACTTAGCAAAGCTTTGAAATGAGATAACCTACACCTAAGAATACATCCTTTCAAACATCTGGAAGTACAAAGTAGGGGTAAAGGTGTGGTTCCTTTTTAATTTGTTTATTTTAAATCAAAGCAAATGTTTAAAGATTTATGCACAGTATTGTTCACAGTAGTAGTTTCTAGTAGGAAGAAAACATTGCAGAAAAATAAAGGAAATGGCCTCCATGCCCATCTTCACGGGATCAGCTTGATAAACTGTGGCTGAGTTGTGCATTAGACGCAATAGGCCCCAATGTTCCTCCCAAGATGCCCATCAGGTGTGTTAAATGAAAGACGCAGATTACACAAGAGGTGGTGAAAAAAATCCCTTTTGTATTTTACAAAGAACTCTATGCACATGGCCCGAATCTAGGGAGGGAAGGAGTCCAGCAAACAGATAATGACGGCGTCCCTGGGGCTAGGATAACAGGGGATTGGTACTTTCTACAATTTTGAACGGGGCTTTTTTTTTTTTTAAAAGCCCAACTGGCAGTATTAGTTTAATCAGCAAAAATAATGAAAATATTCCCATTCTGAAAATAAAATAACTATTCTAGATAGATGCAAAGTACTTTTGGCCCTCAGAGAAAAATAATCAGGATAAAAATTACCTTATCAGAAAAACACACTGGGGGAAAAAACTCTCTCTCTCTCTATCTCTATCTCTATCTCTATCTCATCAGTATAGATAAATAGATATATAAATATATAGACATACAGATATCAAGCTTAGGAAGGAAGAAACACCAGGTAGGTACATGTTTCAAAGGCCTCTGGCCCAAGCCCCCAATATTCCCATTCTCCACTTTAAACCTTCCCAGGTCAGTGGTCTTTCTGCAAATAAAACAACAACAACAACTACTACTACTACTATAAAGGGGAAGAAAAAGGAGAAGGAGAAAGAGAAGGACGAGGAGGAAGAGGAGGAGAAGGAGGAGGAGGAGAAAGAGGAGGAGGAGAAGAAGGAGGAAGAGGAGGAGGAGGAAGAGGAAGAGGAAGAGGAGGAGGAGAACTGATATTGTTGAGCATTTATTATGTGCCAGACACCATGCTAAGCATTTCACACATATTCTTTCCTTTTGTCCTCAGAACATTACTATTCTCATTTGACAAATGAAGAAACTAAGGCCCAGCTCAAGGATTCAAACCCAGGCAGTCTGACCCAATAGCCATGACTGGCCAGTGCTTTAACCACCCTTCTGGAAGCAAAGCCCTGCTGAAGCTCTTCACCGCTTAGGCCCCTGGGAGATGGTTCTGTCTACCTGCTCCTTCTCCCTCCTCCACCAGTGTTGGCCAGTACCTTCTAGGTGCAGGGAGCTTTGGGGATCCAAAGATTAATAAGACATAGACTCTGCCCTCTCAGCTCACGGAGGAGAAGAAAAGAGAAGACAGGCTCTCAAGTTCTTAGACCACAAGGCTGATCATGTTGGCATTGGGCTAGTGCAGTGATTTTCAACCAGTGCGCTGCAAGAATTTTAAAACTTGCAATGCCTGACTACTTAGTCAGGGGCACTGCCCTCTTTTCCCTCAGACTGTCAAATAAAAAAATGACAACAGCCATCCAGTGTGAAAGAATCAAAATTATACCAATCTTTTTGTTGGATTAACAAAAAATATAATAAAACTTTTGGTGTGTCGCAGAATTTGAGTGATTAGCTTATGTGTGCCATGAGATGAAAAAAGGTGAAAACCACTAGGGCAGTGCCATGAAGGAGGTGAAGGCAGGGTTGCTAGGCTTCCCTTTACTGCAGCATCCCCAGGCAACCTTCCAGACAGCTGGGAATGCAGCTGGCATGGGGGCTAGCCATTCCAGGCCCCTCTCTGAGGTATCTCACATTGGCCAAGCCTGGCCCCTATGCTGTCCCATGGCAGTTCTCCAGGAACAGCATAAGGGTCACTGATAGGGGCAACCCTGAGCATTCCATAATGGTGATGGATGTCAACTAACTGCTGTGCTAGCCCTGGGAGAGAGGCAGGTCCTCAAGCCAAAGACCAAGACTCAAGAGGCCTCATTGGATCCTACATGGCCACCCCTCCTGCTTTCCAAATCAATATGTACCAATGCAGAGTGTAAACTGGTACAACCACTTTGGAAATCTATTGGACAGTAGCTACACAAGCTTAACGTATGCAGCATCTTTGACCTAGCAATTCTGCTCCTGGTTCTATGCCCAGTAAAAGTGAGGGCTTGTGTTCACCAAAAGACACATACAGTGGGGCCTTGACTTACAAGTGTCCCGACTAACAAGTTTTTTGAGATACCAGCTGTCTCTCGGCCGATTTTTTGCATTGAGTTGACAGAGTAATTTGAGTTAACGAGCTCCTTAGCGAGCTCCTTAACAAGCTCGGTCTAGGAACGAATTAAACTCGTAAGTCAAGGCCCCACTGTACAGAAATGCCAGCAGCAGCTTTATTTATCATAGCAGAAAACTGAACTGTCCAAATGTCTGTGAACAGAAGAACAAATACACTAGGGTACTTTCATATAACAGACTACTGCACGACAATGAAAGAGAACCAACTACTGCTTTACTCAACCATGTGGGGGAATGTTGCAGCATAAAGCTGAGTGAAGAAGAAACACAAAACTACACCTACCACACGATTCCTTTACGCAGGTAAAAGGAATCTGCAGTACAGAGGTCAGACTAGTGGCTCCTGTGGGAAGGGCACTGATGGGAGGGGTCATAAGGAGTTCAGGAAATGTTCCATACTTTGGTCTGGGTGGTGGTTACATGGACGTATGTAAAAGCTCATTACATTGTACTAGAGGCCCGATGCACGAAAATTCGTAAAAGAGTAGGCCTTCCTTCCCCTGGCTGCCGGCACCGGCTTCCCTCCAGCACGTGGGACCCAGGCTTCCTCCTCCGGCCGCTTGCAGGCACCCAGGACCCAGGCTGGCTTCCCTCGGGCTGCCCACAGGCACCCGGGACCCAGGCTAGCTTCCCTCCGGCCCGGCTTCATCAGGAAAGACATTTGGAATGACATCCGGAAGACGTCTGGTCTAAATAGCATATTACCCTTTTATTATTATAGACTAGGGGCCCAGTGCACGAAATTCGTGCACTGGGTGTGTGTATGTGTGTGTGTGTGTGGGGGGGGGGGGAGTGTCCCTCAGCCAAGTCTGCCCCCTCTCACATACTGGGAGCCCTCAGGCGTTGACCCCCATCACCCTCCAATCGCAGGATCGGCCCCTTGCCAGGGCCTGACGCCTCAGACAGAGGCGTCAGGCCTGGGCAGGGGACCCTCATTTCCCCCCATCACTGGTTCTGCCCCCAGCCCAGGCATGATGCCTCTGGCCCAGGCGTCAGGCCTGGGCAGGGGACCCCCAGACCCCTTCGATTGCTGGCTCTGCCCCTTGCCCAGGCCTGATGCCTCAGCCAGAGGCGTAGACCCCCATCACCCTCCGATCGCCTGATCGGCCCCTTGCCCAGGCCTGACGCCTCCGCCAGAGGTGTCAGGCTTGGACAGGGGACCCCCATCTCCCCCAGATCACTGGCTCTGGCCCCCGCCCAGGCCTGAGGCCTCTGGCCCAGGAATCATGCCTGGGCAGGGGACCCCCATCTCCCTCTGATCGCTTGCTCCACCCCCCGCCCAAGCCTGACGCCTCTGACCCAGGCTTCAGGCCTGGGCAAGGGGACCATCATATCCCCCCAATCCCTGGCTCAGCCCCCCGCCCAGGCCTGATGCCTCGGCCAGAGGAGTTGACCCTCATCACCCTCCAATCACCAATCACCGGATCGGCCCCTTGACCAGGCCTGAGGCCTCCGGCAGAGGTGTCAGGCCTGGGCAGGGGACCCCCAGCTCCCCGCGGTTGCAGGCTCCGCCTCTGCCCAGGCCTAACGCCTCTGGCTGAGGAGTCCGGCTCGGGCAGCGGGGACCCGCAGCTGCAGCGGCCCCGCGATCGTGGGCTCCGCTTTAGGCCCAGGCAAGGGACCCCTAGCTCCTGGGACTGCCAGCTTCGACCGTGCCCAGCTCCCATTGCTGGCTCCACCCCTACTTCCTGCTATCACTGGCCAGGGCGGAAAAGGCACCTGATTCTCCGATCATGGCTGGGGGACAGCGCAAAGGCGGCCCCAGGGCCGTCTTTGCCCTGCCCCCCAGCTCTTAGCTCCCCCCTGGGTTTCTGATCACTGTCAGTGGCAGGGGGCTTCTTCCTGCTTTCCCTTTTGCCCCCCTGCATTGTGCCTACATATGCAAATTAACCACCATCTTGTTGGCAGTTAACTGCCAATCTTAGTTGGCAGTTAATTTGCATATAGCCCTGATTAGCCAATGAAAAGGGTATCGTCGTACGCCAATTACCATTTTTCTCTTTTATTAGATAGGATGTTTGGGATATATGAATTTCACTATTTTTAAGAAATGCAAAAAAAATTTAAAATAATTTAAACCACACAAAGATTACAATCGTGTCAACCTCTCTAGACCTCCAGGTAAGAAGTTGGGTAAGACTATGCTAGTTGGAGTGGTAGAATTATGAAACAATGCTTCCTTCTGTTAGAGCTCAATTAAGGTTGTGTATGTTGCTGAATAAAATAAAGTTTATAATACTGTTTGTACACTTAAGATGTGTTAAGAGAGTAAATCTCATGTTGTGCTCTTACTACAATAATTTCTAAAAGCCTTGAGCAAAAAGGAAAAGAGGATGGCAGGAAAGAGTCTCAGGGGGTCTTGGGTAGCAGAGACAGTGTAGCATCAGGCACAAATGAGTTTTGTCACCAAATAACAAGCCATTGTCAGCCACAGCAGCTCATCAGCCCCACAGTTCAGCCCCCCAGGCTGCTTCTGAGAAGGTGATTCCACAGAGCTGGGGTATCTGAGCAAAATGGGCTGGGAGGTGGGGAACACTCAAAAGATCAGTCCCATTACTGTTCACCCTGAGGTGGAGGCAAGAAGGGAAAGTGGAAGACAGAAATCCAAGTCCGAAGCCCACCCATGTTTCCTGGCCCCAGGGAACTTCCCCCTGGGTTGTCAGCCAAATGTCAGCCATGGGCAAACATTGCCAGTGCTAATCATGAGCATCACACATGCCTTAAATGCATCCCATCCAGAATCCACTTCCAGTTGGGAGTGACGGATCCCAAGGCCCAAGTCCTGAGAACCTACACTGAGCTCAAGTCTAAACCCACTAAGGCAGGTGAGATTTTCTTAGCAGGATCAGCACACTTGGTGGCTCCAGCTCCACAGCCTTGGTTCTCCACAGAAAAGTGGGCACTGGCCTGACAGGTCAAACACTGATGACTTGTGACCCACATCTACCCCTGGTGAATCCCTGACCCCTCCTTCTGGGACAGGGCAGGGCAGGGCGACGACACAGGACTTACCTGTTCGATGTCCCGTTTTCTCAACTGACTGTTTGATCCAGTCTTGGGTCTTGTCAATCTGAAATAACTTCAGGTCTTCTTCATCTAGGGCAATGTCTCCCCAAAAGACAGCTGAGAGAAAAAAACATAAGTGGGTCAATTTAACCTGGAGGTCAAGAAATGGATTTACTAATGTCCCAGAAGGCATTGGGTGTTGGATAGCAAACCCTAGAAAAGACAGTCCAGCCAATCCAATTTTATCCTGACACAGGGCTGGTAGAGAAGAAGGAAAGACTAATAATAATTCTGTGCATTAAAGCCACAGGGCTGGGGCCAACTGTCATAAAGATCAAAGGCCTAGGTCTGTAAGGTAATTTGAAAGGTCACCTGTCTTTCTCTAGCTGTAGGATACTCTGGGAAAAACCACCACAGTAAGGACAGCTGTTTCTCTCTTCTTCAGAGTCCCCAGGATATACATGACAAATCAT
The DNA here is from genome assembly GCF_963259705.1 of Myotis daubentonii. Lineage (NCBI taxonomy): Eukaryota > Metazoa > Chordata > Mammalia > Chiroptera > Vespertilionidae > Myotis > Myotis daubentonii. The sequence continues at coordinate 42,642,971 of NC_081852.1, forward strand.
AATGTGGTAAATAACACTATTGTTCACAATATTTGCTGTCCTTCCCTGGGGGAAGGTTATACTTCCCTGCCGCACTGATGTCAGGATGAGCCACTTTACCTGCTGACTAATTAAGCACGGGAGGAAGCTTGGAGAGCTAGTACCTGATTCTCCGTGTCCTCTTTTCCCTTTTCTAGAAGACAAGCCATGTTCCAGATGGGGGTGACTCTATCATTCTGGGTTCTGGAGTAAAGATCATGTGGAGCAGTGGGATGGCTGATATGTAGCATGAATGAGAAATACAAAAACTTTAAAAAAATCTTTATTGTTGAAAGTATTATATACGCCCCCCTTTTCCCAATAAAAACCTTTATCTCTATATATAAAAGCCTAAGTGACCAGAACGCCAGAATGACCAGTCGCTATGATGAGCACTGACCACCAGGGGGAAGATGCTCCATGCAAGAGCTGCCCCCTGGTGGTCAGTGCGCTCCCACAGCCAACCTCCCATGGCTGACCAACCTCCCCTGGTCCCTCCCTGTGCCAACCAACCTCCCGTGGTCCCTCCCCCGGTCCGGAAGGCCCCATCCGGCAGCCTGTGGCCAGCAGGAAGGCTCCAGCTGGAAGCCAGAAGGCCCCAATTGGCCCTGATTGCCGGCCAGGCCTAGGGACACCACATGTGCATGAATTTTGTGCACCGGGCCTCTAGTTTATTATAAGCATCTGAGAATTGAGGCTATTTGTTACTGGAGCATAACCTCTTCATCCTGACTAATATAGAAGTTGCTATCAAAAGTGGCATACTACTGTAACAAAAATACGTCATCTTTGGGCAATCCAGGGGGTGTCAAGGAAACTGCTACTACAGGCTGGAACGAAGTGACCTATATTATGCAGTGATGAAGTAGTTGGCAATACTATTGCCTGCATTAGCTTGGAAGGCAGATGGTGAGCTAAATGAGCTTATGGCTTTACGTGAAGACACTGGAAGTCAGAATGTTAATTTCATGCTTTGGTTGCCATTAGCTGTGTTTGACATGATACTACAAGAAAGATATTGGATTTTTGTTTTTTTTTGGGGGGGGGTTGTTTTATTTTGCATCATATCTCTTAAAAATATATTTTTTAAAACATTTAAATTTTTATTGATTTCAGAGAGGAAAGGAGAGGGAGAGAGAGAGAGAGAAACATCAATGATGAGAGAATCATTGATCGGCTGCCTCCTGCACGCCCCCTACTGGGGATCGAGCCTGCAACCCAGGCATGTGCCCTGACCAGAATTGAACCGTGACCTCCTGGTTCATAGGTCGATGCTCACCCACTGAGCCACGCAGCCGGGCTAAAAATATTTTTTATTGATATTTTTAGAGAGAGGAAGGGAGAGGGCTCACTCCAAAACCAACAGAGACCTGGATTTATCCCTTGGGAGTGACCTCCAGCAGGTATTCATCTCACCTCATCCCACCTCCACCATTTGGGCCATTTCCTGATTTTCACTTCGACACTTAGAACTTGGGCTTGCGGGTGCTTTATTTTTCAATCAGCTTTGCGCTTCCGGGTCTGATCACAAATGTTGCATGGAAGAGCTGCTTCCGGAACGCGAATGGCCCAATTAAAGCAATATGGAACCACAGGCATTGCCTGTCCTGGGGAAAAGGGAGCTTGGATGGCGTGTGTGACACCGGGCCAGCGACTTTTCCCTTTGGTGGCCCTTTCTTCATGCGTTCAATGAGACAGCTGCAGTGTTTTTCAAGCGTGGTCCACAAACCACTGAATTAGAGTGTCTAAGGATGCTGCTGATATTAAGATCCCCAGGCCTCAACTCAGATTTATGAAATCAGAATCTCTGGGGACAGGGCCCAGAAATAGGCATGTTCAATTCATGCCCCGCCCCCTGGCCAGGAAACTCATCCACACTGCAGTTTGGAGATCAGTGGAGCCCATGGTCTCTGAGGTCTCTGCAGCTCTAACGTTTGATTTCCCCACAATTTCCATGAGTGATGTGCAGAGTACCCACCCAGGGCCTGCTGCTTGTCCACCCCAATAACAAGCCACTCAGGAAGGACCTCACTAATGTTCCAGGAGATAGTCACCTAGAGATAAGCCGAGATTATTGGAGGAACTAAATATGGAATATTTGAACCACTGAAATTCCTCTCAGCAAACAGGCTGAGGTGGGTGGAGGGGCCAGAGGCCGGGCGAGTTACAGGGAAATCCTACCCAGAGACACATTTAGTTCACTTCAAGTTTCCAGCAGAGGGATTTAACAGGTTTAAAGCAGTTTTCTATGAATCTTTGTCAAGGGAGTGTATGTACAAACAAACAGGGAGGGTTTTTGTTGTTGTTTTTTTTTTTTTTTTAGTAAAAAGTTAATCGGCTTAAAGTGTGCAACTAAATAAGCAGAGCTTACATTAAAGTGACCCGCAGAGAAAGGACCCCATGGAAAGAAAGTTCTAGGAAATACAATATGGCCTCTATGTTCTTTTGTAGTTTCACGCCATAAATATTCATGGGGTGGTGTTAATGGGGTCCACAGCTCCATGCAACCACAATAGTTTTTTTGTTTATTCTCAGGACCATGAACTTTGAAACCATGAACCTAAATTTTCAGAACTCTGCATTCAGGCGCGTTTGCAGAGCAGGAGGGGAGAGGTTCAGGCTAGCGGAGGACAGAGGAGAGGAAATGGGTGAGATGTGAATCATGCCTCCTGGATCTTTCCGTTGAGATTAAAGAGTAGAATCTGTTTAGTATGGGAGGCCTTCTGTCTCCAAGGTCTCCAGCTGCTCCAGGGGGAAAATGGCCTTCACGGGATAGACAGTGCGGTTACTCAAGCACAGGGCAGATTGGAGTGGGGAGCTGGAAATATTTTCATTGGATCAAACAGATTTGTTGCATGTTTTACCTTGAAGACTTAAAAAAAAACAAACTAATTTGAATCATGAGATTTCTAAGATGGATAGAATTTAAAAGTCATCTAAGCAATATCCTTATTTTTCATATGAGGAAATTGAGGTCCAAGAAAGCTAAGAGACTTGCTCAAAATATTACACCAAGAAGCCATGTTCTTCCCCTACAGCAGGGATGGTAATTATGAACAACCATGTGCCCCCCTTACCCCTGTCCCCCAGGGCAGATATCTCTAATGGATCATGGCCCTTCTGTCGACTGAACCTGGACACAGCCTTCAAATCCGTCTCAACACAGTGCTACTGAGCACCAGCACAAATTGCTATGAATGGCAAATGAGTTGGGAATTATCTGCCATCTATGCCCTACACCATGCTGGCAACATCCATAACACATTGCCCATTTGTTCCAGCTAAGGATTTTGTACTCAAAACTACTTACAGTCTGAACTTGGGTCCAAGAGTCCACACCAGCAACATAGAGGACCTGAAAAACTATAGCTCAATCAGGACCTAGGAGAGCGCCACACACAGATGGGTATGACATTGCAACTCAGCTCTGAAAACCAATTCCACCTCAAGAGAATCCTCAGCCCTGACTTCCACCTTGGCTGGCATCATTCTATTTTACAGGTGACCCAAGAAGGTCTGTCTGGTGGCCACCTTGCTCAAGGCAGATATGGCCTCCCAACTTGACTCTTCGTCTATATCACAATATTGTTGCACCAACACATTTCAGAGCATGTCACAGCTTGGCTTCCAAACAGGACTTCCTTGGCTTAAGAAACACCTACTCAGCTAATTTCACAGAAAAAAAAAAAAAAAAGGTTACCCACCAGATTGGCATGAGCAATAGGCCATACTTGCAAGGCTATTTAAGTTTTATAGCTCCAAATAGGTTTCATCTCATGTGCCAACCCCACTCACGTGGTGATGTTTCTGTGGGCACTTCTTGGACCCATAAGACAGAAAGCCATGATCAATAGCCATGTCTGCTGTTGGCACGGAGGAGGGACATCAAAGGTGCCACACATTGGCCACTTACTAATGTATGTTGTAAAGATACTGAAAAATTTTTCATCCGTGTAAATGAATATGTGTGGCAAGCCCTATGCTATGATTAAAGTTATTCTTTTTATACTTACTCTCCACCCTCTCTGTTCCACTCTGCCCAGGAAGGCTGAGCCTGTGACTGCACCCTCTGCTTCCCCCTGGCTTCCGCTTGCAGTCTCTGGAGGAGACTGGCAGGCCAGAGGGAGGAGGAGAAAGCGAGGCAGGCAGTTCTTCCCTGCCCTGGTGCTGTGTCTCCAGCACTGCCCTCCGGAAAGGTCCCAGCTTCTGTGACCCTGCTCCCTCCCCTGTCCTTTCAGCCACAGGGGTAGCTCGCTGGTCTAGTCTGTTCCCGTAACTCTGCCTCTTTGAGTAGTCCCTTCCTTAAGGTTTCTTCATCTGAAACATCTGGGGTAAAGTCTGTTTCCTGCTGGGACCCTGGCTCCAACAGCCATTCTAAGAAAATTCTTCCATTATTTTCATAGCTAAATAGAAAGATGGGATTCAGACGGGTAAAGCGAATGGCTACTTTGGCCTAAGATGACACTTTTCACTGCTTAATTCCAACAGAATATGACTCATTGCTCTCTCACACCTGCTGCATTCCCGCGGCCTGAGCTCACATGGCCTCGGCTCAGTAATGGGGAGAAGGGTACAGTTTAGGTCCTAAAGGCCAGAAGTTTCTTGGGCTCTAATTTTGCACCTTATATGCCTGATTCCAGGCCCAGCCACATCTCATAAGCCCTAATATCTCCACTGTGGAATGACCTCCCATTGAGCCGTCAGTTAGCAGTGCAATTCTGTGTGACTCATTCTGAAGACGAAGGCCCACTGGAGACCCTAAGCCGTGCAGAAAGTGGAAAGACACAGCAGGTGGAGAGCAAAGGGGACCTGGGATCTACCTCCAGCCAGGCCAGCTGCTATCCACATGACCTTGGATAAGAAACTGCCCCTCCTAGGCCCTCAGGGTTCTCACAGGAAACATAAAAAACTTACTCCCAAGGGTTTCTTCCAGCTCTAACATTCTACAAGATTTTACTCTAAGATCTTACTTTGGGTATCTCCTTAACGTTCAGTTAATGATAATGGGCCTATCATCATCTTGCTAAATTTTCTTTGCAAAGTTATAGTAAGTTCAGTCCACTGTGGTAGAGATTGCAGACTGCCCACCAATACCTTTCTGCCCTTCTTTCAAAATAACAGGACCTCTGATTTCCAGTTCCAGGCCTTCCAGAAGAAAGATTTCCCAGAATTCCACATAGCTATCTGTGCCATGTGACTGAGTCCTGGCCAATAAGATGAAAGCTGAAGTGACAAATGGCATTTCCTGGGAAACAACGTCTCACATACTCTTTGCCCACTTTTCTTTTCCATGCATAGACAGTGTTTGTGATGGTTTAAGCTCCGATTACCATCTTGGACCATGAAGACAAGGTCTCAACCTTGGGTCCCTGAAGGAGATTGGATCTTCTGGAGCGGAACTACCTTATTGGGCCTCCACTGCAGACCTCCAGACCAATGTGAGGAAGAAACTCCTAGCTTTTCTAAGCCCATGTTCCAGCTATGGCCTCTCGGCTCTAAATCTACTCTGCTTAGCCATGCTTTGCAATGCTGGAGCTGGGCCCTAGAAACATTTCTCCTTTGCTCTGTCAGTAGAGGGGACTAGAGAGAGGGTGCTGTAAGAGGAAGGGGCTTCTCTTATTGGTTCTGCTGCTCTCATCTTTCTTATCCTATGGAGTGGCTGCCAGCAGTGTTCAGGAAACTCCCTGGCGCCCACCCTTCAGAGTTTTGCCAATAGTCGAATGGGCAAGTCCTGGCTCATCAGCCTTTTCCTGCAGCATCTCTGCGAACTTCTCCAACCTCCAGTGGGTCACAGCCACACCTTCTCCTGTGAAGTTAGAATTTCAGCCCACTTGGGGGGCGAGGGGTGGGGAAGGTGGCTCTCCCACGTTTATTCCTTCCCTAGTAGTTGCTCCCTACAGCTGCTATTTCTGTTGTCTTTAGAGTTCGCCTACCTCCTTTAGTAATCAATCCCTTTTTGCTAGTTAATAACCTTTTATATTAAAATTTTAAATTACTGGTGTGGTTTCAGTCTCCCAACTGGACTCTAAAGGGCACAGTCCATTAGCTTGGGTCCGTTACTAGCAATTTAACCTCAGCTTAACTGGCACAGCCATGCAATGGTCTCCTTGGAAAAGTGAATAGTATGGTGCTAAAGAAGCTTTGTCCTTTTTCAAAATCTCTCCAAAATGCATTTGTGACAAAATGACACACATGACAGGTAAAAAGTTGAAGTCCTTAATATTTAAGAGTTCCCTACAGAAATTTTAACAAATGAACATCTGATTAGAAAACAAAAGAGCATGAACAGAAACGGCAGGACAGCACATAACAGGAAATGAACACATCAGAAGAAATGCAAATGGTCAAAACGTATTTTTTAAAGTTTAAAATTATTTGAAAAAGACGTACAATTACAATATAAATGTGAATTAAAGAAACAGCAACATATTTTTCTCTTCTTAAACCAACAAAGGCTTTTTGGCTTTTTAAAAAATTTTATTTTATTTTCCCCATCACCATTTATCCCCTCTGTACCGTCTCCCACCTCCACCCCGCCTCCCCGGCCCCACAATCACCACACTGTTGTTCATGTCCATGAGTTCTCTCCCTCTCTCCCTCTCTCCCTCTCTCTCTCTCTTTTTTGCTCAGTCACTCCATCCCCCCAACACCCTTCCCATCACCAGAGCTGTCTGCCTCCTCTCTATCTATGAGTCTGTCTCCAACCAGCAAAGACTTTTAAAACTAGAATACAAAATGTTAACCTTAATGAGAGTGTAAAAGAATAAAAAAATATTTAAAGGGAGCTTTAAAAAGAAGAATCAAAAGTCCTAAAAGCATCTATACTTTTGACCCAGCAATTCTGTGTGTAGGTGACCTCCTAGTTCATAGGTCAACGGTAGAAAATTTTTCTAAATAAGTAATTTAAAATACATAAAAATCTAGCAATAAGAATGACTTCAGCATCATTGTTTATAAAAAGCAAAAGAATAAGATTGGGGGGGGGAGATATGTCCAACAATAGGGGATTGATTAAATAAATTATGGTGCCTCTATAGAATGGTGTACAGAACCATTTTACTAATGTTGATGTTATATATGTACATTTATTACATAAGCATCTTTATTGTCATAGAAAGAGGTTCATAGTACTAAGAGAAAGGAATACAAGCAGGTTCAAAGTGGTATATACGGCATTTTTAAAAATAGAAACATGCATAACAAAATGTTAACAATTATTCCAGGCAATGGAATTACTAGAAATTTTTACTCTTGCTCTCTACCAGTATATTTTCTAACTGTTCTCCACTGGGTGTGTCTTAGCTGTGTAGTTGGAAAAAAAAATTATGTTAAAAAAATAATCTCCCTTTTCTGCCCATCTCAAGGGCACCCCAATGCTTCCTGAGTGTGTCTTAATGAACTAACTCATTCGTGTTTCAAAGATGACTTTGCGACGCAGCTCAGCCCAGGATCTCTCTCCCATCTTCCCTTCCCTTCTATTCTCAAGGCCATAGCCCAAGTCTGGTCCTCATGCTCCCAGGCCTAGAACTCTTGGTGGTCTTCCTACTTCCTGCCTCTACAAATCCTAAGCATCATAGCTCTTCATATGACAGTCCTCTGCTCAAAAACCATCAATATTTCTTAAGGGATGGTTCAAATATGCAGTATATCAAGCCTCTAAAAAAATGTTTTTATTGATTTCAGAGAGAGGAAGGGGGGGAGAGAGAGAGAAAGAGAGAGAGAGATTAATGATGAGAGAGAATCTTGATTGGCTGCCTCCTGCATGCCCCCTCCTGGGGATCGAGCCTACAACCCAGACATGTGGCCTGACTGGGAATTGAAAGGTGACCTCCTAGTTCATGGGTTGACGCTCAACCATTGAGCTACACTGGCCTGTACCAAGCCTCTTTATTTTATTTTTTTTTTAAATATATTTTTATTGATTTCAGAGAGGAAGGGAGAGGGAGAGGGAGAGAGAATCATTGATCGGCTGCCTCCTGCATGCCCCACACTGGGGATTGAGCCCCCAACCCAGGCATGTGCCCTGATGGGGAATCAAACCATGACCTCCTGGTTCATAGGTCAATGCTCAACCACCGAGTCATGACGGCCGGGCCCAAGCCTCTTTCAATCATGTCAGTACTACTCTGCAGAGTAAACCACGGTAAACTTCCAGCTCCAGGCACATCACAACTAGTCCTGCTGCCTCGCTTTGACTCACACTGTTTCTTCTACCTGAAATGCCTTCCCCTGCATCCCACCTTCTCCACATCCCATTCATTCTTCCAGGACAAGCTCAGGGTTTACCAACCTCCTCACCAGGAAGCCTTCCTTGATTGCCTTACAGTGATGGCTACCTTTTATGAATCCCTCTGATCTCATTTTTTCACTTGACAAATAGTAGTTGAGCACCCACCATGTGCCAGGTACTGTGCTGGTGACTGGGAAACCAAATGAGTCTAGTTTCTTCCCCTTGGAGCTTGTTATCTAATGCGGTGACAGACATTGAGAAAGGAATTACACCAGGGACTGAACCCAGGTATGGACTGTAAAAAATGCCAGTCAGGGAGACAGACATGATGAAAGATTTAAGAGAAGGGACATGATTAAAATCAGGGCTCGGGCAGGCCTCAGGGGGAAAGGACATGAAAGCCGAGTCCTGGAGGATGAGCTGGAGGTGACCAGGGGGCCCGTCCAGAGGCCTTTCCAGGTGGGGGGGGGGCGATGAACCTGTGGGAGATGGAGCGTGGCGGTTAAGGGGAGGAGGCTGGATGAATAGGAGGGACAGGAGCAATGGGAAGTCATTAATGGGCCCTAAGCAGGTTGGATTTTGCAAACATGATCAGAAGTTAGTCTCAAAATGATCACTCTGCCTGCAACATAGAAAACAGACTGCAGGAGGCAAGAGGAGTTAGGCACTGTTGTAGTAGCCCAAGTAAGAGCTAATGGGGACCGGCTGGTGTGGCTCAGTGGTTGAGCGACAATCCATGAACCAAGAGGTCACTGGATCGATTTCCAGTCAGGACACATGCTGGATTGTGGGCTCGATCCTCAGTAGGGGGCATGCAGGAGGCAGCAGATGGATATTTCTATCTCTCCCTAAAAATCAATAAAAACATATTAAAAGAGCTGGTAGGGACTTAGGTCAAATAGTGGCAGTGAAGACAGAGAGAAGTGGATGAACTCAATTTTGGAAGCAGAATAGGCAGGATCTGGATTGGACTGCATGAGAGGGGGAGGGAGATACAGGTGTCCAGGTTGGTGCTTGGGTTTCTGTGTTAAGCACTAGGTGGACTCTGGTACCACCTGCTACCTCACCATGGAGCCCAGTCCTCAATGAGCACCGCAGACTCTGAGCCCAGGAGAAGGGCAGGGAAACTAGTGCCAGGTCAGCGGGAAGAACTGATCCAGGGACACGAAAAAGAGCTAAGAAGGAAGGCAGCCTGCTCCTGTGGGAAACTGGCTCCCGCAAGACTCACATCAGCTCCAGGCCAGTAACCCAGGTGGGAGGAGGGGGAGGAAGCTCGGTGCAGACTGCAGGATGAGCTGCGAGATAAGTGGCCCAGCTGGTGGAGCAGGCAGAGACTCGGGGGTGAGTATCAACACTCAAGTGCTCGTGCAGGCGAGCTTGAGAATATTTATTAGTAATTGACAGAAGTAGTTAGAGGATGGCGTGATCACAGCCAGGTCTGTAACCAATCAGCAGGAAAGCTCCGTTCCTGTTGCTATGTTTGCATCCAGGCAGAACTGTATTATGAGCGGGCTAAGAGGATACCATCAGAAACCCGCTTATAGGCATTTGGTTTATCTGTCGTCCTCTCCCTGCTTCATGGATGAGAGCGAATAAGCGGTGGAGCAATAAATTATCACTTGCCACAAGCTATGGATCCCAAGGGAACTCTCTGCAGCCCTGAAAGGGAGAGATAAGCCCGCACAGGCCCCTGAGAGATTGTCACATATAGGGAAATTCTTAAACGGGGAGCAATTATAGGACTAATAATAATACTGGCAAGGAGAAGAAGTAAGAATTAATGGCTACTTGCTAAACACTTCATGTTCACTGCCCCAATTCATCCTCCAACAAATCTATTAGATGGGTTTTACTATCGTTCCCATATTCCAGATGAGGAAACTAGGCAAAGAGGTTAAGAAACGTAGTCAAAACCACACAGTCAGTGAGGATAGACAGGCTTCACGCCACAGGCTGCCTGATGCCCAAAACAGTCTCTTAAGCAGGATGTTTTATTGCTTCTATCTCCCAGGCTGCCACCCATCCAGAGACCCCTGGGAAACATTGGCCATATAAGTCCTCTTCCTCTGGGAGATGGCTGGAGCCACCATCCTCAACAGACCCGACATCCATGCACTGCCCCAGCCAGGCCTTCTGAAAAAGGGATGGAGAAACAGAGAGGGGTACAGGTGCATTATGACACCTTGAATTACTCATTCATTCTTCCCTATGCAATGGAACTAAGAGTACTGTAAAGGCCAGAATTGCCTCGTTGCTGTTGGAGTCCTAGCCAAGGATAAAGACAAAGGGAGGGAGAAGTTTGGGTGATGGCGCTCTGGGGAAGAAGTGCACAAACATGCCCTTCGCATGGGGTGGCATGCAGATGCATGTGCTGTGTGCAGAAGGAGCCAGGAGAAGGGGAGTGGTTCCAGGGTTAGAGAGGCCATGTGCTTAGAGGGGAGAGCAGAGATTGGAGGGGTTTGTTCTACCACATACAAGCTCAATGTCCTGCATGGGTCCCAGTCCAGCCTCTCCCCTCTGCAAGCACACAGACCAGAGTCCTGCAATGCCCACAGAATCACAGGGGCCCAGACCATCTCCTGGCTGAGAGACCAAAGGAGGGAACAGAAGGAGAAGGGCTTTGTAAACCACCAGGTGTCACCCAAAGCTCGAAGGCAAAGCTGTAACCAGGTAAAAAGGTAAAAAAGATACGTGAGGATTCATATCTTGTTCTTCCTCTTGGAAAATATGTTGAGGGTTGAGAGGGAAAGGTTTGGGGACCAATGAAGTTATAGCGTCTATTCAGATTGCTTGGCTAGGTCTCTGACGCAAACGAATGGGTCCTCCATGAAATGTGAAGTGGGCCCCAATCCTGGTCATACCTTAGCTGTTCAGAATCTGGAGGCCATAGGAAAGGGGAGCAGCTGGGAGGAGCCACTGGCTGAATGAAGGCTCCCGCCCAACACCATTCACACATCTCCAAATACAGTAAGTCCTCAAAAAAATTAATTAATCAATTAATTCAAAAATGAAAAACCAATACAATAAGTCCTCACTTAATATCCTCGATAGTTCCTACAGCATCTCATGAACATTTTATAAACAAATGACATTAAACGAAACGACATTATTTGAGGATCTGCGGTAGTCAGGGACTGGCTTCTCAGGTGGGGCCCAGATACCTGGCTGGCTTGCAGGACATGGAACCTGCCACCCAGCCTAACCTCAAGAAAGACAATGAGAGTCATGGCAGATGCAGAGAGCTTGGGTTTTAGACCGAAGACTCTGGATATAGAGGAGCTACCTGCGCTGGCATTATAGGCCTTCAGTTGTTCAGATATTTGGTTTCCTGCCACTTAGAAACTTCATTGGATTTGTATGGGATGATAATAATAATAATGATATTATTTACTGATTTTTTACCATGTTCCAGGCACTATCTAAGTGTTTTGTCTATATTCACTCATTTAATCTTCATAACAGCCCTCTGTGGTAGATATGAGTAGACACATTTTACAAAAAGGAAACAGATCCAGAAAGCTTAAGCAGATCCCACAGCCATCAAGTGGCACAGCCCGGATGTGAACCTGGGCAGTCTGCCTCCAGAGTTCGCCCATTTAGCCCCTGGGCTCTCTCACAGGAATAGAAAGTAGTACTATGCACAGGATTCAATTTAACCTGCACACTTTTTACATATTTATTGAGTGTTTAGCTCCGTATCAAGTGCCTTTCATAGAACAACAAGCCTGCGAAATAGGAGTTTCTACTAACGACGTTACAGGAAACTGAGGCTTTAAGAATGAAGGATTGTTCAAGGTCTAGCAGCTGGTAAGTGACAGCCAAGAAGGAAACCTAAGTCAGCCTGACTCCAATGCTTGGGTCCAAAAAAAAACGGAGTGAGGAGGAGCCACGTGCTCAAACAACAACCATGGCCCAAGACAGGGAGTTCCATGAAAATGACTGAAAGCAGTGATCAGCGGAAGGCCCAGAACTGACCACGGGAGGTGCTGAATGAGACAACCTGCTGACCTGTCTACACTCAGCTGCCATCAGGAGCATTTTCTTGCTGAAAATGCCATGCCCTGAGCTGGAAGCTCCCAGAGACAGGGCTGAGGTCTGGTTGGCACTTAGATCTCCAGCACCTGGGGCAGGACCGTGCACATCCACGGAGTCAGCACATCCAGGGCTGCTGTGGATGGCTCTGTGGTCCAGCTACTGCCCCATCCCTCCTCTTATCTCTTCTCACTGTGCTGGACAGAGGATTAAAGGACACTCTCCCAACACACAGGACTGGGCAGAAGAAAGAAGAAAAACGGGTTCCGCTGATGTCAGAGTGGGGACCTACCTTGGCTGATACCACTGAGGACTTTTCTGTCTGCAGAACTTGAGCTCTGACTACTGATGTGGCATCTGAAGTCAAAGGAGCATCACTCTCAGGCAGGTCTCGGCAAGAAGCTCAGGTTCCCCAAATGCAAACGGAACCTTCAAGTCTGCTTATCTACCCCAGGACTGGGTCAGAGGTCAATGGGGTGTTGCTCTGGCTATTACTCAGCCCCTAATCCAAAAGGGGCCAATGTGTTTCTTTTCCTGGCCCCTCTCTCCAGATACTACCCGCCCCAAAGTGAGTCTAGGCCCGAGCTGGGACGTCTGTGTGTTTCCTCCCCCAACACTGCCCTGGCCCATCCTCATCTTCATTTACTTTAAAAAAAAAAAATCTTTATTATCACTCACATACCATAAACTTCACCCTTCACGTATTTTTGAGACCGTGTGTACCAATAATTATCAGGTCTGAATTCAAGAATCCCTAACTAACTACACTGCATGAAATCAATTGTTCATTTATTACAAAAATTCAAATTCCTCTATAGTATTTCAACAAGAATTCAAGAAGTACTTGTGAACACCTGCTCTGTGTTCTCATGATGTGCATTGGTGAACTGCCTGTTATCTTCCAGAAGGCTGTTCCCCAGAGCAGGGATTGTCCAGAGCCAGAAGGAGAGTGAGATGTGGCCTTTTCCCCAGATCTCCCTCGCCGTCGCCCTCTTCTGGCGACTCTTAGCATCAGCATAGCCCAGGGAGAGGCCAACCATTTGGGAGGATCAGAGATGGCTATAGAGGATGCTTGGAGTTGACAAAACCATCCATCCTCCGCTTTCCAGCCTTGCCCATCCATCCCATCTGTCTGTGAAGAGTCACAAAGCATGCACATTCTGGTTATCCAGCATTTCCTCCAAAATTCCTGGAGAGAAAAATGAGGCCCAATAGGCAAACCTACCTCAGGGTTATTCCTCAAGGCGGAGACCAGGAGCTGGGCGCTCTCACAGACAGACCTATGCCTCTATCACCTGGATTTGCAGCACCCCGCATCACAGAGGTGCTCAATACATTCCTCAACAAGTTGATCACTTCCCCAGCCCAGACCCCAGCTATCTACACTGCCTCCTTTGGCCGCCAGCTCACACTCATTCAAGTCAAGGATCTGACCGGTACAGGTGAAAGTTGATCCACCCTCTTTATCCCCAATCCTATTGTTGCAGCCTCAGTTTCCCTCTTCTCAAGTCAAGACCACCATTCCTACAGTGCTCCCGAGGCCTGTGATGAACTGAGATACCTCAGCCAGGGCTATGCTAATGGTTGATATTCTCTCAAATTACCCTGGAACCAACTCTTCCGCCCACCTTTCCCACCCAGAAGCCCTGCAAGGTACAGCAATCGGTGGGTATTCTGGAGGAATCTTCCTACACGATAAGAGCAAGCCCCTTAAGCCTGGTTTGATCTTCAACTTTCAAGATTCTCAGGTCTCACAACTCCCTAGGTCTTCCAGCCTCCTAGTAACCTGATCTTTTCCAGATTTCACCTAATTCTGACCTGCCCTACGCCAGCTCAGACCACAACCACTGTAGTAGCAATACAAATAATTACAGGGCCAACATCATTATTCCACTTGCAGAGAATTTCCCCATAAATCATCTGAGTCCTCCTATAATTACTGTTCCCAGTTTATTGATTTTTTTTTTTCTAGAGAGAGAGGGAGAGGGATAGAGAGAAACAGCAATGAGAGATTCATTGGCTGCCTCCTGCAGGCACCCTACTGGGGATCGAGTCCACAACCCGAGCGTGCACCCTGATCAGGAAAAGACCCTGTGACTTCTTGGCTCATGGATAGATGTTCAACCACTGAGCCACACCGGCAGGGCTGCTGTCCCCAGTTTAGAGATAAGAGAACTGAGTTTACTCGGCGTCTTCAGGGAGTGAAGAATTGGGCCACTGGCCCATGGCACCTGCCCTTCTGCGGGTGAAGACAGCCTCTTTCCTCTAGTCAATAGTACTGAGTCATTTTTGCAGGCCGCCACGTGAAAAGGCCAGGCCATGGCTAGAGGAAAACACCCCTACTCTGGGCCTCTGAGACCATCCTCTGCCCTCTGCCCGGAACGTGAATACCCCACTGTCCCAGCTGGGAATTGCCTCGGATCCATAGGTTCTTTGGAAAATGTGCTTGGGTGCTTCTGGGACTGTCCTTGCAACTAGTCTAGCTTGAAAACCGCGCCCCGCAGGACACACGAGCCGGTGGGTGGCTCGTGGGAAGCAGGAGCTGCATGGCCCCAGCCGCGGTCTGCGCCAGCAGGATCCGTGCGCCCCGGGGCGCCGCTTCCTGCCGGGATTACGGCACCTGCCGGCTTCCATCTCTTCCCGCGCGCGGGGCGACCCCCAGGCGGGGCCACAGGGGAGTGTGCGGCAACTGGAGTCAGGCACATTCTCCCTCCGCCACCCCGGTCCTCTGCCTGCGGCGAAGCTTTTCGGTGTCTAAACCTTCTCTTCCCAGGACTAACCGCAAGACGTAGGAAAACTTTGCACGAAACTTACAAATGCGGTGAAATGGGAGCCAGCGGCTGCATCTGAGCCCGGGAACGCCGCACCCAGCACCGCCGCTCCGCTCCAGCCACGCGCGTCCGGCGGTGGCCCGTGCTGACCACCTGGCTGTCAGGCGGCCCGGGCGCCCGCCCAGCCCCGCGCCCAGCCGGCCTCGGGCACCCGCCCTCATTCCCCAGATTCGCTTCGGAAACGCTCCCGCGGCCGCCACGCCGAGCGCACCGCAAACCGGGGGCCCGGACGTCCCGGTCCGAGTGGCACTGCAGCCATTCCTCTGGGGCATTGTTTTCCAGGGGAGCCCGGGGGACCTCGGGGAGGGGAGGGAGGGGAGGGCAGACCCGCCCCACAGACGGCAGTGCAGGCTTGCCCACCGCCTCATTTGCATTTCAAAGGCAAACTTCTGCTGGACTTGCCCGCCGCCTGCGGCACCTACCGGCTTTGCACGGGTCGTGGTAATGTTCCAG
Source organism: Myotis daubentonii (assembly GCF_963259705.1). NCBI lineage: Eukaryota > Metazoa > Chordata > Mammalia > Chiroptera > Vespertilionidae > Myotis > Myotis daubentonii. Next base: position 42,658,535 of record NC_081852.1, read on the forward strand.
CTGCTGCTCCGCGCCCTCCTCGCCCTCCAGCGCGGAGTAGTCCGAGGCTGCGTCCGAGCGCCCCCCAAGGCCCTCGGCGTCGCGGGGCAGCGGCAGCAGCAGCAGCAGCAGCAGCGGCCCAAGGGCCCCGAGAGCAGCCGCCCGGGGCATGGTCGCGAGGGACCGGCAGAGACCGAGGGAGTCGCGTGCGCGGAGAGCTGGGCTGAGGCGAGGAACGGTACCGGGTCGGGTCGGGGCTGCCGGGCTCGGTGGTTACGCGCGCGTGGCCAGCATGGCTCGGCGCGGAGTGAACAGAGCGTGGCGCCCCAGTCCTCGTCGGGGATCCAAGAAGCCGCCGCTCGGAGACTTGCCCAGCGGCCGAGGCTGCGGCGGCGGGCGACTGTGGCGGTGGTGGCTGTGGTTGGAACAGTGGCCGCTCCGCCCCTCTCCGCCCGGGCTGGACCACACAGCCCTCGCCAGGGGCCCCGGGCAGCCAATCACTCGGACGCCCGAGGCGAAGCCCCTCCTCTTCCCGGCACCTCCGCAACTTCGGAGGAAGATGCTGAAGGCAAGGACCCTGGTCCCCGGTGCTCCCACGGGAGAACGCAGCTCCTGAAGATCAAGGCCGGACTTTCCGCCTTGTTTGATTCGCATAACTCACTTTACAGCTCCCCAGTGCACACGTGGGCGAAGGCATGCAGCAGTGGCTAGAGCTGTCCGCTTCCCTACCAACTGCTCTCAGACAGTCGTTCCTCCGCAGGGATGAAGTCAGTCTTCTCTCTAGTGACTGAGTCTAGTCGCTTTCAGTGCAGAAAAAAATAGAGGATTTCCATCTCACCCATGAAGCGGTGCTTTTTGCAGCACCCACCTAACCTAGTGCCTTGGGAAGAATAATTTAAAATGACCGATTCCCCCTCTAAGTGACCCTATCCTTTATTAAAACAGTCTAAAATGCTTCATACAGACAAAAAGATTGACAAATGAACAGCTGTCCGGTGCTATTTGTGTTAAATTACAGACATGCTTTATTAAATAAGCCATTCAGCATTAACTGGATGGAATAAAAATGACCAATTTCTAAAGTCTGGTTATTTTATTTTTTTGTCAATTAAAAACATATGCCCAAATAATTTAGAATAATCAAGAGATATTTGAAACCCACTCCTATGTTGTCCCTTAAATGTAAAAATTGTCAGAACAGCTATTTTGATTTATAGACATAAAAAGTATTATTACCATGAGGCTTTTCAAAGACCTTTTATGCAAGCAAAACTGCCCTAATCAAGAAGTAAAACACACTAAATGTGTACAGATTTTCAGCATCACGCCCAGAACAATCTTTTTTCATTTAAACTGTAAGCAGAAAAAGTAGACTGAATTTCCCTTTTGGGTTTTCACATGGCTTCGCAGCCTCTGATGACAAAGTAGTCGACAGGGAGCCCAAAGCTTGGCTTTACACAGGACTCCCAAGTTTCCTGTATTATGATCATCTGCCTTCTCCTGTAATAACTAGGATAACAAGTCCTTCAAACCAGTGAAGGGTTAAGCTAACCACTGGGAGGGTGCTATGGGATATTTTGTCCTGGCCCTTAGGAAAAAATACGTGACCCTGCGTCATCCTATCAATTTTCATCAAATAAGCACATACGGGATGGAGCTAGATTGGGCAGGATCTGGCTAGGAACTGACAGGTGGAAGGAATGTGGGCGGAAGGATTCCACCAAATGGCAGGAAAGACCAAGTGGCCATTACACGGGCAATAGGTGTGGGAGGGGGTTGAACAGGGCTGGAAGGAGTCAAACCCAACGCCATAGTTTTCTGCTTCAACCCAGTGAAGGTCACCACCTGTCAGTAGGCAAGTCCACAGTCAACATCTAAAAGGCCGAACAAACTTGTGACACTTCCGGTCTCCAGATGGCACTAGGCAAACAGCCAACTGGCTTCATTAGCAGGGAATCCTCTGGAAAATAGATAGTCCAGGCGACCTCTTGTGCAAGCACTGAGGTTGCAAGCTTTTATTGCCTCTATTCCCCGCCTGGTAAGTAGTTGCCAGGTCTTCGCACCAGCACTTTGTCCAAAAACTTTGAAGACAGTGGTGCTACTGGATGACCAAGCTGCAGGGTTATGTCAGAAGCCGTTTAGATGCTCCTTTTGCTATCAACCAACATCAACAAAATACTTGGATCATAGGTTAGATAGGAACAGTTGAAAAGGGATGATTAGTATCTTTTTCATTTCTATAGTTCCTGATTTCACTCACCATTTTGTATGTTTAAAATACATTTTTCTTTCATTTAAATCTCATGAAAAAAACTAGAGGTTTAAAATAAAAGGCTTCATGACCTAAAAATGCCCAACTCTGTTCCATTAGTAAGTTCATGTTTGTGGGCTTCCTCCCCCTTTGCTCTTAATTGTGCAGAGTATCTGCAAGTGGCTGTACCAGTAAGCTTTTCCCTGTTTAGTCAGATGTCTGTCCTCCACCCAACTCATTCCATCTATACCCTATACCCAGAGTGGGCCATTTCTCTTGTCAGCAGCTCAAAGCCCTCCATGTCTACCACGTTCTGACTTCCTGAAATACTACTCCACACAGGCCACCTTCTCCTCATTTTGCTTTCTAGGCCACTACACATCACCTCCTCTAAGGCGGGAACAGAGGCTCCAGAAGAGATGGGTACTCACCTGCTGTCTCATTCCTTAGCTCACATTACTGACCACTGAGAAGGCACTTTTGAGTTCTTCGGAGGCGGTAATGAAAAATATTTCAGTTACGTGTTTAGCAGCTGCGTAAAGCCTTTTATCTGAGCTCCTCAGGGTGGCACACCAGGCCCTCCATGAAACATCAGGCCTTCCTTTCCCTACTCCAGCCTTGGCTCTTGCCACCTTATTGCATTAAACACCTTGCAGTGATCTTAATAAGGCCTTGCTGCTTTGCATCTCTCTGCTGGGAACAACTTGATGACCACACAGCTTGCATCATCATGCCAACACCTATTAAAGCAGCTACCACACTTACAGCATTTACCTATTTATGTCTGTCCGACCCTGGCATATAACCTGCAGCAGACCTGTCTGACAACTCCAACTGGGAACCAACTTCCACTGTATCACTCTCTAGACCAGCGGTTCTCAACCTGTGGGTCGCGACCCTGTTGGGGGTCGAACGACCCTTTCACAGGGATCGCCTAAGACCATCGGAAAACACATATATAATTACATAGTTTTTGTGATTAATCACTATGCTTTATGTTCAATTTGTAACAATGAAAATACATCCTGCATATCAGATATTTACATTACGATTCATAACAGTAGCAAAATTACAGCTATAAAGTAGCAACGAAAATAATTTTATGGTTGGGGGTCACCAAAACATGAGGAGCTGTATTAAAGGGTCGAGGCATTAGGAAGGTTGAGAACCACTGCTCTAGACCCTTCATTCCCTTCAATGATCTTCAAGGTTAAGTCCCATAATGTTAGTGGCTTAGATTGAACCACTAAGAATAACCATAACATTGGCCAGGTAAAGTAAGTTACATCAACTTCTCCCTACAACCACCTCCTCCATTTTTTTAAATTTTAAATAATTATAAATACATGTGTAGACTACATTACCATTGATGGACTCCACATATCCAAAGGCTTATCCTCCCCCCCCCCCCCGCCTTTTCTAATGTTAAACTGTAAATGAACCATTTAATAAAAGTTCTCACGTTGAAATCTAGAAGGTAGCTGAATAACAGATCCCTTATTCCTCTTGTTTTCCAACCAGATGAAAACTGTTCACTAAAGAGATCAAAAGTAATCCAAATTTGTACCAACTTATACTATTTGGCACTAGGAATTATCAAGTACAGGTTTTGACTGAGGTAGCTAATAAAATCAGCGGGAGAAAAAAAACAGAGTTGACAACAATTTAAATAACTAGTTAAGACTGGAGATGAAAAAAAGTATAGCCCAGCCGGCATGGCTCAGTGGTTGAGTGTCAAACTATGAACCAGGAGGTCACTGGTTCGGTTCTCAGTCAGGGCACATGCCTGGGTTGCATCCCCAGTAGGGGTGTGCAGGAGGCAGCCAATCAATGGTTCTCTCTCATTATTGGTGTTTCTATCTCTTGCTTTTTCTTCCTCTCTGAAATCAGTAAAAACGTATTTTAGAGAATATAATTTTTAGAATAAAAGTACAAACACATCAGGAGAAATTAACCACTGATTTTGATGTAGTACAATAAAGAGAATCCCTTCCATCAATATAGAACACTCATTTTCAGTGTGAATTCTACACGTTATCTCTTCCACAAGCTGGAGAGGTGACATCCATCCTATGGTTACAGCAACAGGACCCTAATCCTGATAACTTCTGGGCTAAAAATAAGAGACGCTTTCACGGCTTCCATAAAATGTAGGTGTCTACCTCATCAGCTCTACAGGATGGTTGTAAGGAATCATTATCTGAAACTCCTTTGTAAAAAGAAGTACTAGACAAATGCAACATATTATCAAACAGGAGAATGACAGGCATGGAGGAGTGTGGGGTTTCCGCGTAGGAGTCAGAACTTGTATGGAAAAAATGTCAAAAAATGATCATAAAATAAAAATCATTTTTTAAAAAGACAACCCTCATTCATTGTAACATTCTTTCAACTTTCTGTACTTTTTTTTTTTTTTTCCAAAATACAAAAGTTGGGCGGAATAAAGTCTTAAATCCTTCATGTCAGGTGTCAGCAAATGATGGCTCCCTGGCTGTTTCTGTCGTTATATTGGAACACATCCATCCTCATCAGTTTATGTACTGTCTACTGCGGGTACAACAGTCAGTCACAGTAGAGACCACATTGTGGTTCTCAAAGCCTCAAATATTTCCTATTTGGCCCTTTACAGAGAAAGTTTGCTGAACCCTGTTTTATATAATTGCAGGAAGCTATCAGTAATCTCTTCATATGTGTGCCATTAATAATGGGTCATCCCTTATTCTTGGTTCACCTGTTTCAAAAAGGAAAGAAATAAAGGCTCCAAGGGAAGTACATTTAACTTTTTATTACTTTTAAAAATCCAACTTCAGTTCAACAGACTAGATTAGAACCTCAAATGTATTTGATACATTATATACTGGATTTCTATTACTAAAAAGCCAGTTGGAATATGGCCTACACAAACCAAGGGTGTGTACAAAATGGAAGTAATCACCAAGCAATAACTGTTTCCTTCCAACTCTGTCACCGATTATCTGTGCTCTGTGGGGATTTATAGATTCAGATTTGAAAGAGCTGAAAAGCCAGAGTGGGACTGCTTCTCCAAGCACGCTCTGTTGGCTTTCAAATAGAATTCCGTGTCATTGCTTCCTTGCCTTAAGCTCTTACTTATAACATTTAAAACTTTCAAATGACCTAAACTGATGAATTGGGCCAAACACACAGAATGCTGCTTTATCAGTCAAGTATTAGCAATCCCTTAGTTCACCAATACTTCAATATAAGTGGCTTTCACAACAGTTCATTTCCATTTCCTAGCACAGTGGAATAACTTGATTTTTTACTTTTGTCTTTGCACTCTTCTGTCTACAGCTCCAATAAGTATGTCAAATCAGATAGCTTTTAGAAAATACTCACAAGAGGAACTAATCATTCCTCATACTGAATTTAAATCATATAAAATTTCTGCAGCTGTATGCTAACTTTCTGATTTACTGTACCTCTAAATCTAGTCTAGTCTTTCTGCATACACTTCAGATCTTTTAAAATTGTCACCTATCTATTTAACATCTTGATTGCTAAAATATAGCTTCATAATTAAAATTTTTATGAAGATATAAAACATTAATAAATACCTGTGTTTTCATACATAACTACTCCTATTTATTATGTGTTCCAATAACTCAAAGGAATAAAGCACTAAGACACTCTAAAATCTAAACTTAAAACCCAGATGGAACTACAGTGTATAGGTTACAAACAGGCTTTTCTTTCCCAGACTTCATAAACAGAAGCCCTTCAGTATGTAGCTTTTCCTGAACAAATTACATTAATACATTTTTTCTTTTTTACATTTGTAAAAATTCAGGAAATTTTAAAATAACATTTATTTGCAAGACATTTGGCATAATGTGGATAGTACATATTTAAGAAACAAAAGCTTTACCAAAATGAATACAATTTGTGGATAAACCCTAAATAAAGTGGCTTTTGGAAGAACTGGAATTTGCAGCAACCATCTTTATAAAGAGGTCCATCCACTCTCAATGGAAAACACCCAAGCATACCATTCACTAGGTAAATACACCATTCCCATTCAGCTATCTCCACAGAATAATGAATTATAAGAGTATGGGGCTTGATTTATAGGCAAACCCAATACAATCTAGGAGCCCAAACATGACCTACTAAAGAAGGCTTCACTATCCCTCCAGCCTTTTCATTTCCTTTATCCTACTCTTGTACAAGGAGATATATGTGTGTGTGTGTGTGTGTGTGTGTGTGTGTGTGTGAATTACTAATGTATCTAAATTGTAGGAGAAATATGCTTACAGATACAAGGGGAAAATAATCTTTAGTTTTTGGTTGTGTTCAAAGCATAAGTTGGGGAGTTGAGCAAATAACATTAACAAATGAGACAGATATGTAGCATTAATGAAGTGGGAAAACCCCATCCTTTAATTATTTAAATATTATTTTATTTTACTAGTCTACAGCTGAGATCTAGGGAGCTAAACCATTTGTGAATTACAACTTCTTCAAGACACACCGCATCCAGCCCCTCTATGAAGTCATAGATCAGTACACAATTTCTAAAGGACTTTTCAAGATGATTTATATTCATTTTAATGGACCTCTTAATATACATGGAAATTAGAAAAATGTTTTCCACGGAAGATTCCAAAAGATTTCAAACAGAGCTCAATTTAATAGAAAGAACTGGTGTACCTGAAAGCAGCTAACCCACTCACTCTTTAAAAACCCTACATCTTACCTGCAACTCATGAAAAAATAAATTTCATTTTATTATAACAAAAGCTTGCTATCCAATTTGCACTCCATCAGACTATATACTGTTAGAAATATAAGCCACTATATACTGAATTTTCATTTTTCTTATAAGATCCTAAAGGTAAGTAAAAAGAGAAAATGGAAGAACCAGTGTATTACATTTAATATAACATTTTGGTATGAAGAGGATTTACCTATAACTTCTGATCAAATTTCTGTCAGCCATACTTGAGTGGTAATTTATCAAATTTTTTACCCTTTATAGTCGTTACATACCACATGATAGGATGCAGAGTTTACTAATTGATAAACATATTTTGTAATGAAAACATCTTACATAACTATGAATGGCATGAGTTTCACAATAAGGTTTAAATATAGCTGTTCTGACTCTTCTAAAAATACCAATATACAGAATTATTTTAGGTGATCATTTGCATAGCAAACTATTAAACTAGAAACTCAATGGTTCTAGGAAAACTTCACATTATGGATAATTCCAGAAAGATGTATTCAAAATTAAAATCACTTCTCTTAGAAAACTGTAATCTTTATTTGCTCATCCAATAGTAACTAACCACTTTTACCCCCCACCCCCTTTACAGGGTACACCAACCTGAACAGACTTTGTGCCACAATTTCATTCAAAGGGCTTATCATTCACTTCTGACTGTACTGGATAATCTAGATGTAAGCAGGTTTGGGGATTTTAAAGTGTGAGTTCCCTGTATTAAAAAAAGCATAATTTACAGTTTATTTAAAAACTGCATTCAATAATATTGCCTTTTAAAAAGATAGCTTCAAATTGCAAACACATCTAATTTCACAAAACAATTTGGTCAGGAAATTTTATTTTTAACATTCTAAAGCAGTAATGCTTTAGATGTTACTTAAGTGCCCCAGACAAGATTAACAAAATTAAAGGTTTCTAAATTACAAATTTAGTTCGTGTAGGAGTCTCAGAAAAGAAACAGAAGAAAACAATCCCCCCTTTCCCAAAAGAAGACACACACACATTTTGAAGAAACCCCAATGTTTCATGCAATGGTAGGCAAGATGTAAAAAGCTACCCAAATTCACACATTTCTACACCAATCAGCATCAGAAAAAAGTACTCCGTAATCAATCTGTACAACCAAATGCATTTGGGAATCTACACCTACATTACATTATTTAATGTTATATACATTTATTACCCACCCCCCTTGTTTTTAATAATTTCTTATGCAAAACCTTCATTCAAACCCAAAAAAGATGTAAGACTAACTTGGGGGGTGAGAGGGGGGAGAAAAGATAATCACTTAGGACATTTAGTTAAAATGTTGTTTATCTAAATCTCAAAATGTTTAATAAAACAAATATGTTCTCCATTTAACACTTTGCTTTCTAACTGTACAGTAAATTGCATTGTAGAGAGTACACCTCTATCTTCAGACTGTATCTTCTTTGGATGGAATTAAGATGTAACTGGATGGTTTTGAGATAAATACATGGGAAGCTGGTTCAACTAAGATGACAGCAGATATATTACATGCAGGATTTAATATTTTTAATTCTTTCTTTTAGAAAAAAGATGCAGTTGAATTGGGGGAGAAAAATGCTCAAAAAAGAACCCAGGTTCAATATATAAAAATGTCCCACAATAGGTTGGTGATAGCAGTAAAAATAAGAGAAAATAATAATATTTCTGGAACATCATTTTTCAGTAACATGGAAACACTAAGTGCTAGGAAGATTTCTATTCATGTAATTTTAGCATCCAAGTTTCCCTCTAGTCATTTTATTGGAACAAATGCTTTTAAATAAACTATTTGTCCTCTTCACTGAAGAGAGCTGGTCTATTTCATCTTTAATGAGCTAGTTTTTGGGAAGATTAGCCATGTACTGTAGTAATGCCTACTGCATAAAATCCAAGCATTTGCTGTGAACAGTTGGAGAAAGCAGTCAGTAAGAACCTAGGATCAATGGAAATAGATGTTACTTTACGCCATCCTCGAAAGATAGACCCACAAAGTACCCAGTGTTAACGCCCAAATCTCTTCTTGCGCTTTTTTTGCTGTGCAAGTTCCACACTTGTGAAAGAGAAATTGATCCAAAGTTCCAGGTTTTCTTGGGTCTCTAGTCAATTTTCACATTAGTATAGATTTTTCGGACAAAGGCACTTGTTCCCATGTAACCAATTGCTCCTGTAAAGATAAAATAAGGTTTTGAAACAAATTCATACAGAGCAATACCCATCATTTACAAACACTAAATGCCCTCTGCTCTGGAGAGTTCTTTTTTATCAAGATAATGTCTTTATATTAGTATTCTCTTTGAACTTATTAAAATTGTATCATTTGTTTTGCAAATCACCTGTTACTTCCATACACCAAGTTTGACCTGATATATTTTTAGAATTAAGTACCAATTTGTTCAATGATAAGACAAAATGGGCCATGAGATTATAATTATTGATGTTAGATGTGTTAGGTATATGGGGACACACTATAGATAAATAAATGGCCCCTATTTTTGTGTATATTTGAAAATGTCCCACAATTAAAAATTAAAAATTCAAAAAAACCTCAACCAAACAAAGCAAACTTATTTCTAATTATTTTTCAATGAACAGACATTTTTAATATGAATTAATTACATTACACTTTAAAATACGGATAATTCATTTTGAAGTAGTTATATAATACAAGTCCTTACAAGTAAGAAAAAAATTTTCGGTTTTGTAAAATTTTAACTAGAATCAAAAATTTAACTTGCATAATAACCCTAGCCAGTTTTCCTCGGTGGGTAGAGCGTCGGCCTGAGGACTAAAGGGTCCCAGTTTCGATTCCAGCCAAGGGCACCTGCCTGGGTTGTGGGCTCAATCCCCCACAGTAGGGGACGTGCAGGAGGCAGCCAATTAATAATTCTCTCTCATCATTGATGTTTCTCTCTCTCCCTTCCTCTCTAAAATCAATAATAATAAAAAAATTTAACTCGCATAACACTAGTTCAATAAAACACTTTTTCCCTTTGAGTGGAGATATGCTTCAAAACAAAACAGTACCAAACTAGAGAATCATTTTTCCTAATCTTACGGAAGTACCTCAAGAATAAGCTTATAAAAATACTAGAGGCCCAGAACGAGAAATCACACGAGACCCAGACCCACCCTGCGTGAGCCACGGCCCCGCCTCCGCCACACCAGTCCCCGCCCGAGAGAGGTGCTCCATGCACCTCCTGGCGACCGGCTGTTTGGTCGTTCCGGCCTTATGGCGTCACGACCACAAGCCTTTTATGATACAGATGACTGTATAAGAAGAGGATAGTGAATATGCTCTCTAGAAAAGTAAATGTCTTGGGAATAATATGGAGATATACTTTAATTTTATTGTATAAAATACATTTTTATTGATTTCAGAGAAGGGAAAGGGAGAGAGAGCTAGAGACATCAATGATGAGAATCACTGATTGGCTGCCTCCTACACACCCCTCACCTGGGATCGAGCCCGAAACCCACGCATAAACCCTGACCGGGAATTGAACTGTGACCTCCAGTTCATAGGTCAATGCTCAACCACTGAGCCACACCAGCCAGGCTAGAGATACACTTTTAAACTTAATTTCTTTAAAACTAAAATACTATTCTTTGCTCAAAATATAGATTATAACAATCTATTACCCACCTTAACATACTTGCTTCCTTTTCCTACATCAAAAAAAATCAACAATATTTTTCTTTCAATTGCTGATACATAACCTGATGAATATAATTCTGTATCATGATGACATCTGAGGAAGTTTCAGCCTGACTTGTTTCCCCTCTGTCCCCAAAACTGAAGGCATATACACCCACCAAAGAATAAATATGGGGATACTGCCAGCACAAGAGGCAACTGTAAATGTGCCACGATTTTCAAGTAGCGAAATGAAATTTCAACAGGAAAAGTACTAAAAAATTTTACCTAAATTCATTCCATTTTATTTGTAAATGTCAAGATATTATCTAAGTCAAAGATCATACATCAAGTCAAGAAAAAAAATGAAATTTTCTGCATAATCCCATTATTCTATACCTTTCTAAATGGTGGTGGTAATCAAGAAAGACCTCAGATGAAATAAAGAGGAATTCTATGAGCAATATTCTGAAGAAAGGATGGCCAATAGTACTGAAGGAACCTTCTGATTGCCTAAAATATACATCAGGATGTTCCCAAATCTAGTTTTAACCTTCAGTTCCTATTCATCTTCCCCCCAAAGTTGGTTAACTAATAAATTATCACAAAGAAAGGTTATCACAACAGCTAAAGAAACGTGATTATAATATAGAGAAATGTCTTCCCTTATTGTCTGTGGAAATGAGTTTTACTACTTGACAATAGATGTCACTCGTACAGTGTTTGTGCACACGTGATGATATACATGGTATATGTGAATGAACATATTCTTTTTTTAACTGATACATTACGTTAGTTTCAGTTGTGCAACAGTGATCTGTTATATGTATATACTGTGAAATGATCATCACAATAATTCTATTTAACATCCACCACCATACAGTTACAAATTATTTTTCTGAGAATTTTTAGGATCTAATGTCTTAGCAACTTTCAAATATACAATACAGTATTATTAATCATAGTCACCATGCTGTACATTACATCCCCAGGACTCTGGAAGTTTGTATCTCCAACATCCACCTCTAACACCCACCAATATGGAGAAAAGATTCTTCTGGTAAAGGAAAAAAGCAATCCTGGTACCCAAAGGGGTCCACATATGTCATACTAGAACCTAGCTTTTAACAAGATGATTACATCTGCCTTATTCTATTACTAAAGGTGGAACTTAAAAAAAAAAGAAGTCAACCAGACTCTTATTTTGATGTTCCTGATCAAACAAAATGTAATTTTTTTGTAATTTTTTTTCTGATTCTGAAACACTCAAAGATTTACTCATGATATTCCAAGATTTTCGAACTTACCACACATTATCCCCAAGGCTGTGCTAAATACCGCCATATATCCAAAGTAAAATGATGTTTGAAATAAGCCATACATCCTGAAATAAGACAAAATAAATATATATAGTATATCCATTTTCATTCTCAACGTAAGGCCTTAAATGCTAGTATTTAAATAACTAGTTCTGTTTCCTAAATACAAATGAGAAAATGTCTCAACTTACTTTGTTTTGAAAAAATAGTAGTAAAAGGAATACATGTAAACATAGATTGCAGTTGATGCAGCAGAGAGAAAACTTGTCCATTGCCTAGAGGGGAAAACATAGCTCTTTAGAATGAATGGCACTGAAATGAGGATTTTAAAAAGCAAATCATTTCATTTTTAAAATCCTTTAAAATTTTGTATATTAAAAACAAATGATGTACTTCACATTCAAATATATGAAGCTTCTCATAAAGCTTCTTCCACATCAAGCATTTTGTAAGAATATTTCTAACACAGTGACCCTAATTAATAATAAAAAAAAATGACTGACACTATAACAGAAAATCTTCATCATCTTTATCTATATCATTTTTATCACTGGAAAATTCCCTATACTATCTTAAGTAGCAAGATTTTTATTCAGATCTTTTACTTCACTCAACATACTTCAAATGAAATCTTATTTTAAAACATTATGGTCCCCAAAGGTTCTTCCCAAAAGTAAGTACTCACCACCTATAGTCCTCCGCATTCAGCAGGAAGTATGTGCACACAATGGTCACACAGACAGTCACGATGCACAGGATGACCAGCACCAGCATCATGAAGCCATAGACATAGTAGATCTTATATGCCCAGAAGGATGTGAAGATGAAATACCTGAGTAAAAGGCAGAAAGGCAGTTTTCTAGTCTTTATTTTAACACTGACCCTGCTCTTGCTAAGTCTCTCATCTTAGTTCTCACTTTAATGTCAATATTTTTCTTTCAAAAACTTCCAACAATTTCCCTTACCTTTTCTCATCTGTTAAATACTCTCAAATTCTCTCCAAAATATTCCTGCGTAATCTTTCAAGAACAATTTTGTAGAGGTCAATGGGGGGAAAAGGAAACATATGTAATATTTTCAACAATAAAGAATTTTTTTTTTAAAGGAAAAATTTGGTAGTGGGCCATTTATGTCAAATCAAACAATGAATTAGAAGCTTAAAGGAGTAAAATGTGGGGAAAAAACAACAGCCAAAAATTCATTATTTGTAAAAAAGTCAATTCCCTCACTCTTTCATTTTTTTTCTAAATGCAACACTACTAAAGAAATGTATGTTGTATTTTATAAAATATCCTATTAAGCTAAAAACTAGGTTTGATAGAATAATAATGTATATAAAACTAGGGGTGAGGGGAGAAACTAGGATAAGAAAGACTACAGAAGCTTTATGCTATCTTCAGAGGACAGTAGGAGAAAGGGTATTAAGATTTCACTAAGATCTGAAATGAAGATAGAACAGTGTCACCACCCCAGAAACTCACCCTTATGCCTTTGTAATGACCTCCACCTTTACCCTGGGCAGTACCCGCTTTGCCACCTAAGACTACAACCCTCAACATGATAGTATAATTTTACCCGGGTTTTCTATTTACATGAAAGGAATCACACACTGTAAAAAAGAAAAAGGTTTTACACTAAGAAAAAGACCCTTCATTCTAATTCCATTACCCTAGTCTTCATTCAATTAGAAGGGGTATCTTCTAGTCTCTTTTCTTTTTCTTGTTCTCTTGATTAATTCATTTGTTCATCATTCACTCTCTCAGGATACTTACAGACCCTCACCCTATTTCAGGGAAGCAGTGAGAACAGAACTATGAAGACAACACAGCCTCCACCCTCAGGGAGAGTACTGTTCAGAGGGACACCAGGGAAGGGGCAGTCGTGATGCACTGTGACACATGCTCTGTCAATGCGCCAGAGGGGCGAGAGTAAACGAGAAGAATCAGCTAAGGCATGTGTAGGATGGAAGGTGAGAGAAAGGGGGTCGGGGGAGCAAAAAGACTGTTCCATGTATAGAAACAGCAAAGGCAAAGGTTCACAAATGAGAAAATTCACTGTATTTTGAAAAACTCAAAGATCAGTGTGGCTAGAACTTCAACTGAAGGGGTGAAAGCTAAGAGATGAACGTAAACAGGGCCAGATCCTATATCAGGAAGATCCTTATTGGCGTTGTTATGGAATTTGGAGTTACCTCAATGAAAACAAGAGTCTTTAGCAAAGAAGTGACATGATCAGACTGATACCTTAAAAAGATCACTTTGATCACCAAGGGCAGAATGGCACAGTGTGCAGGAGGTCAAAACAGAGGTTAAAGATGCAGCGAAAGGCTAGCCAATGGAACAAAGTACCTGAGGGAGCAGGGAGAGATGTGAGCCAGAAAGAACTCAGGATGGGGATAGGAGGGGAAAAACAGTCGGCGGTCAAGTCAGGGTGAGGACACAAAGCAGTATCAGATGTAAAGGACAGAAGTTCCTGAACCAGCTGTATTAAACCACTAGCTAAAGTCACACACATACCAATCCAATCCCTCTTCAAGGTATTGACTAAAAGCCACAGCTGGTACGTGAGCCCAAATCTATGTCAGTTGTACTTGTTAGTGTAATTAGACAACTTAGTTAATGTCACATAAGCCAATAAACGTAAGAGCACAAAGGATGTGTGATTTCTAAAAATTATTTTAAATGCTTTGGAAAAATTCAATACGGTGAGTTGCTGAAAAAAAAAAGTTATAAAATTAAGTGTGGGTGAGATGACTATAAAAGATTGGGGGACAAGTGTTCAAATCTAGGATTCTGCACTTAGAATGCTTCAGACAGGTCTTTGTGTTGTTCTTCCTACACTTTAAAAAGGCTGGAAAATACATAAGATGTATTATGAAGGTCAAAGGAAAAATGACAGAAACACCAACTAGATACAAATCAAAGAAAAGACTTTGGATTTAAACATTTTTTTAAAAAAATTCAGTGAAGAATGTACCTTTAGTTGTTTTAAGTTAAAATAAAATGTTATGTATGTATCTTTCTTTATAATTCCCTTACATGAGGCAACTTTATCAATTAACCAATTATCAGATCCAATCATGTTTGTTAAGGAGGCATCCCCTGTACAGGAGAGAATCAGCAGTGGTGCAGCTAACAGGAAACGTGTAAGGAATTCTGAGCAGTTACAATGACTGGAATTTCGTGGGCAGGGGCCAGAGGTGTAGGACTGCAGTTCTTGAGAAAGTGTCATACATAGCACTGCCTTGCCTAAAATGCCAGCACATTCGCATCAAGAAACACCGGAACACAGGCGGAGAAAAGAAAGGCTTACATTTTGCAATGGTAACCAAGCATGCAGTTGTGAAGCATGGTAACTGGGCACAAGGTGGCATACCTCTCCCCTCCCACCACCCCCCCGCACTAACTCCCAACCGCGCCCCACCGCCCCAAGAACACACACATATTTCCTAGCACTCCTGCAGGTCTCTATGGAAGAAAACTAGGAATGACTATGCCTCCAAAGACGTCAGGATAGTCTGACTGGTTTACCTAGTTCTCTGGACACCCAGAAATATTTTAAAAATACATTAAACACCAGTAATTCCTTAAATTGTGCTTATGACCAAAAGCTGGTCTAGCATTCTCTAGCATGCATGCTTTGATTTCTAAGATTTCTTATAGAACGAGAGGTCTAGAATATAATGTAAAATAAGTATAAACTTCATCTGAATATTTCAGAACAGAGCAGAAAACTACTTTTAGATAGATACATAGACCCCTTTCTGGAAGCCATGGAATTAACAGACTAACTCTGATGCTTTCCCATCCTACCCTAACTCCTAAATTCTCTAATTACAATTAAATCCCTCAAAGCATAAATACATTGCCAAAACTTACATTTCAATGAAGATTGAGCCAAAAGGTAAAATTCCTCCCAAGCAAACAATAACTGCAGGCTCCATAAACCTGGAAAATATTAAAATTAACATTAAAGTTCTAGCATGATTTTATGTTATATATTATATAAAACCTGATAACAGAAAGATGCTTGGTACTTAAAAATCTAAATGATAGAAACAAATCAGTAAAAGAAAAATTAAAATACAAAGAGGTACAACACAGAGGTGGGACTTCAAATTAGTTCTAGAACAGAGTCAAAATTCTTTCCATCACTAAAGGCTGAGATAAGAATTTAGGAGACACAACTTCTTGCCAGTGAAACAACTCTAAGTATTAAGATCCCTATCTCAATAATGTTTCCCAAACTGTGGCCTTGCCATTTCTTTGCTCAGTCTTTCATTGGAATAGTAATTCCTTTTGCTATGAATTATACCATGAAGACATTATGAGTTCTGCATTATAATGGAGACAAAGAATGAAAAAATTAAATTTCAAACTTCATTTATTCACTCAAAAAACATTTTACTATTTGCAATTGGTAATTCTCTACCTGGAATGCTTATCTTGTCTCACACTTCCCTGCAAGTATTAGCCTAAGTGTCCCTGTAACACCTTCTCTAAGTCTCCCAGGAAGAGGAGAGTCCTTCCACTATCCTTTGAATATAACCTCCCCACAGCAGTTAACACACTATATTGTACCTGTCTAATGACATACATATCATACCTCACTGGACCATAAACTCTGGCAGGCAGAAGCTATTCAGCTAGGTATTCCCAGTGCCCAGCAGTACCTGGCACATAAATGGTATTAAACTAATATCTCTGGAATGAACAAACTAAAAAACTGAGAGGAAAATAAAAGAATTTGAGAGCTGGAAAAACTTAAAAATCATTTAATTTAGTCTTCTTCCCTCATTTTATAGAAAGTCAAGACCTATAGAGGTTAAAAATGATTTTCCCAGCCCTGGCCAGTGTAGCTCAGTGGTAGAGCATCGGCCCTTGGACCAAAGGGTATCAGGTTCAATCCCTGGTCAAGGTCATGTATCTGGGTTGCAGGTTTGTTCCCCAGGGGGCACATGTGGGAGGCAACCAATGGATGCCTCTCACATTGATGTTCCCCGCACACCCCCCCTTTCTCCCCCTTCCTCCCTTCCATCCTCTCTAAAAATCAATTAAAAAAAAAAATCCTCGGGTGAGGTTTAACAAAAAACAAAACAAAACAAAAATCTGCCCAAGATGATACAGTGAGAGCCAGATCTAGTCTTCAGATCTTGGTTCCCATGTGTCTATATAAAGCAAAATACAATACACACAAGCCTTCCTACACCTAAATTTAATCCATGGTTGACAAGGTCATGTGTTGTCCTTCCTCTCCTTCATTAGCCCTAGAGAACCATTTTGATTTCTGACTATGCTTTTCCTTTAAACTTATCCTCCCCAGTAAAAGGTGAACATCAGGACATCAATGGGCCTCAACAATCAAATTTGAAAAATATAGTTGAGTTATAAAACAGACTAGAAAATTCTCTTAAGCCTAATCTAAAAAGAACAAGGATAATTACTAAGACTAGCACAGATGACTCCCCTTTAAACTATAGAAGCTATTTTATTCAGCCTTTCTTTCTATAAATGTCTACATTCCTCCAAGTCTACAAAACATTGTGTAAGTACCTGAATATGTTACATTTATAATGGGGGAAATAGGAACCGAGGGTTCAATATATAACCTTAGTATGAATATGTAGTCTTCTGTACAGCAAATCTTATGAGATGGGGAATGTAATAAATGTACACCCTATTTTTATAGTAAGAATTAGGGAAAAAAGAATGCTGAACAGAATAAATCAATTTAATAAATATTAAATTTAATATTATATTAATTATATATAATACTCAGCTAATTTTAAGAGGAAAAATATATAAATGTTGAGTTCACATTATAATTACAAGAATTAGAAATATAAAGATATTAGTTGCATCTCATTTTATGTCTAAAATTTGAAAAAATACAAATCATCTCAAATTAAAAATCATCAAGAATCATATTTTGAAGGCTGATTGGTCTATTAAACTGTAAACTATGTTTACTCTGTTGCAATTGAAGAGTCTCTTCATCTGTTAAACAAAAATACTTGTCATCTTTTGTCAGGATTAATTTTGAATTATAGGAGGGCCTCAAGAACACAGTTTATGCATACATACAATGTGACAGAATGAATTTGAGAGATTCTATGTATCCCAGAAATGAAGATAAAGACCGCAAGTCAGTAAACTACAATCGGTCTCAACCCTAATTCATCTCTCATTTGGTAGGATATATCTGGCTCTAAGTGTATACCAGTATTGTTTAGAATAATAAATAACCACAAAGGAAAATCAAATGATGAGGCATTGGCAAACTTTTTCTGTAAAGATTCAGATAGTAAATACTTCAGGTTTTGCAAGTGATATGGTCTCTGATATAACTTTCTCAACTCTAATGCTGCATTGTAAAAGCAATCAGGGACAGTATGTGAACGACCAGGCATGTCCCAACAAGACTTATTGTAATAAAAACAGCAGAAAGTCAAATTAGGCCTGTAGACTGCAGTTATACAACTGTCGCAGCTTTAATTCTCACCCACCCTTACACACAGTATACTTATCAAAGCATTTGACTTATCTGTAAATGGCACTAATATTAAGAAACTGAAATAAGGATAAAATGTATTACTACTTCTAACAAATAGGTTATAGAAAAATGTAAAAAGACAAATTAAGTCAAAACTTAAGATAGTCATTCTTATCAAACAATCCAATTCCAAAAGTTGCATACATATAACAGCCTTAACAACTTCCATATTGTGAGAAACAGTCACATAAGATTTAGCATTTTCTTTACCATTTTTTCTCCGGTATGGGACGAGGCACAGCATTGACACGACAAGGAAAGTTGGGCTGACCTGACAGATTTCGGCCAAGTATTGTACCAACAAGATTTAGAGGAAGAATAACAAAAAAGCAGATGCAACAAACGGCCACCTGTAAATTAAATTAAAATGTATGTGATTACTCAGAATGATAACATTAATAAAAATAAATTAAAGGGATACCAAATTTAAACATAACTTGATCACAAAAGAAAATGTTTAGGTTCAATGTTTAGGGGAAGGAGACATATGTAATACTCTTTGTAATACTTTAAGTAATAAAACAAAATTTTAAAAAAAACAAAAAAACAACAACAAATACCTGTAAGAAGCCTAACTTTATCAGGTATCTTTGACATGCTAATAAGTAACTTTCATTCTGTTTCTTAGGCCACTTTGGTGCTATAATAGAAGAAACACTGGATTTGAAATTAAAAACTTATTGTTTTCATTTTCTTGGGATAAATACCCAGAAGTGAAATTGCTGGATCATATGATAGTTCTATTTTTAATTTCTTAAGGAACCTCCATACTGTTTTCCATAGTGGTTGACTCTGTAAAGCACCAGCATATCTGTGTTTTAATGTATTTAAATAATTCAAAAAATTTCAAAGTCTGACTACAGGTAAGGATATGTGAAAAGATTTTAATAATGGTAATATATTAATATAAATGCTTAATGAGGTTCTAAAAACAGTATAGTTCCTGAAAACAAAAAAGTTATGAAGAAGCTTCGCTTCCTACCACTACACTCACCTATCATTTAAAACATCCATATTTCTTGATATGTTATTCTTTCTCTGAAATATATTCACCAGTTCCACCCATCTCTTAAAAAAATTACTGTGTCCTCTCTGTCATACTTAAGAGACAGATTTTCACTTGTTTTTTAAATCCTCACCCAAATATATATTTTTATTGATGAGAGAAGGAAACATCAATCGGTTGCTCCCCAATCTGCGATCGAACCTGCAAACCAGGTATGTGCCTCGATCAGGAATTGAACCTGCAACCTTTTGGTGTACAGGATGATGCTCCAACCAAATGAGCCACCCGGCTAGGGTGACAAACTTTCACCTTACTTGCTCACAGAATCAAGAGAAAAAAAAGGGCAACTATATTTTTAAAGTTAACAAGAACTGTGTGGAGACTAACAAGAACTTCCTTCACCTAACTTTCTAGGACTGAGTAAAGACTGGCTATAACTATTAAAGCTCATTAAGAAGCACTTTGGAGCCCTATCCGGTCTGGCTCAGTGGATAGAGCATCAGCCTGCGGCCTGAAAGGTCCCGGGTTCAATTCCAGTCAAGGGCACATGCTGGGGTTGCAGGCTCAATTCCCAGTGGGAGGCTTGCAGAAGGCAGCCGATCAATGATTCTCTCTCATCATTGATATTTCTATCTCTCTCTCCCTCTCCCTTCCTCCCTGAAATCAATAAAAATATATATATATTTTTTAAAATAAGTACTTTGGAGAGATTTCAGGCCTCATATTAAAATGCTTATACTTTTTCAGTTTAAAAGTATGACTCAAGCAACCTACCATTGTTCCAAAAGGAATGGCTCTTGAAGCATGGTAATAAATGGCTATAAAATTGATGAAGAAGGCAGTACCACACACCATAGCTGGGATAAGGAATGCCCCAATAAACATCTGCTTTATCCATCTCCTTCCTGGAAGAGAAGGGAAACTATGAAAATCAAAGAGATAGACATTATATATTAATAGTTAAGAGCTGATTATTTAGTTCCTAATTTGACTTCCTAATAACTATTTCAAAACAATAGCTAGTAAAGACCAGTCTGGCTATTCAAGTGCACCTAATGGAAATGCAGTTTTTGAAGAGGGTGTCCTGGAAAAGAGCAATGAACTAGTAAAATATTCTTATGTTTTGTCTTGATTCTGCTACTGATCTGCTGTGAACTTTGGTAAGCCACTCAATCGTTCTGGGATATAAGTTGGCTTAGAAGGATGTTTTCAAACTGTTGCTTTGAGTTCTGGAGCTTCCTGTAGGTGCCAATGGACTCATTGGTGAAAAAAGAGCCCAGGTCACCAAGCCTTGCTTCAACCAGAATAAGTTCAATTTTACAGTTTTACACATTGGGGTTTCAGGGAAGCTTCACTGGGAAAGAGGGTTGCACTGCTTTAAAAAAATAAAAATAAAAAACCCCTAGGTTAAACAGTTCCTAAATTTACTCTTAGCTCTCTCATTATAATTATAAATATATATTTAAATGTATTTCCATGTTTTAAAAGGAAAAAAACAATGGAATGTGTTTCATGAGCTCTCTCAGCAATTAGAACTATAGATGCATAAGTTTTGTTATTTCTTTGCACCTCTGTGTATTGCCAAAATTCTATGCGGTGAGCACCTATTATTTAAACAACAAAGGGAAGTCATTTTTAAACTAAGCAATAAGAATTTTTAAATCCCATTCAGTGACCAAGAAAGCACCCTGAGCTACCTTTCTATAACACAGCAGAGGGCACAAGTGCCGGGAGCCAGTCCATCCTTGCTGTTTCAAGGGACCTGGCATATATGGCATACTGTTCTTAATATGTTTGCTCACCTTCTTGGCACTATGTGTTTTAACCAAGGTCACCTCTCTGAGAAAGGTTGTTTCCCCAGGTAGGGATTTTCCCCTGAAGTTAGGGAGGGAATAAAACCCCTTAACTAAGTGCCAGGCGGGTAATTAATCACTTTAACTACGAACAATCATGCTTAAGCTACATAATCTTTACTCCCTGGAATGGAGATAAGAAACGCCCTAATCTTTGGAATAGAGATTGATAGAACTGGAATCAACTGGTATAAATACAGATGTAACAAGACAACAGGACACAGAATGTAGACACAGAACTTAGAAGACAGAACCAAGAGACACAGAACCTACACACAGAACCTAGAGACAGAAGAACTTCGCTGGAGAGAACATGGCAAAAGATCATGGACAGAAACTGGCCACAGAACCTAGAGACAGAACCTAGCGAGAGAATGTGGCAAAAGATCCTGGACAGAAACTGGCCACAGAACCTAGAGACAGAACCTAGAGACAGAACATGGCAAAAGATCCTGGACAGAAACTGGCCACAGAACCTAGAGACAGAACCTAGCGAGAGAACCTGGCTGAAAATCCTAGAGACAGAACCTGGCTACAGTACCTGGATAAAACATGGCAAGAGAACCTGACTAGAACATGGTGACCGAACCTGGTTGGAGAACCTGGACAGAACCTAGCGAGGGAACATGGCTACAGAACCTGGCTGGAGAACCTGGACAGAACCTAGCGAGGGAACATGGCTACAGAACCTGGCTGGAGAACCTGGAGAACCTGGCTGGAGAACCTAGCAAGAGAACATGGACACAGAACCTGGCTGGAGATCCTGACCAGAACTTCGCTGGAGATCCTGAACAGAACTTGGCTGGAGATCCTGGCTAGAGATCCTGGCTAGGCTGCTGATCAACTGAACGCTGTCTCCGTGTCATTCCTTCTTCGCCGGCTCCGTCCACACCTTTGGGGACCCCTGGACCTGCTGGGGTTGGACCCCAGCACACAAGCAAGCACACTGCCATGGAGGCATCTTCATACTGCTTAGGGACAAACTGGACAGATTTAACACTGGCTCACTGTTATCGTTCAGCCCCACAATCATAAGCAATAGTGACCCAAACAGAAAACACAAGAGAAAATACAAACAATAACCTAATTTTTGTTTTCTTTTTCTATATAAAGCTCTTTTTAAGTATCTGTCTCATAGAGGTACTACCCCAAATCTTTACATTTCTCAAGAAAAACTCCTTGACTCTGAACTTTCTCCTTTATTTAATTTCTTTCTCAGTGAAGTTTCAAGAACCCCTCCCTTCCAAATACCCACCATTTGAACAACACCAAAAGGGTAGCAACTAATTAATGTTATGTATTATTTCTCCGATTAAATTCTAAGTGTTTCCTGGCACTTTCTTTTCCTGTACTTTCCATTATTTTCTCAGATTCAGGCAAGAATTAATAAATTCCATATTAAACTCTATCTCTCTTTCCTTCCAACAGTCAGAAAGAATCCCACCTACATTCCACAGGGTACAACCAGTAGCCCAGGAATCTGCACTGCAGTGTTTCCTACCATTCACCATGCTCTTGGACATTCTGCTCAAGTCCCAGGCCACCCCCAGCTTCAAATTGGGTCTGGAGCATTATCCAGTGCATTGAGAACAGTGTGAAGGCCCTGAGCTTCATTGTCGTTCAAATCCTTAACTCTGAAAATTCTTGATTCTCTGAGCTGACCTCTATATTAACCTGGCTTCATACCAGGACACAATCAGGCCTCCTCAGGGCACTGTCAATCAGACAATAACCTTTAGATTATTCTTGGTAAGATTTGATACTCCTAGGGGCTTTTGTTTGAACTCTGTCAGCTTTCAAGCATAAGTATAGTTAAGTCTGGCTGGGTGTTCTTAACTTGCAATCAGATTAAAAGCAAATTTATGTCCACATAGGAATAAAATTCCTGTTTTAAATAAATCTGTTTCTGCTGTGGAGACTTTTCTGGGGGCTCATCAACTGTAAAAATCTCAGTCTAACTAGTTTTCAGATCAAATTCAAAATAGAAGTTGCTTTAGGCATCCTTATTTCCTCAGGATGGTAGTCCTATAGCAGTGATGGCGAACCTATGACACGCGTATCAGAGGTGACAGGCGAATTCATTTTTTTGGTTGATTTTTCTTTGTTAAATGGCATTTAAATACATAAAGTCAATATCAAAAATATAAATCTTTGTTTTACTATGGTTGCAAATATCAAAAAATGTCTATATGTGACACAGCACCAGAGTTAAGTTAGGGTTTTTCAAAATGCTGACACGCCGAGCTCAAAAGGTTCGCCATCACTGTCCTATAGGATAAGACTCATTTCTCCCTTTTTGGAGGTAGAATGTAGAGGCTGACCACCTAACTAAAATACTCAGGAATTCATGATGATACTACCTCAGGCAATCCAAAGAATTACCTAAATTGAAGGTACAGAACAATAAAAAGAAATGATAAACTAGGATTTCCTGGAGGAATTTTCAATGATTTTACGCTGAACTCCTATAACCAATAAGTCTGATCTACTAAAACAGAATCACCTAATGCTGACATTGCTTAGGATCAGCTGAGAAAAATCACATTAGGAAGTCTTATCCTTAGGAATGTGATTTTCAGGTCCTTCATTCATAACCTGAACTATCCAAATCTACTACTTTCAGCACATTTCTGACCTTGACAATTACAGGGAAAACAAATAACCCAAGGACCCTCAAATGTCATCATAGAAAGAAACACCAAAAATCAAGTACCCTTGTATCACCCATGTATTCCCCATCATTCCAGGTCACAAAAGAAACAAGGGAGTATTTAAAATAAAAGTGCTCATAAGCAAAAGACTGTGACACAGAATAACAGAAATCTTTGTGCAGGGTCCTTCGATAAACATTTAAGAGTCAACAGAAATAAAGAGCTATACTTCCTATTCTCTTTCCACTGTCCACACTTTATCCATAAACCATGAAACATGCCTTTATATTCAACTATAAAGCTATAAACTCTATGTGGAGGCCTCCCATGGAGCACATGTAGGGAGCTAGGCACCTCAAAGTAAAATAATATCAATAACTTATATATACTTTCTACTACATGTTCCTCAGACCTAACTGCTTAGTAAGCAATGGAAAAAATCTATTCATTGTTCACAATTTTGGGAAATAAAATGCAAGGAGGACCCATAAAGGCTAGATAGAACACATAATAGGTTTGAAGGAGATTATGTGAAATGGGATAGCAAAGAATTTTACAATGCCTGTATTGCCTGTTTTAAATTTGAAGTACCTCACCATAAAATATTAGCATCTATAATTAAAAATACAAATTGATAACCCTTAAGTTACCTCCTTGTCTCGCATACAAACTTCCTCCAAAATAACCATTCACTGGAGACGTAGCAGCATAGACAAATATGGCTGTACTGAGCATTGATCCCCTCCTAAGAAGGTGAAAAGATGTGTAAGATAAACTAAAACCAACAACTTGAAGAACATATCATATAACCTATCACATTAACATCAGTTTAATTTCAAAGTTAAATTTAACAGGAACACAAAAATATCATCCTAGGTCCTGGCTGGGTAGCTCAGTTGGTTAGAGCATTATCCTGATAACACCAAGGGTGCGGGGGTTCGATCCCTGGTCAGGATACACACAAGAATCAACCAATGAATGAACAAATGGGTGGAGCAACAAATCGATGTCTGTCTGTCTCTGTCTCCACCACTTCCCCCCCCTCTCTAAAATCAATCAATAAAAATATAAATACCACCCTGGACTGCAAAGGACCTCAAAAGATTGCCTAGTGAATGAATTTCCAGTTAAAATTACACTTAAATGGTACAGGATGATGATCCTCATTTTTTTAAAAACTGCAGTAAATTTCATAATATATTCTGAAGAAATACAGGGAGGGGGAAAAACAGGTTTATAGTTGTTTATATGGAAAATAATACAATTAATACATGAAAAAACTGTTTCATGAACTCAACTGTAAACCTACATTTTCCCACCCTGTATATTATATTTCTTTGGCAAATATTAGAAGCTGGCACTAAAACTGATTTTGCAACCCTGTGAGCCAATCACATCATATGGAAAAGGATATTCATCTGTTAAGAAAAATAATTAGAATACTCCTCTTTATAATTTAACTGCTTAAGGTTCTTGCCTGCTGACAGAAATACAACATAAGTAGTATAATCTATTACATTATTGTTATTACTTTAAATGGTATAACAATGAGACTTTTTTTTATTTAGTTTTCCTTATACAGTTAAAAGTTGCATTGGTCCACTAATCAACTTCATTCAGTTCAACAATTTCTAACCTCCCCTTGCAATAATGATATCTAGGATATTCAGACCAACCCTCTTGAGTAAAACTAGACAAAATTTTTTAAATGCCTAATTGCAAAGAGAAAAATTAAATTAAGTGACAGTATCACTTGACATAACACAGAAATGTATTTAACCCACTAACAATAAATACCATTTCTGAAACTCACTATAACTAGGAAGGCAAAATATGTTCTATATATAGAAAATATAATAAGTACTGTGCAGCCAGAACCGGTTTGGCTCAGTGGATAGAGCGTTGGCCTGCGGACTGAAAGGTCCCAGGTTCGATTCCGGTCAAGGGCATGTACCTGGGTTGCGGGCACATCCCCAGTAGGGGATGTGCAGGAGGCAGCTGATCAATGTTTCTAACTCTCTATCTCTCTCCCTTCCTCTCTGTAAAAAATCAATAAAATATATTTAAAAAAAAAAAAAAGAAGTACTGTGCAAACCTTGTGCTTCTTATGAAGATCTAACTGGATCTTTGGCTTAAAAAAAAAAAAATGCCTTATACACTTTGTCAAATAGTTCTGGACTCAAGTAACTCTCTCATACCTCTAATGGGACATAATCTTTATTAACCAACCAAAATGTTCAGTAAGGCTAGTAAGTTTTAGCATTTAACAGAAAAATATACTTATACATGAAGATTACTGTTCATTATTTAATTTGTCTCAATAATGACATTTATGCTATTTAAATTCTAAGAATTGTAATAAGCAAATATTTAATTATGCCTGACTTTTTAAAAGGTTCCAATTATTAAAATGATTCAAGAGCAACAAAAAGTAATAAAGTACAAGCACTTACTCTGTATATAAATCTTCTATCATTGCAACAATAATAACAATGAAAGAAACAGCAAATATCTGACATCCAGAACCAATGAGAGAGGAAAATATCAGTGGGTGACTTGACGGTCTAAATACATCGCCATGCACCTGCTTCCATCCATATTCATCTCCTAGGTCTCTATCCTAAATACATAAATATGTAGACAGAAGAGAAAAATCATTCAGAATGAAAATACAGAAAATAAGTGAAAACTATAATTAGAATTGTAAGTTTCCTCTCTCCAAACTTACAGCTATTTAAAGGTGTTCAACATATCAAGAAAAAAAAATGTCAAATTTAAAATAATCACTGCCTTAATAACTTTTACTGAGGTCCGGGAAGGTGCTTTCTGATTCTGCTCCGAGAAATATCAAAGAATGAAAAAAGAAAATAGTCTACAGCAAAAAGAAATGGTGAAATTGGGAGAATAGCACACTGACACTCTTAACATCACTTTCAGACACTACTCTTGCATTTGCATCATGACTGTGCCTCATATGTGACCAGGGGCCAGGTGGAAAAGAAGAAGAGTATCAAAACCAGTACTAGATGCCCTAACAGTGCAGAAATGTCCTTTATAGTCTGGAATCTAAGAAAACATATGGGGAAAATATTGAACAGTTGAATAATAATTTTTTAAATAAATGGTATTTTTAAGATACTCTGTTTTCCCTTATATTTTTTATTTTTATTGTTGACAATATTACAGATGTCTTCCATTTTTTCCCTTTTTTCCCACCTCTACCTAACCTCCACCCCACCTCAGACCTTCCCCATGCTATTATCTGTATCTACGAATTATGCATACATGTTCTTTGGTTAATTTTCTTTCCAACCTGAGTAAACAAGTATCTAAAACAATCTTTTTAAAGAAATATCAGCCCCTCAGGATAATCTGACTTTGTGGGGGGAGATCCTGGTCAGATATGTTTGAGAAGCACCAAATATTTTATCTACCCTCTGATACTTCACAATGCACATTAGCATATTAAAATTTAAATCTCTTTAACTGTTTCCCAACTTATTTAATGATGGAGCAAATCTTCATAGAACAGCCATTAACATCCTACAGAATACATTTTTTCCTCACAATATCAACACTAATAAAAGAGAAAAATGGTAATTGGCATACGACGATACCCTTTTCATTGGCTAATCAGGGCTATATGCAAATTAACTGCCAACTAAGATTGGCAGTTAACTGTCAACAAGATGGCGGTTAATTTGCATATGTAGGCACAATGCAGGGAGGCGAAAGGGAAAGCAGGAAGAAGCCCCCTGCCACTGACAGTGATCGGAAACCCAGGGGGGAGCTAAGAGCTGGGGGGCAGGGCAAAGGTGGCCCTGGGGCCGCCTTTGCCCTGCCCCCCAGCCATGATCGGAGAATCAGGTGCCTTTTCCGCCCTGGCCAGTGATAGCAGGAAGTAGGGGTGGAGCCAGCGATGGGAGCTGGGCACGGTCGAAGCTGGCAGTCCCAGGAGCTAGGGGCCCCTTGCCTGGGCCTAAAGCGAAGCCCACGATCGCGGGGCCGCTGCAGCTGTGGGTCCCTGCTGCCCGGGCCGGACGCCTCAGCCAGAGGCATCCTGCAGGGGCAGGGGCGGAGCCCGCGCGATCGCGGCACCCCCCGCTACCCGGGCCGGATGCCTAGGCCAGAGGCGTCAGGCCTGGGCAAGGGGCCGATCCTGCGATTGGAGGATGATGGGGGTCAACGCCTGAGGGCTCCCAGTATGTGAGAGGGGGCAGGCTGGGCTGAGGGACACTCCCCCCACACACACACACCCAGTGCACGAATTTCGTGCACCGGGCCCCTAGTATATCTATATATATATATATATGGCTAAGCAACCATCCAACCAGTAGCTATGATGCGCAATGACAACCAGGGGGTAGATGCTCTGACTGGTAGCTATGATGCTCACTGACCACCAGGGGGCAGACACTCAAGGCAGGAGCTGCCGAGCTGCAGTGACTTGGCAGCGGCAGTTCTCAGGTGACGCACCCTAGGGTTCCAGGATGAGTCACCCGAGAACTGCCCTCTTGCAATCTGCAATCCAGGACCCCTCAGGGGATGTTGGAGAGCCGGTTTTGGCCTGATCCCTGCAGGCCAGGCCAAGGGATCCCACCTGCCAGAGGGACCCCACTCACTCTGCAGACGCCCTTTGAGCCGAGGTGTTGCCCAGGTTCGGCTGGCCGGGGCAGGACCATGGGAAGTTGGCTCGAGGGCGTGTCTGACCCGTCTCACTGAGTCCCGCCACGCTGGCCATCTTCTAATTAATTTCCTTTCAATGTGCACGAATCCGTGCACCGGGGCACTAGTTGGTCTGTAATTTTGTAAAAATATGTAGAAAACAAACACCTCCCTATTGATGTAGTCCCATTTGTTTTAAACTAAATGTGAATTAATACTTTTGCCAACTTCCTGAATTGTATACAATATTTAATAGTATTAGAAAGACACCAACACAGATATACAACCTCCTAGTTGCAATTTTAAAATCAAAAGCTCTGAAAACTGAGTTTGTTTCATAAATTTGGTATATCCTTATTTTGAGGCAAAACTTGGACTGAATTAACAATGGGTTATTTATACTGTTTATCCCACCTAGGGTGAACATTCATATGTTTTGCTGAAAAAAATTAAGATTTGATTAGAGATCCCCACCAAGAGTTTACACCTTTCTAAAACCTGAAAATTCTGAATTCTGAAAATTACCTGACCTCAAGATTGTGGACCTACTATCCAACATTCAAAACACAGTAATATTGAGTTAATTTGTTTTTATAAGTACAATATAAAATGTATGCTCACCATGTCATCCATTTCTTCTTCTTTACTGTACCGAGCATAATCTTTTCTTAAAGTTCTCATTAAAATCATTGAAACTAATCCCACCAAGAAGATAACCATCATGAAGGAGTTGAAAATTGAAAACCAATGAATCTAAAAAGAACAGAAAATATTACTTACATAAAAATAGCAGTCACAAAATTCACAGGTCCCATGAAGACCATGGGATGCTAATACAAAAAAAAATTTTAAACTTTTACATAAAAATCTAAACTTCAGACACACTGGGGATGAGTATTCACGATACAATGGAATTTGTTTTCAGTAAGTTTCAGATACACTAAGAACATGATATTGTTTATTGAGATTTTCACAATCAAATTTATTATACAAATAAAGTATAATTTGGCTTTAAAACATAGACTAGTCAGCATTACAGAGAAGAACCTGGAGCTTTAAAGGCAAACAGACCTGGGTAGTTCAGGCTCTGCCAATTTCTAGCATGTGACCCCAATATCCCTATAAATGAAGAAAATAATACTATCTTGTAATCTGTATGGTTTAATAACATGTAAAAAGTATGGCACCATGTCTGGCACAGAGCAATGAATGATAAATGTTAGTTTCCTTCCCTCTAACTGAGCAACAATCTGAAAATCTCCTTTGAATACCAAGATTAAACCATCATAGTTGGCGGGCATGGAGGTAGGCCACCTTCCTGAATCATCTGCTTCACTTTCAGTTTGTCCTCTCACTCTGCTGCCATCATTATTCACTCCTTTCCAAATAAGCTCTCCATGGCGCAGAGAACACTAAGGTACCCCATAGTTTCATAATGTTCCCAAGGCTCTTGACTTTGATTTCACTCACACATTTGTCACAAAATTATGTCCACATCCTGATTCATATAATCACAAGGCACTACGGTATCTCTGAGTGCCTCTCAGAACTGAGTGCATCTGGCTTCCACTAGGTCTGGAGCACTGTCCAGTAATTCCTTTACATTTCAATTCCCAAAATAGAAAAGATTCAAGGCCCCAATTTCATTTATTTTTTTGTATTTATCCTCCTAGCCTTTTATTCCTCCTATCAATCTCCTAGAAATTGTTTCTCCTCATACACCACTCCTCTCATTTTGAACCCCAAAACTTACACCTTTCTCCCCACCATCAGTAATCTCCAAAGGTCCCTATCTGTAATAGTACCTACTACCTGGGATTGTTATTTGTTTTAAGCAAGATAATGAATGTAAAGCATATAGCATAGTGCCTGACATATAGTAAAACACTAGAAAAATTTTAAGTTGTTATTACTATTATCTTTTAAAGTGTTTGTTTGATCTTTTGTCTACTCACTGTTTCAATCTTTTTACCTCCCTCCTTTCAATGGCAACACTTTTCAAATGAGACTACATCCCTATTTTCCCCCACTTACTCCTAAACACAATGCCATCTCACTTTGTCCCACAAAATTTCTCTCAAAGATCTGCAATGAACATCTAAGTCAATTCAGTGATTCAGCGGTCAATTAGTTGCCCCCACTCTCCTTGCTCTCCCTGCCATGTTTGATCTTTGCTGACACTATTCCATCCTACTTCACTAACTGCTGCTTCTCCTCTTTCATCCTTGATGCCGGCTCCTCCCACCTTTGTGAACTTTTCCGAAAGCTTCAGTCTTGGTACTCAGCAGAAACTTCCTGGGGCTCTCAGAACTTTTAACTAGAATTCCAATGATGATGGTAACACCCTCTGCCACCTACCCCACCCCGCCCCAAATCTCTAGCTCTCTTTCTCCCATTCATGTTTCAGACTTTAGCTAATTCTGATCATTTCCACTTGAATGTCTTTCTGGAATTTCAGACTGCCCTAAAATAAACTATTAATCTTCCACCTCACATATAACAACTCTCTTCTGACTTCTAACTTCTACTAATGATACTAACATTTGGCTTTGAGAATCTGAAATTATCTCTGGTTCTTCCTTCTCCTTAATCCTTCCTTGGTAATAATCACTAACCTTTTTTTTTTCTTAAACTTTGGAATGTCTCTTGCATCTAACCCTTCCTCTCCATTCCCATGCCATCCCCTCACGCCCTGATAATTCTAGTGGGCTCCTAGTTGGCCTTCTTTATTTTTGGTCTCTCCCCTTCCTTTCAAACTGTTCTATAAAAAGTTACCCAGGCCCTAACTGGTTTGGCTCAGTGGATGGAGCGTCGGCCTGCAGACTCAAGGGTCCCGGGTTCGATTCCGGTCAAGGGCATGTACCTTGGTTGCGGGCATATACCCAGTAGGGGGTGTGCAGGAGGCAGCTGATTGATGTTTCTAACTCTCTATAAAAAACTCTCCCTTCCTCTCTGTAAAAAATCAATAAAATATATTAAAAAAAAAAAAAAGTTACCCAGTGAATTTTTCTGAAACATCATGTTCATATATCACTGCTCTAAAACTTATAGTGACTCCCTATTTTCTCACATATCAAACGTAAGCTATTTCCCTAATATTCTGTACCCTCTGTAATATGGCCACCTCACTTTATTTAGCCAACCTTTCTTTCCATTGTATCCTATATTCCAATCAGGCATATTCTTCCTCAGTGACCCACAAGTACAGCATACTCATTTCCACCTATGTAGCTTTCTTGTAATTCCTTTCACATGGGATCTGCTTCTGTCCACATTTGAAAATTCTACTACCGTTTAAAGTCCAACTCAACAACCCTTTCTTCCATACAATCTCTCATTGACATAGTCTAGTTATTCATAGACATACTCCTGCGCTAAACTTTTGCAAGTACATACATAGACTTTTTAACATGAAGAAGACACTGTCTTCTATAATTAGGATAGATTTTAACTGCGGGTAATATGCTGAGTTGTGCACTCGTGTGAAAGACAGCCCTGGCTGTTACCCACCCTGAGGATTCAGGCAAGTGACAAGTCTATGGCTCTCCCCGAAAAACAGGAGACAGCCAATTGCCCCTGCCTCTTCATGAGATCTCTTTCTTCATTCAACAATTTAATGTATACTTACTAATATTATAAAGAAAATAATGAATGCATTAATTTTGAAATATTTGCAAAAAAAAAAAGGTTACATAAACTTGTTTATCACAAAAGTATCATTCAAAATTTATAAAAGCAGCCTATAATTATAGGCTTTTCCCAAGATTTTATTTTGTTCCCAACCTGGAAAATTAATGACCCAAAAAAAGACAAAAGAGAAAAGATGATCTTATACTGCTAATATTTCTAACAAAATTCTGTATTTTCTAATCAAATATTTGAACTTCAAGCCAATACCTATTATAATGTACCACTAATAACCTGACACTTCATAATATCCACTAATTCAAAAAACGATGATGTACTGTGATTTTTAATTATAAGGAATGTTTTTTTAAAATAATAAAGAAATCAGATGTCACAAATGAGTTACTAACTCCACAAACTGCTGACTCCAGCACCCTCTAGTGTTGCTAATCTTAAAGCAGAGCCCAGGTTTGTCATGAATTTTCACACTGGAGATGAAGAGCTAACTACAGCACCAGTGCTGCCAGTACTGAGCACCTGCTATGTGTCAAACATGAACGAGGTACTTTATAATACACTATCAAATGGAATTTCACAGCAATTACGCAATGTATTATAATCCTTGCTTCACTACTAAGGAGACAGAAGCTCAAGAACTGAGTAATCTGACCAAGGTTATAGTTGGTGGCAGACAGACTGTATCAGCTCTAGCGCCTAAGCCTGCACTTGTAGTCATTGTATTAGAAACAATCCTTGCACTTATGTGATAGATCCCATCCTGCCTACTTAAGGAAAACCTGTAGTTAATTCTCCCCTGTTTTCCTGCACTGTCCATTTTGCACTCTCTACTGAACCCTATTCAACATATAAACATGTTTTTCTTACATCTCAAAAAAAGAAAATCTCCTGACTCCTACTTTTCTACTAGCTATTGTACCATTTCTTTGCTCTCTTTACCAGACAAACTTGCTGTCTTCAAATCTTCTCCTCTCATTCTCTTACAATGGCTCTATTCAGATTTTGCCCCACCACCACACCAAAACAACTTTGTCAAGTTCACCACTGACTCTGGGTAAATCCGATAGTCACTTTCAGAACCCTTCTTACTTGACCCATCAGTAACAATTCAGAACTAATCTCTCTATCCTTCATTATACACTTTCTTCTCTTGATTTCCAGGAATACCATACAATCTTTCCCCCTCTACTTTACTGGTATGTCCTCAAAGCCCTTAGCTGATTTCTCTTTCCCCTATTCTTCCCAAACTTTTATTACTGCCCCCAGGGCTCAGTCCTTAATCCTCTTCTATTTCTACATACTCTTCCCTGGTAATTGCATCCAGTCTCATAGCTTTATATACTACAATGGCTGCAAAATTTGTATCTCTATCCAGACCTCTCTCCTGACTGAACTCAGATTGATATATCCAACTGGTTAGTCGGTATCTCTATTTGAATGTCTTACAGACACTGCAAAACAAACACGTCCTAAACTGTACTCTGACTTTCCCCTCCAAACCTTCTCCTATCATATTTTCCACACTGAGCTCATTAGTTATATCTTTGAAATCCACAGCGCTAGCACAGTGCCCTACATATGGCAAATGCTCATTAATGTTCGTTAAACTGATTGGAGCACATATTGATTATCTTAAAATACACAATTTACCTACCCTGTGTTGAAAAAAAGATGGATCAAGGTATTTGTCAAATCTATCTTCAAATTTTACATCTGATTTTTTCCATTTTACCTGAAAAAAAAGTTTTCATTTGAAAATCAAGGCCAGTAAACAAATTAATAATCTGATAACAAAACTCTGAGCAAAATTTGAAATGATTTACATACTTAGAATAAGAAATTACAGAAATGGTAGAAAATTACTACCAATTTCAGAAGTTGAAAGATATATGATAAAATAACCAACTTTCCTCTGTAATAACAAAACTTACAACTTTACTTAGAAGAATCATTTCAGTTTTCAAGAATTAACTATTGCTGACTTATATATTCTGACTCAATAAATGTGAACTCAATCAGACCAATTAAAATAAGAATCTGTATGTCTTTATCTTTAGATTGCAATAGTTATTACAATTATCACATTTCTTCATTACTTCAGTTGGGCAAATATGATCTGCAGTAGGTACATACGTACAAAGCTTGAAAAACTTTCAAAATTGGCTACTACCAATTGACTCATTCCAGTTACCAGAAGAAAAAAAAAATGGCAAAGAGAGAAGCTACCTACATCAGATTTCTCTTCTTTACACTATTTTTAATTGTAATGGAAGAGAATTAACTTGACAGTCACAAAGGACTCTGACAAGCTCTTACTCTGCAGGAACATTTTATTCCAATTGATAGAGCAAAAATAGTAAACTATACTCATCCAGTACTTTTCAATACAACATCATCTCTATCTGAAATAGTAAAAGGGAAAGAAAACAAGGAACACTGCGATCTCAATTGTAACCATAAAAATACACGACTAGGTTCATTAGCTGCCCAGTTACAATAGTAAAATTTGCTATAGCAAATGGTAGGTACTGCAAATGCATAATTGGTATCTACTTCTACAGACCTGAAACAAATCTCCTTGCTTTTAAGAGGCTTACTTACATACATTGAGGAAATGGTTTTAATAATATATCTTGTCACCCAATTTCAAGCTATATTTTCATTTACTAAAATTGAAAAATGCACTTAATTTTTTATATTAGGTCACAAACCCTTCTTCCCTATATCAAATTATTTAAATACTTACTGAATATGACATCTGGATTTTAGTATTGGGAACCAATTTCACTTTTCCTTCACTAGTTAGATTAACATCAACAATTCGATTACCATTAAACCCTATTTCAAGTTTTTTGTAGGTCCAAAGATAGTAATCTTCTCCATTTTCATCTGCTTCACCAACAATACCTACAAAAGAAGTAACACGTTATACAAGGTAATTTCACTTAATATTTAAAATAGGTTAGAACCAAAATATCATAAAATGTTTTTATAAAAAAGCAATATTATCATTATTCCTCATAGTTAGAATAAGGCAAATTTGCAGGCTGGACTTCCACTCTTTGTTAACTACGTGGCTAACACAAACCATGAACACACATGGTAAAAAATAAAAAGTGATATATAACCTATCAATATAACTATCACTAATTTGATTCTTGAAGTTCATTAGTAGCACCTTCATTATAATAATTAGCACCTTATCTGTGTATACCCACAACAGTTCAAAATTTCAGAAAATGTAGTCAAATTAAAATTAAAACTAAGGTCTCCACAGGCCCAGTCCAGTACTTTCTCTAATAACCTGATTTACCCATTCTCAATAAGCTGTGCATATGTGTATATGAGTACCAAAACTTAAAATGCCTCTTTTTTTATAGCTCAAGTTCTGGACTACATTAAAATGAAAGATGACCTGGAATCATAAACATCCTAGAAGAAAACATAGGCAGTAAACTTTTTGACATCAGTCTTAGCAATATTTTTTTGAATATGTCTCCTCAGGCAAGGGCAACAAAAGCAAAAATAAACAAATAGGACTACACCAAATTAAAAAGTTTTTGCACAGCAAAGGAAACCATCAACAAACTGAAAAGGGGAGAAGATATGTGCAAATGGTTTATCCAATAAAGGGTTAATATCCAAAGTATATAAAGAACTCATACAACTAGATATCAAAAAAAGAAGAAAAAATCCAACTTAAAAGTGGGCAGAATATACGGTGACAGGAGAAGATTTGACTTTGGGTAGTGGGCCCAAGGTGCAATATACAGATCTTGTGACATAGAAACCATACCTGTATGTTCATGTTGACCAATGACACCTCAATCACTTTAATAAATAAATTTAAAAATTATCTAAATGGGCAGAAGACCTGAACAGACATTTTTCCAAAGAAGACATACAGATGACCAACAGGCACATGAAAAGATGCTCAACATCACTAATCAGCAGGGAAATGCACATCAAAACCATGATATACCACCTCACGCCTGTCAGACTGGCTATTATCAAAATGGCATAAAATAAGTGTTGGTTAGGATGTAAAGAAAAAGGAACCCTCAGACACTTTTGGAGGGCATATAAACTGGTGCAATCACTAGAAGCTTCATGCTGTTCCTCAAAAAATTAATAAAAATAGAACTACAATACAACCCAGCAATTCCACTTTGGGGTATTTATTTAAAGAAAACAAAAACACTAATTCAGCATCACCAATTCAGCACCCCTATGTTCATTGCAGCATTATTTACAATAGCCAAAATATGGAAACACCCTAAGTATCCAATGATAGATGAATGGATAAAGAAGATGTGGTACATATACACAATGGAATACTACTCAGCCATATAAAATAATGCAATCTTACTATTTGCCACAACATAAATGGACCTAGAGAGTATAATGCTTAATGAAATTAGTCAGACAGAGAAAGACAAATACTATATGACTTCATTTATATGTGGAATCTAAAAAACAAAACAAATGAACAAATAAAACAAAACAAAAACAGACTCAGATACAGAGAACAAACTGGTGGTTGCCAGAGGGACAGGAGAAGAGAACATAGGCAATATACATGAAAGGATTAAAGGGTATAAACTTCTAGTTATAAAATAAATAATTCATTGGAAAGAAACAAACAGCATAGAGAATATAGTCAATAATCTATATATATAAAAGTCAAGCGACCGGAACGATTGGTCACTATGACACACACTGCGGCCAGCCAACCGGCCGTCAGGGGTGGGGCCAGCTGGCCAACCTCCTGTGGCCCCTCCTCCCAGCCAGCCTGGCTCTGATAGGCCCCCCCTTCAGAGGTGGGGCCGGCCAAGCTCCCACAGCCTCCCCCCCAACTTCCCTACCCCCCCCACCGCTGGCCCGGCCCCCAATCGGCTCCAATCGGGGCTGGCCGACTGGACTCCACCCGGTCACAAATTCATGCACCAGGCCTCTAGTATTGTAATAATTCTAGATGGTGACAAAAGATAACTATGATCATGGTGATCACTGCATAATGTATATAAATATTGAATTGCTATGTTGTACATCTGAAATGAATATAAGTCAATTATACTTCAACTAGTGCCCTGGTGCACGGATTCGTGCACATGAAAAGGAAATTAATTAGAAGGTGGCCGGTGAGGCGGGACTGGGTGAGATGGCTGGACATGCCCTGGAGCCAACCTCCCGCGGCCCCTCCCTGGCCGGCCGCACCTGGGGCTGTGCTGTGGCTACAAGGGCATCTGCAGAGTGAGCAGGGTCCCTACAGCCTGGCCTGCGGGGACTGGTCCAAAACCGGCTCTTCGACATCCCCCGAGGGGTCCTGGATTGCGAGAGGGCGGCTCTCGGGTGACACATCACGGAATCGGGCTCCCTCCTCTCTGGTTCCAGGGTGCATCACCCAAGTACCTCCGCTGCCAAGTCACTGCAGCTTGGCAGCTCCTGCATTGAGCAGACGTCTGCCCCCTGGTGGTCAGTGCGTGTCATACCTACCAGCTGGTCAGACAGTCGCTTAGCCTTTTATATATATACTAGAGACCCAGTGCACAAAAATTTGTGCACTTGGAGGGGAGGAGGAGCCCCTCAGCCCGGCCCGCGCCTATTTGCAGTCCAGGACCCCTTGGGGGATGTTCACCTGTCGACTTAGGCCCACTCCCCAGGGGATCAGGCCTAAGCTTGCAGTCAGACATCCTTCTAGCAGCCAGGGAGCCCTCGGGGGATGTCCAACTAAAGGCTTAGGCCCCCAAGGGAGCTGTGATGAGGAAGCTGGGGTGACAGAGTAGCCATGCTGTCCCGCCCTGCCGCCCTGGGTCAGGTCGCACATGGGATGCCGGATGGTGGCAGGGCAGGCGGGATGGCGCTGTCCCACCCCACCGCCCCGGGTGGCAAATAGCAGGCCTAGATGGCAGCGGGGCAGGCGGGATGGCACAGACCTGCCCTGCCTGCAGTATGCAAATTAGCCGCTATCTTTGTTGGCGGTTCATTTGCATATCGCACTGATTAGCCAATGGGAGGCATAGCGAAGGTACGGTCAATTACCATGTTTGTCTATTATTAGATAGGAGATAGATAGATAGATAGATAGATAGATAGATAGATAGATAAAAAAAAATGAAAGAAGTGTTGAAGATAAATGGTAATGAGGCAATAGTTTAAAATGATCACTTTGATCACAACTAGGATATTGGAAGAGTTAGACCTAAACAGTGTGAGGGCAGTTAAGTGGTAGCTGAAGATCTATCTCTTGTGCCCATATACTACTATCAGCTATTTATCCAATATTCCCTACCCAAACCTATATACTTCCCAGGAGCCTTATGCTTAAAGTTAATCCTTAAGGCCTTTCCTCTATGATCAACGCATTTCATGAAAGTATTATGGGGAGGGAGGGGAAAGGGGGAGATTATTTCTTAAAGGATTATTTTTATTAACTAAAGTTGCTCTAATTGGTACAGATTTAAGTAATACAGTTTTGTTTTGTTTGGGGTTGAAGAGAAATAATAAAATCCTAATAATTTCATCAAGGTTTGTTTATCTATCTACTCTGGAGGTAGAGATACAATTACAGCAAGTAAAAAGCTATTCTCAAGGGGGCTTTTAAAAGGGTTTCAAACCTTTACCCCAAGAAAAGCCAGATAAAAAATTATTTTCTGAGAAGAATTCACATGGTTCAGACATTCTAGGACACCCAAAAGAATCTCCCCTAAATATGGCAGACCCTGGAATCCCAGGGCTAAAGAAGATTTAAAACAAGAAAGTATAGTTGACATATTGTAAGGAGGCCCACAGAAATAACTGAAAGAAACCTAAGGTTCCAGATAAGAAACTCATAAGCAATGGAGAAGATTAGCAGAGGAGCCTGGTATCTCACCAAAAAAAAGGAAATCCAAACTAATGGGTTCTCCTGAACTATAGGCTCAGAAATCATTAGCAAAATTTCAATGTCTTCCTGATACCCTCAGAACTGATCACAGAAATGTCTGTTTTAATGTAATACTAATTACAGTCATTTATATGAAATGCTTGCTATTTATACCTAATTAACATGCAACACAGTAACGATGATGCATACAATTATATCCTAAGATTAACTTTTGTATAAATTTCATCTTAGTACCACACTAAACTCTGATCTTATTTATATGTGCAGTCTTTCAGTTTGCTGCTCATGAATATAGTAGTCTGCTAACAATTTTAAGAATCAGAGTATTAATTTTACATAGAAACAGGTGTTCCAATTCTATCACCACCACCACCACCCAGAAAAGGCTAACACAAAAACCACTAACAAAAAAATGTGACCAAACATGCTAGCTATGATAGCTGGCTGTGCTTCGCAGTTTAAATAACTTAACAAGTCTAACACAAACAATGTTTGGATTATGCCATAGCTCTTCTCCATTAATAGAGATAAACAAACTAAACAAAAAAATTAAACAGAAAAAAAGCTAAAACAAAAAAATTTTAAACATATAGAGTTTTGTAAAATAACATAGGAGCTAGCAAAACAAGTCATTCAGGAACCTATACTACCACATACTACCCATACTACCACATACTACCACAGTTGCACATGAAACAAAACCAGAATAAAATTTCAAAGTCCTATTTAGTTCCTTTGATTGCATTTGGCAGTGCAAGTCAAAATAAGATGTGAGAAAAATGGGGGGAGGGGAAATATTTTGGATTGTTCAAAGCAACTTTTAAGCCCTTGAATAGGAAAAGTTATACTGCATAAAAATTACATATTGAGCCCTAACCAGTTTGGCTCAGTGGATAGAGGGTCAGCCTGCAGACTGAAGGGTCCCAGGTTCAATTCCGGTCAGGGGCATGTACCTTGGTTGCAGGCACATCCCCAGTAGGAGGTGTGCAGGAGGCAGCTGATTGATGTTTCTCTCTCATCGATTTTTCTAACTTTCTATCCCTCTCCCTTCCTCTCTGTAAAAAATCAATAAAAAAAGATATTCTAAAAAAAAATTACATATTGAGGGAGTTTCACTTAAGGTTTGGCAATGTCAAAAACCCTTCAAGTAACAGGGGACCATAAAATTGCTATTAAAATTATGCTATGGAAAACAGTGAAAACACATTTACTGATTTAGTATATAATCACCTTAACAGAGTCATTACATAAATGTTGCTTATTATGCAAATATTCTCAAACTTTAAATATAACATACAATACTCACCCCATATTGGTAAGTCATCTATGTACATTTGGTACCAGTAGTGATTTTTGATAGCATATACAAATGCATCTCTCTTTTCTTTATCTAAGTCAATTTCACAGTAAGTGGCTGGCATCACATCATCTGCATAAAATAAAAATGCAAATTAACACACTGGTTTGCAAAATAGTTACAGAAAAAAGTAACAGAAGAAAAAATACAACTGGAGGTGCAACGTTGACAAGACTCCAAGGAACCGCCAACTCTCAGGGAATAACACCTGGCCAGTTCTTGTTCTTTCATCTAAAAGTGCTTAGTCTGAAGGGAAAATAAATCCCACTTTGATAGCCCATGAAAACTGACCCCCTCTATCTAAAGAAAGAAGAAAGGCTACGACAGCTGAATAAGTCTCTTCTTCAGTAAATAAGGGTAAGGTTTTCAAAAACTGATGAAATCTGTCCATCGTAGCAAAGTAGGATTCAGGGTTTTTGCCTATTTTCTCTTTCTGATTCCGCTTTAATAAATTAAAAATGTGCGTCAAATGGAGAAAGTATGTAATAAACGTAGTACTGAGTTTCTCAAAGATCACACATTCTAGTCTGTTTTCTCCTTACACAAGCCTCAGGGCAGGTTCACAATATTTCATAAAACTATAGGCTATGACTGTGGTTTAAATTTATAACTTCATTAAGCCCCAAGGAATATAATGGGGGGAAAGAATGCAAACATGTATACCTATTTTCAACAACAAAAAATATTCTAAAAACAAGAATAAAATTTAACGAATTAAAATCAAATATTATCTTTAAAATATCTCACTTCACATCATACAAAAGTGCTAAAAATAACAGGAGTCAGTTGATGTTCATTTTACACATGTAGGCAATGAAGTCAAATTGGAGTAAACAACTTTACTGAAACCAATACAATAAAAGAAATAGGATTAAAATTCAAAGCTCCTGATTACAAGATCCATGCTCTATTCAAAAATCAAGACACCTAATCAAAGATCCTACAAAAATTCAACTTTTCAAGCTTCTGTTTATCAGATTAAAAATGTCTATCAGAAAACACCTCTCTGATAAACTTTACAGAGGAAAATAAAAAGTATAAACACACTCAAAAGACCTGATAAAATAGATACTTGAAAAATAAGGAGGCTCTTTTCCAATTTTAACATGTTTTTTACTTCAAATTTAAAGCCACACTATCCTATAAGTATTCAGAGTATAAATTAATACAGCACTTTTAAATACATTCTAAGCCAATGGTACAAGTTCGAAATTAAGGATTTACACAAAATATTTAAGTATCCATCCATACACACCCCATTACATCCCCGCACCTCAGAAATTACTCCAATATGAATCTATGAAGGTATTCCCCAACCACATATGTCCAATTAGTCACTAGATGGTTTGCTAGAAAACACTTTTGAGAAATATGCTAGGAAAATATAAAGTTATTAGCAATTATTTATTTTACTTTATAACATTCAAAATAAATCTTTGTTATGGAGGGGAGTCTATGGGGGGAAAAGAGGGACATCTATTTCCAATAAATATAAATTTACTAGTAAATAAATAAATCTTTGTTAGTTTTCCTAAATGCAATACACTTAAGTTATAGGTTAAAACATTTCTTAGAGTCTAGAGCAGTGATACTCAACTAAGGGCTATTAGCAACCTCTGAAGACTTTTTGGTTGTCACAACTGGTAGTGCTGCTGGCATCTAGTGGGTAAAGAAGCAAGAGGCACTTCTACAATGTACAGGACAGCCCCCCCCCCCCCACACACACACATAAAGACTTATCCAGCTGTAACGTCAATAGTTCCAAAGTTGAGAAACCCTGGTCTACAATATAACTTCTATTAGAAGGACTATTAAGGTGTACTTACCTTTGAATTTAATATCCAGACCACTAAATTCCAATTCAACGCCTTGAAGTGCTTCTCCCAGAGTTTCATGGTAATGACCAATACTTCTTTTTGACCCCACACAAAATGGAAGTGAAAAGTATTTATATGTCTCTTGTCGATTATGGTAGGGCCCAACAGTATTCATCCATAAAACAACTTCCTCTTTATCTTGATACTGAAATTTAAAAAAGCAAAAACAATTATTTAAAAAATACATTTATCCCTAGACAGTTTGGCTCAGGGGATAGAGCATTGGCCCTCAGACTGAAGGGTCCCAAGTTTGATTCCTGTCAAGGACACATATCTTGGTTGTAGGCTCGATCCCCGGCCCGGTCGGGGCACATGCAAGAAGGCAACCAATTGATGTGTTTCTCTCACACAGATGTTCCATCTCTCCCCCTCCCCTCCACTCTAAGAATCAATGAAAAAATATCGAGTGAAGACTAACCAAAAAAAAAAAAAACAAAAAATACAGTGTGTGTGTGATATATCATCATTTATAATAAAGAGGTAATATGCAAATTGACCGTCACTCCAACACATAAGATGGCCCCCCCATGTGGTCAAAGATGGCCGCCCCCATGTGAACACAAGATGGCCAGCAGGGGAGGGGAGTTGTGGGCAATCAGGCCTGCAAGGGAGAACAAATGGGGGGGACCCAGGCCTGCAAGGGAGGCCCGTTGGGGGCGACCAGGCTGGCAAGGGAGGGAAGTTAGGGGTGACTGTGCCAGCAGGGGAGGGCAGTTAGGGGCAACCAGGCAGGCAAGGGAGGGCAGTTAGGGAGACCAGGGTGGCAGGGGAGGGCAGTTAGGGGCAATCAGGCCGGCAGGGGAGCAGTTAGGTGTCGATTAGGCTGGCAGGGGAGTGGTTAGGAGGTGATCAGTCTGGCAGGCAGAAGCGGTTAGGGGCAATCAGGCAGGCAGGTGAGCAGTTGGGAGCCAGCAGTCCTGGTCTGTGAGAGGGATGTCCGACTGCCCGTTTAGGCCTGATCCCACCTAAACGGGTAGTCGGACATCCCTCAAGGGGTCCCAGATTGGAGAAGGTGCAGGCTGGGCTGTGGAACACACACAAACCCCTGCCCATGCATGAATTTCATGCACTGGGCCTCTAGTATATATATAAATAATTAAGGGACTATTTGTTATTTGTTCTAAACAAAAGTATACTGTCTCTGTTTGGGAAACTATAAAATAAAATACTGGACGTTTATTTTAATCTGATGATTAATGTCCACACCTTAAAAATGAAAATTTACTGACTTTTAAAATTATATCCTATGATTGTGGTCTCAGGCAGATCCACTTTTTCTAAACTTTGTTTTACAGATGGTATTGTTTAAACAGAGCCAAATAACTCATATGAATGTTTATAATTATACTATCAAATAATGGTAAACCAAGAACATGATTAACCATGCTAACATGACAAAGGAGGAGGAAACAAAATCAATATCTTATCTAAACCTCATGTTAATCATTAGAAACTCCAAAAATCTGTTGCCAGCAAGCACAAATAAAATTTCATCTCCTTTCTAATCTTTTCCATGCCATTGGACAAAGCACTAGAGAGGAGAGAAATGATTAAACAAGAGAAAACCTATGAAATCACCATCTACTTAAACCATCTTTCTACCTTCCCTTTATTAGCCTGAAAGACATGTATCATATTTATATTTTTTTGAATAAATAATAAATTTGGGTAGATGACTTTACCTTTCCAGGGTCCAACTGGGGGATTTGCCAAAGATTTCTAAGATCTCAAATCTAAATGTCCAATGATTCTATAAAAAGCAATTATCCAAGTAATTTAAAAACTAGTAACCCTAATTAGCAATATAAAGTCAATATAGTGTACAATTTAAGTCAACTAATAGTACGGAAGTTAAATCACTGAACAATTATTTACTGAGTGCCTACCATGTGCCAAACAGTAACTGTGTTTGTAAGGATACAGCATTGAACAAGACATTTTCCCAACCCTACTGGCGCTTAGAGCCTAAAGGGAAAGATAGACATTGAATAAGCAATTGCAATCAAGTAGAGTGCTATGATGAAGCATATAACACAGCAAGCTCTCCAACTAGCCCAACTACCAAATCCTTAGTGCAAATCCTCCATCTAAAACTAATAAACAAACATTTTCAATCAAAATCCAACATCTTCAAAACCAAACTCATCCCATCCAAATCTACCCGCTTTCCAACTTTGTTTTTCTAATGGTACCACCATTCTCTCAGACATGAAGTTCAAACACCAAGTTCCTCTGCATTCCAAAAAAACACTGACTTGACTATTCTTATCTAAAGCAACTGCCTTTCCTTTTGGTACACTGCACCACCATCCTAGAACCGAGGCTTAATCACCTATCTTCAAACATAATAAATGTCTCATTGTTCATACCACACATCATCCAGATCATCAAGGAAATAATGAACTATCT
Organism: Myotis daubentonii; assembly: GCF_963259705.1. NCBI lineage: Eukaryota > Metazoa > Chordata > Mammalia > Chiroptera > Vespertilionidae > Myotis > Myotis daubentonii. The sequence goes on from NC_081852.1 coordinate 42,703,372, forward strand.
CATTTTTTGGCTATGTAGAACATGTACGAAGCACAGTGTTAGGTGTTAAGGATATACAGATAAATAAAATACTGTTCTTTCCTTTACGAAGTTTACAATCCATAGAAAAGCCAGACAAGGAAATGATTAAATGAAGATATGTGTTACAATTAAGATAATAATAGGCTATCATAGCAACGATAAAGGGATGATTAATTCTGCTTTGGCAGAGAAGGGTCAGGATAAACAATAGTATAGAACAGCGGTCGCCAACCAGTGGTCCGCAGACCACTGGTAGTCCATGAGGTTCGAAAGGTTGGCAACCGCTGGTATAGGAAATCATAAACTATTTCAAGTGAAGTCAGAAAAACAGCTGATAATCTTCATGTATGAAGGAATGAATCCATACATCGCCATTCAGTTCCATCCAATGCTTATGGTCACACATCACTAATCAATCAAGGTAATCCTTTCTGCTAAACAATATGGATACAGTAAAAGAATTCTCAAAATAATACTCTAAAACCAATCACTATCAACTGACTGAGTTGGTATTAGAATGGAAAACTCTTCAGTAGGCAGGAAGCTCTCTCCACAACATAATGTATGCAAAAAGTATTTAATAAATATGATGAAGAAAACACTGGAAAAAGATGCTGAAATGTAAAAGTTCCTTAGCAACTTAGTAAAAGAAGTCTGAAGTATGTGCACTAACTGCAATAAGTACCCTTTTAGAGAAATAAGAAAGGGGAAGTAACAAAATGCATCCATTTAGGATGTTGAACAAGAGGACCTATTAACGGGGACCTTGCCATTAATCCTGCTGAGAGTCTGCAAAAATGTTTAAATGTAACTCATAAAAATAAGCACAAAAACACTTTCCCTATAAATCCTAATACTCCTATTCCTTTAAAAAGACAAAAATTTGAACAGTAATTATTGCTAAAATGGGGTGTTTATTTTATACAAACTGAAACATAGAACTAAAATAATTTCAGGGTCATACTGTGTGTTAAACTACATATTCTGAAATCACTCATTTTAAAGGTTCATGAAACCTGTTAAGAAAGTAGAGTTGTGATAACAGGATGCAAACTCTAAAAAAATATATACCATACTAGAGGCCCGATGCATGAAATTCATGCAAGAGTAGGCCTTCCTTCCCCCAACTGCTTAGCACTGGCTTCCCTCTGGCACCCAGGACCCATGCTTCCCTTACATCCCCTGCTTTGTCTGGAAGGACGTAAGATCTATCAGCATATTACACTTTTATTATTATAGATTGCAGTCTAAAATTCCTCTGGGAAGAGGACTGAAAATAGTAATTTAAAATATATAAATACTAGAGGCCCAGTGCATGAATTTGTGCACCAGTGGGGTTCCTCGGCCTAGCCTGCAGGGATCGGACTGAAACCAGCTCTCCAACATCCCCTGAGGGGTCCCAGATTGCGAGAGGGCAGTTCTCGGGTGACGCATCCCAGAACTGGGCTCCCTCATCTTGGTTCCAGGTGCATCACCAGAGAACTGCAGCTGCCAAGTCACCGCAGCTCGGCAGCTCCTGCGTTGAGCTGGTGGTCAGTGTGCATCATGGCTACCGGTCAGAGCATCTGCCCCCTGATGGTCAGTGAGTGTCATACCTACCGGTAGGACAGTTGCTTAGCCTTTTATATAGATAGATAGACAGTATAAGTATATGTAATATATTCAACAGTCACATATATATAATACATTTATATACACACATGTACTCACACATAACCATACAAAGGTTCGGGTGAATATTAAAGCAAAAATGTTTCTTTTACATTGCTCCTTATGCAGACCATGATCAGATATGAACTTAAAATATTTACTTTTCATTGCAGTTCTTGATGGTCCCTAAGAATAAGCACTCCCAAGACAAGGTTAAAAACAAGAGTTATTTTTCAAGAGAGAAAATGTGTTTTAAAATATCTTGAAATTAGAAAATACCAAAAGGAAGACTTCACAGAACTTTTGAAGAAAAAAAAATCTTCCTTTTGCTAAAACTGCTGAGAAAGTCCTTGAGTTCCCCAATTCCATGGGAAGAAAGGCACAGGTAAGGAAGGCTCTTCCTCCACCTGTGGAGTGTAACCAGGAGAACGGGAGAGGAAAAGTCAAGGAAGCACAGCAGTGGATCAGGGGATCCCTGATTATGGCTGTAATCCTTCTATGAGGCCTCCCTCAGAAGTAGTCATGAGAGGCCAGTTCAGACTACCTGCATTCTTCACCTCACCATTCTATTCATTTTCCAGCTCTCAGAAGAGTTTCACTGTTACACATTCAACTCTAAGCCGTCTACTCCAGCCACAATGATCTCTGATACTGTCTTCCCTTCCTTTCCTGCTCCACCTTTTTCCTTATGTCATTCCACCATATCTATAAAGTCCTCCTCTCCACCTACCCAATTTCTACTTATCCTTCAGAACTGCTCAAATCCTTTCTCAAATCCTCAAATCCTCAAATCCTCGGGTAAGGCCTTAACAGACCAATCCCTAACTTGCAATATCTCACCATCTTTTCTTTTCTTTTCTTTTTTTTTTTTTTTTAATTTTCATTTATTTATTTTTTTTTAATTTATTTTTTTTTATTGCTTAAAGTATTACAAAGGGTATTACATATGTATCCATTTTATCCCCCCGCCCTAGACAGTCCCCTAGCCTCCCCTATCCCCCAGTGTCTTATGTCCATTGGTTATGCTTATATGCATGCATACAAGTCCTTTAGTTGATCTCTTACCCCCCTACCTCCTGCCCCCCAACCCTCCCCGGCCTTCCCGCTGCAGCTCGACAATCTGTTTGAGGCAGCTCTGCCTCTGTATCTATTATTGTTCAAAAGTTTATAATGGTCTCTATTGTCCATGAATGAGTGAGATCATGTGGTATTTTTCCTTTATTGACTGGCTTATTTCACTTAGCATAATGCTCTCCAGTTCCATCCATGACGTTGCAAATGGTAAGAGTTCCTTCCTTTTTAGAGCAGCATAGTATTCCATCGTGTAGATGTACCACAGTTTTCTAATCCATTCATCTACTGATGGGCACTTAGGCTGTTTCCAGATCTTAGCTATGGTGAATTGTGCTGCTATGAACATAGGGGTGCATATATCCTTTCTGATTGGTGTTTCTGGTTTCTTGGGATATATTCCTAGAAGTGGGATCACAGGGTCAAATGGGAGTTCCATTTTCAGTTTTTTGAGGAAACTCCATACTGTCTTCCATAGTGGCTGCACCAGTCTGCATTCCCACCAGCAGTGCACAAGTGTTCCTTTTTCTCCACATCCTCTCCAGCACTTGTCGTTTGTTGATTTGTTGATGATAGCCAGTCTGACAGGTGTGAGATGGTACCTCATTGCTGTTTTGATTTGCATCTCTCGGATGATTAGTGACTTTGAGCATGTTTTCATGTCTCTTGGCTTTCTGAATGTCCTCTTTTGAAAGGTGTCTATTTAGGTCCTTTGACACCATCTTTTCTAATAGTATCATTAGCTAACAATTAATAAGCACATACCATGTGCTAGGCATAGCTCTAAGGCAGTGGTTCTCAACCTTCCTAATGCCACGACCCTTTAATACAGTTCCTCATGTTGTGGTGACCCCCAATTTCATTGTTACAAATTGAACATAATTAAAGCATAGTGATTAATCACAAAAACAATATGTAACTATATATGTGTTTTCCCATGGTCTTAGGCGACCCCTGTGAAAAGTTCGTTCGACCCCCCCACCAAAGGGGTAGCGACCCACAGGTTGAGAACCACTGCTCTAAGTTTTTTACATAAACATTTAATCCTCTCAAAATGTTAAGATAGGTCCTCTTATTTTCCCCATTTTACAGATGAAAACAAAACAAAGATCATAGATACTAAGTAATTTGTCCAAGATCATATAACTAGTACCCAAGTTTACAACATTAGGACTACACTTTTGCTAATCCCTAGTCAGTCTCATTAACTAAAGAGCAAAACTAAATGAAGAAAATATGAAAAAAAGCAAAGTTGTACCAAGCAACTAAAGACAGTAATGAACAGTAAACAACTTTTCCATATGAGCCTTTAATTTGCCCTAAAGGAAAAAATATGCCTTCCTAAGAAGCTACCTTGAGATTGTGCTCTAATCTCAGTAAGTCACAAATGCTGGGCCTCTCTTATTTAAATACTGTTTATGTGCTGGGAAAGGAGAATCATAGAAGTTTCCCTACTTGATAGAGATCATGAATTAATTTTTCTCAGAAAGAACACTTTAGGAAATAATGCTACTGATGTACTTACGTAAAATCTGAATAAAGAAATCAGAACTTATATAGACAGGCAAAGAACTGAGGGCTCAGAATAAGCACCTAAATGCCATCATTTTCCTGGGATGAGTGTTTGCTTTAAAATAGATACCTGAAGAAGCAAAATCCAGTTCTGAAAATGTTTCACAAATCGTAAGTTCAATACCTTTTCATTATTTATGTAAAACACATACATCAGAATTCAAATACAAATAAATTAGAAGGTATTTTTAGACAGTCTCTTGAGATAACCTCTCTCTCTCTCTCCCCTCCCCCCTCTCTCTAATAGCTTTGTACCTAAATAAACTTTTAGTCTATCATAGAGTACACTGAAAATAGGACAATGAATTATGGCATTTCCTAAAATTAGATCTATATTAGAGCACTCACAAATTCACTTGTAGTAAACAGTCCCTTCTCTTTATAAGTCTTCACACTTATAAGTTTTAGAAGTTCCTATGCCCCCAACAGTGACAAAAACAAAAGGCTGACATTTGTTAAAGTAAAGCAAACAAAATCATTTCTGAAAACACTGAATGGTCTAGTGTTTACAGCAGAGGCCAAGAAAAGGCTATCCTAGACACAGATCCCAAGATTGCCTACAGAAGTACTGTGGGCCACAAAGAAATGAGAGTTAAGCCTAGGTAAGGCCCCTAAAGCACAACAGGCATCCTTGAGACTACGAGTCTTAAGTGAATCATGGTCTGGGTTTGTTCAATGCTTTAAGCAACAGGGTTTCATGCTTCCAACATGGCATATTCTTGTCCCTAGTAACTCCCTAATTACTCAGGTCACTCAACAAGGACTAATTAAATACCATTTCTTTGTGCCAAGCACAGAGCCTCAATATGTAGCAGACAAAAATTTTAAAAATTGACTTTATGGTCTTAAGGAAACAGAACCCATAAAAATTCAAGGCTACAGTACAAATCATAAAATGCTTTAAAATTCCTGTGCCCTTGATTATTGTTTTTTTGGTGCTGACATCTTTGCATAGTATTAATATGGAAATTGTATGGACAAGACAGGTAGACAAAGCAAGGACTACAGAGATCAGGAAGCTCAGATTCTTTCTGTGGCCTTGGGTCAGTCACTGGGCCTCTTTAAGCCTTCTGGAAAAATAGTGTGTTGGATACAATGGCCTCAAATCTTTCCAGTTCTAAAATTCTATGATTCTCAGTTTGAAAACTTTTTAATGGAAACCTCTGGAATCTTAGGAGAGATGGTAATCTAACTCTAGATGCCAGCAAGTGCCCTGAGTTTTAGAAAGCCAAAAAAGTATAAACCACATCCTATATATCTTTCACTCATTCTAAAGAGTCCTTTCTTTGACCCTTCACAGTCACATACAGTGGGGCCTTGACTTACAAGTGTCCCGACTAACGAGTTTTTCGAGATACGAGCCATCTCTCGGCCGATTTTTTGCTTTGCGTTGCGAGCTAAAATTCGGGTTATGAGCCAGCTTCGGATACCCCACCGCTAGTTGGCGCAGCGAACGTCACAGTGAACGCCACAACATCAGCCCAGCATCACATGTCTCACTCGTTCACTTTTAGATTCGACATATGAGTAATTTGAGTTACGAGCTCCGTCACGGAACGAATTAAACTCGTAAGTCAAGGCCCCACTGTATCAAGAGCCTGTCATTCTTTAATTTTTATTCCAAACAATGTCCTGTAATTCATGTGATTCAACTTTTAAAAACTGAAGGGAACACATCTTTATAAATTCTAGATGTAGGTATACTCTAGAAGTCAACAGCACATTTTCTTCTCATTATTCTTACGAGAATACTAAAAAGGCTTAGATAAATAAGCACATAAAAATACCATATAAGTACAATGGTTTTATAAGTCAAATCCTAATTCAGAAGGTAAAGTAAGAGAAATAAGGGCCTTTCTGGAACTGAATAAATTAGGTGTTCCTTCTTAGAAACAGCCACATAATTTGTGGGGGCCGGTACAAAATAAAAATGCAGGACTCCCTACTCAAAAATTAAGAATTCCAAGATGGTGACAGCAGAGCATTAAACCAGGCAGTCCTTACGTGTTTGCACATATAACGTGACTGCCCAGGCCACATGCCCATAAGTCAGTCCTATACCTCTTCAACAACCCAAACATTTTCTCAGTAACAGCCCATTATGTAACTAGACTTATCCAAACATTTCTGTAAGTACATAAAAATACTATCAACAGAGAACTATTCAATTTAATAGCAAGTGTTTACTGCCCTATTTTTAGCATAAAGGACTGTAGAAGCATATCCTGAGTATAGAAGACTATTAATTCAAATTGCCTTAGTTTGCCCTAACCGGTTTGGCTCAGAGGATAGAGCATCAGCCTGTGGACTAAAGGGTCCCAGGTTCGATTCCGGTCAAGGGCATGTACCTGGGTTGCGGGCACATCCCCAGCAGGAGGTGTGCAGGAAGCAGCTGATCGATGTTTCTCTCTCATCGATGTTTCTAACTCTCTATCCCTCTCCCTTCCTCTCTGTAAAAAATCAATAAAATATATTTTTTAAAAAGCCAAACAAATTGACTAGTTCAAATCTTGCCCTCTATCCCTACTGACTGCGTGGCCTTGGGCAAGTAACTTAACCTCTCTGGCACTGGTTTCCTCATCTATAAAAAGGGCATAATATCATTCACTTCACAAGGTTATTAACATGTTTACAATGAGTTAATAACAATAACTAGCACATATTGCTAGAAAAATCCTTTTAGTTATTATTTCTAACTAGAAACTGTCTTCACAGAAAGTTAATCTAAAGGGTAAACTTAGCCCAGCCAGCATGGCTCAGTGGTGAAGTGTCAACCTATGAACCTAGAGGTCCTGGTTCAATTCCCGGTCAGGGCACATGCCCAGATCCCCTGTGTGAGATGCGCAGGAGGCAGCCTATCAATGATTCTCTCATCATTGATGTTTCTATCTCTCTCCCTCTCCCTTCCTCTCTAAAATCAATAAAAATATCTTTAAAAATAAAAATAAAGGGTAAACTTAAACTTTCAAAACTGTTCTTTAATAATTCAATTCCACAAGTTCTTAATAAGCATCTACTCAGCAACAACCTTCTCTTGGCAATTTTTATCCTCCTTCAGTATCATTCTTTCTTCACTGGCTACTTCTGACCTTCCTGGTAGGAAAACAATTCACTTAACCATAGCCTTTTCAGTACTGCTATCTGGCTAAGGTAAATGCCTAGCTTTAAAAAATATTTTCAAAAAACTTGAAAGTAGTAAAGTACTTTGGCTAATAGTAAAAAGTATATGTGAATGACACATTTTATATTTATAACTTAATGCTATTCTTCCTATAACTTTTTTCCTTTCTTAATAGTTATTAATAGGTAACTGAGTGAGAACAATCCAAAGTAGACATGGATTCCAAATTTTTGTCCAGCAATTATCTCATACACATATTCTCTCAAAAACCTCTTATCAAATACTGTATATTCAATTACTGATTCAAAAAATTAAAATGTTCCTGGCAATAAAATTTCAGTGAAATTAGTATTTGCATTTAAAATATGTAAATTAACCTAACACCATTTTATACACCTCCAATTTTTGAAATTTTAATTGATAGTTTTTTCCATTTATAGCAGTTCATTATAAAACATGAAAAAAGTATATTACTACTCTTGGCTGATATCCTGTATGGTGGAACTACAGTTAAGAGAGAATTCTGAGTTTTACATGGTAAACTTTCCTTAGTTAAGTGTTCATAAACATTAGAAGCCATATCATTGACTCAAAGGATGGCCATTGGGAATGAAGTTATTACACTTTGAGACAAGTTACCTTACAGAACAACAGTATATAGTTTTTAATGTAACTGTTTAACCTCTGAACAAAATTATGGTAAGGTGAAAAGTCACAAATATAGTACAAAAACATGTCACCGACGTGGGATTTGTCTCTTAAAAAAATACACAGGTAAGCAGTTTCCGGCTGTGACTGAAGATAAAGCAGCCAACAGTTTGGAGGTAAAACAGGGGCCTCGCGGACCCAGGGAGCGGAGAAAAGAAGTCTGATCAATTACAAATAACACCTACATTGACGACTGCTTCCTTTCCTTACTAATCAGCGATGACAGAAGACTCCGCCAAACCTTTCGGATTTATAGTACACACACAACCTTTCACGCAACATCACATCACTAATGAATTAAAGTATAAGAACCAATTACTCGCCGAGGAATCTGAGCATTTCTATTACTTTCCTGCCTCGCTCTACCATCCTAAAAGCCGCAGTTCCTCGAATAGTCCTTAAGATCCATGACAACTGAACAGCCAGGGAACTTCAGGATAAATGCACGAAGGCCTGCTCCAGGCACACAAGACGGGGAAACTGAGGACCCCCCGCCCCCAGTCGGAAGCTGCCCTCGTGGGAGGGCCCGGGGCTGGAGAGGCTGAGGAGGAAGTTACAGGACAGGCTCGGCAGCGAGTGCGTGCAGGCCGAGTGCATGCACACGTGCAAGCTGCTCTGCACCCCAAGTTGATCAATGCTGTCACCACGCCAGGTCTCAGCCCGGTTTGGGCAGGAGGGAAAAGGAGGGCCGGCGACGGCGCGGACCGTCCAGTGTGGATATTTCCTGGTCGGTATGACGGGTCATCGCATCCATCTTCCGCCGCGTCGCAGCCCCCAGTAGCCAGAGCGCAGCTCCCACCGGCCCCATCCCGGCCGGCCCGCGACCCCCACCCCGCGGCGAGGTGAGCTCGGACCCTCCTGCCCCGGCCTCGGGAGCCCCAGACCCAGGGGTGGGGCGCCATCTAGGTCCGGGCGCGGAGTCCTGCCCCAGGAGCGCAGGGAAATGCCTCCTCCCAGCTCCCGGGTTCCTGCTCCGCCAGGCCCAACCGGAAGGCGCCCTCGGACGGCCACGGGCTCCACCGGGCCGCCGGGCTTTCCAGGCCGCGCCGGGCCCGCCGGGGCAGCGAGGCGGGGAGCAGGCCGGGGGCGGCCGCGTCGGCCGGGGGCGCCTCTCACCGTGTGCTCGTGCTCGTCCGCCCGGGCCCGGGGCAGCAGCAGCAGCAGCAGCCACAGCGCGGCGGCCGCCGCCACGCCGGGAGCGCCCGGCAGCGGCCTCATCCTCCGCGCTCCCACCGGCCCGGCGCCCGCCCACCGACTCCTCCTCCTCCGCCGCCGCCGCAGCCGATTCGCATCCACCGGGCGCGGACAGACGCACGGGGCCCGGACTCGGCCGCTGGCTCCTCGGCGCCGCCGCCGACACCGCCCGCTCCGTCGCCTCCCCCGCCCCCCGGCGCCTCCGCGGCCTCTTCCTCTGACTCAGCCACGTCATCCGGCCACCCCGGCACGCGCCGGAAGTGCCGTGCGACGCGGGCCGCAACCGCCGCCGGCCGCCCCGCCCGGGCCGCGCGAGCCACGGCCGCCCAGGGTCCCGGAGGCCCGGCGCGCGGACGCGGCTGCAGCGCCGGGGACCCGGCCCGAACCTCGGGGCCGAAGCCGCCTCGGGCCGCGTCCCGGCGCTCGGGGTGGTGCGCCCTTGGCCAGATCGCCCGCCTTCCCGCCTCCACCTTCCCGCCTCCCGCTCCTCGGCTGTGCGATGGGGTCCCCCTGCCGCCTACCGAGCCGGGGCGATCGGAGCAAACCGCCCTTTGCAGGCACTGCCGCTGTGCGTGAATCGCGAGGTCATGGAATCATCATGATGGGAGAGTGTTAAATTTATACAGAGTTGAGCGAGTGTTTTAAAATCTCCGACTATTTACCCGACCGGTTTGGCTCAGTGGATAGAGCGTCGGCCTGCGGACTGAAGGGTTCCGGGTTCGATTCCGGTCCAAGGGCATGTACCCTGGTTGCGGGCACGTCCCCAGTGGGGGGGTGGGGGGGGGTGCAGGAGGCAGCTGATCGATGTTTCTAGCTCTCTGTCCCTCTCCCTTCCTCTCTGTAAAAAAAAAAAAAAAAATCAATAAGATATAAAGTCACCGACTACTTATTAGACCCCTACTATTCAATCTTGTTGAAATTCTTGTTCACTTATTTATTATTTGTTGGTCTCCAGTCCACAGACATAAATGCCCCCTGGAATCGAAGCGCCTCCCCCAAGCAGGGATCCCGTCCACTGCTGGATTTCCTGTGCCTGGCACAGTACCAGTCTCCGGGTAGGAACTCAAAAAACATCCTTCAAACAGTAATAAGGCACCACCACACACCATCCTTCCTCTAAGCCAAAAATCTGGAACTTGCAGTCGGATTGTCGGTACCCCTCAGCCGTCAGCAGTCAACAGTTCAGCACTAGGTCTCTTAGAAATGTCTCAAGAGTTTATTTTTCCTTTCTTTCCTCTGCCAAGAACAGCCAAGAGTCTCCCGCAGGATCCCTGCCACCAATCTCCCCTCCCTGTTTATTCTCTCCAACAGGTGCCAGAGTGACCTTTCTAAAAAGAAACCTGATGGTACCGCTCTTTTGCTTAAAACACTCCTTGAATAGTGTTTAAATAACGCATGGAATCACAGCTAAGATTTTCATCTTCCAGGCACTATTCTGAGCCCATTTTATGTACTGACTCATTTAATGCTCACACACACACAAAGACCCTTATGCAACAGGTATTATCAGTATGTTCATTGTACAGGTACCTGAAGCACAGAGGGGTAAGTGGCTTGCTGAAAGGCCAAAGCCAAGCAGTCCGGTTCCAGAACCCGTCTTTCTTACTACTAATCGATCACCATTCATGCAGCCATTTTAAAAAATGAAATAGCCCCGTGTGTCCTGGCATGGAATGATATCAGAGAGATACTTTTAAGTGGAAGAAGTTGAAAAAGTAGAGCATAATTCCATCTTAAATGGTAACATATTAGTCTACCCATAGAAAACAACCTGAAAGATGATGACACAACCATTAAGATATTTAACTCTCTACGGTACATGCCTATAAACATTTGGATGTTCCTTTACAATGAGCAAACGTAATGTGAGAGAAAAAAGATCTTTGCTAAAGGACAGTCCTGTTAGCATTGCAGCTGCACAATCAGATCCTGATTCATCTCCCCGGCTTTACATCCCACCGGTCTCCATCCTTTATTCCCCAAGTACGCCACCTTCTTTCCTATCTCTGCTCCTTTGTGCTTGGTGTTCCTTTCGCCAGGGATGCAAATAAATGGACAGCGTTGGGTGGTCTCTTTCCAGGCCTGACTGAACTACCGCCTCTTCAGGGAAACCTTGCATCAGGAAGTTGATCATCTCTTCTTCAGGATTCCAATAGCACTTGGCGTGTTACATTATAATCACCATCTAGTCCCATTTCCTCTTCTGTGCCACATTCTGACCTTTTTTGAGGACAAATACTACCAATTGTTTTTTCTTTATATCTGTCCCAACTGCAGGAATAGTGCTTGTCACATCACAGACATTCAGTAACTATTTCAAGAATGAATGAATGAAGGCAGTAGTAAGTGAAAGTCAAATAGCATGGCATGATTTAAAGAGCACTTTCTAGCTAGTCTAAGAGATATTACAAGGCAGTACATGATTAATTGCTGAATGAGTCATATGCCAGTAATTGCTATAGAAATCAGAGGAGGTGTCTTAATACATCTTATACATCTTTGTATATCCCCCAGAGCACCTCACATGGTGGCTTGCTCATGGTGAAAGTTCAGTAAATGCTCTGTGAATGAATAATCGCTGCTTTTGAATCAAGTGATGATGGGCAATTGAAGAACAAGCAGTGTAAGTGCTGAATGAAGATGGATGAATAGTTTCTTGCTTAAACAGCCATCACCAGCTCCACATATTGAGTCAGTAAGCTTTTGCTATGTGTGGGGAGCACTGGATTGGTAATTGCTTGGGGATGGGGAAGACACAAGAAAAGGTATATTCATTTGGGGAGCGCTGACTTAAAACCAGGAAGCATTACATATACAACAGAGAACGGCATAACGGTGTACAAAAAAAGAACTGCACAAGATGTGACAGACTGTGCAAATGTTCCACAGGCAAAAGAGCAATGGGCAAGGAGAGAAGAGGAAACCCTGTTTTGGTGGAGTATTTGGGAAAATATAATGGTGGGAAGAGCATGTAGAGACATTAATTCAACAACTATTTATTGAGCATCTACTATGTGCCAGGAACTTTGGTAGGTACTAGAAAATATGATAAATGGCTTTAGGTGATAAACGTTTGATAGCAGATATGGGAAAAGGGGATAAAGTAACTGATTAGAGGAAAAGAGTGTGGCTTCAAAGATCCTTGGAATCTGACGACCTCAAGGCTCAGAAGCAGAACTCAGGAGCATTATCAAAATCAGGGCTGTTCTGTCACACTGGGGAGTGAAAAATACTGACACATCTTATTTTACCAGTTTCTTCATCTAGATTATTGACCTCATTCCCCTAATTCCAGTAAGTGGGGCGGCGGGGAATGCCATTGAACAGAACCATGTCCCCCTCCGCCCCCCCCCCCCCTGCAGCTGCACAGCCTCTTCTTATGGTAGTTCTAATAAGACTCAATTGGTTATAGAGTCTGTGACCAGTAAATGATCCAGAAAACTGCAATTTCAATCTTTTTTTTAAGATTTTTTATTGATTTTTACAGAGAGAAGGGCGAGAGGATGGAAAGAAACATTGATGCAAGAGCGACACATCCATTGGCTGCCTCCCGCCAGGAATTGAGCCTACAACCAGGGCATGTGCCCCAATTGACGGGGAATCAAACCAGCAACCCCTGGGTGCCCAGGACAACGCCCAAGCAACCGAGCCACACCAGCCAGGGTCACAATTTCAATTTTTTATTCTCGTTCTTAATAAATGATTATCCAAAGTCTTGGTCTATAGATGACAACATGTCTTCTGATTTCCACCCTCAGCTACCTTTCCTTGGGAATTCTATTCCTTCTTTCTTGCTAGTTATTCTGGGGTGAGCAGTCCTTCTGTTGCTACTACCACCTTTCACCACTACCTTTTCTGTTCTAGCTAAAAGGTTCTAGGTACCAAAGAACTTTATCATTGGTCTGATCTCTTTTCTTTAGGAAGCAAACACATTTGGTTTTTAGACTGAACAGCAACTAAGGCTGTTAATTTCTTTGTTCAGTTCCCATTTCACTGTTTCTCACGCATATAAAAAAGCTGATCTGGTACAACAATGACACAGGGCAAGAAATAGCAGCTGCCACATAATTAGATCCCTTGCCAATTAGGTAGTGACTCCAGTAAGGTGCCAGCCTGCTTCTTCAGGATGAGGGATTCTCCCACTCCTTGCCTTAGACTTGGACTTAGAGAGTTGAAGGGGCCTGGAGTTATGACTACACACAAAACTCTTCATAGACGATGAAGCAGACCAGGGTAGTCAAGTTATGTGACCTCCAGGTTTCCTGACTTTCAAGCCAGTGTTCTCTCTCTACATCATGTGAGCTCTTACCACATGCAGAGCTAGCTAAAACAGGTATTTCATGGGTTAAATGGGCTTTGGCAGGCTAGCCTGGGAACCTACTATTTACTACAGTTTCTCTGAGAAAACAAATTCTGAGTTGTGCCTGAGAATTCAGAACATATTTTCAACCTCCTACTCTTCTTTTCACCACCCTGGTGAACACATTAGGAATGTGTTCATTCCTGGCCATTAGGAATGAATGAGGAAGGCCATGTTGTCTTCTTAATAACACACTTGGAAATAAACAGAACACAATTTATTGATAAAACTGAAGCAAATGTTTATACAGGCAGATTCCTCAAATTTGAGGATTAATTGTTAGGATGAATCTTTTAGAGTTATCCAAATTAGCCGCTTGTCTTTCTTAGAAATAAATCTGTTACTAATGCTTCCTCAGCCAACCAGCTGCAAAAGCACACATTATTCTTTGAAAGAGGAGCACAGAAAACCAGCTTACTTCTTGGGGCCTATGGGAAGGAATGTGAAAACCCCAGCTATTGGGGTGACACAGGACAGACCAGGACCTCTCCTTTTGAATAACAAAGCAAAATAAAGGGGTGGGGATAAGGGCGGAGCATTTAGGTTGACTTGGAAAAATACTCGTTGAGGTCATTTACATAGTATCACTTTGCCTAATTATGACAAAGCATTGGGGATTACTCACCTCATTAAATATCTCAAGTTCAATTATTTGATTGCAACAACCAACCTCCTGTTCATAGTATCTAAGTCTTCATACTTTGTTGCTTATATAGTTCGGTTATGTGCTCACAGGTTTTTTTTTTTTTTTTTTTTTTTTTTTTAGTTAAGGTATTACAAATGTGTCCTCATCCCCCCCATTAACCCCCAACCTCCCCCCCCCCACACACAAACTCATGCTCCCATCCCCCCGTTGTCCATGTCCATTGGTTTGGCTTATATACATGTATACAAGTCCTTCTGTTGATCTCTTCCCCTTACCCCCGCCCTCCCCTACTTTCCTTCTGGGGATTGATAGCCTGATCGCTGTTTCTCAGTCTTTGGGTCTGTCCCTTTTCATCAGTCTATGTTGTTCTCTATAATCCACAAATGAGTGAGATCATGTGGTATTTATCTTTCTCTGACTGGCTTATTTCACTTAGCATAATGCTCTCCAGTTCCATCCATGCTGTTGCAAAAGGCAAGAGACCCTTTTTTTTTTACCGCAGCATAGTATTCCATTGTGTATATGTACCACAGTTTTCTAATCCACTCATCTGCTGATGGGCACCTAGGCTGTTTCCAAATCTTAGCTATGGTGAATTGTGCTGCTATGAACATAGGGGTGCATATATCCTAATTGGCGTTTCTGGTTTCTTGGGATATATTCCTAGTAGTGGGATCACTGGGTCAAATGGGAGTTCCATTTTTAGTCTTCTGAGGTAGCTCCATACTGTTCTCCACAGTGGCTGCACCAGTCTGCTCACAGGTTTTAATATAATATAAAGGAAGAGTGCTCACCTAGAAACTGGAGGACAATGTACCTCGTACAGTTAGAGGCAAAGGCAATGGCAATGAATATGACTAATTATTTTACTTGCTATTGCACCAGCTTGTAAAAATCTTGGGGAAGGATGGCGACAGCAGAGCTGCCTTCCAAAGCATCATATAGGAAACTTTTTCATAGTTTCTTTGGACAACTTGTTATAACATAGTTTGTGGTCCTCATTTTATTAAAATCTATGGTTTTGTTACATAACGTATTCCTAAAAATATATACAAAAGTTGGGTAGTGGAAGTTGAATAAATCTGTATTATAATGGGTGGTTCTTTATCTAGAAAATGACATTTTTTTTTTTTTACCTCATCATCAGAGTTTCTTTGATAACACACGGTAGCAGTGTTTCATCCAAATTTTTTCATTTTCTTCTTTTATTTTTACACATGACCAATCATTTTGGATGTTCAATGAACACCTAGTGAGGGTTTAAGACTTGCCATTTTTTAAAAAATATATTTTAATGATTTTTTACAGAGAGGAAGGGAGAGGGATAGAGAGCCAGAAACATCAATGAGAGAGAAACATCAATCAGCTGCCTCCCGCACACCCCCCATTGAGGATGTGCCCGCAACCAAGGTACATGCCCTTGACCGGAATCAAACCTGGGACCCTTCGGTCTGCATGCCGACACTCTATCCACTGAGCCAAACTGGCCAGGGCTAAGACTTGACACTCCTGATCACCTCCATCCATGTCTCAAGTATATCACATTAATGAGACCCAGGTTTCTCAATAGCTCTTTCAATTTTATGTTTTCCACTTATTTTCACATAGGCAGTAAGATATTTCAGTATTGCACAAACAATGATGTGCATATAAAGATGCTGACTCTATTGACTGGCAATAGGTTTCATCATGTTATTGATTTAAAAGTTGGTCAATCAGAGAATGCACAAAAATATAAGTCTGGCATCCAAAGCAGGGATTAGAGGTATTGAATATTTTAAAAGTGTAGCTTTTATCAAAATCAAGTGTGGCAAATACAGAGACTGTCTATAAATAACAGAGAGGACAACCATACCAACAGGATAATGTCTTGTTCTCCTTTTATCTCACAATTCCCTCTTTCTCCCAAAACAGTGACAAGGAGAGTAAAGGGGCCATTGCAGAGTGGCTACTATGTGCCAGGCATAAGGTAGGTAATTTGCATAAACACACACACTGTCTCTCTCTTTTTCTTTTATCCTCACCCAAGGATATGTAGAGAGAGAGAGAGAGAGAGAGAGAGAGAGAGAGAGAGAGAGAGAGAGAACATCGATGCGAGAAACATTGATCTGTTGCTTCCCTTACATGCCCCAACTGGGGATCAAACCCACAACCTATGTATGTGCCCTGACCTGGAACCGAACCTGCAACCTTTTGGTGTATGGGACGATGCCCCAACCAACTGAGTCACCCAGCCAGGTGCACAAACACTCTCTTGATGGTCATGGCCAATAGTGTATTTTATGTCAGAAAAAAACAACCACCAAGATCTCAGAAGCTATTAACTTCAATAGTCCTTGTTCGCTGGATTGAGGAATGAGATCAAAAAAGAACCTTTCATTATTAAAAAAGAACCCAATAAAACTGTACTAAATGATCTTTAATAGTGTGGCTTTTATACATCTGTGTGGACAGAGAATAATTTCCTGGAAAACCACAAGATTTATGACATTTTTTAAAGAAATAGGTCCAATACTAATTTTATTATATGGTTAAATATCAAATTAAGGACCTGTGTTTTGAAGGTAGATTGATGTGGCAGGAACTCAAAATTAATGACATACTTTAGGCTCTATATTCTCTGCACAAACAGATTTCCCAAGCCCAGTGGTAATAATAGGTGTATAAGGAAATAACTATTTCTGCTTTAGGTTTCTTCCTTCCCCTTCGGACCCCTTAGCAGAGAAAATGCCAAGGACCCCCTCTCTCTTTATGGCCAGAACTGAGACCTGTAAAGACGGCAGAGCAATAAATGGGTCCCATCCCAAGCTTCTGGTCCCAACCACTAATAGATGCTCCTTGGCAGCATCACTTCTTTGAAAGCACACTGAAGTGTTAATGCCAAGTTTGGGGGGAAGTACATGGTAGTTCCATACCTGGGAGATCATGGAAGAAAGAAACTTCTGGAGGACAAGCGTCAGTCACTGACTGAATTTCTACATCTGGGCACTTCTTGAGGGAGAGGGCTTGGCTATTTGGAGATGGAAAGTGTGGTCCCCTGGAATTGGCAGGCCCAGGTTCTGAACTGCCTCTTCCTCTAGCCAACCAAACACTCTCAGCTCCAGACTTCTGGGAACCTCAGCTTTGACTTCTAGATAAGGGGAGATGGCTCTAAAGGCTTTTTCAGATTGTTGCCTGTGACCAGCCCTGGCATTTACACACCCTCCTGCCACACCAGCCTCCTGTTCACAGTCTCTCAGTCTTCATACTTCGTTATGTACACAGTTGGGTATCTGCTCACAGGTTTTAATACAAGATGAAGGAACAGTGCTGGCCAGTTCAACAGAAAAGTTGAAGAATCATTTAAAAATCAGGGTATGTCTTCTTACTTGAATACTGTAAGTACTAAATCATAACCACTTGTAGAAATTAGTCTGGACTAACAAGTAAGGCCTAATATAAATGCATTTCAGTAAAATCACTTGTAATGCACATTTCTAACCAATCTTTCAGGCTTCTGACATGTCAAGTTAGAGGTAAAGATCCCAATTAAGTCTTCATCCTTTTGGCAAACAAGGGTATGGATCAACATACTTGGCAATGGTGACTAAAGTCCTTAGTTTTCCCCTCCTTCATGCCTTAATAATATCTTCTTTAAGGAAAGCCCAAACCAGCAGGGCTGCAACAATATCAGTAATGAGAGTGGGTCTCAAGGTCAGCAGTCATGCCATAAAACGTAACATGAAGACATCATTAGCAGGCTGGGAACTGCTCGTCTCAAAGTCCTGGAGTAGGCAGCTTCTAGGAGGTGGAATCAACGACCTCTGCGAGGAACGGGCGGAGGAGGATGGAAGATCTCCCTGGTTGGAGGCCTGAAATGAAAGATAAAGCAAAAGCATGACCTTGCAGATCATGATGTAAACAGGCGTTCCCTATGTCAAACACTGCGAAGGAGAAAGTGTTTGTCTCTCCAAGTTGAAAATGCACCATAACAGTTTGGTGATTACCAGAGGGGAAGGGGGCGGGGAGGGGGAGAAAAAGGAAAGGGGATAAATGGTGATGGAAGGAGACTTGACTTCGGGTGGTGAACACACACAATACAATATACAGATGATGGCCGAAACCGGTTTGGCTCAGTGGATAGAGCGTCGGCCTGCAGACTGAAAGGTCCCAGGTTCGATTCCGGTGAAGGGCATGTACCTGGGTTGCGGGCATATCCCCAGTAGGAGATGTGCAGGAGGCAGCTGATCGATGTTTCTCTCTCATCGATGTTTCTAACTCTCTATCTCTATCCCTTCCTCTCTGTAAAAAATCAATAAAATATATTAAAAAAAAAAAAAGAATCTCTGACATCCATTGAACCAAAAAAGTATTTATAAAATAAAAAAAAAAAAAATACAGATGATGTATTGTGGAATTGTCACCCCAATAAATTCAGCAAAAATAAAAAAAGAAAATGCACCGTGATATTCATTGGAATCATTCTCATAAGGTACTATGCTATGTGTATAATTATAATAGATATTTTTATTTGAGAGGGAAGAGTCTTTAACCTTTGTAATTACTGCATAATAATTTTTAAAAGAGAGATAAAGCAACTATTTAAAAATGAATTTGATTAAGTAGTTTTTATGCATCCATGATTTGCTGTAAATCTGGTCTGTTATACAGAGCACGTGTTCCTTCATTAATGAAACTGGCCACACATAGGGTCCTCCGAGTGACATCCATGCTGGCTGTGGCTCACCACCCTCACTGCACATTAGAATCACCAGTCGAGCTTTGAAAAATACCAACCCCCAGGCTCTATCCCAGACCCATTCCATCATAATCTCTAGAGGCCTGGGCTCAAGCATCAGAACATTTTAATAGTATCTCTCCCCCAACCAGTTGTATTAACCAAGCCTTTCGTTTTCTGATGCTTTTACACCTGGGGCCTTGCTGATCTGGGCCTGAACAGGCTGCCCCTCGGTGGGTAAACTAATTCCTAGAGCTAGTAAACAATGTACCTGGGAGCACACCTTTCACAGTGCCCAGAACTGGAGCGGGGACTATCCACCTGCCCTAACCACCTCAGGGCGAGGTGCCTGACAACTGGAGGCAACCCCTTTGCCCCAGGCCTGCTGAAATTACTCAATCTAGTCAATTCTAAATCTGCTAACCATCTCACTTGTTCCTTCCTGTGGAAACCACAACAAAAGCTCCTCTCACCTACGTTTTCCCCTCCCATTCTCCTGACTAAACCCAGTGGCGCCCCTGCTTAGGATCTGTGAGTATAACAGACTGTCTTTTCAACAGCAGTCATCCCTGATCTGTTGACCTTGCCACACCTGAATAATGACAAAACCTTTATTTTAAAACACCAGGAATTCACATATGCAGCCAGGCAGGAGATACACTATAGCAGGAAGGACCCTTGAGAGAAGAATTGAGAATTTCCGGTCTGCTCCTCACAATGACTTCCTCAGGGATTACTGAATGTGTTATCCCAACGCCACATTTGCTTTCCTAAAGCCCTCTCCCTGTTATTCGGGATGGTTTTTGAATAGTCTTAAATGACACTCCAGAGAGACTTGGGTAGGTCCTTTTACAAACAGGTTCAACGATTGCGGGTGGTATTTCCACATATGTGCTTTAGAACTAATATCAATTCTCTTGGAAGCAAGTCAATAAGTCAAGAAAGAAAGCTTTGACAGGTGCTGCAATTGAACTGTGTTACCCTGGAGTTGCGTACTTGAGGATTAAATGAATCAATGAGTAAATATTTACTAAATGTCTTTTGAATGCACGTTTTGTATAGGTCAAGGAAATGACAAAAATGGGGAAAGAAAGGCTCTCTCAGGAATGACAGAGTGAGGCAGAAGTAGGAAAAAATAACCACAGATATCCTCAGGAAGGTTGCTGTGGCGCCTGGGAGTAGCTGGTTTTATGTGGTTGTCTCTTTATCCAGAGAAAACAAATGGGCAAATCCCCTTCCATCTCCCTAGTCTACCCTATAGGAGAAATCCAGAGGAGGTGTTGGATGATACCACTTCTCCCTTCCTTCTTTCCTTTCTTTCTTCCTTCCTTCTTTCCCTCCTTCCTTCCCTTCTTTCCTCTCTTTCTTCCTTCAGTTCCTTCCTTCTTACCTTCCTTCCTTCTTTCCTTTCTATAATAGATAAACATTTATCTATTATCCATCCACTCCTGGATATGGGATGAAATAACAGCAAGTAAAATGGGCACAGATTCCATACTCACGGTGCTGAGAATGTAACAGATGAGAAAGACAAGGAAAGTCAGTACACTCTACAATGTTTTGACCAGGGAAGTCATAACCTATGGGAACATATAGCAGAGACATTTATGCACATGTCTGAAGGACAAGTTCAACTTCCCTGAACCTACCAAACAGAGGTAATGACACCTTCATTGGAATCTTTTGTGAGGATTGGAGATAACTATTGGAAAGAGGATAGCACAGTTTCTGGCTTAGAGTAGGCACTCAAGAAGTAAAGCTAATTATTTATCAATATAATTAAAGATCTACTCTTAGCTCTTTTTCCTATGTATGCTCCATGAGCCGTACTTTTATCTTCCACCACGAAGATCAGCATGATTCCCTCCTGGCCCCACTCTGCAACTGGGGTGGGGCGGCAAACAAACCGTCTCTAAATTTCATCCTGGTGAACAGCCCCAGCGAAGGTTTGGAAGTCCCATCTCAGGGAAATGGATTTGTGATTTTAAACATCTCAGATCCATCGGAGAAAAGAAGTATTAAACCAACCAAGGGTGGTCTGTGGGGAGACAGCCTCTGCAAGACCCTGGGAAGCCAGAGCTGGAGACACGATTGTCCAGAGACACTGGGCACTGGTTGCTTTCTCCTCCCTGTGGAGGGTTGAAGTCTCAAAGATAAGCTTAGTTCAAGAACCCAGCAATCTGATATTGGTTAACATTCTTTTAAAGCAGCGCTGCTGTTTAGCTGGTATCATTTTGTATGGTCATAACATTGGTAAAAAATATATATATATTTTTAAGTTCCTCTATTAATTAGTAAATAGCCTTGGTCTCAAGTCCCCTCACTCCCTGACCACTTCAGTCCCTGCTGGAAACTCCACAGGCCTCTTTACAAGTCCAGCTTTAGCATCAACCTGGTACTGCAGAAGTCCCCAGAAGCATGTTCTGATTAGGTGGTATGTAGGCTATGCCTTAAAGGGGACTTCACAGATTGTTAGTGACTGTCAAATCACTAGTAAATGGCAAAATAAGTTCAAAAACAAAGGGGCAATAGCTCAGCAAGAATTTGTGTGTTTTTTCTCATGTGGCAGGACCTTACCTAAGAAGAGGATGGCATTGCCAAGTACCCACCCTATAGGGACTAAGGAGTCATGCCAAGATAAAGTGCATCTATTTGTCCCTTCTCTTGTCACATCTGCCTTCCCTGATCTTGAAATATGCTGGGAACCTACAACAGGTGGGAGTGTGAAGCCTCTTTCCAGTAACCTACAGTCCACCTGTGGTAGATTACTTGAGACTAACTTTCATCCAAACTAAACAGTACCAGTCCATGCATCCATCCATCCATTCATTTACATGGTAAACATGAATATCTGTTAAATTTCTAGTATGTTCTGGTTACGATGGTAAGCATGGAGAGAGTAGAAAAAATTTTTTTTAATTAAAAACAGTTTCTATTCTCTCGAGGTTCACCATCCACTTGAGGAGACAGGTATGTGAACATGGGCCACAATGTGGAATGAAGTGGAATAGAGGTGTTTGGGGAATCCCAAGAAAGTTCACCCCAGAGCATCAGGGAAGGCCCCAGAGAGGAGGTGATATTTGGACTGAGTCTTAAAAGATGTGTCAGAATTTCCTAAGCAGAGATTGAAGACAGCATTTCAGGCAAAGGGAGCAGATTGAACAAAGACATGGTACCAACTGGCACAGCTCCCTGAGAATTTTTAAGGGGTGGAGCCTTGGTGAATACAGCAGGGGGGGGGGCGGGTGGGACTTAAGGCTAGATGGAGACTAGAGCTTGCTAAAAAATACAGAATTAAATGTGAAAGCGTATATGCCAGGAAGTGACATCCTCAGCTATTTCTGTTCTGGAAAGTGCACTCTGGTTGCAGTGTGGAGGAGGGACCGACTGGAGGCAGAGAGGTAAATATGGGCCTATGTGGATGAACTTAGGTACCGGCAGATGGAGGGGAGGGGGCGCATCTGAGAGCTGAAAGGGCAGCAGAATGGACAGGGCCTGAAGACACACTGGATGTGGGAGCTGCGAGGGAGGCAGGAATGGAGTTAAACTAGGTTGAGGCACATGAATGTTAATTAATTCAGCCAAGTTCACAAGTGACAGCCAGAGGAGACCTGTCTCCAGGTAGCGTGGTACTAGAGCCATGCTCCTCGCCACCATACCATGCTGCCTCTCACCTTAATTTTCATTTCCAATTCCATCTTGCCTCCTGGTTCCCAAAAGGCACTGTCTCCATAATACAGCCAAGGGAATTAGTTAGTAGGGAGCTAAATTCTAATAAAATAGATACAAATTATTCAAAAAGTTGATGTTTGCCAATGTATTTCATCGATGAAATATTCCATTTGCTATTAAAAGTGTGTGCAACTGAATAAAGCGTCGCTTAAATTAATGAAGCGTCCACACTGAAAAATGACAAACGCAGATACTCATTCTTAGGTCATCTTAGATGTCCCCAGCTCCTCCTCTCCCCTGGAATTTATCTTCCACCACGAAGATCATCATGATTCCCTCCTGGCCCCTCTTCTCCCTGATGCCCTACTCTGCAACTGGGATGGGTCGACAAACAAACCATCTCTAAGTTCCATTCTGATGAACAACTTCAATTAACAACTTAAACAGGATTCAGAAAGTGAGGGAAAAACTTTCCTATCAGCTTCAATGTTACCTCTGTGAGGCCGCTCGGGGAGGCACCCTGGGGGGCCTATCGATGGGCAGGGTGGGTGTTCCGTCCACTTGTAGGGGGCCTGGACTCCGACTTCTGGTAACCTCAGGGACTTCATTATCCTACAGTAACAAAAACACAAGAAGGACTGGTGAAAATTACATCCAGCAACCAGCATGTTGAAAGTTCCCAGCATATTTCAAGATCAGGGAAGGCAGATGGACAGATACCACTATCCCCAAAGCCCCTCAGCCTCCTCAAGCTTTGGCTGAAGGTTATTCACAAACTTATCATCAACCCAGCAAAACCAGGGAAGCTTTCCATTGACTCCTGGAGCCGCTCAGGAGACAATCAGGCCCACAGGATCATTAATGGTCCTTGCTATTCAAAGCACAGTCTCTGGGCCATCGAGGTCAGCATCACCTGGACGCTTGTGTGAAATGACAGGATCTCAGGTTCCTCCTCGGACCTGCTCAATCAGAACTTGCATTTTAACCAGATCTTAGGCAATTCTTATGAATATTAAAGTTTGAGAAGCACTGCTCTATATAACCAGATAGAGCTGGAGAATTTTTATTTTTAAACGAAAGTCCCTTTGGTGGACAACAGAACCGTCATAGGGTAAAACAAGCTATGCACTGAAGGGGTGGCCCACTCCTAGGACCCTTTCTCAGGGAGTCTCCTGGGCGACCCTTTCCCATGTGACCCCTTCCACTTGTCCCAGCCCCTGGTCCCTGAGTTGCCGGGGTCCAAACCCCAGCGGGTCCAGGGGTCCCCAAAGGCGTGGACGGAGTCGGCGAAGAAGGAATGACATGGAGACAGCGTTCAGTTGATCAGCAACCTAGCCAGGATCTCTAGCCCGGATCTCCAGCCAAGTTCTGGTCTGGATCTCCAGAGAGGTTCCGCTTCGGATTTCCAGCGAGGTTCTGTAGCCATGTTCCCTCGCTAGGTTCTCCAGCCAGGTTCTGTCCAGGCTCTCCAGTCAGGTTGTGTCCAGGTTCCAGTCAGGTTCTCCTGCCAATCTCTGTAGTCAGGTTCAGTCCAGGATCCCTTGCCATGTTCTCCCGCTAGGCTCTGTCTCTAGGCTCTGAGGCCAGTCCCTCTCCAGGATCCTCTGGCATGCTCTCGCCAGCGAAGTTCTTCTGTCTCTAGGCTCCGTGTAGGTTCTGTCTTCTGAATTCTGTCTCCTGAGTTCTGAGTCTTTCTGTCTTGTTACAACTGTATTTATACCAGTTGATTCAATCCTATCAATCTCTATTACAAAGGTTAGGGCGTTTCTTATCTCCATTCCAGGGAGAAAAGATTATGTAGTTTAAGCATGATTGTTCGTAGTTAAAGGGATTAATTACCCGCCTGGCACTTAGTTGAGGGGTTTTATTCCCTCCCTAACTTCAGGGGAAAATCCCTACCTGGGGAAACCACCTTTCTCAGAGACCTTGGTTAAAACACATAGTGCCAAGAACAGTATGCCATATATGCCAGGTCCCTTGAAACAGCAAGCATGGACCGGCTCCCGGCAAATTCCCCCTTTTTTATTTTTTAAAAGCAGGCATTAAAAAGAAAAACCTGAAATGCTCTCTTGTATCCATTTTAAGAGTAGGATTGGCGCTTTCTGCTATTACCTGAGTCCTGATCTATCATCCCAGGGAGAGCTTGCCAATCCTGCACTTTCCCAGGGTAGAAAGGCTGCAGTGGGGTTAAGGATAAGGCTCCTTGGGCCTACCTTCTCCCATGCCTCTACATTTACCTTTCCGGCACCTTTCCTTCCTCAGAAAAGCATGGACATATTTCTTGTATAAAACGTTCTGTCTGACTGGGAGTAACCTTAATTCCTCTGCTAGCAAGCATATATGTTAAAAGATCAATACAGAGTCTTTTTTCTTTAGACTCAGTATGGCACATCTTCTTAATCTAAAGATCAATACAGAGTCTTCTTTCTTTGGACTCAGTATGGCACATCTTCTCAATCTAAGGATCAATACAGAGTCTTCTTTCTTTGGACTCAGTATGGCACATCTTCTCAATCTAAGTTCTGTACTATCCACCTTCTTACCCTACTTATCCTCTATAGGGGGGTCTGTAGCACCCTGGTGGAGTCCTATCCGTCCCGAGTGTGGGGGTTCTCAATGTGTGGGGGTTCTCAATGGGGGGGGGGGGGGCTTACCTAGGGGAATCCTTTTCCAGGTGTTCCCAAAGGTGTGGACGGAGTCGGCGAAGACTGTCCACCCTTTTCCTATGGTGGAGTCCTATCCGTCCCGAGTGCGGGGCGCTTACCTAGGGGTCCCTGTTCGGGCGCCAGATGCCGGGGTCCAGCCCCAGCGGGTCCAGGGGTCCCCAAAGGTGTGGACGGAGTCGGCGAAGAAGGAATGACATGGAGACAGCGTTCAGTTGATCAGCAACCTAGCCAGGATCTCTAGCCCGGATCTCCAGCCAAGTTCTGGTCTGGATCTCCAGAGAGGTTCCGCTTCGGATTTCCAGCGAGGTTCTGTAGCCATGTTCCCTCGCTAGGTTCTCCAGCCAGGTTCTGTCCAGGCTCTCCAGTCAGGTTGTGTCCAGGTTCCAGTCAGGTTCTCCTGCCAATCTCTGTAGTCAGGTTCAGTCCAGGATCCCTTGCCATGTTCTCCCGCTAGGCTCTGTCTCTAGGCTCTGAGGCCAGTCCCTCTCCAGGATCCTCTGGCATGCTCTCGCCAGCGAAGTTCTTCTGTCTCTAGGCTCCGTGTAGGTTCTGTCTTCTGAATTCTGTCTCCTGAGTTCTGAGTCTTTCTGTCTTGTTACAACTGTATTTATACCAGTTGATTCAATCCTATCAATCTCTATTACAAAGGTTAGGGCGTTTCTTATCTCCATTCCAGGGAGAAAAGATTATGTAGTTTAAGCATGATTGTTCGTAGTTAAAGGGATTAATTACCCGCCTGGCACTTAGTTGAGGGGTTTTATTCCCTCCCTAACTTCAGGGGAAAATCCCTACCTGGGGAAACCACCTTTCTCAGAGACCTTGGTTAAAACACATAGTGCCAAGAACAGTATGCCATATATGCCAGGTCCCTTGAAACAGCAAGCATGGACCGGCTCCCGGCACTGAGTCAGAACCATAAGCCAAACTGGGCCTCGGCCTAAGTCACCCAGCTACGCCCTACTACTAGGAGGTCCTGTGGCTCTCAAGGGACTAGTTGCCACTCTACCGTTGGAGGCAGAAAAGGCCAGGGAGCTCTGAGAAAAGAGAGCAGATATGCACAGAGAAGTAGAGACGATAGAGTTGTGGCCCTGAGAAACACAGACCGGTGGCATTGGCTCTAGCATCTCGCCCCTCCTGATTTAGGCCCCACACTGTGATCACTGTCCTTGATTCCCTGAGGCTCATCTAGCTCCTTCTCACAGATGCCGCTTTGGCTTAACTAGCCTGAGTGGATTTCTTCCCTCCCTCCCGCATTCCTTCCCTCCCTTCTTTTCTCTGTTTATTGAGATGAAATTCTAAGCGTAAATTAAATCATTATAAAGCCAGCAGCTCACAGTGGCATTTAGTATATTCACAATATTGTCCAACCACGAACTACCTCTCTCTAGCCCCAAATCATTTTCATCACCCCCAAAGGAAACACTGTACCCTTTGAGCCGGTTCTGCTCGTTTCCCCCTCCCCCCAGCCCCTGGCATTCTGTCTCCATGGACCTACCTATTCAAGACAGTTCATATAAATGGAAGCCCACGGTATGTGATCCTTTGTGTCTAGCTTCTTTCACCTGGATTTCTATTTCTTGCAATAAAATGACCCCTAGGACAAGACAGATGGGGGTCTCGGCTCTCACTCACCTCATTGTCCCCCTCCATCCCGCTGCTCACACTGAGGAGGCTCCGAGTGCTGGATCGGTTACTCGTGCTGCCTGAAGGGTACAAACAAAATCAGCAGGACCTTCGATTCTCTCAGGCTAAAATACAATGCACAACTCTAGCACGTACTTTTTTTTACCGACAGCAACAATACTCAAGCTGTGAATATATATGTGTCTTCAAATGTTGCCATCTTATGCCACTTTACTAGAGGTCAGTTTTTCTTTCAGTATAAAACAAAATGGTTCACCTTTTTATTACATATCTTGCTTTACAGCTACCATTTACGGAGGGCTTCCCACACATTATCCTATACAGTGGTTCTCAACAGCGACCTAATGCTGCGACCCTTTAATACAGTTCCTCATGTTGTGGTGACCCCCAACCATAAAATTATTTTTGTTGCTATTTCATAACTGTAATTTTGCTACCGTTATGAATCATAATGTAAATATCTGATATGCAGGATGTATTTTCATTGTTCGTGACCCACAGGTTGAGAACTGCTGCTATATAATAAAAGGCTAATATGCAAATCAACTGAACAGCGGAATGACCAGTTGCTATGATGCACACTGACCACCAGGGGGCAGATGCTCAATGCAGGAGCTACCCCCTGGTGGTCAGTGTGCTCACACAGGGGGAGTGCTGCTTAGCCAGAAGCCTGGCTCATGGCTGGCTAGTGCAG